>NC_072009.2:54605000-55230000 GCF_028885655.2 Pongo abelii
ATGCTCATGGGTTGGAAGAATCAATATCGTGGCAATGGCCATGCTGTCCAAGGTAATTTACAGACTCAATGTCATCCCCATCAAGCTACCAATGACTTTCTTCACAGAATTGGAAAAAACTACTTTAAAGTTCATATGGAACCAAAAAGGAGCCCAAATCACCACGTCAATCCTAAGCCAAAAGAACAAAGCTGGAGGCATCATGCTACCTAACTTCAAACTATACTACAAGGCTACAGTAACCAAAAGAGCATGGTACTGGTACCAAAACAGAGATATAGATCAATGGAACAGAACAGAGCCATCAGAAATAATGCCACATATCTACAACTATCTGATCTTTGACAAACCTGAGAAAAACAAGCAATGGGGAAAGGATCCCCAATTTAATAAATGGAGTGCTGGGAAAACTGGCTAGCCATATGTAGAAAGCTGAAACTGGATCCTTTCATTACACCTTACACAAAACTTAATTCAAGATGGATTACAGACTTACATGTTAGACCTAAAACCATAAAAACCCTAGAAAAAAACCTAGGCAACACCATTCAGGACACAGTCATGAACAAGGACTTCATGTCTAAAACACCAAAAGCAAAGGCAACAAAAGCCAAAATTGACAATTGGGATCTAATTTAACTAAAGAGCTTCTGCACAGCAAAACAAACTACCATCGGAATAAACAGGCAACCTACAAAATGGGAGAAAATTTTCACCACCTATTGTTCTGACAAAGGGCTAATATCCAGAATCTACAAAGCACTCAAACAAATTTAGAAGAAAAAAACAAATAACCCCATCAAAATTTGTGCAAAGGACTTGAACAGACACTTCTCAAAAGAAGACATTTATACAGCGAAAAAATAAATGAAAACATACCATCACCGACCATCAGAGAAATTCAAATCAAAACCACAATGAGATACCATCTCACACCAGTTAGAATGGCAATCATTAAAAAGTCAGGAAACAACAGGTGCTGGAGAGGATGTGGAGAAATAGGACAAATTTTACACTGTTGGTGGGACTGTAAACTAGTCCAACCATTGTGGAAGTCAGTGTGGGGATTCCTCAGGGATCTAGAACTAGAAATACCATTTGACCCAGCCATCCCATTACTGAGTATATAACCAAAGGACAGTAAATTATACTGCTATAAAGGCACATGCACACGTATGTTTATTGCGGCACTATTCACAATAGCGAAGACTTGGAACCAACCAAAATATCCAACAATGATAGACTGGATTAAGAAAATGTGGCACATATACACCATGGAATATCTTGCAGGCAGAAATAATGATGAGTTCTTGTGCTTTGTAGGACATGGATGAAACTGGAAATCATCATTCTCAGTACACTATCACAAGGACAAACAACCAAACACCACATGTTCTCACTCATAGGTGGGAATTGAACAATGATAACACGTGGACACAGGAAGGGGAACGTCACACTCTGGGGACTGCTGTGGGGTGGGGGGAAGGTGGAGCGGGGAGACATAGCATTAGGAAATATACCTAATGCTAAATGACGAGTTAATGGGTGCAGCACACCAACATGGCACATGGATACATATGTAACAAACCTTCAAATTGTGCACATGTACCTAAAAGTTAAAGTGTAATAATACAAAATAAAATAAAATAAGAGAATAAGATACCTAGGAATCCAATTTACAAGGGATGTGGATCACATCTCCTAGGGGAACTGCAAACCACTGCTCAATGAAATAAAAGACGATACACACAAATGGAAGAACATTCCATGCTCCTGTGTAGAAAGAATCAATATCATGAAAATGGCCATACAGCCCAAGGTAATTTATAGATTCAATGCCACTCCAATCAAACTACCAATGACTTTCCTCACAGAATTGGAAAAAAAAAAAAAAACTATTTTAAAGTTCACATGGAACCCAAAAAGAGCCTTCATTGCCAAGACAATCCTAGGCCAAAAGAACAAAGCTGGAGACGTCACGCTCCTGACTTCAAACTATACTACAAGGCTACAGTAACCAAAACAGCATGGTACTGGTACCAAAAAAGAGATGTAGATCAATGGAACAGAACAGAGCCCCAGAAATAATGCTGCGTATCTACAACCATCTGATCTGTGACAAACCTGACAAAAATAAGAAATGGGGAAACGATTCCCTATTTAATAAATGGTGCTGGGATAATTGGCTAGCCACATGTAGAAAGCTGTAACTGGATGAATTCCTTACACCTTATACAAAAATTAATTCAAGATGGATTAAAGACTTAAATATTAGACCTTAAGCCACAAAAACCCTGGAGGAAAACCTGGACTATACCATTCAGGTTATAGGCATGTGCAAGCGTTTCGTGGCTATAACATGAAAAGCAATGGCAACAAAAGCCAAAATTGGCAAATGGGATCTAATTAAACTAAAGAGCCTCTGCACAGCAAGAGAAACTACCATCAGAGTGAACAGGCAACCTACAGAATGGGAGAAAATTTTCACAATCTACTCATCTGACAAAGGACTAACATCCAGAATCTACAAAGAACTCCAAAAAATTTACAAGGAAAAAAAAAATCAAAAAGTGAGTGAAGGATATGAACACATACTTCTCGAAAGAAGATACTTATGAAGCCAAAAGACACAAGAAAAAATGCTCACCATCACTGGCCATCAGAGAAATGCAAATCAAAACCACAATGAGATACCATCTCACACCAGTTAGAATGGTTATCATTAAAAAGCCAGGAAACAACAGGTGCTGGAGAGGATATGGAGAAATAGGAACAATTTTACACTGTTGGTGGGACTGTAATCGAATTCAACCATTGTGGAAGTCAGTGTGGGGATTCCTCAGGGATGTAGAACTAGAAATACCATTTGACCCAGCAATCCCATTACTGGGTACATACCCAAAGGATTATAAATCATGCTGCTATAAAGACACATGCACACGTATATTTATTGTGGCACTATTCACAATAGCAAAGACTTGGATCCAAGCTGAATGTCCAACAATGATAGACTGGATTAAGAAAATGTGGCACATATACATCATAGAATACTATGCAGCCATAAAAGATTATGAGTTCATATCGTTTGTAGGGACATGGTTGAAATTGGAAATCATCATTCTCAGTAAACTATCGCAAGGACAAAAAACCAAACTCTGCATGTTCTCACTCATAAGTGGGAATTGAACAACGAGAACACATGGACACAGGATGGGGAACATCAGACACTGGAGCGTGTTTTGGGGTAGGGGGCGTGGGGAGGGATAGCATTTGGAGATATACCTAATGTTAAATGATGAGTTAATGGGTGCAACACACCAGCATGGCACGTGTATACATATGTAACTGACCGGCACGTTGTGCCCATGTACCCTATAACTTAAAGTATAATAAAAGAAAATGCTTTTTGAGAATACTTACAAACTGTTTCATTTGCCATCCTTTATATATTTTTATATATGCATATATGTGTGTGTGTGTGTGTGTGTATGTGTGTGTGTGTTTGTGTACGTATATGTATACATAAACATGAAAGGGAGGTTATAAGTACTTATGCACGTGATCACAGTAGGCTGCCTGCAAGCTGAGCAAAAAGGAGAGCAAGTCTGAGTCCCAAACCTGAAGAACTTGGAGTCCACTGTCCGAGAGAAAATGTATCCAGCATAGAAGAAAGACATATGCTTTGGAAGCTAGGCTCATCTCACTTTTTGACTTGTTTCTGTCTGTTTGATGTTTGCTAGAAGCTGATGAGATTGTGCCCACCAGATTAATGTAGATCTTCCCATTGACTCAAATGTTAATTTTTTGGGGGGAAACACCCAAGAAACGCTTCCAGGATTAATAATCTGTATCCCTCAATCCAATGAATTAGACACTCAGTATTAACCATCACAAATCCACCCCTTGTTAACTTGAATCGAAATGCATCTCCTGCTATAATACATAATCTTCAAATGCAGAACAAAAATGAGGTAATAATTACACCTAACATAATTCAATTATCCTCTTACAACCAGGAATGCAACAATCCCCAATCAAAACACTATTTCATGAAGTTTGCAATATGCAAATATTGACAAGAACTCAATAAATCTTATGTAGCATGATAAAGGAAAATAAAAAATATTTTCTCGGTACATGTGTATACATGCATAATTTTTTTTTTTTTTTTTTTTTTTTTTTTTTTTAGCAAAAGAAGGAGGAAACACTTAAGTCAATTAACGTCCTGATTTCTGCAGCTGGTCACGTGTTTATAGCAGGTATGGATGATTAAGTTCTTCTACTAGCCATTCTGTGTTCCTTTTGCCTTCAGCACGCTCCTCAGCAGGTTGCGGTTTTTATTGTTTTGTTGTTGTTTTTGTTGCTCTTTTTGTTGTTGTTACCCTGGTGAGTGACCAAAACCTTAATACCTGAAGGGTCTGATCCAACTGTAGCCCTGTCAGGATTGGGCTGTTGTAGTTTTCCACTGACATTAATCACACTTCATGGTAATTCTAAAACACATGTTAATGCATCTTCTGTATGTTATACCACACTCTTTCTTCCCTCCATCGTGGAGGAGTAGGCTGATTTCATCTTGATAGTTCAGGTCAATCAACCCAGTCAACACTGTAACTGCCTTTTTAGAATGTTGACATAAAGGGAGGAGGAGGCCCAAGTGTCCAGGTGGCAATCTTGACTTCCACTTTAATGTAATCATTATTGTTTCATCTGGTGGCAGCACTTTTCCTCGGGAAGTTAAGACCTCTAGGCCAGCAGAACATAATATCATAAAAAACAGGAAACAAAAATGTTGCTAGTGAAACACCAGTAGTGATAGTGAGTGGCAACATTTCTACTTCCATCACTTGATTCCTGGACCAGTGAATTTTGGCCATGGAAGTAACAATACCATATATTGGATGCTGATTCAGAGAATACGTGGTCCTGTGGAGAACTTTGCAATAGCCCTGCAAAGTATTGTTACATAGTTGACATTGCAATTGTAACTTCAAAAGGCCACTTCAGAATCCTATTAATTTAGTTGTTTCAGAATAATGAGAAACAAGGTAAGACCAATAGATATAATGAGCAGGAGCCCATGGCCACATTTCTTTAGCTGTAAAGTTAGTGCACTGGTCAGAGGCAATGTTGTGTTGAATACCATAATGGTGAATAAGGCATTTTGTGAGACCATGAATGGTAGTCTTATCAGAAGTATTGCGTGAAGAGTGGGGAAACTCATATCCACAGTAAGTGGCTATTCCAGCGAGGACAAACTTCTGCCATTTCCTTGATGAAAGAGGTCCGATATAATTAATGTGTCACCATGTAGCTGGCTGATCACCCCAAGAAACTGGGCCATACTGAGGGCTCAGTTTTGGTCTCTGCTGCTGGCAAATTGGGCACTCAGCAGTGGCCATAGCCAGGTCAGCCTTTGTGAGTGGAAGTCCGTGTTTCTGAGCACATGTGTAACCTCAATTTCTGCCACCATGGCCACTTTGTTCATGGACCCATCAGGCAATGACAGGGGTGGCTGGGGAAAGAGTCAGAGTGGTGTCCCCGGAACCAGTGTTTTTATCCACTTGATTATTAAACTCTCTATCCACTAAGGCCCCTTGTTGGCTAGAACTCACACGGAATACAAATATTTTGATGGCTTTTGACCACTCACAAAAGTCTGTCCACATACCTCCTCCCCAAACGTCTGTCTTTGTCATCAATGTTCTAATCATGCATCTATCAGGTGCCTGACACCCAGCCAAACCATTGGCTATGGACCATGAATCAGTATATAGTTGGGAATCTAGACATTTGGGCATTGACACAGGCTGAACAAAAGAAGGTTGCGTGGCTGCAGTGGAGAATGTGAGCATTTGAGCGACTTTCTCATACCTTAGTTGTGCCTCAGGACCTGCTCAGCCTGGGCACGTGTATACCACATCCATTTCATGATGAAATGCTGCTGTGCACAACCCACTTTAAGACTCGATGGGTCAGAAAGCACCAAGTTCATGACAAGCAGTGTAGTTCACATGGTGACTTGATGACCAACGTTCAAATATTCCACCAAAGTCCAGCAGTGGGCCAAGAGCTGTCTCTCCAAAGAATGCTAGTTATCTGCAGAAAATGGCAGGGCCTTGCTTCAAAATCCCAGATGCGTATTCTCTGATTCACCTGTGGGAACACTGCAAACTACTGTCACATCATTGGCATTGTAATTGTAACTTCAAAAAGCCATTTCACCGTTCTATTTATCCAGCTGCTTCAGGATAATGGGAAACATGGTAAGACAAGTAGATTTAATGAGCAGGACACTGCTGCCACAGTTCTTTAGCTGTGGGCTCCAAACAACATTCCTGTCTGCCATTGAAACTTCAAGCACCATTGACTCTCCTGGTTCATATGGCCCAAAGGGTAGAGGTGTTTGCAACGCAGCCTGAAGAAGTTGCAGAGTCCTTTCCTGTTTTGGATGCCCCTGAAAGCTGGCAGCCCTTTGGGTCACTAATAAGTGGGCTGGGGGACATATTCAAACGAAAAATGTGATGCTTCAAAAATCTGAAAAGGCCTAGTAGGTACTATGCCTCTTTCTTGGTTATAAGAGGGGCCTCACACAACAACTTGTTCTTCACCCTGGAAAAGATATTGTGACAAGCTTCCCGAGACTGGACCTCTAGGAACGTTATGGAGGTAGAAGGTCTCCGAATTTTAGTCATATTTATTTCACGTCCTCTGGTACATAAATGTCTCACCAATAATTCAAGTGTGCTTGCTACTTCTTGCTCACTCATCAAGTCAGCCTAATCTTATCAATGAGATGGACCATTGTGATATTTTACAGAAGTGGAAAGCAATCGAGGTCTCTCTGAATAAGATTATGACAGGAAGCCAGAGAGTTAATATATGCCTGAGCAAGGATAATAAATCAGTATTGCTGGCCTTGCCAGCTGAAGGCAAATTGCCTCTGGTGGTCCTTATAGACAGGAATAAAGAAAAGGGCACTGGCCAAGTGAATGGCTGTATACCATGTAACAGGAGACGTATTAATTTGCTCACACAATAAACCACGTCTAGTATATCAGCTGCAAGTTGATTCACAACTGTGTTAAGTTGTGATACTCCAATGTCATCATCCAAGGTCCACCTGTCTTTTGCACAGACCAAATGGGAGAGTTGAATTAGGATGTGTTGGTAGTTACCAATCCAGCATCTCTGAAATTTTTGATGGTGGCACCCATCTCCATAATCTTTTCAGGGTTTTGATATCATTTCTTATTTACTATTTTTCTAGGTAGGGGAAGCTCCAGTGGCTTCCATTTTACCTTTCGTATTGTTGTAGCCCTCACCTTGCAAGTCATGGAAATGTGGGATTCTGCCAGCTGCTAAGTATATCCATGAGAGTTATGCAATTTAGCACTGGAAAAGTGACCAAAGGATGACTGCAGGGACTCACTGGGCACGCTGTAAATCTGACCTAATAAGCTAAAGCTCTATTAATTACCTGATCTCCCTGAGCTCCTACATTAACTGTAGGACCACAATAACATTTTGGGTCCCCTGGAACCCACATCAGCACAGAGCTAGTGGCCAGTAGTTTCTGCAAAGTCTGATTATTTCCCTTTCCCCAATACACAATTACCTTGGTAAAGCTTGGAGTTCTTGGGGAAAGATGGCGCAAAGATTCACTGCATAAATAGTCAGTTATGTTGTGGGTTTCTTGGTCAAGGGAACCCAGCCTCCACTTCATTCAATGGATTCTCAGTCTTTAAGCTGTCTCTAGCCTGGTAATTGATAGAGGGGCTGTATTTCTCTGTTTTCATCATCCAGAATTGTGTTTTGTCCTTTTGACTCAAAGATTTCTGTATGTATAACGTAAGTATGAATGCAGTAAGCGTTCCATCAGTTTGACTTCCATGAACACCGTGACTAATTAACCAATGAAAAGGCCCTACAGGAGTCGCATTATTTGACTGCCACTATCCCTTAGCTGTGCCCACATTGCCTTTGATGGTTGAGTGGTGCCACTTGACCCCTGTCACATCGGGGTCCAATTATTGTTAGTATTTAAATTTGGTAATTGAGTGACTGTGGTTTCTAGAGAACAGCAATTACAGGTCAATTGTGCCCACCAGATTAAGGGTGGATCTACCTTCTCCAGCCCACTGACCCTAGTGTTTATCTCTCTTAGGCAACACTCCCAAAGACACATGCCAAACTAATACTCTGTATCCCTCAATTGACACTCAGTGTTAGCCATCACAGGCTCATGGCAGTAAATTTGCTGGTCCCCAGTGAGGCTCCATCTTCAAGCCAGTTACAGCCTGAAGTCTAGGTCCTAGGTCGATGGACAAGAATAGGAACCACCGGTTCTGTTTTGAAATGCACACATTGTGGCCAAATAATCCAATCAGCAAGCACTTTCTTTCCTTTGAAGCACATAATATTCCTGGACTCAGCTAGATTTGAGGACTATTCAAACTACCAGCTGTGGAGAGGAGCTACCTACCCAAGGGCCATCTCTCTCCTGAGAGCTTAAGAGATGTCAGGACTATCAGTGGTGGGCTGGAGCTACCCACCACAGTCTCTGCTGAAAGCTGGGTAGATAACGGGATGACCAGCTAGAGTGAGGAGCCACCCAATCGAGGGTCTTCTCTTTGCTGAAGGCTTAGCCAATCTTGGAACCACCAGGTGTGAAGTAGAACTACCCAACCCAGGGTCTTCTCTCTGTGGACAGCTTAATATCTCATAGTATGACCAGCTGGATGGTGAAGCTACCAAGTCCAGGGTTCCTTTCCTGCTGACAGCTGGACACTAATTCTTGACAGCTTGCCTGTAGAGATAAGCTGCCCACTCTAAAGCCATCTCTCTGCTGAGAGCTGGACCCTCATCTGAACATCCAGCCTGTGGAGAAGAACTACCCAATCAGGATCTCTTTCGAGTTCTGTCCCTCAGTAAATCTTATCTATAAATTTCTCACTCTCCATGTGTCCATCTACCTCATTCTTCCTGGATAAAGAACAATTATTTGAGAATCACTGAATGGCGGTGCTGAAAGAACTGTAACACAAACAGGGAAAAAAATATCTTTACTCATCACATTGTGAAAGACAAAAATAAGGGGACAGCTGTGGCTCTTCAGGGTGCACAGACCTAGGGTATCTCAAAACCAGGGCTGTGACACCGTCTTTAGGGCTTTGCTGTTTCTGGCATCCTGAAACTTCTGGGCACCACTACATTCCCCAGTATCAGCTGTGGAAGCTGTTTGCAGTATTCCTGGTCCACCTGCTGCATCTCAGTGAGGTGGCACTTCTCTTGGCACCTAAAATTTCCTGCTTTGCAACAGCTGGCAGACCTGGCCGTGTATAGCGGCTGGACCCCACACTTGCCCAAACACCATTGCCACTCTACCTCACGTTTGCCCTTGGCAGGTGTTAAGTCCTGGGCCATAACACAAGCTGAGTGTAGCCTGTCAGGCAGAGTGGGTAGAGCAAGCTTAGCAGGCCTGAGAAAACTCAGGCAAAGGCACCACTGGCCACAGAGGTTTTCAATTGGCAAGGTGACCCTCCCAAAATCCCATGACAAAGGGAGCATAGCTAGCTGTGTTTAAATGCCTTTCTTCTATTGGACCTTGAAATACTTAAAATTCTGTCTCCTACAATTTGGAATGTTTAAACCTTATTTGAAAATCATTACATTTCAAAATCTTTTAGAAATTAAAGTTGAAAGATTGGTATTTCCACTGAACCACCCTATCCCTCTTACTTACACAGACATCTAGTCTCTGAGAATATACTTCTGTAATTCATGGCATTGGGCTTCAGGTCAGCACCTTCCACTGTATTATAAAGCTATCTAATGGAACAGAATTTCTGATTTTGACATTTTGTACTCATATAATTTCTTTATGTGAGGAGCTTCTGCTGTGCATTGTAGAATGATGAGCAGCATTTTGGGCCTCTTCCATTCAGTGCAATTGTAAACTCCTCTTTTTTTTTTTCCATGGAAGAAATACCCCAATATGTTTGTGTCTTGTGGAAGCAAAATTGACGACTATCTTTATCGTATAAGTTTATACCCATGAAAAAACTGATGGTAGTGAGCTAGTGCAGTCATAAGAATGTTTTTACATTGTTGTTTGGAATGTAAATCAGTACAGACAATGTGGAAAAATGTGTGGTGATTCACACTTTTAGTCTTTCAGAATGACAATACCACTGGACTCAGCTATTTCATTACTGGGTATACAGCCCCCGCAAAATAAGTCATTCTATTACAAGGATGCATGCATATGTATGTGTATTACAGCACTGTTCACAAAATCAATGTCATGGAATTAACCCAAATGCCCATGAGTGACAGACTGGATAAAGAAAGTGGGAAAACCACAGCTTCAGGACAAATAGCTAATTTATGAAGAGCTAAATACCTAGGTGATGGGATAATGGGTTCAGTGAACAACGGTGACACACGTTTACCTGTGAAATAAATCTGTATGTCCCGTGTATGTGTCATGAAACTTAATATAAATTTAAATTAAATTAAAATTAGAAGGCTTTCATTTTTGTAGCAGTTATAGTAACTTTGAAAACTGTGCCACATCTTATTTAAGATATTTTATAAATTAACTACAAATCAGTGTTTTGACAAACTGACAAACGTAAATAAGTAGTGTATTTCAATTCTTAGCTGATTGAAATTTTTTCTTTCATTTTGAGGATGGAATCTTACACAGTCTCTTCAGCTGGAGTGCAGTGGTGCAATCTTGGCATGCTGCAACCCTCTGCTTCCCAGCTTCAAGGGATTAATCTGCCTTAGCCTTTTGGTTAGCTGAGATTACACATGTGCACCAACACAGCTGATGGGGCTTCGCATGTTGGCCAGACTTTTCCCAAACTCCTGACGTCAAGTAATCTGCCTGCCTCATCATCTGAAAGTCCTGGGATTATAGGTGTGAGTCAGGATGTCTGGCTGTTGAATGAATTTCTAATTGAGAAACATATCCATCTTGCAAAACTTTATTTTCTGTATCATACTTTTATGAGTTTCTTCCTCTGTCTCATAAGTCAAGAAAAATAATATAATTTTAATGCATGCTCTTTTCATTAGAAATGAATGCATATCCATTTATATGTAATTAAAAGAGTAAGTCTATTTAGAATGTCATTTTTCTGTTGTGTAAAACTCTCAGGTTTTAGAAATTTCTTTAACAATATAACTTTTGAAGCTAATTACATTTCTTGATATAAATGGTTGTTTTTTAAGGATCATTTTTTGGTAAGAACATTCAAAATTGTTTCAAGATACAATGAGATATTTAATGACATCAAATAAACTTAAAGGTATTTTGTTTGAGAAAACAGGTTTTTCTCAATTTAGGTTTTCTACAAATAATATTATGATTACTTTCTCATGCTAAAATTAATTTATGTTTTCATCTTCCCTGCATCAATAGTTCCCCTGCAATGTATAAGAAGTAAGAACTGCCAGCAGAACGGGCAGTTCCAGGATGTACGACACCCACTACCGTGTATCCTAGTTTGAGCTACTTGTCATGCCAGCTATTGACTGTGTAAAAAATTCTAAAAAAGAGAGTAGGCTCTTTGACTGCAATATATGACACAGATAAAGCAATAACTAGTGAGTAGTTTAAATTATAAATCTGCTTTTATTCATTAATATTCACTTAGTATGGTTTAAAATGCTATATATATATATATATATATATATTTTTTTTTTTTTTTTTTTTTTTTTTGAGACGGAGTCTTGCTCTGTCACCCAGGCTGGAGTGATGGAGTGCAGTGGCGCGATCTCGGCTCACTGCGAGCTCCACCTCCCGGGTTCACGCCATTCTCCTGCCTCAGCCTCACCGAGTAGCTGTGATTACAGGTGCCCGCCACCGTGCCAGGCTAATTTTTTATATTTTTAGTAGAGATGGGGTTTCACCGTGGTCTCAATCTCCTGACCTCGTGATCTGCCCACCTCGGCCTCCCAAAGTGCTGGGATGACAAGGTTGAGCCACCGCACCCAGCCTATTTTTTTTTCATTTAGAAAAAGAAGTAACTCATTTTTTTGTTTTGTTTTTGGTCAACTAGCCCAACATTTTGTAGTCATCAGATATGTAAGTAGAAGTTTAGTGAGAGAATACAATTGTTTTGCAGAAGACGCCTTTCTGTAATGGTTTCCTATAGATGGTTTTGGTAACTTAACACATGAGTTGTTTTTATCATATGTGAAAAAATATGGAAATGTTACCTTAACAAGGGGCCAAACTTAATGCTATAAAATGTTATATTTAAAATGTGCGCACTGAAGTTGCTTAATGTTATTTTAGTTAAATTCTAAAAGAGGAATGGTTTTGAAAATCATGATATTAGAAGCAAACATTTGAGTGCATTTTATTACTTCTAAAGGTCCAAATAAGTTCCACAAAAAGGTTAGCGATGTTTAAACTTACACAGAACTGAAACACAAAGTGGGAGGTAATGTAAGCAAATTAACATATAGTGACATAAAACTTAGTGTAAGACATAAAACTAAGTCTTACATTAACAAACGTATTCAGTATAGGCTTTTAATTAGTAAATATGAGGTTACACATATATATATTTCCATGTGAGTATTTTTTTAGCACATCATAGGAGTTTCCAGCTAACTCACTGTTTAAAAGATCAGATCTTTATTTGCATTGTGAGATCTATGTAGAGGGAAAAATTTGCTTTTAATAAACACTTTTTTGTTAATTTATTTAATGTTTGTATTGACATAGTAAATATATATTTGCAAACGAGATTTTTATAAACAAACACTGCTGTCATTAAACACTTTAGTTAACCGTTTTACATAGTTAATATATATGTATATATTCACTATGTGGGATGACATGTACTAACAAGTATTGGATAACCGATATCCAATTTTATATTCCTTTTGCAGAGATTATCTCTGTGCCTGCGGTAAGCCATACATATAACTATTTATTTATTTTTTTTACACAAATTAATATATACAATAGTCTATATTGTTAACTTTGTTTTGAACTTTGTCACCCATCTGTCAGTATATGAAGATCCATTTAATTTTGTCTGTAGCTACACAACTTTCAGTTCAATGTGCTCTAATTTATGCAGTCCACCTCTGAGATGGATTGACGTGTAAGTGGTATTCAGTTTTACACTAAATAAAGAAGAATTTGTACTTCCACCATAGCTTTAAACACACCATCTCATTGACTTCAACTCACAACAAAATTCTGAGTGTAGGCAAAGTGATTATCACTATTTGCTGAGGAAAGAAGCAGATATTTACATGAAGGTTATAGCTTTATGGGTCAGAACAATAACTTAAAGGAAGTGCTCAATTAAACCTGGGAAAGCTCTTATTTTTTTTTTTATGTAAAGTTTTAATGGCAATGAATTGAATAAAATCATTTTAAATACAAAAATTTTTAATGAGTAAACTCATAATGATCAAAGCTAAGCCTGTGTTTAACACACGAAAATTTAATACTACGCCATCTTCTATAACTCTTTCAAACAAAGCATTTTTCTTTTCTTATCTCAGCTTGTGAAACATTTACTGAGTGGGAATATCTGCCCCCATTGGACCCCACCCAACAAAAGGATTTGTGGAACTCAAAGATGCTGGTGCTACTTATCAAATACATTCTGTGATCCAGTAGCTATACCTGATCCCTGTCATCGGCAAGAGTATTTCTACCATTGAAAACACAGGTAGCATCATAGATGATGATTGTGGGGCTGGGAAATGTTGAAAACACAGGTAGCGTCATAGATGATGATTGTGGGGCTGGGAAATGAGGGTTTTCATCCTCCAGACTTCAGAATGGTTGGTCCATTGACAGCTTGGTGGTGTGCCCAGAAAAGCCCATAAACACTCAAAGCCGGATCGTGAAGGCAGTAGGGAGGAAGGCTGTACCCCATAAAGCCTCATAGGGGGATCTGCTCAAGACCATGGAAACCCACTTCTTGCATCAGCATGACCTGGATATGAGATATTAAGTTAAAGAAGATCATCTGGGAGCCTTACATTTTTAGTGCCTCATCGAATTTCAGATGTACTTAGGGCCTGTAATCCCTTTATTCTGGTCAGTTTCTTATACCTGGAATGCCTGTATTTTCCCAATGCTAGTACCCCCATTGTATCTAGGATGTAACTAACTTGCTTTAATTTTTGCAGGTTTATATGCAGGAAAAACTTGCTTTGTCTCAGATAAAATATCAGATTTTGGACTATTGAGTTAATGCTTGAATGAGTTAAGACATTGCAGTACTATTGGGAAAGCATGACTGGTTTTGAAATGTGAGGATTTGAGATTTTCGAGAGGCCAGGTTTGGAATGATATGATTTGACTGTGTCCTCATCGAGATTTTATCTTGCATTTTTACACGTGGTGGAGGGGGATGACATAGAGAGTAACCATATTATGGGGGCAGGTGTTTTTTTGTGCTGTTCTTGTGATAGTGAGTAAGTCTGATCAGATCTGATGGTTTTAAACATCAGCATTTCCCTGAACAAGCACTCTCTTTGCTTGCTGCCATCCATATAAGATGTGACTTGCTTCTCTTTGCTTTGCCAGATACATAAATCTCTAAGTTCATAAACCACTCTTCCTTTCATAAATTGCCCAGTCTAGCATATGTCTTTATAAGTGTATGAAAATGTACTAATATAGTACAAATGTCATATTGACTAATAAAGCTCTGAAACTTTAGTTTCACAGTCAAGTCAAGAAGTAAATAAAATGCAACTATACATAGGTCTCTGAAAATGTATATCAAACACTTTTTAGTTCAGTAACATTTTATTAACATCTTTTAATAAAAACAATGCAGAAAGAGTTGTGAAGTCAAGTTATTATAATGCACTCTATACTTTTATAATTTATACTAACTTAAGACTAAAGCCATTTTGCTTTTTTTAAGAGACAATTTTCTAGTGCTCCAGTAGGAGTGAATACAATGGTGCCATCGTCACTAACTGCAGCTTCTCACCCTTGGACTTATGTCATCCTGCTTCCTCAGCCTCCCAATTAGCTGCATCTAGAAGAAAAGGCCAGTAGGCTCAGCTAATTATTTAATTTATGTATTTATTTTAATTTTTTCTTAGAGTCAGAATCGTGCAGTGTTACTCAGGCTGGCCTCAAATTCTAGGCCTAAAGTGATCCACCCATCTTGGCCTCATTAAGTGCTAATATTACCAGTGTTAAGCCACCACATCTAATTTTTAAAAACTTTTTGTAAAGATGGTGCTTCAGGATTTTGCCAAACTCTGTTCCAAATTCCTGACCTCATCTGTCCTTTTTTCCTTGCCCTTCCAAATTATTGGAATTATCAATATGAGAAACAAAATCTGATGTAAAATATGATCCACTTTTTAAATTATAAGTAAAGATTTTGTTTAGAATAGACAAACTTAATACTGAATGGTAAAGTAGAATAAGCTGTGATACAGAGCCAATTTTTAAATAAAAAATGCATTTTTAGATGAGAGAATTTTATGTTTTCCAAGAATTCTCACACAATTACTGCAAAAATGTTTTTCATGTATTTCAAAATTGAAATAATAATTTTACTGTTAGGAAATATAGAGCAGTATAATAGGCAACAAAACTAATTATAATAGGATTATGAATGAAATCCAAAGCCATGTACCAGTCACTGGCAGGAACACCAATATTTTTTGGTGTAAAATTCTGTGGTAATGATGAATATAGAGGCAACTTGTATACTAATCATAGTAAATTCTTTTCCTTCATGCAGAAAATAATTCTACTGTTCAGAAAAATTCTATAGAGTCAAAAAATTTGTATTTTGTAGCTGTTAATAAAATATTTGTTAGTTAAGCTAAATCTTGGTGATTATCTCACCACTTCACTAACTCATATTTCAAACTGCTTGAGTAAAAAATAGTAATTAATATAATAAATAAATGGTCTTCCATGTCTCCATATATTAAAAACCAATATTCTAAGGTGAAGATATCTTAAATATTTTGCCTTGAAATAACTAAACCAAAAAGGCAACACATTCATATAAATTAGATCTAATGATTTCACAAAAAAAGGAACAAGGAGACTGAGGAAAAGGATTAAACAATTTTGATACCTTGTAAAAATTCCTACAAGCCAAACACAAATTACTTATCATAAGAAGCAAATCGGAATCGTTACACCGAGTACAGTTTAGGTTTTGAGAAATTTGTGTTTGCAGAATCTGTGGGTGTAAGAAGTCACTTATTTGTTGTAAATTAGAAAACATTACTGACGCAGACACTGATGCTTATGCGGCTCCATATAGCCACTACCATCTGACTGTTACTGTTCTGATGTTTTCTTTCATGCTATTAAGCATAATTTGGTGTGAGTAAATTGAAGATACACGATAAACAATAATAATAGCAGCTGATATTTATAGCGCTTAAAGTAAAGGTAATACCCTAAGAGACACACAGAAACAAATGAGTTTAATTCTCACAGTTTTTTTTTTCTTTTCTTTTTTGTTTTCTTTTTTTTTTTTTTTTTTTCGAGATAGGGTTTTACCCTCTTCCACTAGGCTGCAGTGCAATGACAGGATCTCTGCTCACTGTAACATGTGCCTCCCAGATTCAAGAAATTCACCTGTCTCAGCCTCCCCAGTAGCTAATTTTATGGGCATCTGCCATGACACCTGGCTAATTTTCACATTTTTGGTGGAGATGGGGTTTCACCCTTTTGACCAGGCCGGTCTCACTGTCTTATAAAAAAAAGTTAAGACCTGGCCGGGTGTGGTGGCCTGTAATCCCACGCCTGTAATCCCAACACATTGGGAAGCCAAGGTGGGGAGATCACAAAGTCAGGCGATCCAGACCTTCCTGGCTAACAAGGTGCAACCCCCGTCTTCTACTAAAAATACAAAAACAATAAGCCAGGAGTGGTGGCTGGTGCCTGTAGTCCCAGCTAGTCTGGTGACTGAGGCAGGAGAATGGCATGAACCTGGAAGGTGGAGTTGCAGTGAGCCTAGAACGAGCCACTGCACTCCAGCCTGGGTGACAGAGTGAGACTCTATCTCAAAAAAAATAAAAAAATAAAAAATTAAAAAATAAATATATAAATAAATAGGTAGATAAATAAAAGTAAATAAAATAAAATAAAATACAACGTTAAGAACTATATATAGTTATTTTAAGAGGTTTGCATTAAGAGTGAGAGAAAGGGTGAAAAGAAATTGTTTCACTTCTCTGAGATGTGACTAGCAGGCAGTATGATGTTACAAATGAACCACAATCTAAATGACAGCTAAGTTCACAACAATGCAGACAGCTTGGAGGTGAGAAGTTATGAAGGTCAAGAAAGACATCCATGTTATTTAACTTACAACATTTTCAAAGATAGTTCTTCATTCCATCCCCCAGACAAGTTCCCATGAGATAAAATGGGCTGGTCAGGCTAAAGAATGAAATCTGTTTCTGAAACTACACGTGGTTGTTTTAGGTATCTGTAATAGAAAAAGAATAACGATTTCTTCGGTCAACTCTTCGATATTCAATCATTAAATTGCACTTTATCTTAGAGGACAGATGAAAAGAATCTGTGAGATCTTCTACATCCAAAATTATTCATTTAAAAAGAATCATTTTTCTTCAAGTCAGTCTCTATGTTTTGTCAATATTATTTTCCTTTACACCAGTTATCATCTTAACTACCTGTGTGATACCACTAAAACAGTAAAGAGAAACCAAAAGTTAATTTTGTGGATGAGCACAAACAACTCTAATTTCTTTTTTTTTTTTTTTTTCAAAACTGAAAAACACATGCACTTTATCCCATTTTACAACAATGTGGATTTGCCCCTTCCATTGGATATACTGTTCCAAAGAATCAAGAAGACTTTGATGACTGTTAATGTCCGCATTTCAAGTGTTAAAAGATTTTTCACATTTGTACCAAAAGATATTATTAAAGAAACAAATTATAAACATGTATTCTTTATGTGTTTGTTTGGTTTGGTTTGGTTTGGTTTTCCAATGAAGACAATAGAAAATTGTCTTTCACAAAACGATCCCTTGTGCCAATTGTTTGTAAACAATCACACAGAGATGCATGCACACATAAATTATTAGACTTTAGATTATCTAAATATATAAAATACATATAACATATATTTCTATCATATACATTATATATTTATATATCATATAGAATATAAATATATATGTGTATATAGGTGTATGTGTGTGTGTGTGTGTGTATATATATATGTATAGCTGGAGCTGAAAAGTTAAACAACTGTCACTAAAATTTACTACAGCCTGGCCCAGTGGCTCACACCTGCAATCTTAACACTTCGGTAGGCCAAGTCAGTTAGATCATGAGGTCAAGTGATGAAGATAATCCTGGCCAATATGGTGAAACCTTGTCTTTACTAAAAATACAAAAATTAGCAAGGTGTGGTGGCATGAACCTGTAGTCCCAGACACTTGAGGGGCTGAGGCAGGACAATTGTTTGAATTCAGGGGGCCGAGGTTGCAGTCAGCTGAGGTTGCTTCACTGAACTCCACCCTGGTGACAGAGCAAAACTCAATTAAAAAAAAAAAATCTCTACAGAGATTTAAAAGGACACTTGAGCAAATTGAAGAATAAAATATCAGCAGATTTAAGAAAAAAGCAGTTGAAATTGTTAAGTCAAGAAGTGAGTAAATGAATAAATAAATAAATAAATAAATAAATATCTGAGAAAACCACCTAGAAATCAGTGGGACACCATCAAGCAGTCCTCCTAAATGAGACTAAAACAGTAGTGGTCAAGAAGTTCACAAATTTGAGGAAATAAATAAACACCAAAGAAGTTCAACAAACTCCAATCAGCATAAACTCAAACATATTCAATCTTACTTGATAATTAACCTGTTGAAAACAAAAACAACTTGAAAGCAGCAAGAGAAGTGACTGGTCATGTAAAAAGAACCCTCATGAGTAATCAGTGGATTTCTTTTCTGAAAATTCGGAGGTCAGAAAGTAGTAGACTAATATATTCCAAATGCTGTAAGAAAAAAACCTTTTAAGAGAAAACTTGTGTTTACACTAAATGCCCATCAAAAGTGATAGAGATATTATAAAATTCCCACCTAAAAGCTGCAGTCTTTACCAGTAGACTACTCTTTAAGAAATGCTTTTGGAGTATTTTAGGATAAAATGAACAGACATGAAACAGCAGTGTGAATAAGTAAAGATTAAGGTGAAGATAAATATTTAAACAACATAAAAGTTAAAAAAAAATCAATGTGCACCTCCACAATTGGTTTTCCACATAATTAAACCACTATTATATATTTTAAAAACTCACTAGCTTGTATTTTTGGCATACAGCACCTAAAGGCATAATTATGTGAACTCAATAAGTGAAATAGAAGGGGCCGTGCTGTAAAGGAGTAGTGGTTTTTTTATGGTTACGAGAGCAAACTAACATGAATGTAGAAGTGTTTCAACTTTAGAATGTTTAATATAATCATTAGAAGGGCCACAAAGGATAAGTACCAGGCAGGTAGAAGCTTTCTGCACTACACCAGCAAATTAAGAGTAGAGGATTCAGCTGCTCTTACCTGAGACTACATAGCTGGCCATCTTGGCACCCTAAAGGGATGCGTGCTCTGTCCAACCATGGAGTAAATGTAGAGAGCCTAATGGAAATAGCATAGTTGCTTCTTCACACAACACTTTCTACACCACAGGCCACAAAGTGAAAGAGACTCATCCGTACCCAAGGTCTGCTGAAGCACTAGAGGCAGAATGCAGTGACTATGTAGGGTCTCAACTGAAAGAAAGATGACACAGCAGCTGCTCCAATACCATCTCTTTCTTTCTAGCTTCCCAAAAGGATCAGGTTTAAAATATTGTTGACAAAGGACAAGACAAACATGGGAAGACAGTATTTCATTTATTGGAAAGGCTATGACAAACAGGATGATACATGGCAACCAGAACAGAACCTTGTAAATTGTAAGAAATATTATGACTTTAACAGAGGACAGAAAAACAGAGACAAAGGACACGGGACTGGGTTTGATGGCTGACACATATAATCACAGAACATTTGGAGATTGAGGCAGACAGATTATGCAGTCTTGAGTTCCAGACCAGCCTGAACAACATGGTGAAACCACATCTCTACTAAAAATACAAAAATTAGCTTAGCATGCTGGCATGCATCTGTAATCCCAGCTACTCAGGAGGCTGAGGCAGGAGAATCCGTTGAATTCAGGAAGGGGAGATTGCAGTGAGCTATTGTGCCACTGAACTCCAGCATGAGTGAGAGAGTTGGACCCCATCTTAAAAAAAAAAAAAAAAAAAAAAAGACAGGGACTGGAATGAGTAGAAGTTTTTCTAACACTGCCAGAAAAGGAAAGTCCATATCTACCTACACCAACTTTTCTAAGAACGTTTCTAAAATACTAATGACTCACAAACAATACAAATCCAAACACAGCCAGATGTATGCTGCTGGCCACAACGTTAGGATAAATGCAGCTTTACCTTTCTTTGACCAAAAAAGATGAAGCTAGGAAGTTAACCCCTCAAGACACTTGCACTTCAGAGCCCATTTATCAGCAAGAACTCAGTGAGTGGCTTTCAGGAACTTGAGAAACTGGACTCTATTGTGTCACATCACCTGGACAGGGTGGTGCACAAATGGCAGCAGAGAAGCCCATCAGAGATTTATCAGGTTCCAGTGCAAAAGAGGCTGGAAGAAAGGATAGGCCCCAGATACACCCACTAATGTCTCTGTTGTCTGGCTCCATTACCACTTCCATGGTTATAGGCTCAGCTAACAAGGAAGGTACATTGGTATTAACGAATCCATTAACAGCCAATGGAACAAAAAACCTTCATATAGCTGTTTGAAGAGTGAGAGATGGGAAAAGAAGGATGAATGATGATTGAACAAAACAGCCTTTTATCAAAAGGATGTACTTTACCCTATGGTTAACAGAAAATGCCAGCAGATTCAGAGACATTGTTGTGAGGAAAGAGAGTGTCATTACCCAGAAATTATCATCAACTAAATTGACAGAGACTACCTCACTAATTACAGAGGGAATGAAAGAAATCGAGAATGCCCTGAATAGGGCTGCTGTGGATGACAGCAAATTTGTGCTCCCTGCTCAGTGCAGCTGGCAATGTCCTTTGTTGTGGTCTTGATTTTGTGTGCATTTAAGAAATGACAGAAAGAGAGCAAGCATTGAAATGGTGGACACCACAAAGACCTGGCACGCAGTTTTATTCAGTTTAAGAAACCTATTTTTGCATCAGGCAATAGCGCAGTAATTTGACTAGGTGCATCCATATTGCCTCTTTCTGATTTGCTTTGGGACTAACAGACAGGCTTGACTTGAAACCTCTTTTACAACATTTGGACAGAGTTCATTCGCTTGTTCTACCATTACCTTTCCCAAGATGATGGGTGAAGCATCTGCCAGTGAAATGTGGTTTGGTGGGAGAAAGCTGACAGCACTGGACTCATGTGCCAAGGGCCTGGTCTCTTATGTGTCTTGGACTGAAACTTTCACTCGAGAGGTTGTGATCCAAATTAAAGAGCTTTCCTCTTGTAATCCAGTTGTTCTGGAGAAATGTAAGGGTTTTGTTGGCTGTAAAATTAAAATGATATTGGAACAGGTGAAGGAGAGTATGTGAAATGCTGAAAAAAATTCTGGGGCTCAGCACAAGGGATAGAATCCATGGTCAAATGTGTACAAAGAAAAATTGATGAGTTCTAATAGTCAGTCTGCTCAGAACACAAGAACTGAGCTAAGCAGAATACATCGTTAGCTGCAAGATGCCCTAATCCATGTCCATAGCCTAAAACAATTTCACCCATAGATAAGGCTTGAAAGGAGACTGAAAATATCCAAGGTACTTATTTAATATTACCAATTCACTTCAAGAACTGTAACTGTAAGATAAATGATGAAACAGCTTTTTTGTCCAAATGTCATTACTTTATGCACAAGCCCAAATATAACAGCAGGTAGGTGAGCATTAGACCGCTCGTGCAAGCTCAATGTTTTTTTTTCTTTTTCTGAGACAGAATCTCACCTGTCACCCAAGCTAGAATGCAGTGGCATGGTCTCCGCTATCTGCAACCTCCGACTCTCGGGTTCACACCATTCTCTTGCCTTAGATTCCCGAGTAGCTGGGACAACCGGCGCTTGCCACCATGCCTGGCTTTTTTTTTTTTTCTATTCTCAGCAGAGACGACATTTCAACATGTTAGCTAAAATGATCTCGATCTCCTGACCTCGTGATTCACCTGCCTCGGCCCCCCAATGTGCTGGGATTACAGGTGTTGCCACCGCGCCTGGAAGAGCTCTAATTTTATCTACTCCTACTACTATATAAAAGGCCAGAATTTTTTTTGTAAGATTTGGATGACTGAAAGTCTGTAATAGTGTTTTTTATTATTCTTTTATTTTAAGTATCCTAGAATGCAGAGTCTAATGGTGTATGAGGCAGTTTCTGCTGCCCTCCCCTAAACAGAGACACGAAAACAACTGAGATGATGATTTGAATTCACCAAGTCACAGATATCTCAGAGACACAAAATTCTAAACTGAGCATATGGTTAGAATTTTTGCTGAGATATCAATTGATTTGTATTTTGTTTTTTGCATAAGGCTCTAGAACTTATACTGTTAACATGAATAAACCGCTACCTCTTTAAAGTAAACCTTGAGCAGGATTAGTCCATCATGGAATCATTTAGGTAGAAATATCTAAGTTTTAATGGTCATAAAGTGTGCTTTTTAGATTAACTTAGATTATATTCTATTTAATGAGCTAAAATTCTGGACATGATTAAATGCAGAAACTTCCTTCAAAACAAAGGAAAAACACGTACATATTCTTAGACTTTTAAAATTATTAATGTCTGGTTTTATGTGCACAAAATTTTCTAGGATACTCTATAAGTTCAGATTTCCAGAAGCTCTCTGAAGCCTGTCATTTTGGGTTGTTATGCAGGCTCCATTACATGGGCATGATTGAATAACCTACTGGTCCTTGATGATCACAGTGACTTTTGTGGTAGGATCTATAGACTCTGCCTTTCCCAGCCAAAAACCTCAGTGGACGGTAGCACCTTTGCCAAAATTTCTCTTGGGCCTGCTGGGCTAAATTTGCCACTCATTTTGGCAGGTTGCACTCATCTCAAACTATGTGCTCAGATTCTCTTTTTACTATGGGTGAGACAGGCCCAGGACAGAGAGAGAAGCCAGAGTGAGTGATTGTTGTGTCCAGCCACTTCACACAGCTGAGTATGTTGGCTATGATAAGGTGAGAAAGCCCAGGTGATGCCAGCTCCCTCCAAGCCTTGGGCTGAATCAGCATAGTAGAAGCCTTTTTTCCCTCACCACTCAGAAATAAATTGGCTTCCAGAAGCTTAAACATGCCAGAAACTACAAAGCCCCCAAAATGGCATCACAGCCCTGGCCTTGAAAAGGTTTTAGTCTAGGCTCCTTTAAGGACTGAACCTCTTCTATCCTTTTTTATTTTTTAAATCCCAGTAATCAAAAATGTGACAAGTGAGGGTTTGTGTGTTTCAGACCCACTTTTGTTACTAATCTTATTAGTGTTGCCCTTAAGTGGGTTCTGTGTTCTTCTCCCATGCCTAGGAAGGATAAGGCTTGTGGTCAACTGGAGAATAATTGAGGTAAATAGAAGCTTTATTGAGTGAAGGTACAGCTCTCAGGAGACAGAAAGGAGGTAACTCCATTTCACAAACAGGACATACCTGCAACCACGCAACACTCAGTTAAGAGAAGACCTAGAGTGACCAAGTGCAGTTGGCTGACAGGTTGCTACAATATCTCTGAAGCCATCGGTGGAGAGGAGATTCAGAGTGGGTAGTCTCTATGTGCAGGAAGGTTGTTGAGATGTGTCCTCAGCTTTAAGTTGAGAGAAGACAAATCTGTCTGCCAATGTGCAATACCAATAAGTGTACAACTCTCAGCGAGGAGAAGCTACTCAGGAGGCTGATGCAGGAGAATCACTTGAACATGGGAGGTGGAGGTTGAAGTGAGCTGGGTTCACACCACTGCACTTCGGGCTCATTACAGAGTGAGATTCCATCTCAAAAGTAATAATAATTATTATTTTAACTAGTTTAGAGGAAAACATAAATGTCCTGATGGAGCTAAAAAACACAGGGCAAGAACTTTGCACAGCATACCCAAGGATCAATAGCTGAATTGATGAAGCAGAAGGTAGGATATCACAGATTGAAGATAAACTTAATGAAACAAAGCATGAAGACAGGATTAGAGAAAAAAGAATGAAAAGGAAGAAACAAAGCCTCCCAGAAATATGGGATTATGTGAGAAGCCCAAACCTGTGATGATTTGTATACCCAAAAGTAATGAGGACAATTGAACCAACTTGAAAAACAAACTTCAGGATGTTATGCAGAAGAACTTCTGCAACCTACAAAGACAGTCCAATGTACAAATTCAGGAAATATAGACAACATCACTGAGATACTCCATGAGAAGACAGCCTCAAAGACACACAACTGGCAGATTCTCCAAGGTAGAAAAAAAGGAAAAAAAAATGTTTAGAGCAGCCAGAGAGAAAGATCAGGTTACCTACATAGGGAAGCCCATTAGATTAACAGAAGTTATTTCTGCAGAAACCCTACAAGCCACAAGAGAGAGGCGGCAAATATTCACTGATTTTAAAGGAAATAATTTTTGAACCAGAATTTTATATCCATCCAAACTAAGCTTTATGACCAAAGGAGAAATAAAATAATTTTCAGAGAAGGAAATGTAGAAACATTTTGCCAACCCCATGAATGCCTTACAAGAGCTCCTAAAGGAAACACTAAATATGGAACGGGACATCTGGTACCAGCTACTGCAAAAAATAACAAATATAAAGTCCAACAACACTGAAGAAACTGCATCAAGGATATGCAAAATAACCAGCCAGCATCACCATGCAAGGATCAAATTGACACATAACAATAATAACCTTAAATATAATTAAAGTAAGTGTGCTTTATTCAGGAGACATATCTGATGTGCAAAGGCAGACAGGCTCAAAATAAAACGATGGAAGAATATTTGTTTTTCTTTTTTAAATTGTACTTTACGTTTTACGGCACATGTGCAAAACGTGCAGGTTTGTTACATATGTATACATGTGACCTGTTTGTATGCTGCACCCAGTAACTCGTCATTTACATTAGGTATGTCTGCTAATGCTATCCCTCCCCCCACCCTACAACAGGCCCCAGTATGTGATGTTCCCCTTCCTGTGTCCATGTGTTCTCATTGTTCAATTCCCACCTATGAGTGAGAACATTCAGTGTTTGTTTTTTTGTCCTTGAGATAGTTTGCTGAGAATGATGGTTTACAGCTTCATCTATGTCCCTACAAAGGACATGAACTCACCCTTTTTTATGGCTGCATAGCATTCCATGGTATATATGTGCCACATTTTCTTAATCCAATCTATCTTTGTTGGACGTTTGTGTTGGTTGCAAGTCTTGGCGATTGCAACTGCTGCCACAATAAACGTACATGTGAATGTGTGTTTATAGCAGCATGATTTATAATCCTTTGGGTATATACCCAGTAATGGGATGGCTGGGTCAAATGGTATTTTTAGTTCTAGATCCCTGAGGAATCACCACAGTGACATCCACAATGGTTGAACTGGTTTACAGTCCCACCAACAGTTTAAATGTGTGCCTATTTCTCCACATCTTCTCCAGCACCTGTTTTTTCCTGAATTTTTAATGATCACCATTCTAGCAGGTGTGAGATGGTATCTCATTGTGGTTCTCATTTGCATTTCTCTTTTGGCCAGTGATGATGAGCATTTTTTCATGTGTCTTTTGGCTGCATAAATGTCTTCTTTTGAGAAATGTCTGTTCATATCCTTCGCCCACATTTTTGATGGTGTTGTTTGTTTTTTTCTTGTAAATTTGTTGGAGTTCTTTGTAGATTCTGGGTATTAGCCCTTTGTCAGATGAGTAGGTTGGAAAAACTTTCTCCCATTCTGCAGGTTGCCTGTTCACTCTGATGTTAGATTCTTTTGCTGTGCCGAAGCTCCTTGGTTGCTTTTTCACTCTTGAATTTCAGAGCCTGTTATTTGTCTGTTCAGAAATTCAACTTCTTCCTGGTTTAGTCTTGGAAGGATATATGTGTTGAGGAATTTATCCATTTCTTCTAGATTTTCTACTTTATTTGTGTAGAGGTGTTTATCATATTCTCTGATGGTAGTTTGTGTTTCTGTGGGATCGGTGGTGATATCCCTTTTGTCATTTTTTATTGCGTCTATTTGATTCTTCCCTTTTCTTCTTCAATAGTCTTGCTAGCAGTCTATCAATTTTGTTGATCTTTTCAAAACACCAGCTCCTGGATTCCTTGATATTTTGAAGGGGTTTTTGTGTCTCTATTTCCTTCAGTTCTGCTCTGATCTCAATTATTTCTTGCCTTCTGCTGGCTTTTGAATGTGTTTGGTCTTGCTTCTCTAGTTCTTTTAATTGTCATGTCAGGTTGTCAAATTTGGATCTTTCCTGCTTTCTCCTGTGGGCATTTAGTGCTATAAATTTCCCTGTACACACTGCTTTGAACGTGTCCCAGAGATTTGGGTATATGGTATCTTTGTGCTCATTGGTTTCAAGGAACATCTTTATTTCTGCCTTCATTTCTTTATGTATCCAGTAGTCATTCAGGAGCAGGTTGTTCAGTTTCCATGTAGTTGAGCAGTTTTGAGTGAGTTTCTTAATCCTGAATTCTAGTGTGATTGCACTGCGGTCTCAGAGACAGTTTGTTGTAATTTCTGTTCTTTTACATTTGCTGAGCAGTGCTTCACTTCCAACTATGTGGTCAATTTTGGAATAGACGTGGTGTGATGCTGAAAAGAACGTATATTCTTTTGATTTGGGGTGGAGAGTTCTGTAGATATTTATTAGGTCTGCTTGGTGCAGAGCTGAGTTCAATTCCTGGATGTCCTTGAGAACTTTCTGTCTCGTTGATCTGTCTAATGTTGACAGTGGGGTGTTAAAATCTCCCATTATTATTGTGTGGGAGTCTAAGTCTCTTTGTAGGTCTCTAAAGACTTGCTTTATGAATCTGTGTACTCCTGTATTGAGTACATATATATTTAGGATAGTTAGCTCTTCTTGTTGATTTGATCCCTTTACCATTATGTAATGGCCTTGTCTCTTTTGATCTTTGCTGGTTTAAAGTCTGTTTTATCGGAGACTAGGATTGCAACCCCTGCCTTTTTTGTCTTCCATTTGCTTGGTAGATCTTCCTCCATCCCTTTATTCTGAGCCTATACGTGTCTCTGCACATGAGATGGGTTTCCAGAATAGAGCACACTGATGGGTCTTGACTCTTTATCCAATTTGTCCATCTGTGTCTTTTAATTGGAGCATTTAGCCCATCTACCTTTAAAGTTCATATTGTTATGTGTGAATTTGATCCTGTCATTATGATGTTAGCTGGTTATTTTGCTCATTAGTTGATGCAGTTTCTTCCTAGCCTTGATGGTCTTCACAATTTGGCATGCCTTTGCAGGCTAGCTGTTTTTCCTTTCCATGTTTAGCACTTCCTTCAGGAGCTCTTTTAGAGCAGGCCTGGTGATGACAAAGTCTCTCAGCATTTGTTTGTCTGTAAAGGATTTTATTTGTCCTTCAATTATGAAGCTTAGTTTGGCTGGATATGAAATTCTTGGTTGAAAATTCTTTTCTTTAATAATATTGAATATTGGCCCTCACTCTCTTCTGGCTTGTAGAGTTTCTCCAAGATGTCCGCTGTTAGTCTGATGCACTTCCCTTTGTGGGAGACCCAATCTTCTCTCTGGCTAAACTTAACATTTTTTACTTCATTTCACCTTTGGTGAATCTGACAGTTACGTGTCTTGGAGTTGCTCTTCTCGAGGTGTATTTTTGTGGTATTCTCTGTATTTCCTGAATTTGAATGTTGGACTGCCTTGCTAGATTTGAGAAGTTCTCCTGGAAAATAGTTCCAGTCTCCCCATCACTTTCAGGTACACCAATCAGATGTAGATTTGGTCTTCTCACATAGTCCCATATATTTTGGAGGCTTTGTTCATTTCTTTTTATTCTTTTTTCTCTAAACTTCCCTTCTCACTTAATTCCATTAATTTGATCTTCCATCACTGAAACCCTATCTTCCAGTTGATCAAATTGGCTACTGGGGCTTGTGCATTCATCATGTAGTTCTCATGCCATGGTTGTCAGCTCCATCAGGTCCTTTAAGGACTTCTCTGCATTGGTTATTCTAGTTAGCCATTTATCTATGTTTTTTCAAGGTTTTTAACTTCTTTGCCGTGGTTTCAAACTTCCTCCTTTAGCTCGGACTAGTTTGATCATCTGAAGCCTTCTTCTCTCAAGTCGTCAGAGTCATTCTCCATCCAGCTTTGTTCCATTGCTGATGAGGAGCTGTGTTCCTTGGAGGAGGAGAGGTGCTCTGATTTTTAGAGTTTCCAGCTTTTCTGCTGTTTTTTCCCAATCTTTGTGGTTTTATCTAAATTTGGTCTTTGATGATGGTGATGTACAGTTGGGGTTTTGGTATAGATGTCCTTTCTGTTTGTTAGTTTTCCTTCTAACAGTCAGGATCCTCAGCTGCAGGTCTGTTGGAGTTTGCTGGAGGTCCACTCCAGACTGTTTCCCTGGGTATCAGCAGTGGAGGCTGCAGAACAGCAGATATTGGTGAACAGTAAATGTTGCTGCCTGATCGTTCCTCTGAAAGTTTTGACTCAGAGGAGTACCCAGCCATGTGAGGTGTCAGTCTGCACTTACGGGGTTTGCTTCCCAGTTAGGCTATGTGGGTTCAGGGACCCACAGTTAGGCTATGCGGGCTTCAGGGCCCACTTGAGGAGGCTGTCTGTCATTCTCAGATCTCAAGCTGCGTGCTGGGAGAACCATCATTCTCTTCAAAGCTGTCAGACAGGGACATTTCAGTCTGCATTGGTTTCTTCTGCCTTTTGTTTGGCTATGCCCTACCCCCAGAGGTGGAGTCTACAGAGGCAGGCACGCCTCCTTGAGCTGCAGTGGGCTCCACCCAGTTCGAGCTTCCTGGCCACTTTCTTTACTTACTCAAGCCTCAGCAATGATGGGCGCCCCTCCCCCAGCCTCGCTGTTGCCTTGCAGTTTGATCTCAGACTGCTGTGCTAGCAATGAGAGAGGCTCCATGGATGTAGGCCCTCCAAGCCAGGTGCGTAATATAATCTCCTGGTGTGCCATTTGTTAAGACCATTGGAAATGTGTGGTATTAGTGTGGGAGTGACCTGATTTTCCAGGTGCCATCTGTCACCCTTTTCTTTGAATAGGAAAGGGAATTCTCTGACCCCTTGTGCTCCCTGGGTGAGGCGATGCCTCTCTATGCTTTGGCTCATGCTCAGTGCACTGCACCCACTGTTCTGCACCCACTGTCTGACACGCCCCAGTGAGATGAATCTGGTACCTGAGTTGGAAATGCAGAAATCCCCTCTCTTCCCTGTGGCTCACGCTGGGAGCTGTAGACTGGAGCTGTTCCTATTCAGACATCTTGGCTTCACCCCCCTTCTCTAACTTTTGACAGAAAAGTGTTTGGAATCAGAGTTTTTATCTAATTTTTCAGATCCTACAGTGTCACCTAGTAAGATAGGATTTTTCTCTGTGTAGAGCCTTGTCAGCCTTTTGCCCAAAATGTCCAGTTTCTAACTTTCTCTTCCTCCCATGTCCCACTAATAATTATAAGACTCTGTGTCCCATCTGTAAGCAGAGAATCTCCACTTTCAACTGTCAACAAGATGCTGCTCTTGAGAGACAAATTCCAACCTCATTGCTGAAGTTTTTATAAAAGAAGGAAAGGAATGGAATCTTTTTTTTTTTATTTTTGAGGCAACTGTTCTGCATCCAGCTACATTGCTATCTAAATAAGAAGAGAATGTTAAATTTCCAAGTCAATTCGTCTTATTTATGATGATGTCAATGTTTTGCTAGGACCATAGTAAGGGAAGCCAGGGATAATATAAAGACTCAAACTCTACTAAAGACTCTTGCTGCAATCTAACTACTGCATAATCTCTCTTTGGCTTCCCACATACCTGGAAGTTTTTGGGTTGAATGGGCCTAGGAGACAAACAAGGTATTTTAAATATATATATATATATATATATAAACACACAGATATATATATATATAAAATTTTATATATCTATAAGGAATTAGGAATTATATGTTACACAAACCTATACACACTTACACACATATATGTGTATACATATATGTATGTAAACTATGTACGTGTGTGTGTATATATATACACACATTTATAGACAGAGCATGCATATATACATATATATACACACTCATATGTATGTGTGTATACGTGTGTGTATATATACACATGTGTTATATATACACAGACATATGTGTGGGTATGTGTATACGTATATACGTACATACACAGATACCATCTATATACACATACCAGAGTGTATAGGTATACATCCATAAACCCTAGGTATTACATATGTGCGTATTACATATGTGCATATTACATACATATATATACACACATACATATGTGTGTGTATGTGTATATGTATATATATACATATATATACACACATATACATATACATATCTATGAACACAAGTGTAAAGCTTCAGCAAAATTTTAGTATCTAAAAACAGACCGTTTTGCTAGCAAATTGCTGCAAGATTTGAGAGCTATTAATGCACAGATTAAATCAATGGGTGCATTACAGCAAGGTCTGCCATTCCTGGCAGCCATTCCAAGTAATTGACCTCCCATAGTAGTAGATCTTAAGGATTATTTCCTTACTATACCCTTACATGAGAAGGATAAGCAAACTTTTACCCTAAAGCATGCTCACCGGTCCTACGCTATTTCAGCGTTTTGTAGGACAGTCCTTAAAGACGCCTGGTAATATATTTCCTACTGCCTACCTCATTCATTATATAGATGAAATCCTTTTGGCTGCTCCAATGGAAGAGTTATTACCCCAATTGTTGAGAGAAGCAAAACAGGGGGAGATCTCAAAATAGTTCAAGAAAATGGAGAAACAACGTCCTTATACCAATACATAGGCATTATTGTTATTGAAACAAATGTTCGACCTCAGAAAGTAGTCCTCCGTATGGACAGATTACAAACCTTCAATGATTTCCAAGAACTTTTAGGAGATATAAATCGGCTGTGCCCAATCCTAGGTATTGCTACTCATCAACTGAAACACTCAGACACTCCATGGAAATTCTTCATTAGGGGCAATGGGCTTAGGAGATAAACCAGCTGCTCCAGCAACTTACTAAGGAAACAGAAGCTGAGTTACAGCTTGTGGAGCTGATTTGTCAGCAATCACAGCTTGTGGAGCTGATTTGTCAGCAATCACATGCCTCCCAGCTACAGCCACAAAAGCCCTTGTTTCCCTTTATTCTTTCTACCCCCCATTCTCAAACAGGACTTTTAGGCCAGATCATAGAAAAATATGTAATTGTAATAGAATGGCTTTTTTTGAAATTCAATCAGAGAGTAAAGTCTCTACAAGTTTATCTTTCTTTAACTACTCAATGTAAAACAAAGGGTAGGGATAGATCAAAATTGCTTAATAGATATCATCCAGACAAAATTACTGTTCTCCTTTTAGAGTCAGTCTAAAAGCATGAGGAGAAATATTGGATTCCCAACAACAGGCTGCAGCGTGGTAAATGTTGACTGTGTGGCAAATTGTTCTTTCAGATTGTGTAGCAATAATACATACACATTGTCCATCAGACAAAATTTTGCAATTTTAAAAGTTCAACCTTTCATCTTCCCCGTGATTATTCATCACAAGCTCATTTCTGTCAGCCAGACCTACTTACTGATGGCTCTTACAAAGGTCGCAAAGCTACTTATGGTAGTAACCATGCTCAAACAACAAAAAAACCCAGAGTTTCAGCTCAACGCTCAGAACTAATGGCAGTTATTCAGGCTTTAGAGCTCTCAGCTTCATCTCTTATTAACACTCTCTGAGATTCAGCCTATGTTGTAAATGTAGCCGGTCATATTGGGACTGCCACTATTAAAAGTACCCTAGAACCAGAGCTGTTTAACTTGTTTTGAAGACTTCAACAAGCTGTTTGCTCTTGTGCTGCTTTTTATATTTCTCATATTTGCTCTCCCACACAACTCCTTACAGCATTTCTAGGTAATAATAGAGCCAATAAACTGATTTTTCCTGCACTTCAACAAGCTCAACCTTCTCATGTATTACTGCATCAAAACTCTGCCTTTACTCATATGTTTCATTTGCCTAACAGCCAGGCTGCAGCCTATGCAAGCCTGTCCTCCTTGTCAGCATGTCACTGGAGTCACACCCACAGAAGGCTGTAACCCATGAGACTTAGCTTCAAATGAAATCTGACAGATGGATCTTACTCACAAAGCTGCCATTGGCAAGTTCTCCTTTGTTCGTGTGACTCCAGACACTTATTCTCATATGCAGCATGCTATACGCAAAGCAGGTGAGACAGCTGGTTATGTATAATGATGTTGTCTGTCATCATTTGCTTGTATGGGGGGTCCCTAAACAATTAAAAACTGACAATGGACACGCTTATGTTAGTCACACTTTTTAAATTTTTTACAGCTATGGTCAATCACTCATAAAACAGGAATTCCTTACAACCCCCAAGGACAAGGAATTATAGAGCGGGCAAATCAAACATCACAAGGTGTGCTGAAAAAGACAGAAAGGGGAAACAAGAGACCAGTTACCCCCTCAAACAAAATACATTTACTTTTACTTTAATTTTTTTTTTACTTATTTACTTTAAATTTTTTGACTCCTGGCACAGATAGTAAGACTACGGCAGAACGACACTGGTAAATATTATAGGGAAAAAGGAAAGTATACCCAAAAATATTATGAAAATCCCCCTAAGGACGATGGAAAGTCTCAGTAGATTTACTGATGTAAGGACGAGGGCATGCTTGTGTTTTTACAGGAGGTGGATCATCTATGTGGGTGCCTTCAATATGTTTGTGACCATGTAAAGGGAGACTGGAGAGAGCCATGGATCCCAACTATGGATCCGACTCTTTCATTACAAGCCATGAGTCAGTTGAAATTGCTGGAGCGCCAGGGTCAGGCAAACACACCTGACCTCACGTTTATGGCCACGCTACCTGTAACATCCTGTGCAGTAGGTTTTCCTTGTGAAGAGACAAACGCATATTGGGCATATATTCCCAATCCCCCAGTATTATCAACTGTAATTTGGAGTGACATTCCCCCTGACATCTATCGTGATCAGGAAGCACGGGTACCAGGACCCCTAACACCCCATGACAAAGAGTAACTAGACTCTCAGAACAATGATTATCAATTATGCGGCTCCATTGGAGGGACTTCCTTTATGTGTCACCCAGGGTACATCACTCAACTGCAGTGGCCTTGCAAATTAATCCCAAGAATGGCTGAGTTACCATGGAAAAAATGATGTACCTATTAGGCCTTAGCTCTGTTAACATTACTGGTGTAGCTACTAATCACTCCCAGCCCCATCCCCCAAATTGTATTAATTATACAGAATGAGCTCCCTTTGATAATTCTTACCCCCCTCTTTGAACCCAGTGTCTTGGCCCCCAACTAGACAACAGTACATGTTAATGGGAGACATTATTTTCTGGATCCCTGTGGACATTTAGATGGGAGAGATGAGAATCCGACCTCGTGGCATAAACTTTGCTGACACTGGTCAGCATCTCTTCACTATATTGCACTGGGATTCAATCCCAATCTGCAGCAAGTTTCACTTGGCCTGAAACAGGCTTTAGCCCACCTTTGCCTCAATGGCATTACCAAGGAAAGAGAGGTCCAATTCAGGAGTCGATAGGGAAGGCAGCACTCTACTGTACGAATGGCAGCATTTGTGTCAGAACACTGTCTAATTATAGTAATTCTGCTGAACACAGTTTTAATCTTACCCTTGTAGAAAACATTACCACTCAATTACAATTTGTGTTTTTAAACTTATGTTTTTCTGGCAGCAAAAAGACCAACTCCAGGTAAATGATGCCCAATTGACTTGTGATTCCTGCCAACTGTTTTATTCCCTTAATCATAGCACAGTACAAACATACAGCATAACCACCCTAGTAATTCTAGGTCACAATCCTGGATTATGGATTCCCGTAAATCTATCTGAGCCTTGGGTGGCCACCTCTCATTTCCATTTTGTAAACTTTTTTTCTTACTCAGCTTATTCTTTGTGCTTGTAGAGCTTAAGGCATGAAAATTTTTGTAATTCTCCTTAGGTAAATTAATAACTTCTGTTGTGGTGTCCTTAGTAGCAATGTGCAGCTCCATTCAAACAGCTCAACATGTAGAAAATTGGATGTGTACAGCTGACCACGCATGGATGTTTAAAAATAAAACTAACACTGAGATACACACGGAATTAGCAATGTTAAAGACTACAGTTCTGTGGCTAGGAAACCAAGAACAAACTTGTAGTTGTGGCAGCAATTGCATTGTCATTTTAAGCATACTCATATTTGTGTAATCAATTTGGAATAAAACCAAAGGGAATAGCCATGGAAACTTGATTTACAAAGTAAAATTCTTAACTTGAATAAGCATACTCAAGTATTTCAGCCATCTCTGAGAACTCGGGCATAATTCCTGCAAGGTTTAGAGAACCTTAACCTTTGGTCCCCCTCCAAACATCACCTCAATGTATTTTTTGTGATTATCAGAGTAATGTTATTATGTCTCTGTTTTATGTTCATTGTCTGTAAAAGCAGCTGGACTACGAAACAGAAGTTGAGAGCTGCACAGCCTGCAATTATCTTTACTCAATTAATGCAAAAACAAAAAGGAGAAGACGTTGGAGGCCAAAAGAATGAGGGTTGTGACCAACTCAGTAATGACTGGAGGGTCTATGAACAGAGAGGGAACTGTTCTCATGAAAGCAGCATGTTGGCAACCTGACACACCATGTCTGGTGCCAGAAGGAATGCTGAGGGCAGTCATGCCCCAAGCATAGTATTTCTTGTGGTAATATATAGGAACATCTGAAGCCTGTAGTATAAAGAAAGCAATTATGTGACGTTGTGATAAATCAAGAAGCTGACCAACAATTACCTTTCCTCCCTGTTGATTCTGCCTAATAAATATCAAGGCCTGTAGAAGCACAGGGACTTTGGTGACTAGAATAAATGAGCCCCCTGTCCCCTCTTTTAAAACAGATCTTTTTTGTCTTTGTCTACATTTCTACATTGAACCCCCTTCGTTTCATCCCATAGTAACTGACTGCCACGCTGTCTCTGATAAAAATAGAAAAAAATAGAAAAAGAAAAGAAAAAGGTGAACTTGTTGGCAGGCACATGTAATCCAAGCTACTCAGGAAACTGAGGCAGAAGAATCCCTTCAACATAATAGACAAAAATTGCAGTGGGCCAAACTCACTCCTTTGCACACCAGACTGGGTGACAAGGTGTGACTCCATCTCAAAAAAAGCAAAAGAACAAAACAAAACAAAACAAAACTATGTCTGATTAAGAGAACCCCCCCCCAAAAAAAAAGCTACACACTGAGAAAAATTTAGGAAACACATCTGAAAAGTGACTTTTATGCAAAACATACAAAGAAATAAGATGACCCAATTAATAAGTAGAGGCCTGAATAGATACATCACGAAAAAAGACATGGAAATGGAAAACTTGGCACACAAAATGCTCCTTGCTGAGCCTCTGTTACTGCTTCTGAAGGTTGAGGCTCCAAGCCATTTCCTGAGGAGCAGCAGTGGCTGCCAGAGTGGCAGTGGCTCCAAAGATCATCCCCAACTATGCCAGCTCTACCCTTCCTCCAGATTCCAAGGATTTCCCAGCCATTGAACATGCTCAACAGGAAAGAGCCAGAAGCTGGATATTTTATTTCACAACTTTTCTTAAAATTCTGGATGCCGACAAGTATCCTTTGGTTGGAAGTTTTATATTTATCCTAACAATCTTGAGGCACTGACAAGTATAAGGAAAGATGATTTTCGACCTACATTTGATTCCATAAAGAACTAAAAGAATTGGTGTGGCCAGGCATGGTGGTTCACACTGGTAATCCCAGCAGTTTGGGAGGCTGAGCCAGGTGGATTTCCTTAGGTCAGGTGTCTGAGATCATCCTGGTCAACATGGTGAAACAAGCTCTCTACTAAAAATGTAAAAAATTAGCCAGTAGTGGTGGCTGGGTCCATAAACCCTGATCCTCAGGAAACTAAGACAAGAGAATTTCATGAACCTGGGAAGCTGAGGTTACCAAAGCCGAGATCATGTCATTGCACCCCAGCCATTTGAACAGACCAAGACTCCATCTCAAAACAAACAAACAAAAAAGCAATACAGAACAAAACAAAAGAAAACAAAAAGGATTCAATTACATTTTTAGGCACTTATTTTAGAATGCTTGGTACAATGCATTATTATTTTGGTATTCTCAAGACAGAAAACACAGTAACAGTAGTAAGTAAAAGCCAAATAGCAAGTCATTACAAATTCATGGGATTAATTTCATCTGTCATTCCTTCTGGATTTTATTTAAAATGTGTAATTCTGAAATAATTACTTGTGATATGTAAATGCAAAAAGAAACAGCAGTTAGTGAACCATTATTAAATGAATCTCAGTCTTCAATTTTGATTCTGATGCAGTGGAATGTTTTGTGAAAGATGAAAAACTAACAGACCAAACACATGTGATTTCAAATTTTGGCCTACTTTTGTAGAAGCAGATTTAAGAGCCAAAACCTTCATAGTTCTAATTTTTATCAGTGATTCAGCATTGCAAGATATGTAGTGAAGCTGACATCAGAGCTTTTTTTCAATTCCAACAGAAACTAGTTTGTACTCTGGACATTCGTGTTTCTCCCTTGTAATCCATAAAGAAATCACTTGATTGAAAGGGACTTTTACACAGGGAAAAATCACGCTCATACACCACATTGTCTTATTACCTACAGTTCACTATTTTATTGTAGTCACCAGAAGATTAGAAAAAATAGCAGATAAATGACTATGTGCACTAGAATAATTTTATCATTTTTTACTAAGTACAGCTGGCAGTACATTTTTAAAAATTTGTTTTCTGTAGCACAACACATGTATGCTTTTTGGCAGCAATCATAGATTAATGAACAAACAATAACAACAAAATCATGCTCAACAATACCTGCCATTCGGGGAAGGCAAATTAAAATAAAAGTGAGAGCGCTAAACAGCTATATTATGTCTAAATTTCTTTTTAAATATAATCAAAACTGCAACAGAAAATCTCATCCATTGTTGAGCTGAAGGAATGCATAATTGTACAGCAACTTTAACATATGGTTGTTTTCTTCTGCCACAGTTTGGCAGTTTTTTCCAAAGGTAAACATGGTCTCATCATATAGGCTAACAATTGCACACTTAGGTATCTAGACAACTGATTTGGAAACTCACATCTAACCAACAACCACATGCGTTTGTGTATAGCTGCTCTCTTGACAGTGGCCAAATATTTTAAGGAATCAGGATGCCCTTCAATATTAAACAAGCCGGGTAAATTCATAAAATGAAATACTATTCATCAAAAGAAAAGGAGTGATTTATGAAGTCATGCAAAGCCATGGATGAATCAGGCATAAATAAAGCTAAGTGATAAGAGCCACTCTGAAGAGATGACATATTGTATGATTTCATTTCTATTATATTACAGAGAAGAAATATTTCTAGAGACAGTAAGCAGACTTGTAAATTACAGTTGCTTTTAGTGGGCAGGTAGTGAGTTGAAAAGGAGAATGCAATGATGGAAAGAAGCACAAATGGGCCAGTTGAGAAGGGACTCATTCTGCTTGATGAGATCATGCTGAGTGTGTGGAAGAGCCAGGAGTCTGTATACTTGTGTGAATAAATAAATAGTCTTCTACTCATGATAGGAGAGGAACGTCTTCTTTTATCACACGTGCAACTAATTTAGGACAATTTCTGAGGAAGCTTTTGTTGTAAGTGGAAAAACATACATAAACAAATGTACCACTTCAAACATTTTTGAGTGTATAATTTGGAAGCATTAACTGTGCTCAAATTGTGCAACCATCACCACCATTTCACAATGTACAAGGGTTCCAATTTCTCCACATACTCTCAAACTTTTCTTCAAAAAAAAAGAAAAATTCCAATGGTGATAAAGCAGTAATCTCATTGTGGTTTAGATATTCATGTATTAAGTGGTTAGCGATTTTGAACATCTTTTCATGTGCTTATTGGCTATGGATTTGTAAATGATTTCTTGGCTATATCACTGAATGAACACAAAACATAAGAAAAAATAGATCAGTTGAGCTTCGTCAAAACTAAACAGTTTCGTGCATTAAAGGTCACTGTCAGTATAGTGGAAAGAAAACCAATAGCATGGGAGAAAATATTTGCAAGTCATATATGGCAAATATTCAAATCAACCACTTGGATCTCTTCCAAATGCACTCTTCATTTTTTCTTACTCTAAAACATTTTAAATAAGCATCCACTTTTTCTGTGAAACCTTTCTCAGTCTCCTTTGCTACTTTGTTCCCCTCAGTCGAATTCTTTCTTCTGAGGAGGCAAGATTTGACGTTACTGCAGACCGTGATATATTTGATGCCAGTAACTCAGATAAGTTCCACTGGTAACAGGTCGAGGAGCTGCTGGACAGGGTGGCAGGAGTTCATGTCTAGTGTGTGGCTGCCCTGGCTGCAGGCAGTTCTGGACTGTGGAGGGACCAGAACCCCATGCTACAAACACTCTGTGGAAAGAGAGCTCACATTGCTGAGGGAATGCTGAGGAAGAAATTTTGTCTTTTTAGTGAGGTCAAATTCCTTCACATAATATACAATTAACTGTTGCTTAATGAATTCCTTAGTGATCCTTAGTATGTGCATATGTGTGTGCAACTACCGCATCTTAGTTCCAATTATTCCTAATTACTTTCATTATTCCAAAAGGAAATACCCTATTTATTGAGAAGCTCGTACCCAATCTCTCCTCTTCCTGACACCAGCAACCAATAATCTGCATTTTGTCTCTGTGGATTTACCTATTTTAATATTCATATAAATAAAATCAGACACTATGTGACTTTTGCGTTCAGCTTCTTGAGCCAAAATTTACGTTTCTTCACATTGCAGCGTTAGAGTTGTAATACTTTTCACAGCTGAATAGTATGCCGCTGTATGGACGTACTACATTTTGTTTCTTATTTTCTGTTGGTGGACATTTATTTGGTGTGTTTGCAGATTTTAGTTATTGTGAATGCTGCTATGAACATATGTATACATGTTTTTGTTTGAATGCTTCTTTTACACTTTTTGTGTATGTAGCTTGGAGTTGATTTTGGGGGTTGTATGGTAATTTTATATTTAGCTTTTGCAGAACCACCAAACTATTTTCCTCGGCAGCTGCAGCATTTTTCTTTCACATATTCCCACTTCCATTTCAACAATTGTTAGTTTTTTTTTTTTTTTTTTTGCAATTATAATGGGTGTGAAGAGGTATCTTACTGTAGTTTTGACTTGCATTTCCCCTAGTTTAAAATGTGCAGGGGGCGTAAGTGTTGGAGGAGAAAGAGGTAGGCTGAGAACAGCCATGTGGAGAGGATAGGCAAGTTCCAGGGGAGACAGTGGCTGTGGCAAATCTGCCCGGTCTCAGCTCCAGCAGTGAATGGAAAGCGAGCCCGTGATTGTAGTGTGGATTTTCTCACAATCTAGATGTTTCAGCAAGGAGAGTGTGTGATTCGGGGTACTGTGCCCCATCTTCTCCTAGGTCCCCTATAATTCAGTCCTCACTAGGCACTTGCCTGGAGCCAACCTGGTCTCTGCTCCCAGACAAAGGAGACCCTCATGCCCTGGGAACCTGATTCTGGTGGCCACTAATGGACACAGGCCTGGAGGGAGGAGCACAGCCCATATGTGCTACAACAAAGACTGTAAAGTACAGAACTGGACACTACATTTAGCCCAGTCACCCCAGGCCACATGAACCAGGCTCACCACTCATGGGCCTCAGCCTCCCTCTTTGAGAAATGAACTGCCACAACCATCAATCTCAACAGCTTTTCCATGATTCAATAGGAAAAGCAACTTGGAATTCTGCTGATTTTAAATGCTGCTGTCATTCCAGGTCTCACACAACCCTAGCACCAGAGACTGAAGTCAGAGTCTGCAGGTTGCCTTCTCCTGCTGCTGTGGGAGAGTGTGTCAACTCAATCTCCACTTGTGGCTGGTACACAGAGTGCTTGACCACCAACATTTAATTATTTCCACTTTTACCTCTAAGTTTTAACAAAGTGTGTCTGTGGTGTAAGCCGTCACTAACTTCCCTTCCTTTGGACCTTCCAGAGACTACCTCAAAACACCTCCCACTCTCAAACACAAGCCACTGTGGATTTGGTTAGCTCTGCGTTGACGTTTAGAAAAGCTGTGGCCTCAGAACGCAACTTCCTCTGGCTCCAAATCTATGAGGCTGTACACTGAGCATTAAGACGGTCCTGAGCTTAGACCCACAAAAGTTCTGGGTGCAAGGCTCAGTCCTCCCTTCTGCAAAAAAGAGTGATGACCTAATACACTAGCCAGCTGCCCCATGCCTTCTGTAACCCTAAACTTTGACATAACATTAACCATAACCCTAAGCCAAAAGGACAAAGCTGGAGGCATCACACTACCTGATGTCAAACTATACTACAAGGCTACAGTAACCAAAACAGCATGGTACTGGTACCAAAACAGAGATATAGATCAATGGAACAGAACAGAGTCATCAGAAATAATGCCACAAATCTACAACTATCTGGCATTTGACAAACCTTACAAAAACAAGAAATGGGGAAAGGATTCCCTATTTAATAAATGGTGCTGGGAAAATTGGCTAGCCATATGTAGAAAGCTAAAATTGGATCCCTTCCTTACACCTTATACAAAAATCAATTCAAGATGGATTAAAGACTTAAATGTTAGACCTAAAACCATAAAAACCCTAGAAGAAAACCCAGGCATTACCATTCAGCACATAGGCATGGGCAAGGACTTCATGTCTAAAACACCAAAAGCAATGGCAACAAAAGCCAAAATTGACAAATGGGATCTAATTAAACTAAAGAGTTTCTGCACAGCAAAGGAAACTACCATCAGAGTGAACAGGCAACCTACAAAATGGGAGAAAATTTTCACAACCTACTCATCTGACAAAGGGCTAATATCCAGAATCTACAATGAACTTCAACAAATCTACAAGAAAAAAACAAACAACCCCATCAAAAAGTGGGCGAAGTACATGAACAGACACTTCTCAAAAGAAGACATTTATGCAGCCAAAAAACACATGAAAAAATGCTCACCATCACTGGCCATCAGAGAAATGCAAATCAAACCACAATGAGATACCATCTCACACCAGTTAGAATGGCAATCATTGAAAAGTGAGGAAACAACAGGTGCTGGAGAGGATGTGGAGAAATAGGAACACTTTTCCACTGTTGGTGGGACTGTAAACTAGTTCAACCATTGTGGAAGTCAGTGTGGCGATTCCTCAGGGATCTAGAACTAGAAATTCCATTCGACCCAGCCATCCCATTACTGGGTATAGACCCAAAGGACTATAAATCATGCTGCTATAAAGACACATGCACACGTATGTTCATTGTGGCATTATTCACAATAGAAAAGACTTGGAACCAACCCAAATATCCAACAATGATAGACTGGATTAAGAAAATGTGGCACATATACACCATGGAATATTATGCAGCCATAAAAAATGATGAGTTCATGTCCTTTGTAGGGACATGGATGAAATTGGAAATCATCATTCACAGTAAACTATCTTAAGAACAAAAAACCAAACACCACATATTCTCACTCATAGGTGGGAATTGAACAATGAGAACACATGGACACAGGAAGGGGAACATCACACTTTGGGGAGTGTTGTGGGGTGGGGGGAGGGGGGAGGGATAGCATTGGGAGATATACCTAATGCTAGATGACGAGTTAGTGGGTGCAGCGCACCAGCATGGCACATGTATACATATGTAACTTACTTTCTCATTGCGCACATGTACCATAAAACCTAAAGTATAATAATAATAAAATAAAATAAAATAAAATATAAAAAAAGAAAAAATAAAGAATATATATTCTGCAAAAAAAAAAAAAACTCAAATACTGATTTGACGTCAATAAATCTAATGTCACATAATAAAGAAAAAGAAAAAATGAAGGTACTATTACATGTGTATACATACGCAAACTTTTTTTTAACAAAAAGAGAAAGTCTTTAGAACAATTAAAATCCTCATTTCTGCAGCTGGTCACCTGGCTGTATCTGGTGTTGATGTGTACCTTGTACCAAAATTTATGTGTTGCTTTTGCATTCAACAAGCAGCTCAGCTGAGATCCCTTAATCCCCTTTCTTCCTTCCTTCCTTCCTTCTTTTCTTTCTTCCTTCCCTCCTCCCTCTCTCTCTTTTCTTCTTTCTTGCTTTCTTGCTTTCTTCCTTTCTTTTCTGTTGGAGTAACCCAAACCTTAATTCCTGAAGGTTCTGGATCATTTACAGTCCTGCCAAAATTAGGCTGTCATAATTTTCCATTGACCTTAATCTCACAGCATTTAAATACTATCAGGCATCCTAATGGATCTCCCGTGTTCCATGTATATTCTTCTGTACCTCTGTTGTAAAATAGTAGACTGATTTTATCTTGCTAATTCAAGTCAATCACCACGGCCAACACTGTCCCTCCTTTAGCCTGTTGGCTGAAAGGTAGGAGTAGCCCAAAATGCCAAGGGGGCAATCTTCACTGTCAGTTTAATGGAATTGTCATTCTGTCTCCTGGTGGCAGAATTTCTCCCTCTGGAACTAAGACCTGTAAGCCCGCAGAACATAATGTAAAGGAAACAGAAAGCAAACATTTTGCTAGTGGATCACTAGGGGTGATGGTGAGCGGGGACATTTTCACTTCCACCCGTTGATTTCTGTACCCATTAATTCTGGCTATGGGAAAAGCACTCTATGTTCAACACAGTTTCAGAACATACATTACCTTCTGGAGAACTTTGCCCCAGGTTGGCAAAGTCTTGCCCATAGTTGTTATCGTAACTGTAACTTTAAAAGGCCATTTCACCATTCAATTAATCCAGCTGCCCTAGAATGATGGGAAACATGGTAAGACCAGTGAATTCCATATGCAGGAGCCCACTGTCACACTTCTTTAGCCATAAGGGGAGTGTCTTTGTCAGAAGGAATGCTGTGTGGAACGCTATGTTGGTGGATGAGGTATTTAGTGTGTCCACAGTTGGTAGTCTTGGCAGAAGCATTGGATGCAGAATAGCCAAATGCATATCCAGTATAAGCACCCTGAGAAATGGTGCCATGTGGAAGGATCAGTGTTGGACTCTGTTGCTTGCAAATTGGGCGCTCAATAGTGGCCATAGCCAGGTTAGCTTTGGTGAGTAAATATCCATTTTGCTCAACCCGTGCAAAATCTCCATCCCTGCAATCATGACCACTTTGTTTATGGGCCCTCTGGGTGATTACAGCAGAAGCACAGGAGAGAGGTTGAGTGGTTTCCACAGGATGGTTTATTCTATCCATTTGCTTACAAAATTTTTCCTCTTCTGAGGTCCCTGTTGTTGAATATTCACATAAAATATAATTATCCTCACAGTTTTTGACCACTCAGGGAGCCTCATCTAATAACTCTCCCTCAAATTACATTGCCGCCTATTTACTGATAATGCTTCTTCCAAGTTCCTGATCATCCAGCCAAAACATTGGTTATGGCCCATGAACCCTTATATAACCACACATCTGGCTATCTCTCCTTGGCCTTCTGTCTGCTGGGAAGAGGTCACTTCACCACTGTTCTTCGTGGATATCCCAGGAAAATGCTGTACTGCTGCAGCTGTTCATTTTTGGGTGGTGGCTTCATATATTGTGCAGAACCATCTGGAGCCAGGCCATAGTCTTCTCCTATTCTGTCAACTGATCATAGGGAACTATCCATGACACCATCAGTGCAGGTTGGAGGGAAGAAGGCATGGTGGCAAGACAGGAGACCATGAGCATTTGAGCCACTTATGCATGTAACTTACTTGTGCCTTCAGCACTGGCTTGAGACTGGGCACGTACATACCACTACCATTTGATGATGAAATTCTGCTATGGACAACCCACTTTATGACTAGAAGGATCAGAAAACACCCAGTTCATGATAGGCATTTCAGTTCACTTGGAGATTTCATGACTTATAGACAAGCATTCAGTTTCCACCAAACCCAGTAACAGGCCAAGAGCTGTCTCTCAATAGGAGGGTGGTTATCTGTAGAAGATTGCAGGGCCTTATTTCAAAATCCTGGAGACCTGTTCTGTGATTCACCTCTGAGATCCTGTCATTAGGCTCCAAACAGCACCGGTATGTACCATTGACACCACCATCACCATTATATCTTCTGGGTCATATGGCCAAAGTGGAAGAAAAGCTAGCCTGGATCTTCTACAGAGCTTTCTCCTGTTGCAGACACTACTCACAACTGGCAGCCTTTTAAGTCACTCAGTAAATGGGGGAGAGTAACAACCTCACATAAGGAATATGTTTTCTCCAATATCCAAAGAAACCCGCTACATGTTGTCCCCCATTTTTTTGTTTGTATGAGGGGCCAAATCCAGTGAATTGTTCTTTACCTTAGAAGGAATATGTCAACAGGTCTTACCCCACTGGACCCATAGAAATTTTACTGAGGTAGAAGTTCCCTGAATTTTAGTCAGATTTATTTCCTATAATATGGTGTGAACATGCCTCACTAATAAGTCCAGTTTGTTTGCTACTTCTCGCTCACTGGATCAAATCAGTATAATGTCATCAGTGTCACAGACAAGTGTGATATCTTGCAGCAGCCAAAAAAATCAAGGTCTCTCTGAATAAGATTAAGACACAAAGGTAGAGAGTTGGTATACCCCTGAGGTAGGAGAATAAAGGTGTATTGCTGGCATTGTCGTTTGAAGGCAAATTGCCTCTGGTGGGTCTTATGGACAGGAATGAAGGAAAAGGCATTTGCCCAGGCAATGGCTGCATACCAGATGCCAGGAGATATATTTATTTGCTCAAGCAATAAAACCACATTTGGTACAGCAGCTGCCATTTGAGTCACCACATGGTTAAGCTTACAAAAATCTCCTGTCATTCTCCAAGATCCACTTGTGTTCTTCACAGGTTAAATGGGAGAGGTGCACTTAGATGTGCTGGTAATGACCAATTCTGTGTCTTTCAGGCCCTTAATGGTGGTACTAATCTTCACAATCTCTCCGGGGTTGTGATACTGTTTTTGATTTACTATATTTCCAGGTAGAGGCAGCTCAAATGGCTTCCATTTGCCTTTTCCCATTTTAGTAGTCCTCACCCTACAGGTCAGGAAGTAAATGTAGGGTTCTACCAGCAGCTAAGTGTGTCTATGTCAATAATGCCTTCTGGCACTGGGAAAATAACCTTAAGATGAGTCTAGGTACACACTAGACACACTGTAAGTCTGACCGAAGCTAAAACTTTATTAATTGACTGACCTTCATGAGGTTCTAATTTAACTGTAAAATGACAATGATGTTGTGTGTCTCCTGGAGTCAGTTTCAGCTCAGATCCAGGGTCCAGTAGCTCGAAAATTCTGATCATTTCCCTTTCTTCAATGCACAGTTACCCTGACAAAAGTCCGGAAGTTACTTAAGGAACGATGGGAGAAAGATTCACTGCAGAAATTGTTGGTAATGGAGGGGGGTCTTTCCTCAAGGGGACTCAGCCTCCCCTTCATTCAAGGGGTTCTGTGTCTCTAAATTGGCTCTGGTATGGGAATAACTTCAGAAGCTGTGGTTTTGTTTTTATAATTTAGAATAGTTCTTCATCTATTTGACACCAAAGTTTCTGTTTCTATAACTTAAGTAGGAACACAGTAGGCTTTCTATCAATTTCACTCCCAGGGAAATCTTGATTAATTAGCCAGTGCCAGGGCTCTACAGGGGTCAGATTCTTCTGATTGCTGCTTCGTGACAGCTGTCCATTATGGTACCTACACCCACCTTGCCTTTGACGGTAAAGTGTTGACACTTAGTTCCTGCCACCTTGGGTTTCAATTATCCCTAGCGTATTTAAATTTTATAATTAGTGGCTGCAGTTCCCACCCTTAGATCTGACACACAGAGAAGAGTAATTACAGAGCTTTTCAAAGACGCAGGTGCTGCTCTACTTCTCAAGGCATTGATCAAGGTTATATCTTCTAGACTCTCTCAGCTACGATGAGTAGGTCTAAAGTGAACTAATCCACTAAACCATTCCAATCTCCAAAGGCCTTTGGATTTCATCCTTTACATTAAACCAATGGAGGGTAGACATTTACAGAGCTCAGTCACAGAAGGCCATCTTTGAATCCATATTTTAGCTAACCAAGCAGATAAACTGTTAGAAATTTTTAGCTCCCTGTGATGCATCTTTAATTGCAGAGTCCCTACTAAGTCAGCCCTCGTCAATAAATTTAGCCGAATACAACCCTGTGTTCCTTCTGCTATTATCCCATACACGTAACATCCATTCGCTTCTGTGTTCTCTAGCCTGCTGTTCATATATGTTATAGAACTCAAACAGTTGTCTTTCAGTTTACCACACCTTCTCATGGGTTGCACTCTCAATATCACCTCAAAGAGCCTGCCAGTACTTTAGTTTAGTTACAAACTTAGAACCAAACAGAGATGTTGGGGGTGGCCTCTGAAAAGAATCAACATTATCATACATGTCAGCTGACTCAGGGGAGGCCATCACTGTGGCCTCAGCCAGCACATGATTTATCTCTACAGGTAGAGGTGGAAAGACAGAAGGCAGCATGTGCCTCTTTCTTCCGGGATGCAGAACAATAATTGGAGATCAGCTAAATATCAGGGCTGAGTGACCTGTAATACAACTATGGATAAAACATGCCACCTTGCTTATTGTATTGTGGAACACAAAAATAAGAAGACAGCTGTGGCCCTTCAGGGTGCACAGACCTAGAGGCTCTCAGTGCCATGACTGTGACACCCTCTTAGGGGCTTTGCATTTTCTGCCATCTCCAAGCTTCTGGGCTCCACTACGTTTGCCAATATCACCTGCGGATGCTGCCTGCAGTATGCCTGGCCCAGTTGCTACTTCTCAGTGAGATGGAACTCCTGTTGGCACTTGAAATTTCTTGCTTTGACACAGCTGGCATGCCTGGATGAGTTTAGTGGTTGGAGCCCAGGTTTGCTCACACAAGAATCGCCACACCGCCGTGATTGCCTTTAGCAGGCAATAAATGCTGGCTCTTAATGCCAGCTGAGTGCAGTCTTTCAGGCAGGGTTGGTAGAACACATGTAGCAGGACTGGGAAAAACTCCAGCAAAGGCACCACTGGCCACAGTGGTTTTCGTCTGGCAAAGTGACTCCCCTAAAATTTTGTAACGAAAGAAGCATAGCTAATTGAGTTTAAATGCCTTACTTCTCTTAAATCCTGAGACACTGATAATTCAGTGTCCATACCCTGAATATTTTCATATTTTTATCTTTATTTGGAAAGTATTATATTTCAACATTATTTAGAAATAAAATTTGAATATTTGGTATTCGTGTTGAACCACCTGAATCCGAAGAATATATTTGCATGGAATCAGCTGATTCTCACAAATAAATTTCTGAAATATAGGCATTGGGCTTCAGATTAGCATTCTTTTAGCAGATTATGAAGCTTGCCAATGGAACACAAATTCTAATGCCCGGATTTTGACATTACGTACTCATATACTTTTTTTTTTTTTTTTTTTTTTTTTTTTTTGTGGAGGCACTTTTGCTGTGTATTGTAAGAGGATGAGCAGCACTTCTGACCTTTTCCACTAAGTACAATGGTAACATCCTTTTTCTGTGGTTGAAATGTCTAAATATCTTAGTGTCTTCTGGAAGCTAAATTGTTGACACTGACTATTCTAAATAGTTATGAAGAATGAATAAAAAAACACTTTTAACAATTTTGCAGAGGCTGTGCAGGGTGGTTCACAGCTGTAATCCCAGCACTTTGGGAGGTCAAATTGGGTGAATCACGCTAGCTCAGGAGTTCGAGACCAGTCTGGCCAACATGGTGTAACCCTGCCTCTACTAAAAATACAATAAGTAAATTAACAAATAAAATTAGCAGATAAGCTGGGCATGGTGACAGTCACCTGTAATCCCAGCTACTTGGGAGGTTGAGGCAGGAGAATCGATTGAACCCAGGAGGTGAGAATGAACTGAGATCATGCCATTGCACTCCAGCCTGGATCAAAATAGTGAAACTCTGTGTTAAAAAAAAATATATATATATATAAAATAAAAAAAACTAATATGCAAATTTTTATGAGATCTTATTTTTATCTAACTTTCTGCTGTTCTAATATCCTGTCACTTATGCAGTGAACCAGCATGTCCTGCATGTACCCTGGAACTTAATATAAAACAAAATTAAATAAAACTAGAAAGGTTTCTTTTCTTATAAGTGGCGTTATAGTAACTGAAATGTGTGCCACACTTTATTTAAGACATTTTCTAATTACAAATCAGAGTTGTGACAAACTGCATTGAAAAGTAAGTAAGCAGTATATCTCAATTCTTAGTTGATTGAATTTATTTTCTTTTATTTTTAGAACGGAATCCACACTGTCTCTTTCGATAGAGTGCAGTGGTGCAATCTTAGCTCACTGCAGCACCCTGCCTCCCAAGTTCAAGTGTTTATTCTTCCTCAGCTTCTTGAATAGCTGAGATTAGAAGTGTGCACCAAAACACTCAAAGGGTTTTCACCATATTGGCCACGCTTGTCCCAAACTCCTAGCTTCAAGTACTCTGCCTGTTTTGGCCTCTAGAGGTGCTGGAATTACAGGCATGAGCCACCAAGCCTTGCCAGCTGGCCCTCGACTAAATTTCCAATTGAGAAAAAAAAAAAAAAAAAAAGCATTGATCTTACAAACCTTATTTTTTATATCATATTTTTGATGAGTTTCTTTTTATGTCTCATAATTCAAAAAGATAATTTAAGTGCATTGCTTTTTATAGGAAATGAATTCATTTCCATTAGTAGATAATTAAAAGAGTAGGTTTATTTAGAAAGTCATATTTCTATGGTGAAGGGTTCTCGCATCTTAGAAATTGCTTTACACACCTCATTTGGAAAACTCATTGCATGTATTGATTACATTTGTGTTTTTCTTTCCTTTGGATTTTCTTTTGTAAGAGTATTCTAAATTGTTTCAAGATACAGTAATATGTTTAGTTATGTCAAATAAACTTAAAAGGTATTTTCTTTGAAAGACAACTTTTTCTTAAGCTATGTTTTCTACTAATACTGTGTGATTACCTTTTGTACATTACTAGGAATTAATTGATGTTTAAATCTTCCCAGCATCAAAGGTTCACCTGAAATATTTAAGAAATAAGGAACTGCTAGCAGAGCAGGCTCTTCTAGTCCACAGTTCACCCACTACCATCAACCCTGGTTTTGAGCTACCTGCAGCACAAGATTGGCTGGCTAAAAAAAAATCTCAAAAAGATACCAGTCTGTTGGATGGAAATATATTACACAGACAAAGAAATAAGCAGTGAGTAATTAAAATCATAAAGAGGTTTTTATCTTTAATAACAGTTTTGTTTGAAATTCTATATTTACACTTAGAAAATATTAACTCATGGCTTTTGTTTTGCTTTGTTTCTAATCAACTAGCTTAATATTTTGTAGCCATCAGGTATATAATTAAAACCATTTATATCAGAGAATTTTTTTTTTAAATAAGATGAATTTCTTAAATGTTCTCACATATGGTATTGGTAATTTACCTCAGTGGGATTGAATTAATCATATACAAAAAAATAGTAAGACCTTTGAGTAAGAAGAAACCAAATTTAATAGTACAAAAAGTTTATATTTAAAACGTATTCATTAAAAAAGATTTTTTTAACCCAAACTTTGAAGTTGCTTAATGTTGTTTTAGTTAAATTCCAAGAGAGGTATTATTTTAAAATCATAATGTGAAAAGAGATCATCTGAGTACATGTTATTACTTGTAAATGTCCACATCAATTGAACAAAATGGATAGCAATGTTGAGATCTTACACAGAACTGAAACTCATAGCAAGAGGTAGTGTAAGTAAATTGAAAAACAATAGGCCAGACGCGGTGGCTCACGCCTGTAATCCCAGCACTTTGGGAGGCCAAGGAGGGTGGATCACAAGGTCAGCAGATCCAGACCATCCTGGTTAACAGGGTGAAACCAGTCTCTACCACAAATAGAAAAAATTAGACGGGGGTGCTGGTGGGCATCTGTAGTTCCAACTACATGGGAGGCTGCGGCAGGAGAATGGCATGAGCCCAAGAGTCGAAGCTTGCAATGAGCCGAGATCACACCACTGCACTCCAGTCTAGACAACAGAGCGAGACTCCATCTCAAAAAAATTTAGTTCATTTCAAGGGAAACCAGAGGATTACAAATATAATTAGCAACAGTATTCTGTACAGATATTTAATTGAAAATGTGAAATTATATAAATTTATTTGTTTCTCTCTTTGAGTATATTTTTTGGCACACTGCAGGAGTTTCTAGCTAAACTCACTGTTTAAAAGGACAGATATTTATTTGTCCTGTAGGATCTATGTAAAGAGGAGAGTTTCCTTTCTAAAAACACATATTTTTGTTAATTTATTTAACTATTGTATTGGCAGAGTAAATATATATTTTAAGAAAAGGTTTTTTAAGCAAACACTGCTGTTTGCTTAAAGTTATGAAACATTAAGTCAATCTTTTCTTGCCTTGTGGTTAATATATATTTCCAAATATATAAGATGGCATGCAATAAAAATTATTAACTTGCCACGAATATTGTATTTCTGGTCCAGAGATATTTTTTGAAGTATATGCACTTCTTCCTACACAAAGCTATTTCTTCCTCCTCTTCTTCTTTTGCTTCTTCTTCTTCTTCTCATTCTTCTCTTCTTCTCCTCCTCCTCTTTTTTTAACAGATATGAGAATATAAAATATATAATATAGTTGTTTGTTTTTACTTAGTGACACACCTGTCAATACATGAATATCTTTATTTCTGTTCTGTAGCTACATAACTTGGCATTCAATGTGCTCTAACTTATGCAGTCCACACCAAAGACGCTTTGCTGTGTAAGTTGTGTTCAGTTTTATAAGATTGAGAAGCATTTCTAATTCTCACAGGGACTTTAAATACACCACCTAATTGACTTTATCTCACAATAAAATGAATATAAAGTAATCATCACTATGTCATGAGGGAAAAAGCAGATATTTATGTGAAGATTGTAGTTTTTAGGTTTGAGAACAATAACTTGTATAAAGTGCTCAGTTTAAACTGAGAAAACTCTAATGTCCTATTTATATAAATTTCTGATAACAGTGTATTGAATACACTTATTTTAAGTACAAAAGTTTTTCAATCAGTAAACACATAATGATTAAAGTTAAGTCTGTGTTAGCACATGGAAGATTAATACTGTACCATCTTATATGACTCTTTCAAATAAACTGTTACAGAAGCAATGCCATTAAAAATGCAGAATTAAGATATCTCTTGTTAATGGTGCATATATTGGATCACGTTGCTGACGATGTACAAATTTAAAGTACCATTTGAAAATTGCTGTGTTAGCCTGATAAAATGAATTTCCCAGCCTGATTAGAAGAACTATTGACAGAATCATCATTTTTGTAGCATAAGTATAGTATTTCTTCTCTCAAGTTGTGAAACACTCCGTTAGTAGGAATATCTGCCCCCAATTGGACTCTGCCCACAAAAATAACACGTAGGACTCAAAGAGGCTGGTGTGGCTAGTCACATAAAATGTGTGATGTAGCAGCTATACATAATGTTAGTGGTTAGAAACAATATTTCTACAATTGGAAACACGTGGTGATGTAGACAATGATTGTTCAAAGATGAGTAAAAAAGATGTGAGTTAAATTTTAATTATTTATTTGTTTATAATATTCTGACACCAGGTACTGTTTTTCTTCCTGAGATTACTGTAGTTTCATGAGATTTTGTCAGGATTACATTTTGACAATATGGCTAGAATGTCTGAGATACTATGAATAGCATATTTTTCATGCTCACTATGTAATAACTTGAAATTTTACTTGACAATTTTTATTATTTTTGTGTTTTCAAAGCATAATTGAGATAATCATATTTATATGATATGGTAAATGCAATTCATAATTTTAAGAATAAAAAATATTTATTTTAATAAGTATATTCTCATCTTGTATTTAAAGTATGCTATTTAATTTTTTAACTTTAATTTTATCTGTGTGATATAAGTTGTGTTTATTTTTAGGGTTTTATGTATATTTTTCTCAAATGAGGTATTCTTCCGCTTAAGTAAAATATAGTTTTTCAGATAATGCTGCATGGACCTGTTATCAACATTATTTCACAATTACAATAAGGCTACTAAAGGTATAAAAGCACCTGGTTGAAAATAAAAAGTATTTATTTGAAAATAAGGCAGCAAAAATTTAGGCTTTAGTGACAGATCACATATTTACGATGTACCTATTAAGTAAGTGAATATAGAAAACCTGAAGTTTGGAAATGTTTACACTCAAACTGTTTATCATTACTTTACTTTTTTACATAGATATTGATAGAAACAAAAGAAAAAAATAGAACATTTTGACTGTAATAAACAGTTCCAAAATTTCTACATTTCTTTTCCTCAGTGGTCAGAAATAACTTGGCCTTCAAATAACATCTTAGCACTTAATGTTTATGGAGATTACAAAACATACATTTGTCTCTGCCTTTCTAGATATGACAGATCACACTATGCAGGCATTACAACTTGGGTAGCATTCCTCTTAGTAGGATCTCCTTCTGGGATGTCCACTCTTGCTTGGTTAAGAGCTACTACCGGACAGAAAGATAGAATTTTGGTCCAGATCTTCTAGCTGTTTTTTTCCCTAGGTTTTGAATTGAAAACAGAGATGGCAAATTGTACTGGTGAGAAGTGAATGAAGTAGACAGAATATAAGATTCAAATTAAGTCCCCACCATTGTGCTTAGTTGCTTGTGCTTTATGTTGTCTCAGCCCTTCACTGTTGCATGCCTGTCTGCCTAATTACTTTTCTTATGTGATGAACTTCATCAAGACACAAAGCAGATAATTTGTATTTCTGTGTCAGAAACCTCAGATGCATACCAAAGCATAGAGAAACATGTTGCATATGTGTAAAACAGCTGTATTTTGCTTTTTAGCTACAAGGAAATTATGAACTTTGGAGCGTCTATGTATGTTCTGGATCCTTCCACAATTACTTTCAATGGCCATATTTATTGATTTGTAATAATTCTCAAAACATCACATAAATTACATCATGTAAATGTCAAAAATGCATGATACTCACAAGAAGACACTGAATTCTAGGAGGAAAAAGTACTTAGTTCTCATAAGTTATGTATGGCAGAGCACTGGTTTCTTTCCAATCCTGTCTACTTGAGAAGATTGTAGCCTATTTTATTACCTGTGAGGTATGTTATTATTCTATTATTTCTATTGATAACTTTTCTGTATACTCTTTATGATGGTCCACCTGTGATACAAACACTAATGCTAAACATTAAAAACAATAAGTTCTTTGAAAATACTACAAAAATTTGCATATCATTTCATTAACTCAGTTTTGGTATATATTTTATTCAACTACTTTAATAATACTTTTAAAGATATGGCCTTTTGGCCTCCAGAATAAGGATCATCCTCACGATGATGTATTTAGTTATTATCATAAATGCGAAGACAAATTTGCATTAAACAAGACAGAAGATAGAAAAGAGTACAATATTGGTGTACTAAGACAACTTCAGGTCAATCTTTTGATGTAGCTGCTTTCTGACTACAATTCTACATAACCAAAAGTTTTTGGAAACTGTTCAGGTAAATTATGGGTGAGTTATCATTTAATTTTGATGAAGTCAATTCTACACAAACTAAAATTTTTAAATATATCTTAAAATCCATAATGTATTTGATGTTAAATATCTAAACAAAAGTAATATTATAGCTGTCTTTCTTGGTCATTTCTGCTAGTATTATCCCAATAGAAAAAGACTAAAATTGTCACAGCACAGACAGGCCATGTATTCTTTCATCTCTTAAGATATAATTAAGTTCCTATTATCATAAGATTTAAACTATATATATAAACTAAACATTAAAATGTAGTCATTTCCTTGATTTAACAGTTCTGTAATGAAGCAAATCTTAAGTACATAATTTTATCTCTATAAGTGTTTGAATGCATCTGTAAAGTTTTTCCTTCAAAAGTTGACCATAATGCTGTCATCACACATAATAAAAATCATTTTATAAACTTGAGCGACATGGCAAAACCCTGTCACCACAAAAAATGCAAAAATTATTCAGGTATGGTGGTTTGAGCCTGTAGTATCAGCTACTTGGGAAGGTAAAATGTCATTTCATTCACTGACTTTTGGTATATGCTTAAAGTTCCTTCATTGCTCTTTTCAAATTAGATTAGTTCATCAATGACATCTTTTAGTTTCTAGAGAAATGTTTATCCATGAGATTATGTATCTCAAAGATCAACATTACTCATCATCAAATAAACATTTTTTCTTATCAAATAAACATTTTTTTCTTATCAAATGAACATTTTCATCACTGACAAGAAAGTACCCCTTTCTAGCCCTGCAAGAAAATATATATATGATATACTTATATATACATATATAATGTATAACTTTATATAATATATATTTGTATGTGTATGTGTATTTGTACATGTATGCATGTGTGTGTGTATATATATATATTTACAAATATACATATATATTTGCAAGCTTGTGCCAGGCACTTTCCTTCACATTTGTAGTTTTAACATTTCAGGAAGCCAAGACAGCCAGATTACTTGAATTCAGGAGCTCAAATGCAGCCTGAGTAACGTGGTGCTATCGCATCTCTATTAAGATGCAAAAAGGGACATAGATGAGTGTAACTGTCTGCACCTGTAGTCCCTGCTACCTGGGACAGTGAGGCGAAAACATCTCCTGAGCTGTTATTGTGTTGCTGCACTCCAACCTGTGCAATGAAGAGAATTGCTGCCCCTTGCCACCCTTACACACACACAAAGCTTAATAACACCTTGATTTTATTTCCTTTATTTTATCAAGGTCTTATTTGTGGCACGCATGACAATGAAACACTGTCACACAACTTTTTACTGTATAGTGTAGCTCTTTCTAATTTCTAAAACAAGCTGCAGCCTCTCATGGGAGTTTATGGTTTATTGTTCTTTCAAGAAGGTACTTCTTAGCTATCTCAGAGCTAGAAAGAAAAAGGGATCTTCTGATTTCTGGGCTTCCTTCTCTTCACTCACAGCAGCTCCCTTCTCTGTATCAGCATTATCACTTAGATTGATTTTAAATGTCTGCAGTGCACATGTAATGCACTGGCTCCCCATTGTATCTCTCAGTATGAGGTTCTAGATTCCATAGCTAAACTGTAATCTTAGCATTCTAAGTGTAATTAGCATATGTCATTCTTATTTACCTATTTCCATTCTATAGCCTCATGTGTGACCAACACTCCTTTTTTCTTGCATCAACAAGTTATTTTCATTTGTTCAATCTACACAAAGCATTTTTTTTCTGAAATCAAACCAACATTTCTGTTCTTTTCATTCAAATTACAATAACACTACGAGTTTCTGTCTTCAAAATTTTCACTCAATAATTTATGTGTGCATGCATCTCTGTGTGATTGTTTACAAACAATTGGCACAAGGGATCAGTTTTGTGAAAGACAATTTTCTATTGTCTTCATTGGAAAACCAAACCAAACCAAACCAAACAAAAAGAATACATGTTTATAATTTGTTTCTTTAATAATATCTTTTGGTACAAATGTGAAAAATCTTTTAACACTTGAAATGCGGACATTAACAGTCATCAAAGTCTTCTTGATTCTTTGGAACAATATATCCAATGGAAGGGGCAAATCCACATTGTTGTAAAATGGGATAAAGTGCATGTGTTGTTCAGTTTTGAAAAAAAAAAAAAAAAGAAATTAGAGTTGTTTGTGCTCATCCACAAAATTAACTTTTGGTTTCTCTTTACTGTTTTAGTGGTATCACACAGGTAGTTAAGATGATAACTGGTGTAAAGGAAAATAATATTGACAAAACATAGAGACTGACTTGAAGAAAAATGATTCTTTTTAAATGAATAATTTTGGATGTAGAAGATCTCACAGATTCTTTTCATCTGTCCTCTAAGATAAAGTGCAATTTAATGATTGAATATCGAAGAGTTGACCGAAGAAATCGTTATTCTTTTTCTATTACAGATACCTAAAACAACCACGTGTAGTTTCAGAAACAGATTTCATTCTTTAGCCTGACCAGCCCATTTTATCTCATGGGAACTTGTCTGGGGGATGGAATGAAGAACTATCTTTGAAAATGTTGTAAGTTAAATAACATGGATGTCTTTCTTGACCTTCATAACTTCTCACCTCCAAGCTGTCTGCATTGTTGTGAACTTAGCTGTCATTTAGATTGTGGTTCATTTGTAACATCATACTGCCTGCTAGTCACATCTCAGAGAAGTGAAACAATTTCTTTTCACCCTTTCTCTCACTCTTAATGCAAACCTCTTAAAATAACTATATATAGTTCTTAACGTTGTATTTTATTTTATTTTATTTACTTTTATTTATCTACCTATTTATTTATTTATTTATTTTTTAATTTTTTATTTTTTTATTTTTTTTGAGATAGAGTCTCACTCTGTCACCCAGGCTGGAGTGCAGTGGCTCATTCTAGGCTCACTGCAACTCCACCTTCCAGGTTCATGCCATTCTCCTGCCTCAGTCACCAGACTAGCTGGGACTACAGGCACCAGCCACCACTCCTGGCTTATTGTTTTTGTATTTTTAGTAGAAGACGGGGGTTGCACCTTGTTAGCCAGGAAGGTCTGGATCGCCTGACTTTGTGATCTCCCCACCTTGGCTTCCCAATGTGTTGGGATTACAGGCGTGGGATTACAGGCCACCACACCCGGCCAGGTCTTAACTTTTTTTTATAAGACAGTGAGACCGGCCTGGTCAAAAGGGTGAAACCCCATCTCCACCAAAAATGTGAAAATTAGCCAGGTGTCATGGCAGATGCCCATAAAATTAGCTACTGGGGAGGCTGAGACAGGTGAATTTCTTGAATCTGGGAGGCACATGTTACAGTGAGCAGAGATCCTGTCATTGCACTGCAGCCTAGTGGAAGAGGGTAAAACCCTATCTCGAAAAAAAAAAAAAAAAAAAGAAAACAAAAAAGAAAAGAAAAAAAAAACTGTGAGAATTAAACTCATTTGTTTCTGTGTGTCTCTTAGGGTATTACCTTTACTTTAAGCGCTATAAATATCAGCTGCTATTATTATTGTTTATCGTGTATCTTCAATTTACTCACACCAAATTATGCTTAATAGCATGAAAGAAAACATCAGAACAGTAACAGTCAGATGGTAGTGGCTATATGGAGCCGCATAAGCATCAGTGTCTGCGTCAGTAATGTTTTCTAATTTACAACAAATAAGTGACTTCTTACACCCACAGATTCTGCAAACACAAATTTCTCAAAACCTAAACTGTACTCGGTGTAACGATTCCGATTTGCTTCTTATGATAAGTAATTTGTGTTTGGCTTGTAGGAATTTTTACAAGGTATCAAAATTGTTTAATCCTTTTCCTCAGTCTCCTTGTTCCTTTTTTTGTGAAATCATTAGATCTAATTTATATGAATGTGTTGCCTTTTTGGTTTAGTTATTTCAAGGCAAAATATTTAAGATATCTTCACCTTAGAATATTGGTTTTTAATATATGGAGACATGGAAGACCATTTATTTATTATATTAATTACTATTTTTTACTCAAGCAGTTTGAAATATGAGTTAGTGAAGTGGTGAGATAATCACCAAGATTTAGCTTAACTAACAAATATTTTATTAACAGCTACAAAATACAAATTTTTTGACTCTATAGAATTTTTCTGAACAGTAGAATTATTTTCTGCATGAAGGAAAAGAATTTACTATGATTAGTATACAAGTTGCCTCTATATTCATCATTACCACAGAATTTTACACCAAAAAATATTGGTGTTCCTGCCAGTGACTGGTACATGGCTTTGGATTTCATTCATAATCCTATTATAATTAGTTTTGTTGCCTATTATACTGCTCTATATTTCCTAACAGTAAAATTATTATTTCAATTTTGAAATACATGAAAAACATTTTTGCAGTAATTGTGTGAGAATTCTTGGAAAACATAAAATTCTCTCATCTAAAAATGCATTTTTTATTTAAAAATTGGCTCTGTATCACAGCTTATTCTACTTTACCATTCAGTATTAAGTTTGTCTATTCTAAACAAAATCTTTACTTATAATTTAAAAAGTGGATCATATTTTACATCAGATTTTGTTTCTCATATTGATAATTCCAATAATTTGGAAGGGCAAGGAAAAAAGGACAGATGAGGTCAGGAATTTGGAACAGAGTTTGGCAAAATCCTGAAGCACCATCTTTACAAAAAGTTTTTAAAAATTAGATGTGGTGGCTTAACACTGGTAATATTAGCACTTAATGAGGCCAAGATGGGTGGATCACTTTAGGCCTAGAATTTGAGGCCAGCCTGAGTAACACTGCACGATTCTGACTCTAAGAAAAAATTAAAATAAATACATAAATTAAATAATTAGCTGAGCCTACTGGCCTTTTCTTCTAGATGCAGCTAATTGGGAGGCTGAGGAAGCAGGATGACATAAGTCCAAGGGTGAGAAGCTGCAGTTAGTGACGATGGCACCATTGTATTCACTCCTACTGGAGCACTAGAAAATTGTCTCTTAAAAAAAGCAAAATGGCTTTAGTCTTAAGTTAGTATAAATTATAAAAGTATAGAGTGCATTATAATAACTTGACTTCACAACTCTTTCTGCATTGTTTTTATTAAAAGATGTTAATAAAATGTTACTGAACTAAAAAGTGTTTGATATACATTTTCAGAGACCTATGTATAGTTGCATTTTATTTACTTCTTGACTTGACTGTGAAACTAAAGTTTCAGAGCTTTATTAGTCAATATGACATTTGTACTATATTAGTACATTTTCATACACTTATAAAGACATATGCTAGACTGGGCAATTTATGAAAGGAAGAGTGGTTTATGAACTTAGAGATTTATGTATCTGGCAAAGCAAAGAGAAGCAAGTCACATCTTATATGGATGGCAGCAAGCAAAGAGAGTGCTTGTTCAGGGAAATGCTGATGTTTAAAACCATCAGATCTGATCAGACTTACTCACTATCACAAGAACAGCACAAAAAAACACCTGCCCCCATAATATGGTTACTCTCTATGTCATCCCCCTCCACCACGTGTAAAAATGCAAGATAAAATCTCGATGAGGACACAGTCAAATCATATCATTCCAAACCTGGCCTCTCGAAAATCTCAAATCCTCACATTTCAAAACCAGTCATGCTTTCCCAATAGTACTGCAATGTCTTAACTCATTCAAGCATTAACTCAATAGTCCAAAATCTGATATTTTATCTGAGACAAAGCAAGTTTTTCCTGCATATAAACCTGCAAAAATTAAAGCAAGTTAGTTACATCCTAGATACAATGGGGGTACTAGCATTGGGAAAATACAGGCATTCCAGGTATAAGAAACTGACCAGAATAAAGGGATTACAGGCCCTAAGTACATCTGAAATTCGATGAGGCACTAAAAATGTAAGGCTCCCAGATGATCTTCTTTAACTTAATATCTCATATCCAGGTCATGCTGATGCAAGAAGTGGGTTTCCATGGTCTTGAGCAGATCCCCCTATGAGGCTTTATGGGGTACAGCCTTCCTCCCTACTGCCTTCACGATCCGGCTTTGAGTGTTTATGGGCTTTTCTGGGCACACCACCAAGCTGTCAATGGACCAACCATTCTGAAGTCTGGAGGATGAAAACCCTCATTTCCCAGCCCCACAATCATCATCTATGACGCTACCTGTGTTTTCAACATTTCCCAGCCCCACAATCATCATCTATGATGCTACCTGTGTTTTCAATGGTAGAAATACTCTTGCCGATGACAGGGATCAGGTATAGCTACTGGATCACAGAATGTATTTGATAAGTAGCACCAGCATCTTTGAGTTCCACAAATCCTTTTGTTGGGTGGGGTCCAATGGGGGCAGATATTCCCACTCAGTAAATGTTTCACAAGCTGAGATAAGAAAAGAAAAATGCTTTGTTTGAAAGAGTTATAGAAGATGGCGTAGTATTAAATTTTCGTGTGTTAAACACAGGCTTAGCTTTGATCATTATGAGTTTACTCATTAAAAATTTTTGTATTTAAAATGATTTTATTCAATTCATTGCCATTAAAACTTTACATAAAAAAAAAAATAAGAGCTTTCCCAGGTTTAATTGAGCACTTCCTTTAAGTTATTGTTCTGACCCATAAAGCTATAACCTTCATGTAAATATCTGCTTCTTTCCTCAGCAAATAGTGATAATCACTTTGCCTACACTCAGAATTTTGTTGTGAGTTGAAGTCAATGAGATGGTGTGTTTAAAGCTATGGTGGAAGTACAAATTCTTCTTTATTTAGTGTAAAACTGAATACCACTTACACGTCAATCCATCTCAGAGGTGGACTGCATAAATTAGAGCACATTGAACTGAAAGTTGTGTAGCTACAGACAAAATTAAATGGATCTTCATATACTGACAGATGGGTGACAAAGTTCAAAACAAAGTTAACAATATAGACTATTGTATATATTAATTTGTGTAAAAAAAATAAATAAATAGTTATATGTATGGCTTACCGCAGGCACAGAGATAATCTCTGCAAAAGGAATATAAAATTGGATATCGGTTATCCAATACTTGTTAGTACATGTCATCCCACATAGTGAATATATACATATATATTAACTATGTAAAACGGTTAACTAAAGTGTTTAATGACAGCAGTGTTTGTTTATAAAAATCTCGTTTGCAAATATATATTTACTATGTCAATACAAACATTAAATAAATTAACAAAAAAGTGTTTATTAAAAGCAAATTTTTCCCTCTACATAGATCTCACAATGCAAATAAAGATCTGATCTTTTAAACAGTGAGTTAGCTGGAAACTCCTATGATGTGCTAAAAAAATACTCACATGGAAATATATATATGTGTAACCTCATATTTACTAATTAAAAGCCTATACTGAATACGTTTGTTAATGTAAGACTTAGTTTTATGTCTTACACTAAGTTTTATGTCACTATATGTTAATTTGCTTACATTACCTCCCACTTTGTGTTTCAGTTCTGTGTAAGTTTAAACATCGCTAACCTTTTTGTGGAACTTATTTGGACCTTTAGAAGTAATAAAATGCACTCAAATGTTTGCTTCTAATATCATGATTTTCAAAACCATTCCTCTTTTAGAATTTAACTAAAATAACATTAAGCAACTTCAGTGCGCACATTTTAAATATAACATTTTATAGCATTAAGTTTGGCCCCTTGTTAAGGTAACATTTCCATATTTTTTCACATATGATAAAAACAACTCATGTGTTAAGTTACCAAAACCATCTATAGGAAACCATTACAGAAAGGCGTCTTCTGCAAAACAATTGTATTCTCTCACTAAACTTCTACTTACATATCTGATGACTACAAAATGTTGGGCTAGTTGACCAAAAACAAAACAAAAAAATGAGTTACTTCTTTTTCTAAATGAAAAAAAAATAGGCTGGGTGCGGTGGCTCAACCTTGTCATCCCAGCACTTTGGGAGGCCGAGGTGGGCAGATCACGAGGTCAGGAGATTGAGACCACGGTGAAACCCCATCTCTACTAAAAATATAAAAAATTAGCCTGGCACGGTGGCGGGCACCTGTAATCACAGCTACTCGGTGAGGCTGAGGCAGGAGAATGGCGTGAACCCGGGAGGTGGAGCTCGCAGTGAGCCGAGATCGCGCCACTGCACTCCATCACTCCAGCCTGGGTGACAGAGCAAGACTCCGTCTCAAAAAAAAAAAAAAAAAAAAAAAAAAATATATATATATATATATATATATAGCATTTTAAACCATACTAAGTGAATATTAATGAATAAAAGCAGATTTATAATTTAAACTACTCACTAGTTATTGCTTTATCTGTGTCATATATTGCAGTCAAAGAGCCTACTCTCTTTTTTAGAATTTTTTACACAGTCAATAGCTGGCATGACAAGTAGCTCAAACTAGGATACACGGTAGTGGGTGTCGTACATCCTGGAACTGCCCGTTCTGCTGGCAGTTCTTACTTCTTATACATTGCAGGGGAACTATTGATGCAGGGAAGATGAAAACATAAATTAATTTTAGCATGAGAAAGTAATCATAATATTATTTGTAGAAAACCTAAATTGAGAAAAACCTGTTTTCTCAAACAAAATACCTTTAAGTTTATTTGATGTCATTAAATATCTCATTGTATCTTGAAACAATTTTGAATGTTCTTACCAAAAAATGATCCTTAAAAAACAACCATTTATATCAAGAAATGTAATTAGCTTCAAAAGTTATATTGTTAAAGAAATTTCTAAAACCTGAGAGTTTTACACAACAGAAAAATGACATTCTAAATAGACTTACTCTTTTAATTACATATAAATGGATATGCATTCATTTCTAATGAAAAGAGCATGCATTAAAATTATATTATTTTTCTTGACTTATGAGACAGAGGAAGAAACTCATAAAAGTATGATACAGAAAATAAAGTTTTGCAAGATGGATATGTTTCTCAATTAGAAATTCATTCAACAGCCAGACATCCTGACTCACACCTATAATCCCAGGACTTTCAGATGATGAGGCAGGCAGATTACTTGACGTCAGGAGTTTGGGAAAAGTCTGGCCAACATGCGAAGCCCCATCAGCTGTGTTGGTGCACATGTGTAATCTCAGCTAACCAAAAGGCTAAGGCAGATTAATCCCTTGAAGCTGGGAAGCAGAGGGTTGCAGCATGCCAAGATTGCACCACTGCACTCCAGCTGAAGAGACTGTGTAAGATTCCATCCTCAAAATGAAAGAAAAAATTTCAATCAGCTAAGAATTGAAATACACTACTTATTTACGTTTGTCAGTTTGTCAAAACACTGATTTGTAGTTAATTTATAAAATATCTTAAATAAGATGTGGCACAGTTTTCAAAGTTACTATAACTGCTACAAAAATGAAAGCCTTCTAATTTTAATTTAATTTAAATTTATATTAAGTTTCATGACACATACACGGGACATACAGATTTATTTCACAGGTAAACGTGTGTCACCGTTGTTCACTGAACCCATTATCCCATCACCTAGGTATTTAGCTCTTCATAAATTAGCTATTTGTCCTGAAGCTGTGGTTTTCCCACTTTCTTTATCCAGTCTGTCACTCATGGGCATTTGGGTTAATTCCATGACATTGATTTTGTGAACAGTGCTGTAATACACATACATATGCATGCATCCTTGTAATAGAATGACTTATTTTGCGGGGGCTGTATACCCAGTAATGAAATAGCTGAGTCCAGTGGTATTGTCATTCTGAAAGACTAAAAGTGTGAATCACCACACATTTTTCCACATTGTCTGTACTGATTTACATTCCAAACAACAATGTAAAAACATTCTTATGACTGCACTAGCTCACTACCATCAGTTTTTTCATGGGTATAAACTTATACGATAAAGATAGTCGTCAATTTTGCTTCCACAAGACACAAACATATTGGGGTATTTCTTCCATGGAAAAAAAAAAAGAGGAGTTTACAATTGCACTGAATGGAAGAGGCCCAAAATGCTGCTCATCATTCTACAATGCACAGCAGAAGCTCCTCACATAAAGAAATTATATGAGTACAAAATGTCAAAATCAGAAATTCTGTTCCATTAGATAGCTTTATAATACAGTGGAAGGTGCTGACCTGAAGCCCAATGCCATGAATTACAGAAGTATATTCTCAGAGACTAGATGTCTGTGTAAGTAAGAGGGATAGGGTGGTTCAGTGGTAATACCAATCTTTCAACTTTAATTTCTAAAAGATTTTGAAATGTAATGATTTTCAAATAAGGTTTAAACATTCCAAATTGTAGGAGACAGAATTTTAAGTATTTCAAGGTCCAATAGAAGAAAGGCATTTAAACACAGCTAGCTATGCTCCCTTTGTCATGGGATTTTGGGAGGGTCACCTTGCCAATTGAAAACCTCTGTGGCCAGTGGTGCCTTTGCCTGAGTTTTCTCAGGCCTGCTAAGCTTGCTCTACCCACTCTGCCTGACAGGCTACACTCAGCTTGTGTTATGGCCCAGGACTTAACACCTGCCAAGGGCAAACGTGAGGTAGAGTGGCAATGGTGTTTGGGCAAGTGTGGGGTCCAGCCGCTATACACGGCCAGGTCTGCCAGCTGTTGCAAAGCAGGAAAATTTAGGTGCCAAGAGAAGTGCCACCTCACTGAGATGCAGCAGGTGGACCAGGAATACTGCAAACAGCTTCCACAGCTGATACTGGGGAATGTAGTGGTGCCCAGAAGTTTCAGGATGCCAGAAACAGCAAAGCCCTAAAGACGGTGTCACAGCCCTGGTTTTGAGATACCCTAGGTCTGTGCACCCTGAAGAGCCACAGCTGTCCCCTTATTTTTGTCTTTCACAATGTGATGAGTAAAGATATTTTTTTCCCTGTTTGTGTTACAGTTCTTTCAGCACCGCCATTCAGTGATTCTCAAATAATTGTTCTTTATCCAGGAAGAATGAGGTAGATGGACACATGGAGAGTGAGAAATTTATAGATAAGATTTACTGAGGGACAGAACTCGAAAGAGATCCTGATTGGGTAGTTCTTCTCCACAGGCTGGATGTTCAGATGAGGGTCCAGCTCTCAGCAGAGAGATGGCTTTAGAGTGGGCAGCTTATCTCTACAGGCAAGCTGTCAAGAATTAGTGTCCAGCTGTCAGCAGGAAAGGAACCCTGGACTTGGTAGCTTCACCATCCAGCTGGTCATACTATGAGATATTAAGCTGTCCACAGAGAGAAGACCCTGGGTTGGGTAGTTCTACTTCACACCTGGTGGTTCCAAGATTGGCTAAGCCTTCAGCAAAGAGAAGACCCTCGATTGGGTGGCTCCTCACTCTAGCTGGTCATCCCGTTATCTACCCAGCTTTCAGCAGAGACTGTGGTGGGTAGCTCCAGCCCACCACTGATAGTCCTGACATCTCTTAAGCTCTCAGGAGAGAGATGGCCCTTGGGTAGGTAGCTCCTCTCCACAGCTGGTAGTTTGAATAGTCCTCAAATCTAGCTGAGTCCAGGAATATTATGTGCTTCAAAGGAAAGAAAGTGCTTGCTGATTGGATTATTTGGCCACAATGTGTGCATTTCAAAACAGAACCGGTGGTTCCTATTCTTGTCCATCGACCTAGGACCTAGACTTCAGGCTGTAACTGGCTTGAAGATGGAGCCTCACTGGGGACCAGCAAATTTACTGCCATGAGCCTGTGATGGCTAACACTGAGTGTCAATTGAGGGATACAGAGTATTAGTTTGGCATGTGTCTTTGGGAGTGTTGCCTAAGAGAGATAAACACTAGGGTCAGTGGGCTGGAGAAGGTAGATCCACCCTTAATCTGGTGGGCACAATTGACCTGTAATTGCTGTTCTCTGGAAACCACAGTCACTCAATTACCAAATTTAAATACTAACAATAATTGGACCCCGATGTGACAGGGGTCAAGTGGCACCACTCAACCATCAAAGGCAATGTGGGCACAGCTAAGGGATAGTGGCAGTCAAATAATGCGACTCCTGTAGGGCCTTTTCATTGGTTAATTAGTCACGGTGTTCATGGAAGTCAAACTGATGGAACGCTTACTGCATTCATACTTACGTTATACATACAGAAATCTTTGAGTCAAAAGGACAAAACACAATTCTGGATGATGAAAACAGAGAAATACAGCCCCTCTATCAATTACCAGGCTAGAGACAGCTTAAAGACTGAGAATCCATTGAATGAAGTGGAGGCTGGGTTCCCTTGACCAAGAAACCCACAACATAACTGACTATTTATGCAGTGAATCTTTACGCCATCTTTCCCCAAGAACTCCAAGCTTTACCAAGGTAATTGTGTATTGGGCAAAGGGAAATAATCAGACTTTGCAGAAACTACTGGCCACTAGCTCTGTGCTGATGTGGGTTCCAGGGGACCCAAAATGTTATTGTGGTCCTACAGTTAATGTAGGAGCTCAGGGAGATCAGGTAATTAATAGAGCTTTAGCTTATTAGGTCAGATTTACAGAGTGCCCAGTGAGTCCCTGCAGTCATCCTTTGGTCACTTTTCCAGTGCTAAATTGCATAACTCTCATGGATATACTTAGCAGCTGGCAGAATCCCACATTTCCATGACTTGCAAGGTGAGGGCTACAACAATACGAAAGGTAAAATGGAAGCCACTGGAGCTTCCCCTACCTAGAAAAATAGTAAATAAGAAATGATATCAAAACCCTGAAAAGATTATGGAGATGGGTGCCACCATCAAAAATTTCAGAGATGCTGGATTGGTAACTACCAACACATCCTAATTCAACTCTCCCATTTGGTCTGTGCAAAAGACAGGTGGACCTTGGATGATGACATTGGAGTATCACAACTTAACACAGTTGTGAATCAACTTGCAGCTGATATACTAGACGTGGTTTATTGTGTGAGCAAATTAATACGTCTCCTGTTACATGGTATACAGCCATTCACTTGGCCAGTGCCCTTTTCTTTATTCCTGTCTATAAGGACCACCAGAGGCAATTTGCCTTCAGCTGGCAAGGCCAGCAATACTGATTTATTATCCTTGCTCAGGCATATATTAACTCTCTGGCTTCCTGTCATAATCTTATTCAGAGAGACCTCGATTGCTTTCCACTTCTGTAAAATATCACAATGGTCCATCTCATTGATAAGATTAGGCTGACTTGATGAGTGAGCAAGAAGTAGCAAGCACACTTGAATTATTGGTGAGACATTTATGTACCAGAGGACGTGAAATAAATATGACTAAAATTCGGAGACCTTCTACCTCCATAACGTTCCTAGAGGTCCAGTCTCGGGAAGCTTGTCACAATATCTTTTCCAGGGTGAAGAACAAGTTGTTGTGTGAGGCCCCTCTTATAACCAAGAAAGAGGCATAGTACCTACTAGGCCTTTTCAGATTTTTGAAGCATCACATTTTTCGTTTGAATATGTCCCCCAGCCCACTTATTAGTGACCCAAAGGGCTGCCAGCTTTCAGGGGCATCCAAAACAGGAAAGGACTCTGCAACTTCTTCAGGCTGCGTTGCAAACACCTCTACCCTTTGGGCCATATGAACCAGGAGAGTCAATGGTGCTTGAAGTTTCAATGGCAGACAGGAATGTTGTTTGGAGCCCACAGCTAAAGAACTGTGGCAGCAGTGTCCTGCTCATTAAATCTACTTGTCTTACCATGTTTCCCATTATCCTGAAGCAGCTGGATAAATAGAACGGTGAAATGGCTTTTTGAAGTTACAATTACAATGCCAATGATGTGACAGTAGTTTGCAGTGTTCCCACAGGTGAATCAGAGAATACGCATCTGGGATTTTGAAGCAAGGCCCTGCCATTTTCTGCAGATAACTAGCATTCTTTGGAGAGACAGCTCTTGGCCCACTGCTGGACTTTGGTGGAATATTTGAACGTTGGTCATCAAGTCACCATGTGAACTACACTGCTTGTCATGAACTTGGTGCTTTCTGACCCATCGAGTCTTAAAGTGGGTTGTGCACAGCAGCATTTCATCATGAAATGGATGTGGTATACACGTGCCCAGGCTGAGCAGGTCCTGAGGCACAACTAAGGTATGAGAAAGTCGCTCAAATGCTCACATTCTCCACTGCAGCCACGCAACCTTCTTTTGTTCAGCCTGTGTCAATGCCCAAATGTCTAGATTCCCAACTATATACTGATTCATGGTCCATAGCCAATGGTTTGGCTGGGTGTCAGGCACCTGATAGATGCATGATTAGAACATTGATGACAAAGACAGACGTTTGGGGAGGAGGTATGTGGACAGACTTTTGTGAGTGGTCAAAAGCCATCAAAATATTTGTATTCCGTGTGAGTTCTAGCCAACAAGGGGCCTTAGTGGATAGAGAGTTTAATAATCAAGTGGATAAAAACACTGGTTCCGGGGACACCACTCTGACTCTTTCCCCAGCCACCCCTGTCATTGCCTGATGGGTCCATGAACAAAGTGGCCATGGTGGCAGAAATTGAGGTTACACATGTGCTCAGAAACACGGACTTCCACTCACAAAGGCTGACCTGGCTATGGCCACTGCTGAGTGCCCAATTTGCCAGCAGCAGAGACCAAAACTGAGCCCTCAGTATGGCCCAGTTTCTTGGGGTGATCAGCCAGCTACATGGTGACACATTAATTATATCGGACCTCTTTCATCAAGGAAATGGCAGAAGTTTGTCCTCGCTGGAATAGCCACTTACTGTGGATATGAGTTTCCCCACTCTTCACGCAATACTTCTGATAAGACTACCATTCATGGTCTCACAAAATGCCTTATTCACCATTATGGTATTCAACACAACATTGCCTCTGACCAGTGCACTAACTTTACAGCTAAAGAAATGTGGCCATGGGCTCCTGCTCATTATATCTATTGGTCTTACCTTGTTTCTCATTATTCTGAAACAACTAAATTAATAGGATTCTGAAGTGGCCTTTTGAAGTTACAATTGCAATGTCAACTATGTAACAATACTTTGCAGGGCTATTGCAAAGTTCTCCACAGGACCACGTATTCTCTGAATCAGCATCCAATATATGGTATTGTTACTTCCATGGCCAAAATTCACTGGTCCAGGAATCAAGTGATGGAAGTAGAAATGTTGCCACTCACTATCACTACTGGTGTTTCACTAGCAACATTTTTGTTTCCTGTTTTTTATGATATTATGTTCTGCTGGCCTAGAGGTCTTAACTTCCCGAGGAAAAGTGCTGCCACCAGATGAAACAATAATGATTACATTAAAGTGGAAGTCAAGATTGCCACCTGGACACTTGGGCCTCCTCCTCCCTTTATGTCAACATTCTAAAAAGGCAGTTACAGTGTTGACTGGGTTGATTGACCTGAACTATCAAGATGAAATCAGCCTACTCCTCCACGATGGAGGGAAGAAAGAGTGTGGTATAACATACAGAAGATGCATTAACATGTGTTTTAGAATTACCATGAAGTGTGATTAATGTCAGTGGAAAACTACAACAGCCCAATCCTGACAGGGCTACAGTTGGATCAGACCCTTCAGGTATTAAGGTTTTGGTCACTCACCAGGGTAACAACAACAAAAAGAGCAACAAAAACAACAACAAAACAATAAAAACCGCAACCTGCTGAGGAGCGTGCTGAAGGCAAAAGGAACACAGAATGGCTAGTAGAAGAACTTAATCATCCATACCTGCTATAAACACGTGACCAGCTGCAGAAATCAGGACGTTAATTGACTTAAGTGTTTCCTCCTTCTTTTGCTAAAAAAAAAAAAAAAAAAAAAAAAAAAAAAAAAAAAAAAAAAAAAAAAATTATGCATGTATACACATGTACCGAGAAAATATTTTTTATTTTCCTTTATCATGCTACATAAGATTTATTGAGTTCTTGTCAATATTTGCATATTGCAAACTTCATGAAATAGTGTTTTGATTGGGGATTGTTGCATTCCTGGTTGTAAGAGGATAATTGAATTATGTTAGGTGTAATTATTACCTCATTTTTGTTCTGCATTTGAAGATTATGTATTATAGCAGGAGATGCATTTCGATTCAAGTTAACAAGGGGTGGATTTGTGATGGTTAATACTGAGTGTCTAATTCATTGGATTGAGGGATACAGATTATTAATCCTGGAAGCGTTTCTTGGGTGTTTCCCCCCAAAAAATTAACATTTGAGTCAATGGGAAGATCTACATTAATCTGGTGGGCACAATCTCATCAGCTTCTAGCAAACATCAAACAGACAGAAACAAGTCAAAAAGTGAGATGAGCCTAGCTTCCAAAGCATATGTCTTTCTTCTATGCTGGATACATTTTCTCTCGGACAGTGGACTCCAAGTTCTTCAGGTTTGGGACTCAGACTTGCTCTCCTTTTTGCTCAGCTTGCAGGCAGCCTACTGTGATCACGTGCATAAGTACTTATAACCTCCCTTTCATGTTTATGTATACATATACGTACACAAACACACACACACATACACACACACACACACACACATATATGCATATATAAAAATATATAAAGGATGGCAAATGAAACAGTTTGTAAGTATTCTCAAAAAGCATTTTCTTTTATTATACTTTAAGTTATAGGGTACATGGGCACAACGTGCCGGTCAGTTACATATGTATACACGTGCCATGCTGGTGTGTTGCACCCATTAACTCATCATTTAACATTAGGTATATCTCCAAATGCTATCCCTCCCCACGCCCCCTACCCCAAAACACGCTCCAGTGTCTGATGTTCCCCATCCTGTGTCCATGTGTTCTCGTTGTTCAATTCCCACTTATGAGTGAGAACATGCAGAGTTTGGTTTTTTGTCCTTGCGATAGTTTACTGAGAATGATGATTTCCAATTTCAACCATGTCCCTACAAACGATATGAACTCATAATCTTTTATGGCTGCATAGTATTCTATGATGTATATGTGCCACATTTTCTTAATCCAGTCTATCATTGTTGGACATTCAGCTTGGATCCAAGTCTTTGCTATTGTGAATAGTGCCACAATAAATATACGTGTGCATGTGTCTTTATAGCAGCATGATTTATAATCCTTTGGGTATGTACCCAGTAATGGGATTGCTGGGTCAAATGGTATTTCTAGTTCTACATCCCTGAGGAATCCCCACACTGACTTCCACAATGGTTGAATTCGATTACAGTCCCACCAACAGTGTAAAATTGTTCCTATTTCTCCATATCCTCTCCAGCACCTGTTGTTTCCTGGCTTTTTAATGATAACCATTCTAACTGGTGTGAGATGGTATCTCATTGTGGTTTTGATTTGCATTTCTCTGATGGCCAGTGATGGTGAGCATTTTTTCTTGTGTCTTTTGGCTTCATAAGTATCTTCTTTCGAGAAGTATGTGTTCATATCCTTCACTCACTTTTTGATTTTTTTTTTCCTTGTAAATTTTTTGGAGTTCTTTGTAGATTCTGGATGTTAGTCCTTTGTCAGATGAGTAGATTGTGAAAATTTTCTCCCATTCTGTAGGTTGCCTGTTCACTCTGATGGTAGTTTCTCTTGCTGTGCAGAGGCTCTTTAGTTTAATTAGATCCCATTTGCCAATTTTGGCTTTTGTTGCCATTGCTTTTCATGTTATAGCCACGAAACGCTTGCACATGCCTATAACCTGAATGGTATAGTCCAGGTTTTCCTCCAGGGTTTTTGTGGCTTAAGGTCTAATATTTAAGTCTTTAATCCATCTTGAATTAATTTTTGTATAAGGTGTAAGGAATTCATCCAGTTACAGCTTTCTACATGTGGCTAGCCAATTATCCCAGCACCATTTATTAAATAGGGAATCGTTTCCCCATTTCTTATTTTTGTCAGGTTTGTCACAGATCAGATGGTTGTAGATATGCAGCATTATTTCTGGGGCTCTGTTCTGTTCCATTGATCTACATCTCTGTTTTGGTACCAGTACCATGCTGTTTTGGTTACTGTAGCCTTGTAGTATAGTTTGAAGTCAGGAGCGTGACGTCTCCAGCTTTGTTCTTTTGGCCTAGGATTGTCTTGGCAATGAAGGCTCTTTTTGGGTTCCATGTGAACTTTAAAATAGTTTTTTTTTTTTTTCCAATTCTGTGAGGAAAGTCATTGGTAGTTTGATTGGAGTGGCATTGAATCTATAAATTACCTTGGGCTGTATGGCCATTTTCATGATATTGATTCTTTCTACACAGGAGCATGGAATGTTCTTCCATTTGTGTGTATCGTCTTTTATTTCATTGAGCAGTGGTTTGCAGTTCCCCTAGGAGATGTGATCCACATCCCTTGTAAATTGGATTCCTAGGTATCTTATTCTCTTATTTTATTTTATTTTGTATTATTACACTTTAACTTTTAGGTACATGTGCACAATTTGAAGGTTTGTTACATATGTATCCATGTGCCATGTTGGTGTGCTGCACCCATTAACTCGTCATTTAGCATTAGGTATATTTCCTAATGCTATGTCTCCCCGCTCCACCTTCCCCCCACCCCACAGCAGTCCCCAGAGTGTGACGTTCCCCTTCCTGTGTCCATGTGTTATCATTGTTCAATTCCCACCTATGAGTGAGAACATGTGGTGTTTGGTTGTTTGTCCTTGTGATAGTGTACTGAGAATGATGATTTCCAGTTTCATCCATGTCCTACAAAGCACAAGAACTCATCATTATTTCTGCCTGCAAGATATTCCATGGTGTATATGTGCCACATTTTCTTAATCCAGTCTATCATTGTTGGACATTTTGGTTGGTTCCAAGTCTTCGCTATTGTGAATAGTGCCGCAATAAACATACGTGTGCATGTGCCTTTATAGCAGCATAATTTACTGTCCTTTGGTTATATACTCAGTAATGGGATGGCTGGGTCAAATGGTATTTCTAGTTCTAGATCCCTGAGGAATCCCCACACTGACTTCCACAATGGTTGGACTAGTTTACAGTCCCACCAACAGTGTAAAAGTGGTCCTATTTCTCCACATCCTCTCCAGCACCTGCTGTTTCCTGACTTTTTAATGATTGCCATTCTAACTGGTGTGAGATGGTATCTCATTGTGGTTTTGATTTGAATTTCTCTGATGGTCGGTGATGGTATGTTTTCATTTATTTTTTCGCTGTATAAATGTCTTCTTTTGAGAAGTGTCTGTTCAAGTCCTTTGCACAAATTTTGATGGGGTTATTTGTTTTTTTCTTCTAAATTTGTTTGAGTGCTTTGTAGATTCTGGATATTAGCCCTTTGTCAGAACAATAGGTGGTGAAAATTTTCTCCCATTTTGTAGGTTGCCTGTTTATTCCGATGGTAGTTTGTTTTGCTGTGCAGAAGCTCTTTAGTTAAATTAGATCCCAATTGTCAATTTTGGCTTTTGTTGCCTTTGCTTTTGGTGTTTTAGACATGAAGTCCTTGTTCATGACTGTGTCCTGAATGGTGTTGCCTAGGTTTTTTTCTAGGGTTTTTATGGTTTTAGGTCTAACATGTAAGTCTGTAATCCATCTTGAATTAATTTTTGTGTAAGGTGTAATGAAAGGATCCAGTTTCAGCTTTCTACATATGGCTAGCCAGTTTTCCCAGCACTCCATTTATTAAATTGGGGATCCTTTCCCCATTGCTTGTTTTTCTCAGGTTTGTCAAAGATCAGATAGTTGTAGATATGTGGCATTATTTCTGATGGCTCTGTTCTGTTCCATTGATCTATATCTCTGTTTTGGTACCAGTACCATGCTCTTTTGGTTACTGTAGCCTTGTAGTATAGTTTGAAGTTAGGTAGCATGATGCCTCCAGCTTTGTTCTTTTGGCTTAGGATTGACGTGGTGATTCGGGCTCCTTTTTGGTTCCATATGAACTTTAAAGTAGTTTTTTCCATTTCTGTGAAGAAAGTCATTGGTAGCTTGATGGGGATGACATTGAGTCTGTAAATTACCTTGGACAGCATGGCCATTGCCACGATATTGATTCTTCCAACCCATGAGCATGGAAAGATCTTCCATTTGTTTGTATCCTCTTTTATTTCATTGAGCAGTTGCTTGTAGTTCTCTTTTAAGAGGTCCTTGACATCCCTTGTAAGTTGGATTCCTAGTCATTTTATTCTGTTTGAAGCAATTGTGAGTGGGACGTCACTCATGATTTGGCTCTCTGTTTGTCTGTTTTTGGTATATAAGAATGCTTGTGATTTTTGTTCACTGATTTTGTATCCTGAGACTTTGCTGAACTTGCTTATCAGCTTGAGGAGATTTTGGCTGAGACAATGAGGTTTTCTGGATATACAATCATGTCATCTGTAAACAGGGACAATTTGACTTCCTCTTTTCCTAATTGAATACCCTTTATTTCCTTCTCCTGCCTAATTGCCCTGACCAGAACTTCCAAAACTCTGTTGAATAGGAGTGGTGAGAGAGGGCATCTCTCTCTCGTGCCAGTTTTCAAAGGGAATGCTTCCAGTTTTTGCCCATTCAGTATGATATTGGCTGTGGGTTTGTCATAGATAGCTCTTATTATTTTGAGATGCGTCCAATCAATACCTAATTTATTGACAGATTGTAGCATGAATCATTGTTGAATATTGTCAAAGGTCTTTTCTGCATCTATTGAGATAATCATGTGGTTTTTGTCTTTGGTTCTGTTTATATGCTGGATTGCATTTATTGATTTGCGTATGTTGAACCAGCCTTGCATCCCAGGGATGAAGCCCACTTGATCATGGTGGAAAATCTTTTCAATGTGCTGCTGGATTCGGTTTGCCAGTATTTTATTGAGGATTTTTCCATCAATGTTCATCAAGGATATTGATCTAAAATTCTCTTTTTTGTTTATGCCTCTGTCAGAAGGAATGTTACCAGTTCCTCCTTGTACCTCTCGTGGAATTCAGCTGTGAATCTATCTGGTCCTGTACTCTTTTTGGTTGGTAAGCTATTGATTATTGCCACAATTTCAGAGCCTGTTTTTGATCTATTCAGAGTTGCAACTTCTTCCTGGTTTAGTCTTGGGAGGGTGTATTTGTTGAGAAATTTCTCCATTTCTTCTAGATTTTCTAGTTTATTTGCGTAGAGGTGTTTGCAGTATTCTCTGATGGTAGTCTGTATTTCTGTGGGATCGGTGGTGATATGCTCTTTAATATTTTTTATTGTGTCGATTTGATTCTTCTCTCTTTTCTTCTTTATTATTCTTGCTAGTGGTCTAACAATTTTGTTGATCTTGTCAAAAAAACAGCTCCTGGATTCATTAATTTCTTGAAGGGTTTTTTGTGTTTTGAGTTCTGCTGTGCACATCCACTTAAGCCCTGTGTGTGATGAGTGGCTCAGCTCACATGGTAGCTTCGTGGCTCCATGGTTAGGCATTTGGTTTCTACTAAAAACCAGAGGCAAGCTGAGAGAGCCTGTGGCTAGAAAGAATGGTTATCTGCAGATAATAGCAGGGCCTTGCTCCGAAATCCTCAAGACCTCAATTGTGATTTGGAATAGCTCTGTCTCAAATGGTTGGTCCTGTTTTTCTGCTCTAGTCTTTATGAATGAGTGGAGCCTTCCCATGCTCTGCCACCTCCTTCCATTTTTTTACGCTCATCTATTCATTTATTCATGTATTTTTCAGAAACGTGGCCTTCCTGTGTCTCCGAGGCTGGAGTGCAGTGGTAGGATCATAGCTCACTGTGGCCTTGAACTGCTGGGCTCAAAGTGATCTTCCTCTGCCTTCGCCTCTGGAGCAGCTGGGCCTACAGGCATGCGAGAGAGCCACAAGACAGAACAACGCCCCGCTAATTATCTTTAATTTTTTGTTGATTCCCTGGCTTGCACCCAGGGTGACTGTCTCCCCCACGAGGGGCACCTCAAAGCAGCAAGAACGTTCCCGGGGAAGGGGACAGCACATCAGGCTTGAAGGGGGACGTTCAGGCAGCCCCGGGGAAAAAAGAGGGGATACTGGGGTCCTGTCATGGACGACACTGCCTTCCTGGCAGCCTCTGCGGTGGGCCCGGGAGCTTCGTGGATTCCCTGGCTTGCACCCAGCGTGCGTGTCTTGCCACGGGGGGCACCACAAAGAGGCAAGAAGGCCACCGGGGGAAGGATACAGAACATCAGGGTTGAAAGGGATAGTTGAGGCAGTACGGGAAAAAAAGCGGAGGGAAGGTGTCTTCCCACGGAAGACATTGACTTCCCGGCAACCCCTGCTCCAGGCCCGGAGTGATTGTGGAGTCCCTGGCTTGCACCCCTGGTGCGTGTCGTGCCCACAGGGACACCCCAAAGTGGTAAGAAGGCCTCCAAGGGAAGGGAACAGGACGCCAGTCTTTAAAGGGGACGCTGAGGCAGCACGGCGAAAAAAGCGGCGAGCGGGCGTCCTACTATGATGACAGTGCCTTCCCGGCAGCCCCTGCGCTACGCCCGGGGCGACCTGGAGTCCCTGGCTTGCTCCCAGGGTGCGTGTGTCTCCCATGATGTGCACCCCAAAGCGGCAAGTAGGCCCCTGGGGGAAGGGGACAGCACCTCAGGATTCAAGGGGGACATTGAGGACTCACGGGGAAAACAACCTCAAGGCTGGGGTTCTCCCACGGACGACAGTGCCTTCCTGGCAGCTCCTGCGCTGGGTCGAGGGTTTCATGGAGTCCCTGGCTTGAACCCAGGGTGCAAGTCTCGCCCATGGGGGGCACCCGAAAGCAGCATGAATACCTCCGGGGGAAGGGAACAGGACGGCAGGCTTGAAAGGAGACGTTGATGCAGTCCGGGGAAAAAAAATCCCTTGGAGAACAGTGTCTCCCCGGCAGTCTCTGTGCCGGGCTCGGGGTGGTCGTGGAGTCCCTGGCTTGCACCCAGGGTGCGTGTCTTTCAAGTGCGGTGTCCTGTTACTTTTCCCCGGGGGAATTATTGTTGCCGTGGGGTGCCACCTGAGGGCGAGACACACAACCTGTGTGCAAGACAGGGACTCCAGGAGCCCCCCAGCCCGCCGCAGGGGCTGCCAAGAAGGCATCGTCTTCCCTGGGAAGTTTTTCCACGGACTGCCTCGACGTCCCCTTTAAAGCCACTTCCCATACCCCAGTGCCTTCTTGCCGCTTTGGGGTGCCCCCGTGGGCGAGACACGCACCCTGGGTGCAAGCTAGGGAATCCTCTCCTGAGGCCTGTGTCTGTCTCATGTCCTCGCGACGGGAGTTTACACGAAATCGGTGGCCATGGGAATCCGGCTTCACAAGGACGTTTTCCTGGTAGCTGGCAGAGGCAATGTCCTTCCCTGGATAAAGCAGCCGGTGCGTTCTGGAGGAGGTCTTGGCTGCCGTCTGTGGGACCCTCTGCCCCTGCCCTCTCCTTCCCCAGGCTTGGACGTTTTTGGCGGCACCAGATGAGTGAATTAAATTACCTCTGCCTTCCTGGAGCAGGAAGACAACCAGTATGGCAGGGAACCTGGGCCTGCGCCTTTGGGGTCGGGTGCTGTCCTGTCCCTCCCTGCCTAGAGCTGGGGACCTGGTGGAGCTGCAGCAAGGTAGAAGAGGTGGGATACTGCTGCCTGGCGGTGCACGAGGAGGTCCTGGGGTGCGGTGGGGACGCAGGCAAGTAGAAAAGGGGTAGCAGAGTCAGGGGGTGGTTGGGGAAGCAGGGCGACAAAAGGGAAAAAGAGGGAGCGGGAAGCCAAAAGCCTACAGCACTTGGTATTCCCAGGCGGCCTCCTTTCCAAGTACCGAATCAGGCCGCACCCTGCTTGGCTTCACAGGCGAGAAGAGATCAGGTGTCTTCAGGGCGGTAAGGCCTTACACACCCTCAGTGATACCTGGCTGACACCTGACACAAGAGCCTGGCCCACCATGCCCCCTGGACTCCAGGCGTCACTGCCATTCCAAGGCCGCGCGGCTTGGATCGGGACACCCCTGAGCCACTGCGCGCCCGCTGCTGGGCTGCTCTCTGCTCTCCCCCTCCACGCCGCAGCACTGTGGGCCACCGTGCTGCACCTTCCGCCGGCCTCCAAGTGCCTCTGGCCATAGCCGACAGGGCCATGCACTGGACTGTCTCGGCTCCGCCCTGCTGTTAAGTGAGGACGCTAGAGGTTTCCATCCGCTGCCGACACTTCGGGCTCTCTGGGCGGTCTCCATTTCTCCGACGCTTCAGGGCTTCCCCAGGCTCCTGAGTTCCCAAGCTTCCACCACATCGGGCTTGCTGAGTTTGTGCTCCCAGGAGTCAGGGCCCTGGGTCCATGTTCCTGGGATACCCTCCTGCCCTCCTTGCCGTGGAGGGATTGTTTTGGTTCCCTTGCCTCCTCTCCTGCAAGGCCCCCTCTTGCCTCACCCACCCTGAGGGCTGCTAAAGGCTGCTGCCAGGGCAGCTCAGGGGTGAACACCCGGCCTAGTTCCACGGGCACTTTCTCTTACAATGTCCCTAACAGAGTCACTTGTCCCGACAAGGACGTGGCCCATGGTCAAGTGAGTGGGGGGAGCTGCTTTGCCCCGCGCTGCCACTAGAGCTGGCCGACTGATCTTGGGAGAGAGAGGCTGATGGACAGCCAGACACACCTCACCAGTACCACGAAGAAACCCACTCCCACCCCTACAGACACAAATGGATGCACGCGCGCGGGCATACAGACACACACAGATACACAAAGATAGAGATAGACAGCTTGAAGGAGAGCAAGGGAAAGAGGGATGGAGAGATAGAAACTGAGGGAGACAGACCTAGATAGAGAGAGACAGGAATGAGAGAGAGAGAGAAAGAGGGAAAAGGTGACAGAAAGAGCATGAGATGGAGCGGGGAGGAGAAATAGAGAGAGGGTGAGAGAGCTAGAGAGCCAGAGCGTAAGAGCCTGGGAGAGGGAGCTCTCTGCTCTGGTAGACAGGGCTTCTTCAAGCAGGGGTAGGGTGGAGGGTGCTTGAACCTGTCCAGAACAGGGGGGTAGAGCCGCCCATGCAAGAGGACCAACAGAACCCTGAGAAGTATTTTTTCGTGGATTGGTTGGTTGCTTTTGGGGTACGTTTCATAGAGTCCTTTTGTTGGCTACTTCCTGTCTTCTTGGTGGAGTGGGCACCGAGATTTGTAGAGTGCGTCCATCCCTCTGGTGGGAGTGGTGGTGCAGAGCGTGCCGACCGGACCGAGGCCTGGGTCTCTCTCGTGTCCTCGGGACTGGAGTTTACACGAAGACGGTGCCAGTGGGAATCTGGGTGCACAGAGACGGATTTCTTTGTGACTGGCGACGGTAATGTCCTTCCCCTGGGGAAAGTAGCCCATAGGTCCTGGAGCAGAGGTTTTGGCTGGCGTCTGTGGGACCTCTGCCCCTGGCCGCCACTTCCCCCACTGGCTGGAACTATTGCATGGCGCCGGATGAGTAAATTGGATTGCCTGGGCATCCTGGGAGCGTGAAGACACGGGGCAGCTTAGGGAACATATACCGCCCCGCCCCGGCTGGAGCCGGGCACCTGGTGGGGCTGCAGCATGGTGAAGATGTGGGATGCTATTGCCTGGCGTTGCTGCAGCGGTGGACCCCCAGGAGGAGGTCTCGGGCTGCTTTGGGGCTGCAGGCGAGGGGAAAAGTGGGAGCAGAGTTAGTGGAAGGTTGTGAAGCACGGCGACAAAACGGGGAAAGAGGGAGGGAGGGGGAGGCCCTCCCTCTTTCCCCGTACAGCACCCAACATTCCTGGGCGGCCTCCCATCCAAGTACTAACCAGGACCCACCGTACTTAGCTTCCGTGGTCAGATGAGAATGGACAGGGTGATATGGCTGTAGGGGATGGCAATGGGGCCTGGATGCTGCAAGGGCCCGGCACAGCCATGCCCCGCTCGACTCCAGGCGCCACTGCCACCCCGCAGCTGCGGGACTTGGATCCGGGGTCCGGGAGCCGCTCGCCAGTGGCAGGGCTGCTCTCCTCCTCTATTTTTCCGAGCACGGCCGGCCACGGCTCTGTGCCATCATCCGGCCTCCTGCCGTCGCTGGCGGCCTGGCCTCCCGCAGGACCGCCGAGGCGCCGTGCTGCTCTTGCTCGGGGGCGCCAGAGGCCTCGGTCCCCTGCCCAGGCTTTGGGCTCTCCAGGCGGCCTCCCTTCTGCCCACGCTTCAGGCCTTCACACGGCTTCCGAGCTTCCACCACATCAGGCACGCTCAGAACGGGTGTGCTTGTCCCTTCACTTTTTGACTTTTTGTTTTTTCTATTTACATTTTTTTTGTGCCATGTTTTGAAACGTTCTTTTTTTCTTTCTTGAGATGGAGTCTCTCTCTGTCGCCCAGGTTGGAGTGCATTGGTGCGATCTCGGCTCACAGCAAGCTCCGCCTCCCGGGTTCACACCATTCTCCTGTCTCAGCCTCCTGAGTAGCGGGGAATACAGGTGCCCGCCACCATGCCCAGCTATTTTTTTTTTTGTATTTTTAGTAGAAATGGGGTTTCATCTTGTTAGCGAGGACGGTCTCGATCTCCTGACCTCGTGATCCGTCTGCCTTGGCCTCCCAAAGTGCTGGGATAACAGGCGTGAGCCACCGCGCCTGGCCTAAACGTTCTTGTAGTTGTTACTTTTGTTTGGTTTATTATTTAGTCTTCCTACTTAGAATGAGTAGTTTACACACCACAGCTATAGTGTTATAATATTCTGCTTTGTTTTGTATAGTTACTATTACCAATGGGGATTTTTTTTTTTTTTTTTAACCTTCAGTTGATTATTTCTTGCTCATTAATGTCCTTTTCTTCCTTACAGAAGTACTCCCTTTAGCATTCCTTGTAGGACAGGCATGGTGAAATCTTTCAGCTTTTTTTGGCCTGGAAAAGTCAGTATTTCATCTTTTTATTTGAAGGAAATTTTCGCTGTATATGCTATTCTAAGGTAAAGTTCTTTTCCTTTAGTGCTTTAAATATTTATTGCTTCTTTCTCCTGGTCAGTAGGGTTTCCTCTGTGAAGTCTGCTGCCAGATGTTTTGGAGCTCTCCTGTGTATTATTTGTTTCTTTTCTCTTTCTTTTGCAGGGCTTTTCTTTTTCTTTGACATTTTGAAGATTGGTTTTTGAATGTTTTGAAGTAGTCTTTTTTGAGTTTAATCTGTTTAATGTTCTATAACTTTTTTGTAGTGGATTTGGATATCTTTCTCTAGGTTTGGAAAGTTTTCTGTTATTATCCCTTTGAATAAATTTTCCTACCCCTGTCTCTTTCTATACGTCTTCTTTAAAAACAATAACTCTTAGGCCTGTCTTTGTAAGGCTGTTTTCCAGATCATGTAGACACTATTTGTTGTTTTTATTCTTTTTCTTTTCTCTCTTTTAACTAGATATTTTCAAACAGCCTGTCTTCAAGTTCACCATTTCTTCTGCTTGATCCATTCTGCTATTAAATGGCTCGAATGCATTCTTCAGCATGCCAATTGCATTTTCCAGCTCCTGAATTTTTGCTTAATTTGTTGTAACTATTTCAATCTCTTTGTTGAGTTTAGCTGATAACATTTGGAATTTCTTTACTTTGTTATCTTCAATTTCTGTGAGTTTTTTAAAATACAGCTATTTTGAATTCTCTGTCTGAAAGATTATGTATCTCTTTTTCTCCAGGATTTGTCACTGGTGCCTTACTTAGTTCACTTTGTGAGGTCATGTTTTCCTGGATGGTGTTGATGCTAGCAGATGTTCTTCAGTGTCTGGACATTAAAACTATGGCATGCGGCACCATACAAGAGGTTAAAAAAATATTAAAAAAAAAAAAAGCTGAGTGAGTATTTCTTGTAGTCTTCACTGTCTGGGATTATTCGTAGCCATCTTTCTTGGGAAGGATTTCCACATATTTGAAAAGGCAGGTGTTGTGATCTAAGCCATATCTGCTTTAGGGGGCACCATATACCCATTAGTGTTATAATTTTTGCAGGCTCATAGATGTACCACCTTGACAGTCTTGGACAAGTTCCAGGAGAATTTTCTGAATTACGTCCTTTCCTTTTCCAAAGGCAGAGTAGCTCCAGCACCCCAGGCCACAAGGAGTACCACCTTTGTTCCTTTAAGGCCCAAATCCTCTTTTCAGCTTGTGATGAATGTTGCCTGGACTGAGACTTGCCATTTTCAGGCCAGTGGGCTCACCACTGGACCTGGGCAGGTTCATACATACCAACCAAGAATCAAGTCCTAGAAACAGGGATCCCAAAAGCTTTCTTTGTGCTCCACCCACCTCTGGCCTTGCTGGTACTTAAGTGGCAAGAAAAAGTCCCCTTTATTTTTCCCTCTTCTTTTTCCAAGCAAAAAGAGTTTTGCTCTTTAGCCACCACAGCTTATAATGTGCTGAGTCTCACCTAAATCTAATAAGTCTATGAGGCTCATGCAAGGCTCTTGATGTAGTATCTGGGTATGGCTGCTGGTTATTCAGGGCCCAAAAGTTGTTAAGTTTGCAGGTGATAAATGCTGCCAGCACTGGCTTCTTTCCTTCAAGGCAGCAGGTTTCCTTCTGGCTCAGGTGGTGTCTAGGAATGTCTAGGAGCCAGAGCCTGGACAGGAGGCCTCAGGACTCTGACCAGTGTGCTATCTTGCCATGGCTGAGCTGGTATCCAGGATGGAATACAAAGGTCTCCTGACTCTTTTTCCTCCTCTCCTCAAGCAGAAGGATGGGGTCCTTTTGGAGCTATAAGCTGTGCAGCCTGGTATTAGGAGAATGATAATTCCAGAACTCCTCTGGCTGCCCCAGCTGGTGTCTCAGTATGTTGCATGCCCTCCCACCTCAGTTGACGGTTCTTGGGCCCAGTTCAGCCCTAGGCCTCACCTAAGAGTTGCAGTCCTGATAGCCTAGGCTGCCTTTCAAGTTTTCTTAGGTACATGGAGCTCTGGAGCCCTCAGTACCCAGATTTCCAAATGCTCAAGTTCCAACCAGTGAAATCTCATTCCTCTCTGGCCAGGGCTGGTTTAAATAATCCCTCTGTGGATGGGCTTTAACTGCATTTGGTCTAGTTTTCCTTTCTGGTCTAACAGGGCAGCACAGAGTTCAATGCCTTACAATTGCTGTGTTCTCCCTCCTACAGAAGTCAGAGTTGACCTCTGCACCATGCCATCACCGCTGGTCGTGAGGAAATGGTGCCTCTTTTAGTAATATGAAGTTAAAGCCAGGTACTTTGAGTACTCACCTGATTTTTGGTTCTTATGAATGTATTTTCTATGTAGATATTAATAGTTTTTCATCTGGTGCCATTGCAGGAGGGAAGATCAATGGAGCTTTCTTTCTGCCATCTTGCCTTACCTTCATACCCAAGAATCAGAATTCAGAACTTTCAATAAGAAAAGTTTTTAGAACTCAGGAAGGACATAGAAGATGTCCTGGTTCTGTACGTTTAACATTGGACTGTTTCTCTTCAACTTAGGTGCATAACAGTGACTAATCAGGGATTATCATAGATAATTTGACTTGGAATATGGAGTTCATTCAAATACTTTATCGAGACAATTTAAGTACTGGCTGATTTGGCAAGAAAATCTGACAAACTATTTTCTTGGTATTCAATTGATTTTTACTCTGTTTTGGGTAGTAGTTTTGTAAACCAGTCAGTCTCTTCATTAAAGTTCTGGGAATTCTTACCCTGTTCAAATGATATGATTCTAATGTGGTCAAAAATCTGTATTCAAGAATACTTCTCAGGACCTTTTCCATCCTTTCATGAAACTCCTTAAAGATACAAGATTCTATAATTTTGCAAGTTTGTAAAGTTTTGAGAAACTGCCTCAGAATTAAGCAATTTACAGTGGAAATGGTTTTAAATTGTCATAGACACCACTGACAAGAAAATTTTATTATTTACTGGAGTGAGTCACTGCACCCGGTCTCTGAAGTTCATTTAATAAAATTTTATTAATAAATTTATCAAATATGTCATCTTTTAATCCCAGATTTTTGTGAACCTATACTTTGGATTTTCCCTCAACTTTCTCTGTTTATCTAGTTTTATCTATTTTTTACTTATTCAATTTGAAAGCTTTAAGTAACTTAAAAAAACACACATTTTTATGCCTTTATAAGTTTTCTAATCAAAAGTTTATCTTCACAAGTCTGTAATCCCAGCGCTTTGGGAGGCCAAGCTGGGTGTATCATTTGAGGTCTGGGATTTGAGACCAGCCTTGCCAACATGGTGAAGCCCCTTCTCAACTAAAAATACAAAAATTAGCCTGGCATGTTGGTAAGACCCCGTAATACCAGCTACTTGGGAGGCTGAGGCCAGTGAATTGCTTGAACCTTGGAGGCAGAGTTTGTAGTGAGCTGATGCCACTGCATGCAAGCCTGGGCAACAGAACAGGACTCAGTCTAAAATAATAATAATAATAATAATAATAATAATAATTAAAAGAAGCGTATCTTGCTATTTTATTTTATATAGACTGATTACACAATTGTTTCTCTCACATCTAGTAATTTAGTCTCAGTAACCCCAATTTTCAGCGAAAACCCTAAAAAGTGATTTTCAATTGTCTTATATCAGTATTTTCAGATAAAAACCATTTTATACTTTTAAAGAAATATAGTTCTTCAAATCATTGCTTACTAACAGAACCAAAGATATTTAGGTTTTCTATACCATATACAAGTAACATGTCATGGCGTGTAGACCTAATTTTTAGTGGTGGATATTCCATTATTTTAGCTTACAAGTGACTCAAGACATTTTATAATTATCAATTACTTAATTTAACATGACTTTAAGGTTTTAAATTACTGAACAGAATTTTGGAACTGTGACACAGTTAGAATCACTAATGTCCTCCCCCAGTAATTCTAGGTCCCAAGTAGCCCCACGGCACCCAGGAGAACTATGAAGATCATGGTCTGCCTGAGTCCATTAGGACTAAAGACAGAGCTGTGAAGGCTATACCTGGAGGATCCAATCCCTCCTAAAATAGCCAGGAAGCAAAATAGGAAAAGCATAGAAAGAACAGATCCGTTGGGATTGATTCCCACTTGTAACTGCTGGTGTCGACACTGAAGACATGTCTCCAGACTTCATGATGGACACCTATCAAGACCCCATGAATCCAGAAACTCTTAACAAAAGACATAAGCTCGCAGTTAAATAAAGCAAGTACCTAAATGTATTTAACTGATAAGTGTAAAGTCATTTCTATTTTACTAATGATGTAAGAACTAGCTTTATTTACAAAATATTACATACATGTAACACATATAGACATACAAACACACAAAGGAACAGATCTTATAGCTTTCACAGAGGATTTCAATTTTTTTTAATTTTGGGTTCGGGGGTACATGTGGAGGTTTATTACATAGATAAACTCATATCACAGGGGCTTATTATACAGATTATTTCATAACCCAGATATTAAGCCCAATACTCTATCGTTATCTTTTCTGTTCCTCTCCCTCCTCCCACCCTCCTCCAACAAGTAGAACCCAGTGTGTGTTATTTCCTTCTTTGTGTTCATAAGTTCTCATTATTTAGCTCCCACTCATAAGTGAGAACATGTAACTGCATAGTATTCCATAGTGCATATGTGTGTTCTGTGTAGAAAATGTGTGAGGAGAGAAGAAAAGAAACACACAATACTTTTAAGGGTAAACAGACATTATCCCAAGTATATGGCAATATGGATATAATAAATCATCTAATAAGCCAATGATATAATAAACAAATTGCAATGGGAAGGGGAGAAGGGAAAAGACATATTATATATAATATATACATATACCTGTGTATGTGTATGTGATTGTGTGTGTGTATATATATATATATACACACACACACACACATATATATATATACACACACACAATACACATATTCATCAGATGATGGAGGATTCATCACCAGATACGGAAGCAATTACCTGGCCTCCAGAGTTGGCCACTAGTCTGTGCACAGATGAAGAGAGGTCCCATGAAGCTTCGGTGTGGTCTTGGAAACTAGCCCTTTTTCATAAAAGTTGTTTGACATGAGGCGCAGTCATGAGGGCCTTTCTTGACTGGGCTCAAGGAACACAAAAAGGTCATCAAAAGCATACCTTCACAAGCCTGTAGTTCCAGCACTTTTGGAGGCCAAGGCTGGTGCATCACTTGAGTTCAGGTGTTTGAGACCAGCCTGGCCAACATGGTAAAACCCCATCTCTAATAAAAATACAAAAATTAGCCCGGCGTGGTGGTGTAATATTTTTTGGAATGTCTGTTGTTTTTCAACAAGTATTTCTCTGAAAGAGCACTGAATGAATGCCTCAAGGGGCTCACACAACTCATTCCAGATCTTAATGACCATTGTGTGTGTCCATGTTCAGTTGAGTTCAAATTTAATATTTAATTTTTGGTCCATAATGTCCTACATTATCTATATTCAATCTGACATTGATGGGCATTTAGGTTGATTCCATATCTTTACTTTTCTGAATAGTGCTGCATAAAAATGTACATGCTTGTGTCTTTATGATAGAACAATTCGTATACTTCTGAGTATATTCCCAGTAATGAGATGACTGGGTCAATTGATGGTTCTACTTTTAGCTCTTTTGAGGAATTATCATACTGCTTTCCACAATGGTGGAACCAATGTACATTCCAACCAACAATGTATGTATTGTTTTTCTCCACAACCTTGCCAGAATCTGTTATTTTTTGACTTCTTAATAATGGCCATTCTGATTGGTGTGCGATGGTGTCTCACTGTGCCTTGAATTTGAATTTCTCTAATGATAGGTGATATTGAGCTTTGTATTCTATGGTTGTTGGTCACATATATGTATTCTTTTGAAAAGTGTTCATGTCTTTTGCCCACTTTTTAAATTGTTTTTTATTTCCATAGGTTTTGGGGCTACAGGTGGTATTTGGTTACATTAGCAAGTTCTTTATTGGTGATTTGTAAAATTTTGGTACATCCATCACCTCATCAGTATATACTGAACCCAATTTGTAGCCTTTCATCCTTGGCCCCCTTTACCCCTCTCCCCATGAGTCCCTAAAGTCCATTGTGTTATTCTTATGCATTCGCATCCTTATAGCTTAGCTCCCTCTTATAATTGAGAATGTATGATGTTTGATTTTCCATTCCTGAGTTACCTTACTTAAATTAATAGTCTTCAATCCCATCCAGGTTGCTTCAATTGCCATTGATTCATTCCTTTTTATGGCTGAGTAGTATTCCATCCTACATATATACCACAGTTTATTTATCCACTTATTGACTGATGAGCATTTGGATTGGTTCTACATTTTTCAATTGCAAATTGTGCTGCTTTAAAAGTGTGCGTGCACGTATCTTTTTTGTACAATAACTTCTTTTTTCCTCTGGTTACATAGCCAGTAGTGAGATTTCAGGATCAAATGGTATTCTACTTTTAGGTTTTAAGGAATCTCCACATTGTTTTCCATAGTGATTGTACTACTTTACATTCCCACCAGCAGTGTAGAAGTGTTCCCTTTTCACCACATTCACAACAACATCTATTATATTTTTATTTTTTGATTATGACCATTCTTGTGGGAGTAAGTGGTATCACATCATGGTTGTAATTTGCATTTCCCTGATTATTAGTGATGTTGAGCATTTTTCCATATGTTTGTTTGCCATTTATATATCTTCTAAGAATTGTATATGACCATACTCCCAAAAGCAATCTACAAATTCAATGCAATTGCCATCAAAATAACACCATCATTCTTCACAGAACTACAAAAAACAATTCTAGAATTCATATAGAACCAAAAAATAGCCCGCACAGCCAAAGCAATACTAAGTAAAAAGAACAAATTAGAAAGCATCACATAACCTGATTTCAAACTATAGCATAAGACCATAGTCACCAAAACAACATGGTTCTCCTACAAAACTAAGCACACAGAAAAATGAAACATAATAGAGAACCCAGAAATTAACCCAAATATTTACACCCATCTGATCTTCCACAAAGCAAACAGAAACAAAAAGTGAGGAAAGGACACCCTAGTCAACAAACGGTGCTGGGATAATTGGCAAGCCACATGTAGAAGAATTAAACTGGATCTTCATGTCTCACCTTATACAAAAATCAACACGAGATGGATCAAGGACTTAAATCTAAGACCTGAAACTATAAAAATTCTACAAGATGACATCGAAAAAAACCTTCTAGACATTGGCTTAGACAAGGATTTCATGACCAAGGACCCAAAAGCAAACGCAAGAAAAACAAAGATAAATAGGTGTAATTTAATTAAATCAAAGCGCTTTTTTCAGGACAAAAGGAACAGTCAGCAGAGTAAACAGACAATCCACAGACTCGGAGAAAATCTTCACAATCTGTGTATCTGACAAAAGACTAATATCTAGAATCTACAATGAGCTCAAACAAATTAGCAAGAAATAAACATCCCATAAAACAGTAGGCTAAGGACATGAGTAGACAATTCTTTGGCCACTCTAATAGGGTTGTTTGTTTTACTCTTGTGAATTTATTTAATTTCTCTATGCTGAATATTAGACCTTTGTCAGATACACTGTGTGTAAATATGTTTTCTTATTCTGTAGGTTGTCTCTTCACTCTATCGGTAATTTCTTTTTCTGAGCAGAAGCTTTTAAGTTTAATTAGACCCCACTTGTGAATATTTGCATTTGTTGTAATTGTTTTTTGTGTCTTTATCATGAAATCTTTGCCAGTTTTTATGTCCAGGATGGTATTGCCTAGGTTGTCTTCCAGAGCTCTTATGGTTTTGGGTTTTACAGTTAAGTCTTTAATCCATCTTGAGTTGATTTTTGTACATAGTTTAAGGAAGAAGTCCAGCTTCAGTCTTCTATGTATGACTAGCCAGTTATCCCAACAACACTTACTTAATAGGGAGACTTTTCCACATTGGTTGTTTTTGCCAGCTTTGTCAAACATTAGATAGTTGTAAGTGTGCAGTCTTATTTCACGTCTCTCTACTCTGTTCCATTGGTGTGTGTTTCTGTTTTTGTACCAGTACCCTGCTGTTTTGGTTACTGTAGTGCTGTAGTATAGTTTGAAGTCCTGTAATGTGATGTCTCAAGCTTTGTTCTTTTTGCTTAGGCTTGCCTTGGCTACTTAAGTTCTTTCTTCGTTCTATATAAATTTTTAAATAGCTTTTTCTAGTTCCATGAAGCATGTCATTGGTAGTTTAATAGGAATAGCTTTGGGCAGTATGGCAATTTAAATGATATCAGCTCTTTCTCTCCATTAACATGGAATAAGTTTTTCATTTCTTTGTGTCTTCTGTGACTGCTTTGAGTAGTGTTTTGTAATTTTCATTGTAGAGATCTTTCACGTCCCTGGTTAGCTGTATTTCTAGGTATTTTATTCTTTTTGTGGAAACCCTGAATAAAATTGTATTTCTGATTTGTCTCTCAGTTTGGCTCCTCTTCATGTATAGGAATGCTAGCAAATTTTGTACATTGATTTTGCACACTGAAACCATGTGGAAGTTGTTTATCAGCTTAAGGAGTGTTTTGGGACACAAGTATAGGGTTTAGATAGAGAATTATGTTGTCTGCAAACAGAGGTAGTTTGACTTCTCTTTCTATTTCAATACTCTTTATTTCTTTTTTAATACCCCTTATTTCTTTCTTTTGTCTGATTGCTCCAGCAAGGACTTCTAATACCTTGATGAATAGGAGTGGTGAAAGAGGACATCTTTGTCTTGTGCAGGTTTCAAGGGGAATGCTCCCGGATTTTGCCCATTTAGTATAATGTTGGCTGTGACTTTGTCATAGGTGGCCTTTATTATTTTGAGGTATGTTCTTTCAATATCTCTTTTATTGAGAGCTTTTACCATGAAATGTTGTTGAATTTTACAGAAAGCCATTTCTGTATCTATTCAGACAATCATATGGTTATTGTCTTAATTTTATTTATGTTATGACTCACATTTTATTGATTTGCCCATGATAGAACAACCTTCCATTACAGGGAAGAAGCCTACTTCACTGTGGTGAACTACCCTTTTGATATGCTGCTGGATTCAGTTTGCAAGGATTTTGTTGTAGACAATTGAATGGACATTCATCAAGGATACTGGCCTGAAACTTCCCTTTTTTGTTGTCTCACTGCTAGGCTTTGGTATCAGGATGATGCTGGCCTCATAGAAGTCGGGAAGATGTCCCTCATTCACTATTTCTTGAAATAGTTTTAGTAGGAATGGTACTAGCTCTTCTTTGTATATCTGTTAAAATTTGACAGTTAATCTATCAGGTCCTGGGCTTTTTTTTTTTTTTTCTTTTGGTTTGTAGGCTGTTTATTACTGATTCAATTTTTGGAGCGCATTAGTGGTGAGTTCAGAGACTGAATTTCTTCCTGGTTCAGTCTTTAGAAGGTTTATGTGTCCAGGAATTTATTCATCTCTTCCAGAGTTTTTAGTTTAGTTTCTGGAGGTGTTTGTTGTAGTTGTTGATTGTTATTTTTATTTCTATGGGGTCAGTGGTAATATTACCTTCATCATTTATAATTCTGCTTATTTGAATCTTCTCTCTTTTCTTCTTTATTTGTCTAGCTAGTGTCTAGCTAGTGCTATTAATTTTTTCAAAAAACCTTGATTAAGTGATCATTTGAACGGTTTTTAAGTCTCAATTTATTTCAATTCAGCTAGGATTTTAGTTATTTCTTGTCCTCTGCCAGATTTGTGGTTGATTTCCTCTTGCTTTTCTAATTGTTTCAGTTGTGATGTTAGGTTGTTAATATGAGATCTTTCTAACTTTTTGATGTAGGTATTACTTCTTATGCCCTACACTAACTTTCCTGCTTCTTCTAGAAAACTCAGAATCATGCTTTCTAAACTAATTCAAACTTTCTCAGTGAATCAACCTGATCTCCCTGAGGTGAAGTTAGCAATTTTCCATTACACATGTTTCTCTTTCTCTGTAATAATATCTGATGCAATAATGCAAGTGTTTCATGCCCTCCTGGATATTCAGGTAACTCATTTGGCTGAGACCAAGACTTAAAACTTTGTTCTTTCAACATTAATGAAGATTTATTTAGAAAGTCTCCATTTTACAGAAAAGGTGTACAAATACCAGTAAAATAAATATAAAATTATATGGCACACAATTATATTGTGGAAAGATTGAATAAATAAGTGAATTAAGCTCTAAGAAAAAAAGTGGATAATATAAAATGATACATAAATGAAAAACCTATGCTGGTATAGCATTATTTATGTACAAGTAAAGTGTGTACATTGCAGAAGTGGCAGGAAAACTGCATACAGAGTGAGACCTGACAAAAAGCTTTAAGGAAAGGCCAAATCTATGTAGGAGATTGGTAGAGGAGAAAAGGAGAGGCCAGAAAAATATAATTTGTTTGATCTATAGCCTTAAGAGTGATTAAAGTGGACTCAGGAAAACATGGTCCACTTTAGGAGAAGGACACATGTTCAAAGCTGGCCAACGCTCAGAGCATCCCTACCTTCTCCAGGAGGAAAATGTAGGCAAAGGAGCAGGCAGACAGAAGTACAGCTAGGTCAGTACAGGGCACCCGGGCCAAGCCAGTTAGGCAACATTGTACAGGTAGTGAGGAGCCACTTAAGGCTGGGCTTTACTCATTAGTTTGTTATGATTTCTTTAGTAACTAAGGCACATGAACAAAGTTGTTCTTTGTAAGTATTGCTGCAGCTGAACATAGGATGGATAAAACAAATGTTTAAAAAATTATGTTGTATAGAACACTGGCCTCAGTGAGATATTAGTGGAACACACAGGTGCATGCACACACATAAACACACACACAGGCTTAAACTGAGCCCAGATTATTCTGGCAAAGGCTGGGTTAAGCAAACTAAGACATCTTTAGTGCCAGACGTCTCAGAATCTGGAACTTGGCTATGTGACTCATAAAACAGCAAGGTTAAGACAGAGCATGTGATATTGTTTTCCAGAAAAGTTGAAACACTTTCCTTTCCTTGGCTTCAGTGCCACCTTCTTTCCCCTCATTCTCCATCAACCTCTTTTGCTGGTCCTTCTTGATGTCTTTCTTGACAATCTGCTGCTGCTCACCCATTCTCGTTTCATTCCCCATGAATTTCTCAAGTGTGTTTCTATTCCTTCAGATCTTTCCTTGTTTTTCCTGACACCTCTCCTTGTCTGACCCTCCCCCATTCTAAGGCACGTGTTCCATCTGTGTGCACTTTTGGAATCCTGGGATGCTTCCAGAGTGTTCCGTGCCATACTCCATCTGGTTTTCTCCCCCAGACTCTGTGAGGGCAGCAGCCTTGTCTCCACTGTTGCTTCAATACTCAGCACATAACACAGAAGCTGATTCCAAAACATTTACTGGGCCAACTGAGACTAAATACACGTTCCTCCAGATCTTAAAAAGTTACAGTAATAAACATAGCACAATAGTCCAAAAAAGTCTCTTCAGTCAGTAGTTCTCTATATATGCACAACAGTTTGAAGTCTTTATGAGGCAAAGTTAAACAGAAACTGTCACAAAGTTCCCCAAGATAAATTATTTTGCTTTAATCTTCAATTCGTCAGGTGAGATAATCAAGACAATATGTTATTGTAAATATTTCTAGCTTACAACATAGCAACCTGATTTTTATTGTTTGAAATAACCACAATATAAATATGTTAACTAAAAATTGAATAAATAATCCTTTCAAATAAAATTCTGCCGAAATTTTACATTATTCTTATGTTCAAATTATAACGAGCTCATAGATTTTCCAGTACCTCAGTCAAAACATTGTACTGATTCCGGCTGTGGGAATAGCATTTGAGAGTTATGTTACAGATGGGGAAAAGGTACTTATGTGACATTTGCCTTTGCACTACAGTGCCCTTTTGGTTCAGGAAGAAGCTGTTTCCTTAAAATTCTAAAATCTCTTTTGTCAGGTCTGAATGGTAGGTGGGAAACACAGTTTTATAAATTTTAGCCACAGGTGTTTTATTTCTTTCTGAAAGCAGTGAATAGATAAAGGCCACCAGAAGAGCCTCTGATGTTGCTTCAGAAGCACTGTGACTGAGAGCATCTTCCTGAAACACTCCCTTATGTATGCCTAAAATCACCTTAGCTAGGAAAGTCAAAACTTAGGAGGCTGTGGAGAACCAAGGGGATCACTGAGCTCTGAGACTTACGACAGAAGAGAAGAGAAGAGAGAGAGGTCTAAGACATTTTGGGGATAAATTGATGGGTTACAAGTGCAATTTTGCTGAAAGCATGGATTGTGTAATGGCGTAGTCAGGGTTTTTAGGGTATCCATTACCTGAATAATGGACATTGTACCCATTAAGTAATTTCTCACTATACACCCCTTCCATCCCCTCACCCTGCTGAGTCTCCATTATGATTCCACTCTCTACATCAATACCTAGGCATATTTTAGCACCCACTTATGAGTGAGAACATACAATGTTCACTCTGTGTCTGGCTTGTTTCATTTACAATAATAGCCTCCAGTTCCATCCATGTGTCTCCAGAAGTTATGATTTTATTCTTTTTTATGCCTGAATAGTATTTCATTGTGTATATTTTCTACATTTTCTTTCTCCAATCATCTGCTGATGGACATTTAGGTTGATTTATATCTGTGCTACTGTGAATTGCATAGCAGGAAACACACAAGTATGGGTATCTTTCTGATACATTTATTTATTTTCCTTTGCGTAGATACCCAGTGGTGGAGTTGCTGGATCAGACAGAGCCAATTGATGATCAGTATTGGTGGCCAATAATCAGCTAGAAACAAAGTACTTAGCAGGGCCTGAAAATGCCAAAACTCTGAGAACATTGACCTTGAAAACTTCAACAGCCCTGAGTGAAACATGCAAACATATTTATCCACCATTTAAACACCCCTTATTGCCTGTCTTCTATGTGTCTCAGAAGTGTCTTTTTACAACACTATATATACTGCATTAGCCATTTATGTGAATCTCCAAAGCATCTTATACTAAATAGTCAACCATGTATCCCTAGTACCTAGCACAGTCCTGGCATATAGTTTGCTACTAAACTTTTGCACAATGAAATAATTATCTTGTATCCAGGTTCCAACTTCTAAGGTGATTTCTCACTAAAAACAAAGTATTACAGTTCACAAATAATCTACTTCCTTTTCTGCAAGTGGGATATACTTTAATCGTATCCCTTAATAACATTATTTTCATTTAATTCCATCTTAATATACTGTCCTAAGAGAGTAATAAGAAAGAGAGTTGAAGCTGTGGCTTGAAGAATTGTACATGGTCCACACTGCAGCCTGACATTCATTGCTCACCTGAGCTTCATCTGTTAGGTATGTCAGAGAACATAAGCAGGGTGAGAGTGGCCTCAACAGAGGACCCCAGATCTCTGGCTTACCCATCTGGCAAGTACACCTCTGTGAACAAAGCCTTCAGAGCCAGATGACAAGAATGGCCCAAGCAGTCCACCAGGGAAATCTGGGCCATGTGTACATCAATGCAGAGCACTAAGCAGCACGTACCAGGTGTACAGTTCCCTATTCCTGTTCAGAGATAATGCCACCCCATACACTAAAATGAAGAGATGCTGAGAAGCAGATGTAACTGAACAGTACAGCTGGAGCAACAACGAGGGACAACAATGACCTAGGAGGGCACCATGCCAGAGATGGCTGAACCCCACACTAGGGTCAGTGCCCATTATACTTTTGGGTCCCAGTGCTTTCCTTCACCATCACTTGGCATACTTGACATTTGTTTTTGCTTAAAATAATTGTTTTAGTGTTCACCTTTTCTGTGAGACAGGCAGATCCAGTGACACTACAGCTTCTGGCACACAGTAGGTGCATCACAAACATCTGCTGAGTTCACTCACTCTTGCCTTCTCAAAACTTCTTGTCAACTCTTCAGTGAAGAGGAATTGCTGATTGAGAAAGATCTAAACTTCTAGAGACTCCTGGATCCACTGAAGTTGCAGGCAAGGTGAGATTTGTTTACTGCCATATTCCTAGCTCATAGCATACTGTAGTCACTTAATAAATATTCGTTAAATAAGTGAGTGAATTGATTCATACATCTTACTTAGCAATATGTTTTCTGAGTAAAGTTGATAAATGTAATAGTTTACTTCTGGTATAATTTTACTTTTCTTATTCAACAAACCTGACAATTCAACTCTGTGCCAGGCACACCACTGCTGAAGAAAAAGAGGTATAAGATACAATTTCTGTCTACATGAAAGCCACAGTCTAAAAAGTAGAAACATACGAACAAATTTTAACAATAAATTGGCTAAATTCAAAATCGGAGGGGTTTGTTTCTATTTTCAACAGCTCTAGTTAGGAAATGTTAGAAAGTTCTAAAGAGGAAGTGTTTCAACACACCATCTAAGCATGAAGCAGAAACCACCACAATTGGGTTTGCTACCACCAACCTCAACAGGAAGAATTCCAATCCTGCTGCTGCAAATTAAGTGTCACTGTGATTTTGTTACTGCTATGTAATCCAGTTTTAGACTCTCTGGTTGTCATTTAATGTTCCAAAAAAGTATTAAAGAGAAAATACTATTATGGTGATTAGCCCATTCACTGCAGCCATCTCAACATTATACCAATTATAAGGCCTATCATTTTAAAAGAAAACTGTTTGTTTAACTCATTTATCCAAAAGTCAGTGTAACATAAACATATTTGCTATCAGGCTTTGGATTGATTGGTTAAATAGCATAGAAATATGATTAGAGGCTTAAAGTTTACACTTTTCTGGTTCTCTCAAATATTTTTTTCAAAATAACATGTGCCTTTCTAAACAATTGTTAGTATTTTTTAAATGAACTTAAAAAAGTGCATTTTGCAAAAGAAAAATACAGATCCCATTGGTAAATGATGATGTTGAGATACAATAGACAGCTTCTCTTGGGAACCATTTAATCAGTCCTTGCTTTTACACTCTGTCCAGAAATGTCAATGGCTTTAAAGTATAGAAGTATATTACACAACTAAACTTATACTTGTTCAGTATTATGCAATTTAGTACTTGTTCTAGCTCTCTGTTGCTGAATAGTAAGTCATTCCAAAACTTAAGGAATTATTTATTGTTTAATATTTTTTATTGTTATTTTCATTTAGTAATTTTAAATAACATTAATTATCAAGGTTTTGTGGGTTGAAGGGCCCTACCAAAGTTCTCTTCTGGAGTTTCTCTTGCAGCTGCTGTCGGTTGGCTTCTACTGAAGTTACCTGAAATCTCAACTAGGCTAAAAAGCCTAGATGGGTTACTCAAATAGCTGGCAGTGCCTATTGTCTGTGGTGTGTGGTGCCTATCTGGCCTCTCCATGTTACCTGGAGTCCTCACCACTTGGTAGTTGGTCCCAAGACATACAGAGAAATACTGCAAAGCTTCTTATGACCTAGACTTGGAGGTCCCAGAATATGATTCTGCTGCATCTTGTTGGTAAAGCAAGTCATTGTGACCAGCACAGACTCAAGAAATGGGAGATTTGACTCTACTCATCATTATATTTTAGATAGATCGTAGTAGCTACTCATGTCTCCCCCAGAAACCCAAGTTAGGAATTGACATATTGAAAAGAATGTCACTACCATTAGAAATCTCTAGAAAAATCACATGTGATGACAGGTTAATTCACTCTCTCAATTATGTCAACATACTTCCCTTCTTTTTACCCTAAATATGGTAAAACAGAATTGAATTCTACAAAAGTCTTTCATTTGTTTTCCTATGGAATAATTAACAAACCCAATAAATGTGCAAAGAGTATGAAGTCCAATTTACTTGAGATTTATACATCTTAATTTCAAAGCCTGTAGAAATTCAGATAACTAGTCATCACAATCCATAATGCCTGGATCAGAAGTCAATGTGCTAAGAGTATCCCATGGCATGCCAAAAATGAATTACTAACTAGGAAACTTAAGAATCTTGTTGGCGACTTTAAGAGAGTTCACTAGCTCATCAGCACAATTCACACAGATTAAGAATGGAGGTTACTCAGCTGAGTGGATTCATAATTATCAGAAAAAAATCACAAATAAGAAAAGGAGATAGAGAAAGGGAAACATACTGTCAATCACTACAATTTAAGGGAATTTTCAAATTGCCTGATTTTGTATTTTTCAAAAGAAAGACAGTTTATTGTGATAGAATAAGAATCCCACTTGTATGTCTTCTTTTGAGAAATGTCTGCTTATGTCCCTTGCCAATGTTTTAATAACATGGCTTAGTTAGTGTTCAACATCACCAATAATCAGAGAAATGCAAATCAATGTAAGATATCTTCTCATATTATTCAGTACGGCTACTATTAAAAGGTGAAAAAAAAATTACAAATTCTGGTTAGACATCAGCTAAAATAAAATGCTTATAGACTGTGATGTAAATTAGTTTGTCCACTGTGAAAAGCAGTTTGGAGTTTTTTCACAGATTTCAAAACAGGAGTACCATTAAAGCAGCAATTCCATTACTGAGTATATATCAAAAAGAAAATTAAAATTTTTACAAAAATAATCACTATATGCACTTGTGTATTCATCATATTGCTATTCACATTAGGGAAGCCATGGAATTAACTTATGCATGAATCAATAAATTGGATAGAAATATCCAACCCCATAAAATACTATGCACACATTAAAAATAATACAATCATGTCCTGTGAAGCAACATGGATGCATCTGGAGGCCATTATCCTAAGAAAATTAATACAGGAAGAGAAAACCAAGTACCCCATGTTCTTGCCTATAAGTTGGATCTAAACATGAATATAAAGATGTCAACAATAGATACTGAGAACTACTAGATGAAGGAGGGAAGGAGGAGGTCAGGGGTTGAGAAACTATAGGTACTATGCTGATTACCTTGGTGATGGGATCAATAGTATCCCACATAGCTCAGCATTGCACAATATATCCATGTAACAAACCTGCAAACATATTCCCTGAATCCAAAAAATTTAAGGCAGAGACAGAGTAAGGAGGCAGAATAGAAGCCTACACCACTCATCCCCCGTACCAAAACACCAAATTTTCACAACTTGCTATATTCAAGAAGCACTATCAAAGGGACCAAAAATTAGGTGAGCAATCACAGTACCTGGTATTAACTTCATATCCCTGAAACAGACATTGGAGAAGACAAAAAAATGACAATCTAGAAACACTGATGCCACCTCTTTTTCAACCACCAGTAGTGGCCACGTGGTGCAGAGATTGTATGTTTGGGGGAGGGAGAGCATAGTTTGTGAGGCTTTGTAATAAACTCAGTACTGCCCTGTCACAATAAAATGCAGGCCCAGATTGTACTCAGCTGACATCTACCAATAGAAAGCATTTTGATTGGCCCTAGCAAGACAAAAATCTCCCATCTCAGTTTTGGGAGCTTGAGTCCTTACAAGCCTTGCCACATGAGTTGAAGAGCTATTGGACCCTAAGAGAACTTAAGGTGCAGCCTTAGCCACAAGGACTTCAATTATTAGGTGAGTCATACTGCTGAGCTGGGCTCAGAGTGAGTGGAATGTGGAGGGTGGGGAGAATGTGGCCTACTGAGACACCAACCAGAGCAGCTAAGGGAGTGCTCACAACACCACTTCCCCACCCCCAACACAGCAGCAGCCACACAACTCAGAGAAACTTGTGAATTTGGGAGAGGGAGAGCACAGTGACTGAAGGACTTAACATTAAATTCAATGCTGCCATGTCAGTAAAGACCTGGCAGAATTCATCACCTGCTGATGAAAGAATCTCTGTATCCAGAATAAAAAACAGTGATACCCAGGTAATACACCATGGGTATTGGGCTCTGAGAAGTGCTAACTTCAGGTGTTACCCAGTGCATTTTCAACTGTGGTAGCTATGGTGAAAGACTTCTTTTTGAGAAAGCAGGGGGGAAAGTAAACGGAACTCTGTGTTGCAGCTCATATACCAGCTCACCCACAGTGAGGAAGAGCACCAAGCAGACTCTTAGAGTCCCTGAGTCCAGACCTAGGGTCTTGGTCAGCATTTCTGTACTTGCCCTGGGCCAAAGGTTGAGTCCCAGGCATTGCAGAATTTGTCACAAGCTAACTAAAGGGTCCTTGGTCTTTAAGTGAGAAATTGATGATGATTTGGCAGAACCCCCTCATGGGCTGGTGGTGTTGGCAGTCATCAAAGAGGCTCCTCTGCCTGCAGACAGAGGAAAGAAGGGTAGAAAATAGTTTGTTTTGGGCCCTAAATACCGGGTTAGCTACAGTAAAATAGAAGAGCAGGTAAATTTTGAAGAGTCTATACTTTAATCTCTGGCTCTCTAGCATCTATGGACACACTCATGGCTACGGGGAATTGCCACCCTATAGGCAGAGACTCAAACATGGCTGGTTTTGACATCTATTAATCATACAGCCCTAGGGCTTTGAATAAACTAATATGGTAGCAAAATAGTGCTTACAGTGGGCCTTGGGTGAGACCAAGTTCTGTGCCTAACTGAGATGTGAACCAGCACAGTCTCAGAGCTAGTGGCCATAGGGGTTCTTATGTTACCCCAACGCCAGCCCCATAAGCCTCAGCACACAGAGAGAGACTGTGCTGGTTTGAGAGAAAGTAAGGGAAGAGAACAAGAGTCTACGAGATAAACAAAGAGAATTTTTTCTGGTGTTAACCCAAGGCCACCGAGGCAGTACCTCTATGTGTTTACATAAACTACTGTGTTATTGGGTTGAGACCCAAGTCTCTTTGAATACCTGGAAAGCGTTCAAAAAATAATGGGCACAAACAAGCCCAGACTTTAAAGACTACAGTAGACAACACTTCAATGCCCAGATATAGATGAACATCTACAGTATCAAGACCATCTAGGAAAACACGGCCTCACCAAACAAGCTAACTAAGGTGCCAGTGACAAATCCTGGAAAAACAGTGATATGTGACCTTTCATACAGGAAATCCAAAATACCTGGTTGAGGTAATTCAAAGAAATGCAATATAAAACAGAGAAAAATTCAAAAGTCTATCAGATAAATTTAACAATGAGATTGAAACAAAAAAAATAAAGCAAAAAATTTGAAGTTAAAATGCAATTGTCATACTGAAGAATTACGTAAAAAATTGATCAAGAAGAAGATAGATTTAGTGGACTTGAAATCAGACTATTTGAAAATATAAAGTCAGAGGAGAGAAGAAAGAATAAAAAACAAAATATGCCTGCAGAATGTAAAACATTAGCCTCAAAATAGAAAATCTGAGAGTTATTGGTCTTAAAGAGGAGATAGAAAAAGAGATAAGAGTTAAACATTTATTTAAAGAAATAGTGTTAAATAATATTAAACAATTCTGCAACATTCGTTATCAACATTTGAGTACATGAAAGCTACAGAATATCAAGTAGATTTAGCCAAAAGAAGACTACCTCAAGGCACTTAACTGAACTCCCAAAGGTTAAGGATAAAGAAATGAATCTAAAAGCAGTGAGAGAAGAGAAACAAATAACATTCAGTGGAATTTCAGTAGATCTGATGGCAGACCTTTCAGGAAAAAATTTACGGGATGAGAGAATGGCTTGACATATTAAAAAAGCCGAAGCCAAAAAAAAAAAAAAAAAAAAAAGACTTTTGCTTTAGAATAATGTATCTGGCAAAAACGTCCTTTAAATCTGATGGAGAAATAAGAACTTTTCTGGACAAAAAAAACTGAGGGATTTCAGTAACACCAGACAAACCCTAGAAGAAATGCTAAAGGGAGTTCTTAACCGGAAAGAAAAAAAGTGAATGAGCAATAAGAAATCATCTGAAGGTACAAAACTCACTAGTAATAGCACACAGAAAAACACAGAATATTATAACATGGTAATTATGGTGTTCAAAAATCTCAAATAGAAACAGTAAGCAATAAACCAATTACAAAAATAACTACAACATATTTCCAAGATATAGAGAGTAAAATCGGGAATGAAAAGAAACAACAAAAAGTTTAAAAGAATCCAATGAAATTTAAGTGTAGAGTTTTTGTTAGTTGCTCTGTTTGTTTCTTTGTTTATTCAACCAGTGTTAAATTGTTCAGTCTAAAGTGATGTGTTATAAGTTATTATTTTCAAGCCTTATGGTAATTTCAAATCAAAAAGCATACCACAGATGTACAAAAATAAAAAGGAAGAAATTAGATTATATTACACGAGAAATTGCCTTCACTAAAGGGAAGACCAGAAGAAAGAAAAGAAGGAGAGAGGACAAAAATCAATCAGAAAACAAATAACAAAATGGCAGGAGTAAGTGCTTTTAAAATCAATTACCATCAATTCATTTACAATCAATACTAACATTGAATGTAAATGAACTAAATACTCCAATCAAAAGACAAATAATGGATGAACGATAGTGAAGCAAGACCATAGTAAATTGTGAACTAAAAAAAAAAAAAAAAAATACTTTACCTTTAAAGATATATTAGGACTGAAAATGAAAGGATGGCAAAAGTTACACCACGCCAATAGAAACAAACAAACAAAAAAAAGCAGAAATATCTATACTTATACCAGACAAAAATAGATTTCAACAAAAGACTGTAGGAAGAGATTAAGAAGGTCATTATATAATAATAAAGAGATCAATTCATCAAGAGGATATAATAATTGGAAATATATATGCACCCAACACTGAAGGCCCTATACAAATGAAGCAAATGTTAAGACAGCTAAAGAAAAAACCTCATTAGAATAATGCCTGGACACTTCAACACTCTGCCTTAGTCATTGGATAGACCTTCCAGAGAGAAAATCAGCAAAGAAACATCAGACTTACTCTGCACTATAGAACAAATGAACCTAATAGATATTTACAGAAAATTTCATCCAACAGCTACAGAATACACATTCTTCTCCTCAGTACATGGGTTATTCTCAAGGATAGACCATATGTTAAGTAACATGTCTAAAAACATTCAAAAAGTTGAAGTAATATCAAGCATTTTCTCTGACAACAATGGAATAAAACTAGAAATCAATTAAAAAATGAATTTCAGAAACTGTACAAGCACTTTAAAATTAAACAATATGCTCCTGAGTAATCAGTAGGTCAATAAAAACGTTAAAAAGAAAATAGAAAAATTTCTTGAAACAAATGATAATGGAAACATAGCATAGCAAAACCTGTGGAATATAGTAAAAGTGATACTAACATAAAAGGAAAATTTAAAACTATAACTGCATATATAAAAAACAGAAAACCTTCAAATAAATAATCTAACAATACATCTTAATTAAATAGAATAAAAAGGCCAAACCAAACTCAAAATTAGGAGAAAAGAAATAATAACAATTAGAGTGGAAATAAAGTTAAAATGAAGAAAACAATGCAAAAGATCAATGAAAAAAAAAGTTGATTTTTTTGAAAAGTAAAAGAATTGACAAATATTTAGATAGTCTACCTGAAGAACAGAGAAGATACAAATTAATAAAATCAGACTTAAAAAAGGAGATATTACAAGTAATGCTTCAGAAAATCAAAGGATCATTAGTGGCTAAGTTGAGCAATTGTAGGCCAACAAATTAGAAAACCTAGAGGAAATTAATCCTTAGACACACACAACTTACCAAGATTTAACCAGGAAAAAATCAAATGGGCAACGTACTAAAGATCACTAAGGAATTCATTAAAAAACAGTTAATTTTATATTATGTGAAGGAATTTGACCTCACTAAAGAGACAAATTTTATTCCTCAGCATTCTCTCAGCAATGTGATCTCTCTTTCCACGGAGTGCTTGTAGTATAGAGGTCTGGTCCCTCCACAGTCCAGAGCTGCCTGGGGCCAGGCCAGCCACACACTAGGCACATACTGCCACCTCCCTGTCCAGCAGCTCCTCGACCTGTTACCAGTGGAAGTTACCTGAGTTACTGGCATCAAATCTATCATGGTCTGCAGTAACCTAAACTCTTCTCTTCTCAGAAGAAAAATTTGACTGAGAGGAATAAAGTAGTAAAGGACACTGAATAAAGTTTCACAGCAAATGTGGATGTTTATTTAAAAAGTTTTAGAGTAGAAAAAATGGAGAGTGCACTTGGTAGAGATCCTCATATATACCATATATATGACTTGCAAATACTGTGTCACATGCTGCTGGTTTTCTTTCCCCTATACTGACAGTGTCCTTTAATGCAAAAAAGTGTTTAGTTTTGATGAAGTTCAATTGATCTATATTTTCTGATGTTTTGTGTTCATTCAGTGATATAGGCAAGAAATCATTTACAAATCCACTGCCAATAAGTGCATGAAAACATATTCAAAATCACTAGCCAGCCACTTAATACATGAATATCTAAACAAGAATGAAATAACCACTTTATCTCCACTGGAATTTTTCATTTATTTTTAAGAAAAAGTTTGAGAGTATGTGGAGAAATTGGAACCCTTGTACATTGCTGGTAACATTGTGAAATGGTGGTGATGGTTGCACAATTGAGCATAGTTAATGCTTCCAAATTATATGCTCAAAAATGTTTGAAATGGTACATTTGTTTAAGTATGTTTTTCCACTTACAACAAAAGCTTCCTCAGAAATCGTCCTGAAATAGTTCCATGTGTGATGAAAGAAGATGCTCCTCTCCTATCATGAGTAGAAGCCTATTTATTTATTATTGGTAGTATACACACTCCTGGCTCTTCCACATGCCTAGCATGATCTCATCAAGCAGAATGAGTCCCTTCTCATGTGCCCCATTTGTGCTTCTTTCCATCATTGCATTCTCCTTTTCAACTCACTACCTGCCCACTAAAAGCAACTGTAAATTGCAGGTCTGTTTACTGTCTCTATAAACATTTCTTCTCTGTAATGTAATAGAAATGAAATCATACAACATGTCATCTCTTCAGACTGGCTCTTATCACTTAGCTTTATGTATGCCTGATTCATCCATGGCTTTGCATGTCTGCATAAATCACTCCTTTTCTTTTTATGAATAGTATTTCATTTTATGAATTTACCTGGCTTGGTTAACATTGAAGGTCATAATGATTCTTTAAAGTATTTGGCCATTGTCAAGAGAGCAGTTATATATAAATGCATGTGGTTTTCAGTTAGATGTGAGTTTCCAAATCAGTTGTCTACATACCTAAGTGTGCAATTGTTAGTCTATATGATGAGACCATGTTTAACTTTGGAAAAAACTGCCAAAATGTGGCAGAAGAAAACAAACATATTTTGAAGTTGCAGTAATATTATGCATTCCATCAACAGTGAATGAGATTTTCTGTTGCATTTTTGATTATATTAAAAAGAAATTTACACATAATATAGCTGTTTAGTGCTCTCACTTTTATTTTAATTAACCTTCCCCAAATGGCAGGTGTTGTGGAGCATGATTTTGTTGTTATTGTTTGTTCATTAATCTATGATTGCTGCCAAAAAGCATACATGTGTTGTGCCACAGAAAACCAATTTTTAAAAAATGTACTCTAAGCTCTACTTGGTAAAAACTAATAAAATTTTTCTAGTACACATTTATCCTGCTATTTTTTCTAATCTTATGGTGAGTACAATAAAATAGTGAACTGTAGCTAATAAGAAAATGTGGTGTATTAGTGTGGTTTTTCACTGTATAAAGGTCCCTTTCAATCAAGTGATTTTTGTATGGATTTCAAGGGAGCAACTGGAATGTCTAGAGTACAAACTACTTTCTATTGGAATTGAAAAAAAGCTCTGATTTCAGTTTCACTACATATGTTGCAATGCTGAATCATTGACAAAAGTTAGAACTATGAAGCTTTTGATTCTTCAATCTGCTTCTACAAAAGTAGACCAAAATTTGAAATCACATATGTTTGGTCTGTTAGTTTTTCATCTTTCACAAAACATTCCACTGCATCAGAATCAAATTTGAAGACTGAGATTCATTTAATAATGGTTTACTAACTGTTGTTTCTTTTTGCATTTAGATATCACAAGTAAAACATCTGATTATTTCAGCATTGCACATTTTAAATAATAAAAACCAGAAAGAATAACAAATGAAATTAATCCCATGAATTTGTAATGATTTGCTATTTGGTTTTTACTTACTACTGTTACTGTGTCTTCTGTCTTGATAATACCAAAATAGTAATGCATTGTATCAAGCATTCTACAATAACTGCCTAGAAAGGTAGTTGGATGATTTTTTTTTTTTTTTTTTTTTTGTGACAGACTCTTGGTTTTTTCCCAAAGCTGGAGTGCAATGACATGGTCTCAGCTCTGGTAACCTCAGCTTCCTGTGTTCATTCAATTCTCCTCTCATAGCTTCCTGAGGATCTGGGATTACAGGTCCCAGCCAACACTCCCAGCTAATTTTTGTGTTTTTAGTAGAGAGCTTGTTTCACTCTGTTGACCAGGATGATCTCAAACACCTGACCGAAGGACATCCACCTGGCTCTGCCTCCCAAAGTGCTGGGATTACAGGTGGTAGCCAACATGCCTGGCCAGGCCAATTCTTTTATTTCTTTATGGAAACAAGTATAGGGTGAAAACCGTCTTTCCTAATACCTGTCAGTTCCTCAAGATTTTTTGGACAAAAATAAAAGTTACAACCAAAGGATACTAGTTGGCATCCAGAATTTTAAGAAAAGTTGAGAAATAAAATATCCAGCTTCTGTCTCTTTCCTGCTGAGCATGCTTAATGTCTGGGGAATCCTTGGGACCTGGAGGAAGGGTAGTGCTGGGGTAGGTGGGGATGATCTTTGGAGCCATTGACACTCTGGCAGCCACTGTTTCTCCTCAGGAAATGGCTTGGAGCCTCAGCCTTCAGAAGAAGTAACAATGGCTCAGGAAACAGTATTTTGTATGCCAGATTTTCCATCTTCATATCGTTTTTGGTGAAGTATCCACTCAGATCTCTACCATTAATTTGGTTATCTTACTTTGTACATTTTGCATAAAAGTCACTTTTCTGATGTGTTTCCTAAATTTTTCTCAGCCTGCGGCTTGTTTTATTTTTTTGGTTCTCTTAACCAGAACATATTTTTTGTTTGTTTGGTTTTGTTTTCTTTTTTGCTTTTTGCTTTTTTTGTGATGGAGTCGCACCTTGTCATCCAGTCTGGGGTGCAAAGGTGTGATTTTGGCCCACTGTAACTTTTGTCTAATAGGTTGAAGGGATTCTTCTGCCTCAGTTTCCTGAGTAGCTTGGATTATATGTACCTGTCAACAAGCCCACCTACATTTCTTTTTTTGTATTTTTAATAGAGACAGTGTGGCAGTCAGTTTCTATGGGTTGAAATGAAGGGGGTTGAATGCAAAAATGAAGACAAAGACAAAAAACATCTGTTTTAAAAGAGGAGTCGGGGGCTCATTGCTTCTAGTGAGCAAAGGCCCTGAGCTTCTACAGGCTCTCATATTTATCAGGCAGAATCAACAGGGAGGAAAGGTAATTGTTGGTCAGCTGCTTGATTTATCACAGACACACATGATTGCTTTCATTATACTGCAGACTTCAGATTTTCCTATATATAATGACAACAAATACTGTGTTTGTGGCATGACTGCCCTCAGTATTCCTTCTGTCACCAGACATGGTGTTTCAGGTTACCAACATGCTGCTTTCATGAGAACAGTTTGCTCTCTGCTCATAGAACCTCCAGTCATTACTGAGTTGGTCACAACCCTCATTCTTTTGGCCTCCAATATCTCCATTTTGTTTTTACATTAGTTGAGTAAAGGTAATTGCAGGCTGTTCAGCTCTCAGTTGCTGTTTGCTGGTCCCAGTGCTTTTACAGACAATGAGCATAAAACAGAAACATAATAACATTACTCTGATAATCACAAAAAAGACATTGAGGTGATGTTTAGTGGAGGTCCAAAGGTTAATGCTCTCTAAACCTTGCTGGAATTCTGCCCAAGTTTTCAGAGATGGCAGAAATACTTGATTATTTCATGTTAATAAGTTAAATACTTAACATATTCAAGTTAATAATTTTACTTTGTAAATCATTAATATTACTTTATGATTACATTATGATTACCTTGTAAATCATTAATATCAAAAGTGACATTGGATGTGAAAGCCCCCTCTAAATGGGCTTTTACAAGGTTCCATGGATGTTCACTTTGGTTTTATTCCAAATAGGTTACACAAATATGAGTATGCTTAAAATGACAATGCAATTGTTTCTCCAACTACAAGATTGTTCCTGTTTTCCTAGCCACAGAACTGTAGTCTTTAACATTGCTGCTTCTGTGTGTATCTTGGTGTTAAGTTTATTTTTAAGCATCCATGCCTGATTGGCTATGCACATCCAATTTTCTACCTATTGAGCAGTTTGAATGGAGCTGTACACTGCTACTAAGGACACTACAACAGAAATTACTAATGTTCCTAAGGGGACTTTCACAAAAATGTTCATGCCTAAGGCTCTACAAGCACAATAAGTAAGCTGAGTAAGAAAAAGGTTTACAAAATGGAAACCAGAGGTGGCCACCCAAGGCTCAGACAGATTTACAGGAATCCATAATCTCGGATTGTGACCTGGAATTAATAGGGTGGATGTGCTGTATGTTTGTACTGTGCTGTGATTAAGGGAATAAAACAGTTGACAGGAATCACAAATCAATTGGGCATCGTTTAACTGCAGTTGGTCCATTTTGCTGCCAGAGAAACAAGTTTAAAAACACAAAATGTAAATTGAGTGGTACTATTTTCTACAAAGGTAACGATAGAACTGTGTTCTGCACAACTACTATAATTAGATAGAGTTCCAACACAAATGCTGCCCTTCATATAGTGGAGTGCTGCCTTCCCTATCAACATCTGAATTGGACGCTTCTTTCCTTGATAATGCCATTGAGGCAAATGTGAGCTAAATCCTGTTCCACGCCAAGTGAAACTTGCTGCAGATTGGGATTGAATCCCAGTGCAATGCAGTGAAGAGATGCTGACCAGTGTCAGTGAAGTTTATGCCATGAGGTCGGATTCTCATCTCTCCCATCTAAATGACCACAGGAACACAGAAATTAATGTCTCCCATTAGCATGAGCTTTTCTCTAGCCAGGGTGCAAAGACACTGGGTCCAAGGAGGGGGATAAGAATTATCAAAGGGAACCCATTCTGTTAATTAATATAATTTGGGGGATGGGGCTGGGAATTATTAGTAGCTACACCAGTAATGTTAATAGAGCTAAGGCCTAATAAGTACATAATTTTTCCATGGTAACTGAACCATACTTCGGATTAATTTGCAAGGCCACTGCAGTTGAGTGATTTACTCTGGGTGATGCACAAAGGAAGTCCCTCCAATGGAGCAGCATAATTGATAATCATTGTTCTGGGATTCTAATTACTCTGTGTCATTGGGTGTTGGGGTCCTGGTGTCCATCTTCCTTGATCATGATAGATGTCAGGGGCAGTGTCACTCCAAATTTCACTCCATAATACTGGGGGATTGGGAACATATGCCCAGTATGTTTTTGTCTCTGCACAAGGAAAACCTACTGCCCAGGATGTTACAGGTAGCATTTTCATAAATGTGAAGTAAGGGGTGTTTGACTGACCCTGTTGCTCCAGCAATTTCAGCTGACTCATAGCTTGTAATGGAGGAGCTGGATCCATAGATGGGATCCATGGCTCTCTCCAGTCTCCCTTTACATGGTCACAAACACATTGAGGGCACCCCCACAGTTTATCTATCTCCTATAAAAACACGAGCATACCCTCATCCTTACATCAGTAAGTCTACTGAGCTTTTCCATTGTCCTTAGGGGGATTTTCACAATATCCTTGGGTATTCTTACCTTTTTCCCTATAACATTTACCGATGTCATTCTGCCGTAGTCTTACTATCTGTACCACGAGTCAAAAAATTTAAACTAAGTAAGTTAAAAAAAAAGAAATTAAAGAAAAAGTAAATGTATTTTGTTTGAGGTGGTGACTTTTCTCCTATTTTCCCTTTCTGTTTTTTTTTCATCACGCGTTGTAATATTCAATTTGCTCGCTCTATAATTCCTTGTCCTTGGGGGTTGTAAGGAATTCCTGTTTCATGAGTGATTGACCATAGCTGTAAAAATTTTAAAAAGCATGACTAAAATAAACGTGTCCATTTTCAGATTTTAATTGCATAGGAACCCCATATGAGCAAATGATGACAGACAATGTCATTGTACATAACCAGCTGTCTGACCTGGTTTGCATGTAGCATGCCTCATTTGAGAATAAGTGTCTATAGTCACATGAACAAAGGCGAGCTTGCCAATGCCAGCTATGTGAGTAACATCCACCTGTCAGATTTCATTTGAAGCTAAGTATCATGGGTCACAGACTTCTATAAAGGCAGAGTTTTGATGCAGTAATATGTGAGAAAGTTGAGCTTGTTGAAATGCAGAAGAAATCAATTTATTGGCTGTATTATCACGTAGAAATAGTGGTATAGGGAGTTGTGTGGGAGAACAAATATGAGAAATGTGAAAAGCAGCACAAGAGCAAACAGCTTGTTGAAGTCTTAGAAACAAGTTAAACAGCTCTGGTTCTAGGGTGCTTTTAATAGTGGCAGTCCCAGTGCGACCGGCTACATTTACAACACAGGCTGAATCATAGACAGTGTTACTAAGAGATGAAGCAGTGAGCTCTAAAATCTGAATAACTGATATTAGTTCTGAGCGTTGAGCTAAAACTCTGGGGTTTTTTATTGTATGAGCATGCTTAGTACCATAAGTAGCTGTGAGACCTTTGGAAGAGCCTTCAGTAAAATAGGTCTGGCTGCCTGAAATGGGCTTGTGAGGAGCAATCACAGGGAAGATGAAAGGTTGAACTTTTAAAATTTCAAAATTTTGTCTGATGGATAATGTTTATCTATCACACCTACACAATCTGAAAGAGCAACTTGCCACACAGTCAACATTTCCCATGCTGCAACCTATTTTTGGGAATCCAATATTTTTCCTCCTACTTTTAGACTGGCTCTCAAAGGAGAAGAGTAATTTTGTCTGGACAGTATCTCTTAAGCATTTTTGATCTACCCCAGTATCTCTTAAGCTTTTTTGATCTACCCCTACCCCTTGTTATAAATTGAGTAGTTAAAGAAAGATAAAGTTGCAGAGATTTTACTCTCTCATTGAATTTCAAAAAAAAAAAAGCCATTCTATTACATTTTCATATTTTTCTATGATCTGGCCTAAAACTCCTGTTGGAGAATGGGGAGTAGAAAAAATGGGGAGACCCAAAGGCTTTTTTGGCTGTAGCTGGGGGGCACGTGTTTGCTGAAGAATCTGCACTACAAGCTGTAACTCAGCTTCAGCCTCCTTAGTAAGTTGCTGGAGCAATGGGTTTGTCTCCTAAGCCCATTGCTCCTAATGAAGAATCTCCATGGATGGTCTGAGTGTTTGTGTTGATGGGTAGCAATACCTAGGATTGGGCACAGCCAATTTATATCTCCTAATAGTTGTTGGAAATCATTGAAGGTTTGTAATCTGTCCATATGGAGGACTACTTTCTGAGGTCAAACACTTGTTTCAGTAACAATAGTGCCTAAGTATTGGTATGGGGAGGTTGTTTCTACATTTTCATGAACTATTTTGAGATTTCCCCGTGTTTTGCTTCTCTCAAAATTTGGTGTAATAACTCTTCCATTGGAGCAGCCAAAAGAATTTCATCCATATAATGAATGATGTAGGCAGTAGGAAATATATTCTGAGGCTCCTTTAAGGACAGTCCTACAAAATGTTGAAACAGCATAGGACTGGTGAGCATGTATTGGGGCAAAACTTTGCTTATCCTTCTCATGTAAGGGTGTAGTAAGGAAATTATCTTTAAGGTCTACTACTATGAGAGGTGAGTCACTTAGAGCACCTTCCAGGAATGGCAGACCTTGCTGTAATGCACCCATTGATTTAATCTGTTCATTAACAGCTCTCAAATCATGTAGCAATTTGCTGACAAAACAGTCTATTTGTATATACTGAAATGTTGCTGAAAACTTACACTCGTGTTCATGCTACTTAAACTTTTAAATTGTCCGTGTGTGTATGTACACACACATATATACATATACACGTATATGATATATGTATATATACATACCTCTATATACACATACCAGCATGTATAGGTATACATAATAAGCTCTGGGTATTATATATGTTTGTATTACATACATATGTATATACACACATTCATATGTGTTTGTGTGTGTATATATATGTACATATACACATATGTGTGTATATATGTATTGTGTGTATCTACATATGCACATACACACACACGTATGTGGGTATATACCTGTATGTAATACATATATAAGTAATACCCAGAGTTTATGTATGTATATCTATACACTCTGGTATGTGCGTATAGATGGTAGGTGTATATGTATGTATATACATTTACATATACACATACACACATGTACGTATGTGTATATATATTACACATGTGTATATATAAGTATAGATGTATGCTCTGTCTATATATGTGTATATATATAGACACACATATGTGTCTATATGTATATATGTATGTAATATATGTATATATGTATGTGTATATATGTTTGTATATATATAAAATTCCAAATTCCATACATATATATGTATAAAATTCCTTGTTTGTCTCCTAAGCCCATTCAACCCAAGAACTTCCAAGTATGTGGGAAGCCAAAGAGAGATTAGCAGTAGTTAGATTGAAGCAAGAGTCTTTAGTAGAGTTTGAGTCTTTATACTATCCCTGGCTTCCCTTACTATGGTCATAGCAAAACATTGACATCCTCGTAAATAAGATGGATTGACTTTGAAACTTAACATTCTATTCTTATTTAGATATCACATAGATGGATGCAGAACTGTTGCCTCAAAAAATAAATAAAAATATTCCATTCCTTTCCGTCTTTTATGAAAACATCAGCAATGAGGTTGTAATTTGTCTCTCAAAGGCAGTTTCTTTTTGACTGTTGAAAGTGGAGATTTTCTGCTTATAGATGGGACATAGACTCTTATAATTATTAGTGAAACATCAGAGGAAGAGAATGTTGGAAACTAGACATTTTAGGCAAAGGGCTGACAAGGCTCTACACAGAGAAAAATCTTATCTTGCCAGGTGGCGATGTAGGATCTGAAATATTAGATGAAAACTCCTATTACAAACACTTTTCTGTCAAAAGTTAGAAAAGGAGGGTTAGGTTTTGATAAACTTTCCCTATACCATGCCTCTTAGATTAATAGGACAGTGAAGAAGGAGAAGCAAAAAATGAAGAAGTATTCACTAGGGGTAAGAAAACTTTTTTTACACTGTTCTAAATGTCTATCATTGTTTCCCAAAAAGGTTTTTACCAAGTTAAAATTTAGGCTAAAACTTGAATTTCATTTGTTTCCAAGACGCCAACAAAACAGCAACATTTGAATAATATTCCTAATTACTAAAGCACCAACTGAATTCACCCAATAAGAATATATCTCCTGGTTGCAACATTGCATACAAAGAAGATTAAGAGACATGATTGTCATAAACAGAAAGGCAAGAAAACAAAACAAAATATTCTGGAACTCTTGGTGCCAACACTCTGATGGACTGTCATTGATTGGCCTTAGTCCAGAAGGCTTTAGATAACATTGAGGTGTAGCCTTGGCCAGAAACTTTCAATTGTCTCAAGACCGAGTCTATCTCTGCATGCATAAGCTGCTTTGTGAAGAAAAATGAGTTGGAACAGAGCCAACATTTTCAACAATTGAGGATGTTGGGGGATTGTCAAAGTTCTCTCTATCCATCCTGTCACCTGAGTCTTATAAGGCTGGAAGTCATCCTACTGACTTGAACTGGCTGACACTGGCTCAGTGTTGTTTGTTCTTGAGTACAAAAAGGAAAAATAAACTTAGGACAAAATCTTCAGAAATAAAAGTAAAGCAAAGAATTTGAAGAAGTGCTCCTATAGTTGTACTCAGTATTCTAATATATTTCTTTCTCAAAACATGTACCAAATATATATAAGTTGAAAATGGGACTTTGGCCTATTTTCCAACTTTTCTTTTTTTTTTTTTTTTTTGGTACGGGTTTTCTTCTTTGCCTGGCCATATTGAACATACTGTTTGTCTCTGAATCTCTGTTCCCTGTGTGGCTTCCTGTTGCTCAGCAGTACTGAAGATTTGGCTTAGGAATGACAACATGCAGCCATGCAAAATCAAAATTCAGGTAAGACTTTGGAAAGCCTCTCTCTATTTATCCAGGTTATCATAATACTTTTCTAGGTACCAATCTATCTGTTTAAAGTCTTGGAATAAAAAGAGAATCAGAAATTTAGAGGCAACAGGTTTTTTTGGTCATTTTCTTTAGGGGTAGCAGTTTAATGGAGGTTTGGTTGGGAGAATTGAAGAAGCTGAGGATGAAAAAATGACTATAGGAGTCTCTGTATAGGGGACACAAGAAAAGCTGGAACACCTGGAAGTTTCTTCTGAGGGTTAGCTTCTCTGATTTTTGAGAATTTTTCACTATAGACATGTCTGATGTGCTAAGAAGGCGTGGTCAACATTACAATGTTTATGAATATCTTGCTTGTTTGCAGGACAAAGAAATCAGGCATATATGGTACCACAGATAATTTGCCTTCCCTATTGCAGAAAATATCTAGATGTTGGATAGTATTGAGAGAGAAAAGTTAAGTAGATAGGACGGATTTTGCTAAAACTACTTTAAGCAAAGAGACAGACTGAAATATCAGTCTTCATGCAGATTTAGAAAAAAAAAAATCTTCACAAACCTTCAGTCCACTCATATAAAGGAAGAAAGCCTTATAAATAAACCCTTTTGTATTTTTTTGGCCTAAAATATGCCTACAGATAATCTGATAAAGAAGAATATTCTGCATAAAAACACTTCATTTCCAGAAAATAGTCTCTATTTCTTTTACCCAGCAGTTGTCAGCGTGTTCCGGTGAAGACTTTTGCAGTCATGTGGATGCATCACTATATATATCAGTCTGCTACTTTGAGGTATCATCAGACTTTTTTTTTTCTTCACTGAATTGAATACTTAACAGGGAAAAAAATGACTGTTCACAGAACAGATAGGAGACAGATGTGTTTCTCACTATGAGGCAGGTTCTGATGTTTTTATGAATTAAGAAAAGAGTGTGCTTACTAGTCTTGAAAAAGTACTAGTTGGCTTGACTCAGAACCTTGACCCAGGACTGAAAAGTAGTTGAAGTAAAATTGTGTAGTGGCTCAGCTCACAGTGGAAAGCATATCTAGAAAAAAGAAGAAGAAGAAGAAGAGAAGTGCTCATTGAAGCACACTGAAGCCCCCTGTGTGAAACAAATGAGACTATTTTCTGGAAGTATGTCCTTTATTTAAGAAGAAAAATATTTTTATGCAGAATACTCTTCTTTTATCAGATTATCTGTTGACATATTTTAGATAACAAAAAAATGCAAAAAATGTTTATTTGTTAGGCTTTGTTCCTTTATATGAGTGGGCTGCAGGTTTGTGCAGGTGTTTTAAAAATCTGCTACAGCCTGGTATTTTAGCCTGTTTCTTTGTTCAAATTAGTTTTAGCAAGAATCCATCCTATCTAACTAACTTTTCTCTCTCAATACATCTAACAACTAGACATTTTCCGTAAGTGGGAAGGCAAATTATCTGAGGTATTTTCTTTGTCTTGCAAACAACCCAGATATTTGTAAGCACTGTAATATTGACCATGCCTTCTTAGCATATCAGACTTGTCTATAGCGAACAATTCTCAAAAGTCAGAGAAACAAACCCCCAGGGAACCCTCAGAAGAAACTTCCAGATGTTCCAGTTTTTCTTGGGTCCCCTATCCAGAGACAACTCTAGTCACTTTATCATCCTTATCTTCTTCAATTCTCCCAAGCAACCATCCATTAAACTGTTATCCCTAAAGAAAATGCCCGATAAACTTGGTGCATCTGAATTGCTGGTTCTCTTTTTATTATAAGACTTTTAACAGATAGATTGGGACCTAGAAAAATATTCTGATAACCCAGATGAATGCAGGCAGGCTTTCCAAAATGTTGCCCAAGTGTTTGGTTTTACATGGTAACATGTTATGTCATTCCTAAGCCAAATCTTAAGTACTGGTGAGCAACAGGAGGCCACACAGAGAATAGAGAGTTTCAAAGAGAAACAGCATGTTTAATATAGGCAGGCAAGGAAGAAATCCTGACCAAAAAAAAAAAAAAATGGGAAAGAGACATTAACCCCATTTCCAATAAGAAGGGAGAAATTGCACCTTAAAAACCATAACTAAAGACCTGCTGATTTTATGGATGAGTGGAAACAAAATGACATTTTAACGTGCATGTTAAAAAGCTTTCAAGAAATTGGAATCAAACCTCTTAATTAATCTAAACTGGCCATATTGAAATAAAAACCCAATCAAAATATTTCAGGCTTTATGAAAAGGCTGAGAGAGGATTCTGTGGATTTTGTGAAACAATCTTCTCTATGTCTTGATTTAAATAAAGTACAGGTAATCATAATAGGCAAGTTTATTACTCAAACTTTAAATCAGAAGATAACTACAAAAGCAGACTATGGTACAAGATACTACTGTAGAAAAACTGTGGGTGGTATTCTTGGTCTTTTATAGCAGGGCCCACAAGGAGGCACAGGAAAGGAGGAAAAAGCAAGAGATAGAGAAAGGCATTAGTGACTGAATTTCAGATCTACAAAATCGAGGAATTTTGGGCCATACCTTCTAACTGCTGAAAGTTTGGCAAGCCAGGACTCTTCAGGAAGAACTGCAGAGAAAACAAAACAATGCCACCTCAACCCTGTGCCCAGCCAGTGGTGGCGACCACTGGAAGGTGCAGTGCCTACAAAGACATAGTTTTTATTCCAGGGCCAGATTTTAGATGATCGAGTAAGACTTATGCATCCCAGGGCTCAATTCAGGCTTGAATTGTAGTCTCACCAATGCACCACATGTAGCAAATTCTCACTGTGTGACATCACAAAGAGTTATTTATCTCGGGTCCAAAATCTTGAGGAAGGTGCAAAGAAAGTGAAATTAGAACTGAAGTTTAAGGAGGAAATTAAGATAGGTCTCCACAGTGGAAACCCAAATTGGTTGTCCAGTGTGACTCTGGTGTTTGGTGTCCTCATGTACTGTGAAATGGAAGAATGTGATGACTGATCTTGGAAAAAGCCTTACTCAGCTTGGCTTTGGATTTTGTTGGGACCAAATAAGTGCTGATGTGAAACCTTGGCCTGCGACTTCTACTCATGACTAATCAGAGGCTGACATGATGATTCATACCAGTTCAGGTTATATTCCAAAGCGTGTCCAGAAAAATGCCCACTAAAACTTATTGTCACACACCGAGTACTTTCCTCACCCCACAAAAGCCATTATTTTTGGAAGTTCATTGCTTATGAAAAGATGAGGGTATTTCCTTGTTGTTCTTGTTTTTTAATCCGTATCTTTGTGAGTATATCCTTGTGAACAAAGAACAAAGATCTGTCTATGTCGGACTGTGTTTCTTCATGTGAGTGCACTGAAGGTTTGCACATGTTAACTAATATGTGTCTGTAGCCTATTTTCTGGTAAGCTGGATCTTTCTTCCTACAAGTTACACCAAGGGCCCCCCAACTACCTAACTTTTCTCTGCTGTTAGGGAAACACAAACCCTACTACCTAACTAACTGCTGTTAGACAGAATTGATCTTTCTAGTTACTTCCTGCTAGGGAGCAGGGTTGTGCAATTAAACACAACAGCTGCAGCTCTGCCTGAGGTCAGGATAAGATTTCACAGAAACACAGTGTTTTCATAAGTGATTTCATTTGCAGTACCATTTGGAGTTTGCTTTCCTCTATGTGAGAAGAAAAATTTGGGTTATCAAAATATATGTTTTAAAATGAGATGAGCTGAGGAAATAGAGAGCTTAAAAATTCTGAGGCTGGTGACATGCCCTGATAACTGAGGACTGTAGTTATGCCAGAGAAGTTCCGGATGCATAGGGCTTGGTTTTGCTTAGCTTCCTTAGTCTTATCCTCACAAAGCCAAACACGCTTTAACTATGAGTCCACAGTATACTTTCATTACCTAGCACAGTCGTAGAATAATTGCCCAGAAGAAAGTATTGTTACATACTTTACTATGTTAATCTTTTTTATGTTTTCTACTTAGCTGTAGCTGGAGATTTCTGACTGGCTCACAGAAATTAACAGGGATAGTCTAAACTACAGACAAATTTTAAAGACAACTAATGAGACTAGAAGATAATGGCCAATGTAAGATTTGAAACAAATTTTTCTATTTTCCTTGTTCATTTCTGTAAAAAAAAAAAAAAAAAAAAAAAAAAAAAAAAAAAAAAAAAAAAAAAAAAGGCCTGAGCTGACAGCACAATAGTCTACAATTTAACAGTTAAAATAATTATTGGCACAGACTCTGGGCCAAATAATTGTTCTTAAATAGGCTTTCTTCATTGGCTTTGATAAAACTCTTCTTCATGAGGAACCTGTGATAAGACCTCTTAAATCTAAGCACACCCATGGGTTTTACTTCAAAACACCTATGTGTTGCAGGAAGTTAGGTACTCCAAACAGAGGGTCCTACTGAAGCTGTGGCAGAAGAACATAAATTGTGAAGATTTCATGGATATTTATTACTTCCCCAAATTAATAATCTTATAATTTTCTATGCCTGACTTTACTTTAATCTCTTAATCCTGTCATCTTCATAAGCTGAGGATGTCTGTCATCTCAGGTCTCTGTGATGATTGTGTTAACTGGTCAAATTGTTTGTAAAGCACGTGTGTTTGAACAATATGAAATCTTGGCACCTTGAAAAAGGAAGAGGATAACAGTGATGTTCAGGGAACATTGGAGGTAGCCATTAGGTCTGACTGATTGGGAGCCAGGAGGACAGAGCCATATTTCTCTTATTGCTGAAAACAGGTAAGAGGAATATCACTGAATTCATTCCCCAGTAAGGAATATTAATAATTAGCAGCCCTGGGAATAGAATGCATTCCCAGAGGGAAGCCTCTAAAATGGCCACTCTAGGGGTGTCTGCCGCATTCAGTTGCAGGTAAGGGATGAAATACACCCTGGCCTTCTGTATCACCCCCAGGATTATTAGGATTAGGGAATTCCAGCCTGGGTAATTCTAGCAAGACCAGTTCTTTGTTCTGGAACCCTGCTAAGATGTTTATCAATGACACTGCATGCACAGCAGCACATGGAACATCATTAGTAATTCTAGGTTTGCACTGACATTGTGATTTTCGCTGACTTTCTGCCTTGTGACCTTTTATTGCCCTACAAAGCATGTGATCACTGTATCCCACACCCCATTCATACACTCCCTCCCATTTGAAAATTGCTAATCAAACTTGTGGTTTTGTTGCTTAGGGGGCATCATGGAATCTGCTGACATGTGATGTCTTCCCCAGACAGACGGCTTTGAAATTTCTCTTTTTTTGTAACCTATCCTTTTATTTCTCAGACTGGCTGACATTTAGGGAAAATAGAAAAGACCTGAAGTTGAAATATCAGAGGCTGGTTCCCCCAATACCTGTGAGGTGGTTAAACTTTTTTTTCTTGAAGTCCAAGCAAATGGAATTTCTGGGCATGTTAAAAAAATGACCTTCTTTGATATTTGGGTTTTCATAAAGACTGTTGCAGGGTCTAAGAAGGCCTTTGTTTTGTAGCTTATTTATAATGACTTCTAGCCCTTTTCTACTTTTGGTTTGGGAAATAACGCTTCTGGCCAGAAAAAATAGTGCAGTCCTTAAGGTAAATACAGATGTATACAGTGGTTGTAGCCCAGTAACACTTCTCTCAACATCCCTTGCTTCTTAGATAATATTAGTTTCCAGTTAGTGGAGACAAAGAGTTTGTCCTGCAGCTATTCATATGGAGGCTTCTCTATAGGACAAAATATCTCTACCTAGTAAAAAAGTGGGACTTTCAGGAATTATTAAATTGGTGTGATTAAATAGAAGGTTGTTTCAACTCTAACTAATGGGCTGAGAAAATATTTTATAAAGGACTTCTGTTGACACATCCATCATTGTCACATTAGGGGAGGACAGAAAGCATAGATTGAAAAGCAGAGCAAAGACACTTGCTCCAATTTCCAGAGGGAAGTCTACTTTCCTCCCTTCCACCTTCAGAATCACGCAAGGATTTTGAAGAGTTTGGAACCCAAAGAGTATGGCAGCTGTTCCTGGACCATTTGTGAGACTGGTCCTGGACTTAGTGGTGTATGCTTCATTAATCCACACACCCTTCAGTGGTCACCACCACTGGCTGGATAGGGTTGAGGTGGATTTCTATTGTTTGCTCAGCTTTTCTTGGGAAAGTGTCCTGTCTTGCCACACTGTTAGTTGTTAGCAAGTGCCACTCACGGACTTGGAATTTTACAAAACTGTATTGCATTAGCTATAGTCTCAGTTCTTCTCTTGCCTTTACTCTTCTTCTTTTATGCCTCCTCATGTTTCCTATTGTAAAATGTGAAGTACCCACATTCAGGAGGTTCTTTACAGTGTTACTGAGATGAGAAAGCTATCTTGTGTTATGGAGGTAGCAAGGAAAGTGTCCCTGGAAAACCACCAGTCTGCAGGTTCATTTCTCATTTACACGTTAACACATAAGCAGCCTTAAAAAATCAGTCTGCAGACACCAATAAGATAACTAACACAGAGGGTTGTATCTCAAGATCCATATTGTCCCAGACAAAAGAACCTTCAGTCCATTCAGATAAAAATTTTGTGCAAAACTCTGGCTCACTGTGGTAAGAGAACCAGCCATGGCACAAAAATACCTTTGTCTTTTGTGTAATCAACTGGCGCCCATGAAGTAGTTTCTTGTCCAGTTTTTGGCATAAGCACAGTGGGTCCCAGTGGATTCTGGTTGGCACATTGGTTTCTTCTTGGACTGTGATCCCAGCCTTTATAAATTACTGTTTTAGTTCCTGATTAAGCCTGGGTGAAATTCTTGAGCCAAGCATTTACATCAGCTCCTGATAGGCCATGGGATGAGCTGAGCAGCAGCTGTAAATGATGACTACACCTCCGCTTATTTCTAGACAAGTTTCTTGGGTTAAGCTTTCTAATTATTCTCAGGCCAGTACCCTGAGCCCAGCTGAATCACATGGTCTTCAAAGCAGCCCACTGACTAAAAACAGTTCTTTCTCTTGCTAGTTTGTAATAACCCTGAATCCCAGCATCATAGTTGGAAACACCATTTTAGTCTTTCTTTTGATTGGCAGACAGCTTTCTTCTTGTGCTTTTTTTTCCCTTAATCTCAACTTTGTTTCTCAGCTTCTTATTTTTTTTTAATTAAGTCAAAGATCTTTGGGTATAATTACAGACAAAGGGACACTGTTACATCTTGGTGCATTGGTGAGACTACACAAATGTTGCTGCATGGGCTGGGAAGGAAACAATTCATCAGAATAGTAAAAATAGCATTTAAACTTCCAAATTAATTTCAAAAATATCTTGTTTGTTTCAAGACTTTTTTTCATGAAGGGCCTGCAATCACATGAGATTTAGAGGAGATCCTTGGTACACTAAAAGTTTCAGCTTGAGGCTACATCTCAGTGTTACCTGATAACCATTAGACTAACTCTGGTCTGTGACAACTCATCAGGCCATTAACACAAGGAATTCACATTTTTATCTATTGAATTTACAATTTTTCTTTTCACAGCTATAATGAATTTCATATTTTTTTCTATGCAGTGTTGTGGGTGTTTATACAGCCTAGGTATACAGGTTTGCTTAACACACTCACGCCTTGTCTTAGTAATTAGTAGTGTAATTTTAAAAAGTTTGTTTTTGTGATTTCTGTGAAACAAGGGGAATTCAAGATTTCATTATAAATTGTTACCTATAAGGGCCTTTTTGTCCCCCAATAATAGATAATCATGGCACTGTATGGGAGGGATTTGCCTGCAGTAAATACTCTTTCCTTTATTTGGATTTTTTAAAAAGATATTATTTTCCTTCACATTAAAGTTACATCATGAGACAAGTTAATTTTTGCCTGTTGGGAGGCGTTTAGTGGAAGCAACAAATCTAACCCAAAATCTCTCTTTCTAACTTTTGAATAAAAATAATTTTGTGTAAGAATTTTTAACCTGGCATTTCTAACCTTACATGACTCCGCAGTGAAATGAGATTTATTTTCTACCTGGATCCTTGTCAATCCATTGTCCAAAACTTACAGTTTTGAAATTCATTTCCCATTTACATCCTGCAATCACTGATTACCTCCATGTTCTATCTTTAAACAGGCAGCCTCCACTATTAATTTTTGGGAGAAAAACAATGTCAAAGAGCATATTTTAGCCTCTTCGTTTGACACATCTAGTGAAGGGCCATTCAGCCATCCAATTTCTACAGTTTTGAGCCACGTGTTCTGCATTGCAATAATATTGGATTTAAAATGTTTGAAAGTCAATCTGTCTCATTCTCTGAGATTCTGATGTTTCACTGGGAACATAGTTAGGAAGGCCAAGTTTAGTATGAAGATGCTTCCACTATTGAAATGCCTAGCACAAATTTTACTACTACATAACATTTGCAAGGCCTCTGGGGTAACTTTGAAACCTTTGGGGTTCAGCGGGCCTAAGACAAAAGCAGGGCAGAAAGCTACAGCCTTTCACATGTGAGTGTGGCTAGTGCTTCTGACTAGCTCCTCCAGATTTATGTGTAAAGGCTATGCTTTCGTTTCTAAGCAGCACCTAATACAGTTTTGGGGGCACAGAGTAGACAATGGAAAAAGATGAAAAAGCCTACCCTAACACTTTCTATTTATCCTGGGTAACACCAAAAGGAGGAAGTCATCTGAATGACACCTTGTTTAGCCTCAGTTTCTAGATGGCAACAAAGCATCTGTAGGCTGCACTCCCCTTGAGTGCACTTGGAAGCACAGGGACTCCATTGACCCTGAGTTTCTAAATTTATAAACAATAATAATAACACTCAACTGGCAACAAGGTGGCCATATGGCCATGTTCCTGATAGGAAGACAGGCCTTCTCAAAGAAGCGTAATTTCAATAATATCCAACAACTAGGTCTTTTTGGTCTTCAAGAAAAACCCCTAGATTTTGTAAACATTGTAAAATTACCCGTACACCTTTGGGAACCATACAAGGTAAGTCTATAGTATATAATTTTCCAAAGTCAAAGAGAGAAATCTCCAGAGAATGGTCAAACACAATTTCTAAGTGCCCTATCTGACTCCTTTAACTGAGGCTCAGAATAGTTGTATAAAAACACCTCTTGTTGTGCAATCTCAGGGAACCTCCAACTTTACTGTTGCCCCTAGAACAAATGCACAGTGAATATGGTTCTACTAAGGTTTAAATTAATGGGGGCAGCACACCAGCATGGCACATGTATACATATGTAACTAACCTACACATTGTGCACATGCACCCTAAGACTTAAAGTATAATAATCATGAAATAAAAAGAAAAAAATAAATTTCCTTCTCATTGCAGTAAACTTATACACATAAAGCTGGACTTAAGACAGTTCACTGATGAACCTGATAGATGAACACATGCTTTCCAATATTTCAACCAAGGTTTCATCTTATATGCAGAAATGTAGTGCAACTTTTAAGCCGCAATTTAACTACTGCTGAAAAACAGACAGCACTACAGACAGCAAAAGAATTTGAAGATGAATAACTGACACCCTATAGTCAGTCAAAAAATAAACAGAAGTGAAGGATGAAAATGGATTTAAAAAAGACAGAATTGTTATTTCCAATAGAAAGAAAAACAGTGCTGTTTGAAATCCCCAAATGAAGCCTTAGTAAACCTACAGAAGAATAGTAAAGAAAACGCTTTCTACTCTGCATATTAGCAGGCTTCAAAAGAACCAAAACAAAACTTCTTAATTACTCTGAACTGTCCTTGTTGAATTCACAAACTAGAAAAAAATCTCACAGGTTCTTTGGAATGGTTGAGAGAGGCTTTTGCAAAATATACATCTCAGTCTCTTAATTCAATCAAGGGATACACAATTTTAAAATACTAATATATTTTCAGCCATCCTCTAATATGAGAACAAAACTACAGAAGCAGGCTGTGGGATCAGATAACACTTTGGAAGACTTTCTGTGGTGGCTTTTTTGATCTTTTAAAAGAAGAACTGGAAAGAGAAGTCCTAGAAAGTAGAAGAGAGTCACAAGAGAATGAAAAAGGCATTACTGGCCACTTCACAAAACTACAAGATCCAGAATCTCCAAGATGCACCTGCTGATTTCTAGTAGTGTGACAAGCTAGGGCATTTTCAAATGAATTGCCCAGGCAGGAAAAGAATATATCTCAACTTTGTCCAGCTTGTAGGGGAGACCAGTGAAAGTAGAAGTGTTCCCAGAGACATAGGTCACCAGGTCCAGTGTGTATTTCCCAGATTGTTCAGCAGGAATAATGGTTCTCCGGCTCTACCAGCCATTGTGATCTACAGGATTCAAGTAATACAGGAGGTAAAATGGAAATTAAACAACAACAACAACAACAACCTTCAGTGCGTTGAGATAAAATCTTGTACAAGCCTCCCACTCATTCAGGTGGGGAACAAATGCCTGGCATAGGCGTGCTGTTTCTGTATACTCGGAAGGCTTTCAGAAAATGAAGATTTTTTTTTATTTCTTTTTTTTTTTTTTTTTTTTGTGGGCATAAACCCAGTGGGATCTATCGGGTACCGGCTGAAATATTTCTTTTTGTTTTTGTCTGGTTGTCCAACCCATATGAATCATCTCTTCAGTCCCTGATTGGTCCTCAGCCAGCATCCCGGGATAAGTTTTACTTTAGGTCCTGTGTCAAGCTAAGCAGTGTTTGCAAATTATCACTTCAGACAGCTCCCAGGAAAAGTGCCTGAGTTAACTCTCTAATAGATCCTGGGCCTGGGCAAAGCTAAGTCACAGATTCTCCAAGACAGCTTGCAAACTAAGTATATGTCTTTATTTTTTAGGCCATATAAGCCTTAACCCCCAGTAGACATGTTATTCAAGCTTCTATCTGTGTTGGCAGAGAGCTTCATTTGTCACTTATTTAAACCTTTGCTCCAAACAGTTTCCTGTGTCTACACTCCTTAATCTTCTTAAATGTAAAAGAAAAGACTCTTAGTGTTATCTCAAATGAAAGAAAGGCTGTTACATCTTGGTGCATTGTTAAAAGAACAATATTATCTGGACCTATGACATATTTTTGCAGCTTTCTTTTGATGTCAGGGTCTGCTTGGGTAATCAACTTTTCTTGTAAGATTAACTTTATCTTAACTCAATAGGGAGATAGGAACATGGGTTTCACTAAAGCCTCTCTCAGGATTTTAAAAAAGGCTCTATAATTTTTATGTGGTTTTAACCTATTATGAGAGAGTAATTATGAAGTTTTGTCCTCTTCACTTATAAGCCTTCCAGTAGGCTCACTAATTTTTTTCACTCCACTATAGGATCAATAAGATTCCAATTCAGTTTTTGGAACTCCATCCTTTCCTAGTTTGAATAAGAATTCTGTTATCAGTTCAACTTTTTTTTCCTTTCACCCTCCCTTTTTCATGATTTATGAAAACATGTGGTTCATCCATGAATAACTCTGCTCTCTGTAAAGCTGCCTGCTTGAGGGCAACAGTTAGGGTTTGATTTAGGAGTAATGTATCATCTATTCAGGTATGATTAAGCATTTGAGTTAGATTTTGAAATATCTCTCTATATCCACCAGGTTCATCACAGGACATTTGCTTATGTTTTTCATTCTTTTGTCTAAGTCCCTGCAATGAGAAGAAAACTTCTACTATATCAGTGTCACATCTAGGGAGTATTTTCTGCAGGGGCAACAGTGAGGTTGGGGTTTCTTTAGTGGCACAACAAGACAAGCTGATGAAATGGCTATTGGAGGTTCTAAATGAGGGTGGCAAGTATGGCATTTAGAAGATATATTTGAGTGTTCCTCAGGGGCTTGTCTCTGACTTTAATGAATTATCTCCTTGAATCTTGCCTGTTATGACTCCCAAGAGGGCAGAGTCTGCTTTATAATGCTTAGAAAGATCTGGGTTGTCTCCCAAATCAAAGTAAGTTTGTACAAAAAAAAAAAGAAATCAAACTGTTTTCTTTGCCATCTGAAGAAAAGATGTACCTGTTGAATAGTACTAAAATGAACACTTCCCTCAGAAAGCTAGGTATGTCTGTCCTGGAGCTGCTGGGGCTGTCATGTCCTTGAGCAATGAATATATAAATAAGCCACTTTCTTTTTTTCAGAGTGTCACAGTCAATGAAATTTCTGTGTTTCAGAATGTAATCTAGAGAGGTGCACATGGCAGAGACTTTGTGAAGTTTCTAAAGAACTATAGAAAAAAGTCTTCCTATTCTTTTTTTCCCCCTTTTGAAGTGCCCCTGACTGAATAAAAAGATAGGATATTCCTTGTTTTTGCATTCCTCTTGTCTTTTCTGAGTCTGTTGACTGACATAGTTGCCCCCATGGATGCAAGCTAAAGCTTCACCCACAGTTCCAGAGGAGCTAGACAACCAGACAAGTAATGTTTACCTACACAAGGTTTAGCTCCCCACTGGTGACTCTGTTGATTTGTTAGGCCTACTCAACCCAGAAGGTGCCCAAAGTAACTTGGGAACCTAAAAAATGATTATATATTCATTGGATTCTAGCAAGACCCTTGTATAGAGAAAGAATTTTAATACTATTTGTGACTTCCCTTGCTATGGCCTAGAAAAAATATTGAAATTGCAGGAAATAAGATCGATTGCCATTGAAACATAAAATTCTTTGTTAGTTTAAATGTCAGTGTTGCTGGAGGAAGTAGGTGTGGCTCAAAACAAGTAAAGATTGTATGCCTGGCTTTCATAAGACACACTTAGCTAAAATATGTCTCTCAAGGGCACCTTCCTTCTGATTATTGAATGTGGAAATTTTGTGTTTACTGATAGGGCACAGAGTCTTATTACTGTTAGAGAGATATAGGAAAGAGAGGAGTTAAAACACCAAGGGTTTTGTGCAAAATACTGACAAAGCTTTCCCACAGAGAAAAACCATATATCACTAGGATGTATTTTAAGATGTAAAATATTCCATGAAAATGCTGAATCCTAGGTTTATACAGTCAAAAGTTAGAAAAGGAAGGTTAACTTTCTATCACATTTCCCCACAGTATGTGTCTCTGCAGAAAACGGATGTGTGTCCCAAAGAAACTGTTTAGATATATATGGTTGTGCTAAGCTTTTTAAAGAGAAATAACAGGCCAAAAAGAGAAATTTTATTTGAATGTGTGACATTCTCTACAGTGTCATGAATATCTATCATCCGTGGACAAAAATACGCTTATCAAATAAAAATTTTTAGACCACAATTTTGAATTCTTTCTCCTTTGAAGAAAAAAAAATCACAAAATAGCAACTCTTTGAATTATATTTCTAACGACTGACTTTTACCAGTAAGCTTATATCTCCAGGTCACAACATTGCAACAAAGAAGAAACAGGAGGGACATTAGCCACACAATGACAAAAAATAAATAAATAAAATGCCACAGGAAAGACTGGAATTTTTGGTGCCAACACTCTGATGACTGTCAGAAACTGTAGTTAGTTTGGAGGCCTTCACATAACCCCGTGGTATAGTCTTAACCGGAAATCTTCAATTAACTTAGGTATCCTTTCAGTCCTACATGACAGCTGGATCCTCTGTGAAAGAAAACAGTTGAAATAGAGGTAACATTTTCAACAACAGAGGCTGAAAGGAGACTGCTAATGTCTCCCAGCATCTCTTTCTCCTAAGCTTTGTAAGAATGGCAGGCAATCAATCAGATTTTACCTGGCACTGGCCCAGAGCTTTGTTTACTCTTCAGATATTAAAAAAAGAAAGAAAAAACAAATAACAAAAACAAACAAATAAAAACTGAAAACAAGCTGCAGATATGAATGCAAATAGAGGACAAGCTGCAGATATGAATGTAAATCGTTTGGAATTGCACTCCTACACACTTTTTTTTTTATAAATGGATTCTCACTCCGTCCCTTAAGCGGGAGTGCAGTTGCATGATCTTGGCTTGCGAGCTCCAACTCCGGGGTTTATGCCATTCTCCTGCCTTAACCTACCAAGTAGCTGTCACTACAGGTGCCCACCACCACACCTGGATAATTTTTTATTTTTAGTAGACTTCATGGGGGCTTCACTGTGTTAGCCCGGATGATCTCGATCTGGATGTCCTCATGACCTGCCCGCCCTGGCCACCCAAAGTGCTGTGATAACAGTCATGAGCCACCATGCCCAGGCACTACTGAACTTTTTATTTAAAGCCTTTCCAAGTCCATGAACCAAAAGCAAACCTTGCTGTCCCCCAGTGAACCACAATCTATCAGTCTCTCATTTTTAGATGACACACACGTTTTTAATCTCAAGAAAATTAAAAATTATGAATTCAAAATGTGAGATGATAGTAAATGTTTAATATGTAAACTTCTGGTAGAGAAGAGTCAGTTATCCACTTTGAGAAAGAGTCTGATATTTTTATGGACTCAGAAGAAAGAAAATATACCAAGTAGATTTGAAGAAAGCACTACTCATCTTTTCTGAGTCCTTGTGCCTGGAACTATTAATAGCTGATGTAATGACTCAGCTTGGCTTAGCAACTTGGCCTTGAGCCACACAAGAGCTAAAGTGAAAGCATGACCCAGGATCTTGGCCTGGGACCAGAGGCTAAAATGATAATTTACAGAAATTTAGCTCAGAGTCTGAAGAATGTTTAGTAATATAAGTTGCCCTTTCTAACACTGGAGTCCAATGTGTACATGTCCTAAAAAAGAGAGAGACTATTTCCTGGAAGCACTCTGGTTACACAAAATGCACAACATTTTAATGCAGTGTCTTGTTTTTTTATCTGAGTAGCTGTGGGCATGTCTTAAGCATACACACAAAAAAAGTTGGGCTTTTTAAAAAAATTGATTTGATTGGGCCACAGGATTGTGCAGGATTCTTAAATTTGTGTCTGCCGCCTGATATTACAGGCTGTTTCTCTGCTTGCAGAAATTTGACCAACAATCCACCACAACTATGTAGCTCTTCCTTGTCAATACTATTGAAGACCTAGATAGTTTCTGAGGGTCAAAGGCACATTGCTAGAAGTCTCCTATGTGCAAAGCTTTTTGCCCTGTGAAACAACCCACATCTTTGTCAATATTGTAAAATTGTTCATGTCTTCTTAGCAGTCATATCAGAAAAGCCCATAAGAAACAACTTCCAAACATAAGACAAACATTCTCCCTAGAAACAATCAAAACAAAATTTGGTTACCCCAGGTTTTCTCATCTTCTTGATGTGAAGAATCTTTAGTCACATCATCATCAGCTTTTCCAGTTTTTACATCCAACCCTCCACGTTCCTTACTACCCTTATAGGAAATGCCCAATGAATGAGGTTCCAGTAAAGTGCAAGTTTCTTTTTCATTACAGTGCCTTAAACAAATAAAGTAAGACCTAGGGAAGTTTTTTGATATATCAATAAATATATAGAGGCTTTCTAATATCTAGCCCTTCTTTTAGACTTAAATGGGAAGACGTTATGTTATTGCTAAGCCAAAATTTACTGTTTCTGAGAAATAGCACTACATACGACAGAAAGATGATGGGACACAACATATTTCTTCTATAGCTTGTCATAATAAATGAAAAGAAGTCAAAGAGAGAAAGAGTGAAGAAAAGACAAGATTCTAATTTCCAGTGGAAAGAGAGACAGAGACCTTTGAACACCCTAATTTAAGCCATAGTGATCTCATAGATAAGAAAAAAAGAAAAAAGAAAGGAAGTAAAAGGAAAGCAGGACATTGGCCCTTTAGATACCCCATATCTAAACCTTTCCCAAACCAGGCCTGGGACAACGTCTTTGGGTCTTTGCATTTTCTGGCATTTCTTCTTTTCTGGATGCCACTTCATTCTTCAGTGCCTGCAGAAGAGAAAGCTTCTGGTATGCCTGAATCATTTAAAGATTTGCAGGGAAATGTCACCTGTACCAGCACCTGACCTGCTTACCTCATCACAGATAACATGCAAAGCTGTGTGCAGTGGCTGGACTCAACCAACACTCACTCATGCATCTGCCTCCATTCTGTGTCTGGTGCATACATAGCAAAATGAAACCTAAGCCCATAGTCTGAGCTGAGTGCAGCCTGTAAGATGGGTGTGTAAAATTAGATAAGCAGGCTCAAGGGAAACTTTTACAAATGTGCCATCATACACAGAGATTCTTGGCTGGTGAAGCGACATCATAGAGATCTTGTGACAAAGATGACATTCATCACCAGTGGGCAGTGGATTATTCAATTATGCCTATGTAATGGAGCATCACTAAAAACCAACAAGACGGTTGGGAACCAAGATGGCCGAATAGGAAGAGCTCCAGTCTACAGTTAACAACATGAGCTACACAGAAGATGGGTGATTTCTGCATTTCCATCTGAGGTACTGTGTTCATCTCCCTAGGGAGTGCCAGAGAGTGGGTACAGGTCAGTGGTTGCACGCACTGGGCGCGAGGTGAAGAAGGGCGAGGCATTGCCTTACTCGGGAAGTGCAAGGGTTCAGGGAATTCCCATTCCTAGTCAAAGAAAGGGGTGACAGATGGCACCTGGAAAATCAGGTCACTCCCACCTGATTACTGTGCTTTTCCGAAGGGCTTAAAAAATGGCACACCAGGAGATTATATCCCGCAACTGGCTCAGAGGGTCTTATGCCCACAGAGTTTCGCTGATTGCCAGCACAGCAATCTGAGATCCAACTGCAAGGTGGCAGCGAGACTGTGGGAGGGGTGTATGCCACTGCCCAGGTTTGATTAGGTAAACAAAGCAGCCAGGAAGTTTAAACTGGGTGGAGCACACCACAGCTCAAGGATGCCTGCCAGCCTCTGTAAGCTCCACCTCTGGGGGCAGGGCACAGACAAACAAAAAGACAGTAGTAACCTCTGCAGACTTAAGTGTCCCTGTCTGACAGTTTTGAAGAGAGCAGTGGTTCTCCCAGCATGTAGCTGGAGATCTGAGAACGGGCAGACTGTCTCCTCAATTGGGTCCCTGACTGCAGACCCGTGAGCAGCCTAACTGGGAGGCACCCACAGTAGGGGCAGACTGACACCTCACACAGTCAGGCACTCCAACAGACCTGCAGCTGAGGGTCCTGACTGTTAGAAGGAAAAATAACAAAAAGAAAGGACATCCACACCAAAAACCCATATGTATATCACCATTATCAAAGACCAAAGTAGATAAAACAACAAAGATGGGGAAAAAACAGAGCAGAAAAGCTGGAAATTCTAAAAAGCAGACTGCCTTTCCTCCTCCAAAGGAATGCAGCTCCTCATCAGCAATGGAACAAAGCTGGACGGAGAATGACTTTGACGAGCTGAGAGAAGAAGGCTTCAGATAATCAAATTACTCCGAGCTACAGGAGGATACTCAAACCAAAGGAAAAGAAGTTGAAAACTTTGAAAAAAATTTAGACGAATGTATAACTAGAATAAGCAATACAGAGAAGTGCTTAAAGGAGCTGATGGAGCTGAAAGCCAAGGCTCGAGAACTATGTGAAGAATGCAGAAGCCTCAGGAGCCAATGCAATCAAATGGAAGAAAGGGTATCAGCGATGGAAGATGAAATGAATGAAATGAAGTGAGAAGGGAAGTTTAGAGAAAAAAGAATAAAAAGAAATTAGCAAAGTCTCCAAGAAATATGGGACTATGTGAAAAGACCAAATCTACGTCTGATATGTGCACCTGAAAGTGACGGGGAGAATGGAAGCAAGTTGGAAAACACTCTGCATAATATTATTCAGGAGAACTTCCCCAATCTAGCAAGGCAGGCCAACATTCAGATTCAGGAAATACAGAGAACGCCACAAAGATACTCCTTGAGAAGAGCAACTCGAAGACACATAATTGTAACATTCACCAAAATTGAAATGAAGGAAAAAATGATAAGGACAGCCAGAGAGACAGGTCGGATTACCCTCAAATGGAAGCCCATCAGACTAACAGCGGATCTCTCAGCAGAAACTCTACAAGCCAGAAGAGAGTAGGGGTCAATATTCAACATTCTTAAAGAAAAGCATTTTCAACACAAAATTTCATATCCAGCCAAACTAAGCTTTATAAGTGAAAGAGAAATAAAATACTTTACAGACAAGCAAATGCTGGGAGATATTGTCACCAGCAGGCCTGCCCTAAAGGAGCTCCTGAAGGAACTGCTAAAAATGGAAAGGAACAACCGGTACCGGCCACGGCAAAATCAAGCCAAAATGTAAAGACCATCGAGACTAGGAAGAAACTGCATCCACTAACGGGCAAAATAACCAGCTAATATCATAATGACAGGATCAAATTCACACATAACAATATTAAATTTAAATGTAAAGGGACCAAATTCTCCAATTAAAAGACACAGAGTGGCAAATTGGATAAAGAGTCAAGACCCATCAGTGTCTTGTATTCAGGAAACCAATTTCATGTGCAGAGAAACACATGGCCTCAAAATAAAAGGATGGAGAAAGATCTACCTAGCAAATGGAAAGCAAAAAATGGCAGGGGTTGCAATCCTAGCCTCTGATAAAACAGACTTTAAATCAACGAAGATCAAAAGAGACAAAGAAGGCCATTACATAATGGTAACGGGATCAATTCAACAAGAAGAGCTAACTATCCTAAATATATATGCACCCAAAACAGGAGAACCCAGATTCATAAAGCTAGCCTGGAGTGACATACAAAGAGACCTAGACTCCCACACATTAATAATGGGAGACTTTAACTCCCCGCTGTCAACATTAGACAGATCAATGAGACAGAAAGTCAACAAAGATACCCAGGAATTGAACTCAGCTCTGCACCAAGCGGACCTAATAGACATCTGCAGAACTCTCCAATCCAAATCAACAGAATATACATTTTTTTCAGCATCACACCACACCTATTCCAAAATTGACCACATAGTTGGAAGTAAAACTCTCCTAAGCAAATGTAAAAGAACAGAAATTATAATAAACTATCTCTCAGATCACAGTGCAATCAAACTAGAACTAAGGATTAAGAATCTCACTCAAAACCACTCGACTACATGGAAACTGAACAACCTGCTCCTGAATGACTACTGGGTACATAACGAAATGAAGGCAGAAATAAAGATGTTCTTTGAAACCAATGAGAACAAAGACAAAACATACCAGAATCTCTGGGATTCATTCAAAGCAGTGTGTAGAGGCAAATTTATAGCACTAAATGCCCACAAGAGAAAGCATGAAAAATCCAAAATTGACACCCTAACATCACAATTAAATGAAGTAGAAAAGTAAGAGCAAACACATTCAAAAGCTCACAGAAAGCAAGAAATAACTAGGATCAGAGCAGAACTGAAGGAAACAGAGACACAAAAAAACCCTTCAAAAAATTAATGAATTCAGCAGCTGGTTTTTTGAAAGGATCAACAAAATTGGTAGACCACTAGAAAGACTAATAAAGAAAAAAAGAGAGAAGAATCAAATAGATGCAATAAAAAATGATAAAGGGGATATCACCACCAATCCCACAGAAATACAAACTACCATCAAAGAATACTACAAACACCTCTATGCAAATAAACTAGAAAATCTAGAAGAAATGGATAAATTCCTCAACACTTACACTCTCCCAACACTAAATCAGGAAGAAGCTGAATTCCTGAATAGACCAATAAGAGGAGCTGAAATTGTGGCAATAATCAATAGCTTACTAACCAAAAAGAGTCCAGCACCAGATGGATTCACAGCCAAATTCTACCAGAGGTACAAGGAGGAACTGGTACCATTCCTTCTGAAAGTATTCCAATCAATAGAAAAGAGTGAATCCTCCCTAACTCCTTTTATGAGGCCAGCAACATCCTGATACCAAAGCCATGCAGAGACACAACCAAAAAAGAGAATTTTAGACCAATATCCTTTATGAACATTGATGCAAAAATCCTCAATGAAATACTGGCAAACCAAATCCAGCAGCACATCAAAAAGCTTATCCACCATAATCAAGTGGTCTTCATCCCTGGGAGGCAAAGCTGTTTCAATATACTCAAATCAATAAATGTAATCCAGCATATAAACAGAACCAAAGACAAAAACCACATGATTATCTCAATAGATGCAGAAAAGGCCATTGACAAAATTCAACAACGCTTCATGCTAAAAACTCTCAATAAATTAGGTATTGATGGGATGTATCTTAAAATAATAAGAGCTATCTATGACAAACCCACAGCCAACATCATACTGAATGGGCAAAAACTGGAAACAATCCCTTTGAAAACTAGCACAAGATCGGGATGCCCTCTCTCACCACTACTATTCAAAATAGTGTTGGAAGTTCTGGCCAGGGCAATTAGGTAGAAGGAAATAAATGGTATTCATTAGGAAAACAGGAACTCAAATTGTCCCTGTTTGCAGATGACATGATTGTATATCTAGGAAACCCCATTGTCTCAGCCCAAAAGATCCTTAAGCTGGTAAGCAAGTTCAGCAATGTCTCAGGATACACAATCAATGTACAAAAATCACAAGCATTCTTATACACCAACAACAGACAAACAGAGAGCCAAATCAAAAGTGAACTCGCATTCACAATTGCTTCAAAGAGATTAAGGTACCTAGGAATCCAACTTACAAGGGACGTGAAGGACCTCTTCAAGGAGAACTAGAAACCACTGTTCTAGGAAATAAAAGAGGACACAAACAAATGGAAGAACATTCCGTGCGCATGGGTAGGAATAACCAATATCGTAAAAATGTCCATACTGCCCAAGCTAAATTACAAATACAATGCCATCCTCATCAAGCTACCAATGATTTTTTTCACAGAATAGAAAAATCTAGTTTAAATTTCATATGGAATGAAAAAAGAGCCCACATCACCAAGTCAATGCTAAGCCAAAAGAACAAAGCTGGAGGCATCACACTACCTGACTTCAAACTATACTACCAGGCTACAGTAACCAAAACAGCATGGTACTGGTAACAAAACAGAGATGCAAAACAATGGAACAGAATAGAGCCCTCAGAAATAACGCCAAATATCTACAACTATCTGATCTTTGACAAACCTGACAAAAACAAGAAATAGGGAAATGATTTCCTATTTAATAAATGGTGCTGGGAAAACTGGCTAGCCATATGTAGAAAGCTGAAAATGGATCTCTTCATTACACCTTATACAAAAATTAATTGAAGATGGAATAAACACTTAAATATTAGACCTAAAACCATAAAAATCCTGCAGGAAAACCTGGACAATACAATTCAGGACATAAGCATGGGCAAAGGCTTCATGGCTATAACACCAAAAGCAATGGCAACAAAAGCCAAAATTGACAAATGGGATCTAATTAAACTAGAGAGCCTCTGCACACCAGAAGAAACTACCATCAGAGTGAACAGGCAACGTACAGAATGGGAGAAAATTTTTGCAATCTACTCATCTGACAGAGGGCTAATATCCAGAATCTACAATTTTTCCCACAAATTTACAAGAAAATAACAAACAACCCCATCGAAAATTGGGTGAAGTATATGAACAGACACTTCTTGAAAGAAGACATTTTTGCAGCCAAAAGACACATGAAAAATGCTCATCATCACTGGCCATCAGAGAAATGTATATCAAAACCACAATGAGATACTATCTCACACTAGTTAGAATGGCAATCATTAAAAAGTCAGAAAACAGCAGGTGCTGGAGAGGATGTGGAGAAATAGGAACACTTTTACACTGTTGATGGGACAGGAAAATAGTTCTACACTGTTGGTGGGACTGGAAACTAGTTCAACCATTGTGGAAGTCAGTGTGGTGATTCCTCAGGGATCTAGAACTAGAAATACCATTTGACCCAGCAATGCCATTACTGGGTATATACCCAAAGGATTATAAATCGTGCTGCTATAAAGACACATGCACATGTATGTTTATTGCGGCACTATTCACAGTAGCAAAGACTTGGAACCAACACAAATCTCCAACAAGGATAGACTGGATCAAGAAAATGTGGCACATATATGCCATGGAACACTATGCAGCCATAAAATATTATGAGTTCATATGCTTTGTAGGGACATGGATTAAGCTGGAAACCATCATTCTCAGCAAACTATCTCAAGGATAAGAAACCAAACATCGCATGTTCTCACTCATAAGTGGGAATTGAACAATGAGAACACATGGACACAGGATGGGGAGCATCACACACTGAAGCCTATTTTGGGGTGGGGGGAGTGGGGAGAGATAGCATTTGAAGATACACCTAATGTTAAATGATGAGTTGATGGGTGCAACACACCAACATGGCACATGTATATATATGTAACTAACCTGCACCTTGTACACATGTACCTTAAAACTTACAGTATAATAAAAAAGGGATACTTTTTGAGAATACTTACAAACTGTTTATTTTGCCATCCCTTTATATATGCATATATATATGTAGGGGTGTGTGTGTATATACGTATATGTATATATAAATATGTAAGGGAGGTTATAACTACTTACGTACATGATCACAATAGGCTGCCTGCAAGCTGAGGAACAAGGAGAGCAAGTCTGAGTCCCAAACCTGAAGATCTTGAAGTCCACTGTCCGAGAAAAAGTGTATCCAGCATAGAAGAAAGACATATGCTTTGGAAGCTAGGCCCATCTCGCTTTTTGACATGTTTCTGTCTGCTTGATATTCACTAGAACCTGATGAGATTGTGCCCACCAGATTAATGTAGATCTCCCCATTGACTCAAATGTTAATTTTTTGGGGGGGAAACACCCAAGAAACACATCCAGGATTAATACTCTATCCCTCAATCCAATGAATTAGACAGTATTAACCATCACAAGTTCACCCCTTGTTAACTTGAATCAAAATGCATCTCCTTCTATAATACATAATCTTCAAATGCAGACAAAAATGAGGTAATAATTACACCTAACATAGTACAATTATCCTCTTACAACCAGGAATGCAACAATCCGCAATCCAAACATGATTTCATAATGTTTGCAATATGCAAATGTTGATAAGAACTCAATAAATCTTATGTAGCATGATTAAGGAAAATAAAAGAAAAGATTTTCGTAGTACATGTGTATGCATGCATAAACTTTTTTTTAACAAAAGAAGAAGGAAATACTTAAGACAACGTCCTCATTGCTGCAGCTGGTCACGTGTTTATAATAGGTATTGATGATTAACTTCTTCTACTACCCATTCTGTGTTCCTTTTCTCTTCAGCAAGCACCTCGGATGCGGTTTTTATTTTTTAATTTTTTTTGTTGTTGTTCATCTTGATAGTTCAGGTCAATCAACCCCGACGACACTGTAACTGTCTTTTTAGAATGTTGACATGAAGGTAGGAGGAGGCCCAAGTGTCCAGGTGGCAGTCATGACTTCCACTTTAATGGAATCATTCTTGTTTCATCTTTTGGAGCACTTTTCCTCAGGGAGTTAAGACCTCTAGGCCAGCAGCACATAATATTATAAAAAACAGGAAACAAAAGTGTTGTTAGTGAAACACCAGGAGTGATAGTGAATGGCAAAATTTCTACTTCCGTCACTTGATTCCTGGACCAGTGAATTTTGGCTATGGAAGTAACAATACCATATCTTGGATGCTGATTCAGAGAATACGTGGTCTTCTGGAGAACTTTGCAATAGCCCTGCAAAGTATGGTCACATAGTTGACGTTGCAATTGTAACTTCAAAAGATCATTTCACAATCTTATTAACTTAGTTGCTTCAGGATAATGAGAAACATGGTAAGACCAGTAGATTTAATGAGCAGGAGCCCACTGCCCCATTTCTTTAGCTGCAAAGTTAGTGTACTTGTCAGAGGCAATGTTGTGTTGAATACCATAATGGTGAATAAGGCATTTTGTGAGTCCATGAATGGTAATCTTATCTGAAGCATAGCGTGAAGAATGAGGAAAACCATATCCACAGTAAGTGGCTATTCCAGTGAGGATAAACCGATGCCGTTTCATCGATAAAAGAGGTCCAATATAATTAATGTGTCACCAGGTAGCTGGCTGATCACCCCAAGAAACTGGGCCATACTGAGTGCTAAGTTTTGGTCTCTGCTGCTGACAAATTGGGCACTCAGCAGTGGCCATAGCCAGGTCAGCCTTTGCGAGTGGAAGTCCATGTTGCCGAGCACATGTGTAACCTCAATTTCTGCCACCATGGCCACTTTGTTCATGGCCCATCGGGCAATGACAGGGGTGGCTGGGGAAAGAGGTGGAGTGGTGTTGCCAGAACCAGTGTTTTTATCCACTTGATTATTAAACTCTTTATCCACTAACCTGCTCGTTGGTTAGAACTCACATGGAACACAAATATATTGACAGCTTTTGACCATTCACAAAGTCCATCCACATACCTCTTCCCCAAATATCTTTGTCATCAATGTTCTAATCATGCATCTACCAAGTGCCTGAGACCCAGCCAAAACATTGGTTATGGACCGTGAATCAGTATATAGTCAGAAATCTGGCCATTTGGGCATTGATACAGGCTGAAGGAGAGAAGGTGGGGTGGCTGTCGTGGAGATTGTGAACATTTGAGCCACTTTCTCATGTAACTTAGTTGTGCCTTAGGACCTGCTCAGCCTGGGCACGTGTATACCACATCCATTTCATGATGAAATGCTGCTGCACACAACCCACTTTAAGACTCAATGGGTCAGAAAGCACCAAGTTCATGACAGGCAGTGTAGTTCACATCGTGACTTGATGGCCAATGTTCAAATGTTCCACCAAAGCCCAGCAATGGGCCAAGAACCATCTCTCCAAAGAATATTAGTTATCTGCAGAAAATGGCAGGGCCTTGCTTCAAAATCCTAGAGGTGTATGCTCTGATTCACCTGTGGGAGCACTGCAAACTATTGTCACATCGTTGGCATTGTAATTGTAACTTCAAAAAGCCATTTCACCATTCTATTTAACCAGCTGCTTCAGGATAATGGGAAACATGGTAAGACAAGTAGATTTAATGAGCAGGACACTGCTGCCACAGTTCTTTAGCTGTGGGCTCCAAACAACATTCCTATCTGCCACTGGAACTTCAAGCACCATTGAATCTCCCGGTTCATATGGCCCAAAGGGTAGAGGTGTTTGCAATGCAGTCTGAAATAGTTGCAGAGTCTTTTCCTGTTTTGGATGCCCCTGAAAGCTGGCAGCCCTTTGGGTCACTAATAAGTGGGCTAGGGGGACATATTCAAATGAAAAATGTGATGCCTCATAAATCCAAATAGGCCTAGTAGTTATTATGCCTCTTTCTTGGTTATAAGAGGGGCCTCACACGACAACTTGTTCTTCACCCAGGAAAATATATTTTGACAGGCTTCCCAAGACTGGACCTCTAGGAACATTATGGATGTAGAAGGTCTGTGAATTTTAGTCATATTTATTTTGCATCCTCTGGTACATAAATGTCTCACCAATAATTCAAGTATGCTTGCTACTTCTTGCTCACTCATCAAATCAGCCTAATTTTATCAATGAGATGGATCATTGTGATATTTTACAGAAGTGAAAAGCAATCAAAGTCTCTCTGAATAAGATTATGATAGGAAGCCAGAGAGTTAACTTGTCCCTGAGCAAGGATAATAAATGCTTATTGCTGGCCTTGCCAGCTGAAGGCAAATTCTGTCTGGTGGTCCTTATAGACAGGAATAAAGAAAAGGGCACTGGCCAAGTGAATGGCTGTATACCATGTAAGAGGAGATGTATTAATTTGTTCAAACATTAAACCACATCTAGTATATCAGCTGCAAGTTGATTCACAACTGTGTTAAGTTGTGATACTCCAATGTCATTATCCAAGATCCATCTGTCTTTTGCACAGGCCAAATTGTTGAGTTGAAGTAAATGTGCTGGTAGTTACCAATCTGGCATCTTTGAAATTTTTGATGGTGGCACCCATCTTCACAATCTTCTCAGGGTTTTGATATCATTTCTTATTTACTATTTTTCTAGGTAGGGACAGCTCCAGTGGCTGCCATTTGATCTTGCAAGTCATGGAAATGTGGGATTCTGCAATCTGCTAAGTATATCTATGCCAGTTATGCAATTTAGCACTGGGAAAATGACCACAGGATGACTGCGGGGACTCACTGGGCACTCTGTAAATCTGACCTAATAAGATAAAGCTCTATTATTTACCTGACCTCCCTGAGCTCCTACTTAACTGTAGGACCACAATAACATTTGGATCCTCTGGAACCCACATCAGCACAGAGCTGGTGGCCAGTAGTTTCTGCAAAGTCTGATTATTTCCCTTTCCCTAATGCACAATTACCTTGGTAAAGCCTGGAGGTCTTCTTGGGGAAAGATGGTGTAAATATTCCCTGCAAAAATAGTCAGTTATGTTGTGGGTTTCTTGGTCAAGGAACCCAGCTTCCCCTTCATTCAATGGATTCTCAGTCTTTAAACTGTCTCCAGCCTGGTAATTGATGGAGGGGCTGAATTTCTCTGTTTTCATCACTCAGAATAGTGTTTTGTCCTTTTGACCCAATGATTTCTGTATGTATAATGTAAGTATGAATGCAGTAAGCTTTCCATCAATTTCATTTCCATGAACACCGTGAATAATTGACCAATGACAAAGCCCTACAGGAGTCACATTATTTCACAGCCACTATCCCTTAGCTGTGCCCACATTATCTTTGATGGTTGAGTGGTGCCACTTGACCCTGTCACATTGGGATCCAATTATTTTAATCATATTTAAATTTTGTAGTTGAGTGACTGGTTTTCAAAGAAGAGCAATTACAGGGCAATTGTGCCCACCAGATTAAGGGAGGATCTACCTTCTCCAGCCAACTGACCATACTGTTAATCTGTCTTAGGTAACACTCACGCAGACACATGCCAAACTAATACTCTGTATATCTCAATCCGGTTAAATTGATACTCAGTGTTAGCCATCGCAGGCTCGTGGCAATAAATTTGCAGGTCCCCACTGAGGCTTCACCTTCAAGACGGTTACAGCCTGAAGTCTAGGTCCCAGGCTGATGGACAAGAATGGGAACCACTGGTGCTGTTTTAAAATTCAGGTGTTGTTGCCAAATAATCCAATCAGCAAACATGTTCTTTCCTTGGAAGCACGTAATATTCCTGGACTCAGTCAGATTTGAGGACTATTCAAACTACCAGCTGTGGAGAGGAGGTACCTACCCAAGGGTCATCCCTCTCCTGTGAGCTTAGGAGATGTCAGGACTATCAGCAGTGGGCTGGAGCTACCCTCTTTCAGTCTCTGCTGAAAGCTGGGGACATAATGGGATGACCAGCTAGAGTGAGCAGCTACCCAGTCGAGGGTCTTCTCTGCTGAAGGCTTAGCCAATCTTGGAACCACCAGGTGTGAAGTAGACCTACCCAATCCAAGGTCTTCTCTCTGTGGACAGCTTAACATCTCACAGTATGATCAGCTGGATGGAGAAACTACCAAGTCCAGGGTTTCTTTCCTGCTGAGAGCTGGACACTAATCCTTGACAGCTTGCCTGTAGAGATAAGCTGCCCATTCTAAAGCCATCTCTCTGCTGAGAGCTGGACACTCATCAGAATATCCAGCCTATGGAAAAGAGCTACCCAATCAGGATCTCTTTTGAGTTCTGTCCCTCAGTAAATCTTATCTATAAATTTCTCACTCTCCATGTGTCCATCTACCTCATTCATCCTGGATAAAGAACAATTATTTGAGAATCACTGAATAGTGGTGCTGAAAGAACTGTAACACAAAGAGGGAAAAAAAGTCTCTTGCTCATCACATTGTATAAGACAAAAATAAGAGGACAGGTGTGACTCTTCAGGTTGCACAGACCTAGGGTATCTCAAAACCAGGGCTTTGACACCATATTTAGGGCTTTGCTGTTTCTGGCATCCTGAAATTTCTGGGCACCACTACATTCCCAAGTATCAGCTGTGGAAGCTGCTTGCAGTATGCCTGGTCTAGCTGCTGCACCTCAGTGAGTTGGCACTTCTCTTGGCCCCTAAAATTTCCTGCTTTGCAACAGCTGGCAGGCCTGGCCATGTATAGCTACTGGACCCCACACTTGCTCAAACACCATTGCCACTCTACCTCATGTTTGCCCTTGGCAGGTGTTAAATCCTGGCCCATAGCAAGCTGAGTGCAGCCTGTCAGACAGAGTGGGTAGAGCAAGCTTAGCAGGCCTGAGAAAACTCAGGCAAAGTCACCACTGGCCACAGAGGTTTTCAATTGGCAAGGTGAGTCTCCCAAAATCCCATGACAAAAGGAGGATAGCTAGTTGTGTTTAAATGACTTTCTTCTATTGGACCTGGAAATACTTAAAATTCAGTCTCCTACAATTTGGAATGTTTAAACCTTATTTGAAAATCATTATATTTCAAAATCTTTTAGAAATTATACTTGAAAGATTGGTATTTCCACTGAACCACCCAATCCCTCTTACTTACACAGACATCTAGTCTCTGAGAATATACTTCTGTAATTCATGGCATTGGGCTTCAGGTTAGCACCTTCCACTGTATTATAAAGCTATCTAATAGATCAGAATTTCTGATTTAGACATTTTGTACTCATATAATTTCTTTATGTGAGGAGCTTTTGCTGTGCATTGTAGGATGATGAGCAGTATTTAGGGCCTCTTCCATTCAGTGCAATTGTAATCTCCTTGTTTTTCCCATGGAAGAAATAACCAGATAGGTTTGTGTCTTGTGGAAGCAAAATTGATGACTGTCTTTATCATATAAGTTAATACACATAAAAAACCGGTGGTAGTAAGCTAGTGTAGTCATAGGAATGTTTTTACATTTTTTTCCAGAATGTAAATCAGTACAGACAATGTGAAAAAGTGTGTGGTGATTCACACTTTTAGTGTTTTTGAATGACAATACCATTGGACTCAGCAATTTCATTACTGGGTATATAGCCCATAAAAAGTAAGTCATTCTATTACAAGGACACATGCATGTGTATGTGTATTACAGCACTATTCACAAAATCAAAGTCGTGGAATTAACCCAAAAGCCCATGAATGACAGACTGGATAGAGAGAGTGGGAAAACAACAGCTTCAGGACAACTAGCTGATTTATGCTGAGGTAAATACTTAGCTGATGGGGTAATGGGTTCAGTGAACAACCATGGCACACATTTACCTGTGAAATATATCTGCATGTCCCGCATATGTATCATGAAACTTAACATAAGTTAAAATTAAATTAAATTAAAATGAAAAGCCTTTCATTTTTGTAGCAGTTATAATAAATTTGAAATATATGCGACACCTTTTTTAAGAGATTTTATAAAATAACTATAAATCACAGTTTTGACAAACTGCACTGAAAAGTAAATAAGTAGTATATTTCAATTCTTAGTTGATTGAATTTCTTTTCTTTCATTTTGAGGATAAGATCTTACACAGTCTCTTCAGCTGAAGTGCAGTGGTGCAATCTTGGCATGCTGCAATCCCTGACCTCCCAGCTTCAAGGGATTAATCTGCCTCAGCCTTTTGATTAGCTGAGATTACACGTGTGCATCAACACAGCTGATGGGGTTTCACCATGTTGGCCATACTAGTCCCAAACTCCTGATGTCAAGTAATCTGCCTGCCTCATCATCTGAAAGTCCTGGGATTATAGGTGTGAGTCAGGATGTCTGGAGGTTGAATGAATTTCAAATTGAGGAACATATCCATCTTGCAAAACTTTATTTTCTATATCATACTTTTATGAGTTTCTTCATATGTCTCATAAGTCAAGAAAAATAATATAATTTTAATTCATGCTTTTTGCATTGGAAATGAATGTATATCCATTGATATGTAATTAAAAGAGTAAGTCTATTTAGAATGTCATTTTTCTTTTGTGTAAAACTCTCAGGTTTTAGAAATTTCTTTAACAATATAACTTTGGAAACTAATTACATTTCTTGATATAAATGGTTGCTTTTTAAGGATCTTTTATTGGTAAGAAAATTCAAAATTGTTTCAGGATGCAAAGAGATGTTTAATTATATCAAATAAACTTACAGGTATTTTCTTTGAAAAAACAGGTTTTTCTTAATTTAGGTTTTATATGACTAATATTATGATTAATTTCTCTTCCTAAAATTAATTTATGTTTCCATCTCCCCTGCATCAGTAGTTCACCTGCAACGTATAAGAAGAAAAAACTGCCAGCAGAACAGGCAGTTTCAAGATGCAGGTCACCCACTACCAGGAATCCTAGTTTGAGCTACTTGTAGTGCCAGCTATTGATGGTATAATAAAAAATCTAAAAAACAGAGTAGGCTCTTTGACTGCAGTATATGACACAGACAAAGCAATAACTAGTGAGTAGTTTAAACTATAAATATGCTTTTATTCATTAATATTCATTTACTTTGGTTCAAAATGCTATTATTTTATTTAGAAAAAGAAGTAACTCATTTTTGTTTGTTCGTTTTTGGTCAACTAGCCCAACATTTTGTAGTCATCAGGATCAGGTATGTAAGCAGAAGAACTTTAGCGAGAGAATACAATTTTTTTGAAGAAGACGCTTTTTTAAATGGTTTCCTATAGATGGTTTGATAACTTAACACATGAGTTGTTTTTATCATATGAGAAAAAATACAGAAATGTTACATTAACAAGGGGCCAAACTTAGTGCTATAAAATGTTTTATTTAAAATGCATGCACTGAAGTTTCATGTTATTTTAGTTAAATTCTAAAAGAGGAATGGTTTTGAAAATCATATTAGAAGGGAACATTTGAGTGCATTTTATTGCTTCTAAATGTCCAAATAAGTTCCAGAAAAAGGGTAGCAATGTTTAAACTTATAAAGAACTTAAACACAAACTGAGATTTAACATAAGCAAGTTAACATATAGTAACATAAAACTTAGTGTATTTCAAGATTAAACTAAGTGTTAAGTATGTAATTAACAAGCATATTCAATATAGGCCTTTAATTAGTAAATATAAAATTATATACATACATATTTCCATGTGAGTATGTCTTTAGGACATTGTAGGAGTTTCCAGCTAACACTGTTTAAAAGATCAGATCTTTATTTGCATTGTGAGATCTATGTAGAGGGAAAAATTTGCTTTTAAAAAACACTTCTTTGTTAATTTATTTAATGATTGTACTGACATAGTAAATATACATTTGCAAATGAGATTTTTTTAAATTTATTTATTTATTATTATTATACTTCAGGTTTTAGGGTGCACGTGCGCAATGTGCAGGTTAGTTACATATGTATACATGTGCCATGCTGGTGCACTGCACCCACTAACTCGTCATCTAGCATTAGGTATATCTCCCTCCACCCCCCTGCCCCACCCCACAGCAGGACCCAGAGTGTGATGTTCCCCTTCTTGTGTCCATGTGTTCTCATTGTTCAATTCCCACCTATGAGAATATGTGGTGTTTGGTTTTTTGTTCTTGCAATAGTTTACTGAGAATGATGATTTCCAATTTCATCCATGTCCCTACAAAGGACAAGAACTCATCATTTTTTATGGCTGCATAGTATTCCACGGTGTATATGAGCCACATGTTCTCAATCCAGTCTATCATTGTGGACATTTTGGCTGGTTCCAAGTCTTTGCTATTGTGAATAATGCCGCAATAAATATACGTGTGCCTGTGTCCTTATAACAGCATGATTTATAGTCATTTGGGTATATACCCAGTAATGGGATGGCTGGGTCAAGTGGTATTTCTAGTTCTAGATCCCTGAGGAATAGCCACACTGTCTTCCACAATGGCTGAACTGGTTTACATTCCCACCAACAGTGTAAAAGTGTACCTATTTCTCCACATCCTCTCCAGCAACTATTGTTTCCTAACTTTTTAATGATTGCCATTCTAACTGGTGTTAGATGGTATCTCATTGTGGTTTTGATTTGCATTTCTGTGATGGCCAGTGATGGTGAGCATTTTTTCATGTGTCTTTTGGCTGCATAAATGTCTTCTTTTGAGAAGTGTCTGCTCACGTCCTTTGCCCACTTTTTGATGGGGTCGTTTGTTTTTTTCTTGTAAATTTGATGGAGTTCATTGTAGATTCTGGATATTAGCCATTTGTCAGATGAGTGGTTGAGAAAATCTTCTCCCATTTTGTAGGTTGCCTGTTCACTCTGATGGTAGTTTCTTTTGCTGTGCAGTACCTCTTTAGTTTAATTAGGTCCATTTGTCAATTTTGGCTTTTGTTGCCATTGCTTTTGGTGTTTTAGACATGAAGACCTTCCCCGTGCCTATGTCCTGAATGGTAATGCCTAGGTTTTCTTGTAGGGTTTTTATGGTTTTAGGTCTAATGTTCAAGTGTTTAACCCATCTTGAATTGATTATTGTATAAGGTGTAAAGAAGGGATCCATTTTCAGCTTTCTACATATGGCTAGCCAGTTTTCCCAGCAGCATTGATTATATAGGGAATCCTTTCCCCATTACTTGTTTTTCTCAGGGTTCTCAAAAATCAGATAGTTGTAGATATGCAGCATTATTTCTGAAGGCTCTGTTCTGTTCCATTGATCTATATCTCTGTTTTGGTACCAGTAACATGCTGTTTTGGTTACTGTAGCCTTATAGTATAGTTTGAAGTCAGGTAGTGTGATTCTTCCAGCTTTGTTCTTTTGGCTTAGGATTGACTTGACAATGAAGGTTCTTTTTTGGTTCCATATGAACTTTAAAGTAGTTTTTTCCAATTCTGTGAGGAAAGTCGTTGGTAGCTTCATGGGAACGGCATTGAATCTGTAAATTACCTTCGGCAGTATGGCCATTTTCACGATATTGATTCTTCCTACCCATGAGCTTGGAATATTCTTCCATTTGTTTGTATCCTCTTTTATTTCCTCGAGCAGTGGTTTGTAGTTCTCCTTGAAGAGGTCCTTCACATCCCTTGTAAGTTAGATTCCTAGGTATTTTATTCTCTTTGAAGCAATTGTGAATGGGAGTTCACTCATGATTTAGCTCTCTGTTTGTCTGTTGTTGGTGTGTAAGAATGCTTGTGATTTTTGTACATTGATTTTGTAGCCTGAGACTTTGCTGAAGTTGCTTATCAGCTTAAGGAGATTTTGGGCTGAGACAATGGGGTTTTGTAGATATACAATCATGTAGTCTGCAAACAGGGACAATTTGAATTCCTCTTTTCCTAAGTGAATACACTTTATTTCCTTCTCCTGCCTGATTGCCCTGGCCAGAACTTCCAACACTATCTTGAAAAGGACTGGTGAGAGATGGCATCCCTCTCTCCGAGTTGTCTTGTCCGAGTTTTCAAAGGGAATGTTTCCAGTTTTTGCCCATTCAGTATGATTTTGCCCTTTCAGTATGATATTGACTGTGGGTTTGTCATAGATGGCTCTTATTATTTTGAGGTACATCCCATCAATACCTAATTTATTGAGAGTTTTTAGCATGAAGTGTTGTTGAATTTTGTCAAAGGCCTTTTCTGCATCTATTGAGGTAATCATGTGGTTTTTGTCTTTTGTTCTGTTTTTATGCTGGATTACATTTACTGATTTGCATATATTGAACCAACCTTGCATCCCAGGGGTGAAGCCCACTTGATCGTGGTGGATAAGCTTTTTGATGTGCTGCTGGATTCGGTTTGCCAGTATTTTATTGAGGATTTTTGCATCAATGTTCATCAAGGATATTGGTCTAAAATTCACTTTTTTGGTTGTGTCTCTGCCCGGCTTTGGTATCAGGATGATGCTGGCCTCATAAAATGAGTTAGGGAGGATTCCCTGTTTTTCTATAGATTGGAATACTTTCAGAAGGAATGGTTCCAGTTCCTCTTTGTACCTCTGGTAGAATTCAGCTGTGAATCCATCTGGTCCTGGACTCTTTTTGGTTGGGAAGTTATTGATTATTGCCACAATTTCAGCTCCTATTATTGGTCTATTCAGAGATTCAACTTCTTCCTGGTTTAGTGTTGGGAGAGTGTTTGTGTTGAGGAATTTATCCATTTCTTCTAGATTTTCTAGTTTATTTGCATGGAGGTGTTTGTAGTATTCTCTGATGGTAGTTTGTATTTCTGTGGGATCAGAGGTGATATCCCCTTTATCATTTTTTATTGCATCTATTTGATTCTTCTCTCTTTTTTTCTTTATTAGTCTTGCTAGCGGTCTATCAATTGTGTTGATCCTTTCAAAAAACCAGCTCCTGGATTCATTAATTTTTTGAAGGTTTTTTGTGTCTCTATTTCCTTCCCTTCTACTCTGATTTTAGTTATTTCTTGCCTTCTGCTAGCTTTTGAATGTGTTTGCTCTTGCTTTTCTAGTTCTTTTAATTGTGATGTTAGGGTGTCAATTTTGGATCTTTCCTGCTTTCTCTTGTGGGCATTTTGTGCTGTAAATTTCCCTCTACACACTGCTTTGAATGCATCCCAAACATTCTGGTATGTTGTGTCTTGGTTCTCGTTGGTTTCCAAGAACATCTTTATTTCTGCCTTCATTTCGTTATGTACCCAGTAGTCATTCAGGAACAGGTTGTTCAGTTTCCATGTAGCTGAGTGGTTTTGAGTGAGATTCTTAATGGTGAGTTCTAGCTTGATTGCACTGAGATCTGAGAGATAGTTTGTTATAATTTCTGTTCTTTTACATTTACTGAGGGGAGCTTTAATTCCAAGTATGTGGTCAATTTTGGAATAAATGTGGTGTGGTTCTGAAAAAATGTATATTCTGTTGATTTGTGGTTGAGAGTTCTGTAGATGTCTATTGGGTCCGCTTGGTGCAGTGCTGGGTTCAATTCCTGGGTATCCTTGTTGACTTTCTATCTCATTGATCTGTCTAATGTTGACAGTGGGATGTTAAAGTCTCTCATTATTAATGTGTGGGAGTCTAAGTGTCTTTTTAGGTCACTCAAGACTTGCTTTATGAATCTGGGTGCTCCTGTATTGGGTGCATATATATTTAGGATAGTTAGCTCTTGTTGAATTGATCCCTTTACCATTATGTAATGGCCTTCTTTGTCTCTTTTGGTCTTTGTTAGTTTGAAGTTTGTTTTATCAGAGACTACGATTGCAACCACTACCTATTTTTGCTTTCCATTTGCTTGTTAGATCTTCCTCCATCCTTTTATTTTGAGCCTATGTGTGTCTCTGCACATGAGATGGCTTTCCTGAATACAGCACACTGATGGGTCTTGACTCTTTATCCAATTTGCCAGTCTGTGTCTTTTAATTGGAGCATTTAGTCCATTTACATTTAAAGTTAATAATGTTGTGGGTGAATTTGGTCCTGTCACTATGATGTTAGCGGTTTATTTTGCTCGTTAGTTGATGCAATCTCTTCCTAGTCTTGACGGTCTTTACATTTTGGCATGATTTTTCAGTGGCTGGTACCGGTTGTTTCTTTCCATGTTTAGCTCTTCCTTCAGGAGCTCTTGTAGGGCAGGCCTGGTGGTGGCAGAATCTCTCAGCATTTGCTTGTCTGTAAAGGATTTTATTTCTCCTTCACTTATGAAGTTATTTTGGCTGGATATGAAATTCTGGGATGAAAATTGTTTTCTTTAAGAATGTTGAATATTGGCCCCCACTCTGTTCTGGCCTGTATAGTTTCTGCTGAGAGTTCCGCTGTTAGTCTTATGGGCATCCCTTTGAGGGTAATCCGATCTTTCTGTCTGGCTGTCCTTAATATATTTTCCTTCATTTCAACTTTGGTGAATCTGACAATTATGTGTCTTGGAGTTGCTCTTGTCAAGGTGTATCTTTGTGGTGTTCTCTAAATTTAATGAATCTGAATGTTGGCCTGCCTTGATAGATTGGGGAAGTTCTCCTGGATAATATCCTGCAGAATGTTTTTCAACTTGATTCCATTCTCTCTGTCACTCTCAGGTACACCAATCAGACGTAGATTTGGTCTTTTCACATAGTCCCATATTTCTTGGAGGCTTTTCTTGTTACTTTTTATTCTTTTTTTCTCTAAACTTCCCTTCTCACTTCATTGCATTCATTTCATCTTCCATCGCTGATACCCTTTCTTCCAGTTGATAGCATTGGCTCCTGGTGCTTCTGCATTCTTTACGTAGTTCTCAAGCCTTGGTTTTCAGCTCCATCAGCTCCTTTAAGCACTTCTCTGTATTGATTATTCTAGTTATACATTCTTCTAAATTTTTTTCAAAGTTTTCAACTTCTTTGCCTTTGGTTTGACTATCCTCCCATAGCTTGGAGTAATTTGATTGTCTGAAGCCTTCTTCTTCCAGCTCATCAAAGTCATTCTCCTTCCAGCTTTGTTCCATTGCTGGTGAGGAATGTGTTCCTTTGGAGGAGGAGAGGTGCTCTGCTTTTTAGAGTTTCCAGTTTTTCTGCTTTGATTTTTTTTCCCCATCTTTGTGGTTTTATCTACTTTTGGTCTTTGATAATGGTGACATACAGATGGGTTTTTCCTGTGGAAGACCTTTTTGTTAGTTTTCCATCTAACACACAGGACCCTCAGCTGCAGGTCTGTTGGAGTACATGGCCATGTGAGGTGTCAGTCTGCCCCTGCTGGGAGGTGCCTCCCATTTAGGCTGCTTGGGGGTAAGGGGTAAGGTGTCAGGGACCCACTTAAAGAGGCAGTCTGCCTATTCTCAGATCTCCAGCTGCGTGCTGGGAGAACCACTTCTCTCTTTAAAGCTGTCAGACAGGGACATTTAAGTCTGCAGAGGTTGCTGCTGTCTTTTTGTTTGTCTGTGCCCTGCCCACAGAGGTGGAGCCTATAGAGGCAGGCAGGCTTCCTTGAGCTGTGGTGGGCTCCACCCAGTTCGAGTTTCCTGGCTGCTTTGTTTACCTAAGCAACCTGGACAATGTTGAACATCAGTCTCCCAGCCTCACTCCCGCCTTGCAGTTTGATCTCAGACTGCTGTGCTAGCAATCAGCAAGACTCCGTGGGCATAGGACCCTCTCAGCAAGGAGCAGGATATAATCACCTGGTGAGCCGTTTTTTAAGCCCATTGGAAAAGTGCAGTATTCAGGTGGGAGTGACCCAATTTTCTAGGTGCTGTCTGTCACCCCTTTCTTTGACTAGGAAAGGGAACTCCCTGACCCCTTGCACTTCCCAAGTGAGACAATGCCTCGCCCTTCTTCAGCTTCCTCATGGTACGTGCATCCACTTTCCTGCACCCACTGTCTGGCAATCCCTAGTGAAATGAACCCGGTACCACAGATGGAATTGGAGAAATCATCCATCTTCTGCGTCACTCATGCTGGGAGCTGTAGACTGGAGCTGTTCCTTTTTGGCCATCTTGGTTCCTCCCATCCTGAGATTTTTTTTAAACAAACACTGCTGCTGTTAAACACTTTAGCTAACAGTTTTACATAGTTTATATATATATATTTTCACTATATAGGATGATATGTACTAACAATTATTAACTGATCACCAATTTTATATTCCTGTTCCAGAAATTATCTCTGTGCCTCCAGTAATCCATACACATAGCTATTTTTTTACACAAATGAATATATACAATAGACTATATTGTTAACGTTGTTTTGTACTTTGTCACAAATCTGTCAGTATATGAAGATCCTTTTAATTCTGTTTGTAGCTACATAACTTGCAGATCAATGTGCTCTAATTTATGCAGTCCACCTCTGAGATGGATTGACGTGTAAGTGGTATTCCGTTTTACACTAAATAAAGAAGAATTTACACTTCCACCATAATTTTAACCACACCATCTCATTGACTTCATCTCACAACAAAATTCTGAGTGCAGGCAAAGTGATTATCGCTATTTGCTGAGGAAAGTAGCAGATATTTACATGAAGTTTATAGCTTTTTGAGTCAGAACAATAACTTAAAGGAGGTGCTCAATTAAAACTACAAAAACTCTCATCTTTTTAATGTAAGCTCTTTTTTTATTATCATTATACTTTAAGTTTTAGGGTACATGTGCATAATGTGCAGGTTAGTTGCATATGTATACATGTGCCATGCTGGTGTGCTGCACCCATTAACTCTTCATTTAGCATTAGATATATCTCCTAATGCTATCCCTCCCCCCCCACCAACCCCCAACAGTCCCCAGAGTGTGATGTTCCCCTTCTTGTGTCCATGTGTTTTCATTTTTCAATTCCCACCTATGATTGAGAACATGCAGTGTTTGGTTTTTTGTCTTTGTGATATTTTACTGAGAATGATGATTTCCAATTTCATCCATATCCCTACAAAGGACATGAAATCATCATTTTTTATGGCTGCACAGTATTCCATGGTGTATATGTGCCACATTTTCTTAATCCAGTCTATCATTGTTGGACATTTAGTTTGGTTCCAAGTCTTTGCTATTGTGAATAGATCCGCAATAAACACACGTGTGCACGTGTCTTTATAGCAGCATGATTTATAGCCCTTTGGGTATATACTGAGAAATGGGATGGCTGGGTCCAATGGTATTTCTAGTTCTAGATCCCTGAGGAATCGCCACACTGTCTTCCACAATGGTTGAACTAGTTTACAGTCCCACAAAAGGGTAAAAGTGTTCCTATTTCTCCATATCCTCTCCAGCATCTGTTGTTTCCTGATTTTTTAGTGATTGCCATTCTAACTGGTGTGAGAATCTATCTCACTGTGATTTTGATTTGCATTTCTCTGATGGTCAGTGATGGTGAGCATTTTTTCATGTTTTTTGGCTGCAAAAATGTCTTCTTTTGAGAAGTGTCTGCTCATATGCTTCACCCACTTGTGGATGGGGTTGTTTGTTTTTTTCTTGTAAATTTGTTTGAGTTAATTGTAGATTCTGGATATTAGCCCTTTGTCAGATAAGTACGTTGTGAAAATTTTCTCCCATTTTGTAGGTTGCCTGTTCATTCCAACATTAGTTTCTTTTGCTGTGCAGAAGCTCTTTAGATTAACTGGATCTCATTTGTCAATTTTGGCTTTTGTTGCCATTGCTTTTGGTGTTTTAGACATGAAGAACTTGCACATGCCTATGTACTAAATGATAATGCCTAGGTATTCTTCTAGGGTTTTTATGGTTTTAGCTCTAACGTTTAAGTCTTTAATCCATCTTGAATTAATTTTTGTGTAAGTTTTAAGGAAGGGATGCAGTTTCAGCTTTCTACATATGGCTAGCCATTTTTTCCCAGCACCATTTATTAAATAGCGAATCCTTTCCACATTGCTTATTTTTCTCAGGTTTGTCAAAGATCAGATAGTTGTAGATATGCAGCATTATTTCTGAGGGCTCTTTTCTATGACATTGTTCTATATCTCTGTTTTGGTACCAGTACCATGTTGTTTTGGTTACTGCAGCCTTGTAGTAAAGTCTGAAGTCAGGTAGCATGCTGCCTCCAGCATTGTTCTATTGGCTTAGGATTGACTTGGTGATGCATGCTCTTTTTTAGTTCCATATGAAATTTAAAATAATTTTTTCCAATTCTGTGAAGAAAGTTATTTGTAGCGTGATGCCTCCAGCTTTGTTCTTTTGGCTTCAGATTGACTTGGTGATGCAGGCTCTTTTTTGGTTCCATATGTACTTTAGTTTTTTCCAATTCTCTGAAGAAAGTCATTGGTAGCTTGTTGGGGATGGCATTGAATCTATAACTTACCTTGGGCATTATGGCCATTTTCACGATATTGATTCTTCCTACCCATGAGCATGGAATGTTCTTCCATTTGTTTGTATCCTCTTTTATTTCATTGAGCAGTGGTTTGTAGTTCTCCTTGAAGAGGTCCTTCACTTCCCTTGTATGTTGGATTGCTAATTATTTTATTATCTCTGAAGCAATTGTGAATGGGAGTTCACTCATGATTTGGCTCTCTGTTTGTCTGTTATTGGTGTATCAGAATGCTTGTGATTTTTGTAGATTGATTTTGTATCCTGAGACTTTGCTGAAATTGCTTATCAGCTTAAGGAGATTTTGGGCTGAGACAATGGGGTTCTCTAGATATACAATCATGTTGTCTGCAAACAGGGACAATTTGACTTCTTCTTTTCCTAACTGAACACTTTTTATTTCCTTCTCCTGCCTAAATTCCCTGGCCAGAACTTCCAACACTATGTTGAAAAGGAGTGGTGAGAGAGGGCAACCCTCTCTTGTGCCAGCTTTCAAGGGGAAGGCTTCCAGTTTTTGCCCATTCAGTATGATATTGGCTGCAGCTTTCTCATAGATAGCTCTTATTATTTTGAGTTACATCCCATCAATACCTAATTTATTGATAGTTTTTCGCATGAAGAGTTGTTGAATTTTGTCAAAGGCCTTTTCTGCATCTATTGAGATAATCATGTGGTATTTGTCTTTGGTTCTGTTTATATGCTGGATTACATTATTGATTTGCAAATATTGAACAAGCCTTGCATCCCAGCGATGAAGCCCACTTGATCGTGGTGGATAAGCTTTTTGTTGTGCTGCTGGATACGTTTTGCCAGTATTTTATTGAGGATTTTTGCATCAATGTTCATCAAGGATGGTGGTCTAAAATTCTCTTTTTTGTTTGTGTCTCTGTCCTGCTTTGGTATCAGGATGATACTGGCCTCATAAAATTTGTTAGGGAGGATTCCCTGCTTTTCTATAGATTGGAATACTTTCAGAAGGAATGGTACCAGTTCCTCCTTGTACCTCTGGTAGAATTCAGCTCTGAATCTGTCTGCTCCTGGACTCTTTTTAGTTGGTAAGCTATTGATTTTAACCACAATTTCAGAGCCTGTTATTGATCAATTCAGAGATTCAACTTCTTCCTGGTTTAGTCTTGGGAGGGTGTATGTGTCGAGGAATTCATCCATTTCTTCTAGATTTTCTAGTTTATTTGCATAGAGGTTTTTGTGGTATTCTCTGATTGTAGTTAGTATTTCTGTGGGATTGGTAGTGATATCCCCTTTGTCATTTTTTACACGGTCTATTTGATTCTTGTCTCTTTTTTTCTTCGTTAGTCTTGCTAGCGGTCTATGAATTTTGTTGGTCTTTTCAAAAAACCGGCTTCCAGATTCATTAATTTTTTAAAGGGCTTTTTGTGTCACTATTTCCTTCAGTTCTCCTCTGATTTTAGTTATTTCTTGCCTTCTGCTAGCTTTTGAATGTGTTTGCTCTTGCTTTTCTAGTTCTTTTACTTGTGATATTAGGGTGTCAAATTTGGATCTTTACTGCTTTCTCCTGTGGGCCTTTAGTTCTATAAATTTCCCTCTACACACTGCTTTGAATGAATCCCAGAGATTCTGCTACGTTGTGTCTTTGTTCTCATTGGTTTCAAAGAACATCTTTATTTCTGCCTTCATTTCGTTATGTACCCCGTAGTCATTCAGGAGCAGGTTGTTCAGTTTCCATGTAGTTGAGAGGTTTTGACTGACTTTCTTATTCCTGAGTTCCAGTTTGATTCTACTGTGGTCTGCAAAACAGTTTGTTATTATTTCTCTTCTTTTCCATTTGCTGAGGAGAGCTTCACTTCCAACTATGTGGTCAATTTTGGAATAGGTGTGTTGCTGAAAATAATGTATATTATGTTGCTTTCGGGTGGAGAGTTCTGTAGATGTCTATTAGGTCCGCTTGGTGCAGAGCTGAATTCAATTCCTGTGTATACTTGTTAACTTTCTGTCTCTTCAATCTGTCTAATGTTGACAGTGGGGTGTTAAAGTCTCCCATTATTATTGTGTGGGAGTCTGAATCTCTTTCTAGGTCACTCTGCACTTGCTTTAAGAATCTGGGTGCTCCTGTATTGGTGCATATATATTTAGGATAGTTAGCTCTTCTTGTTGAATTGATCCCTTTACCATTATGTGATGGCCTTCTTTGTCTCTTTTGATCTTTGTTGGTTTAAAGTCTGTTTTATCAGAGACTAGGATTACAACACCATCCTTTTTTGTTTTCCATTTGCTTGGTAGATCTTCCTCCATCCTTTTATTTTGAGCCTATGTGTCTCTGCAAGTGAGATGGCTTTCCTGTATACAGCACACTGATGGGTCTAGACTTTTTATCTAATTTGCCAGTGTGTGTCTTTTATTTGGAGCATTTAGTCCCTTACATTTAAAGTTAATATTTCTATATGTGAATTTGATCCTGGCATTATTATGTTAGCTGGTTATTTTGATCGTTAGTTGATGCAGTCTCCTCCTAATCTCAATGATCTTTACATTTTGGCAAGATTTTGCTGCAGCTGGTACTGGTTTTTCCTTCCCATGTTTAATGCTTCCTTCAGGAGCTCTTTTAGGGCAGGCCTCGTGGTGACAAAATCTCTCAGCATTTGCTTGTCTGTAAAGGATTTTATTTCTCCTTCATTTATGAAGCTTAGTTTGGCTGGATATGAAATTCTAGGTTGAAAATTGTTTTCTTTAAGAATGTTGAATTTTGGCCCCCACTCTCTTCTGGCTTGTAGAGTTTCTGCCGAGAGATCCACTGTTTGTCTGTGGGCTTCCCTTTGATGGTAACCCGATCTTTCTCTCTGGCTGCGCTTAACATATTTTCCTTCATTTCAACTTTGGTGAGTCTAACAATTATGTGTCTTGGACTGCTCTTCTTGAGCAGTATCTTTTTGGCATTCTCTGCATTTCCTGAATCTGAATGTTGGCCTGCCTTGCTAGATTGGGGACGTTCTCCTGGATAATATTCTGCAGAGTGTTTTCCAACTCGCTTCTATTCTCCCCGTCACTTTCAGGTACACCAATCAGATGTAGATTTGGTCTTTTCACGTAGTCCTGTATTTCTTGGAGATTTTGTTTTTTTCTTTTTATTCTTTTTTCTCTAAACTTCCCTTCTCACTTCATTTCATTCACTTCATCTTCCATTACTGATACCCTTTCTTCCAGTTGATTGCATCAGCTCCTGTGGCTCCTGCATTCTTCTCATAGATCTTGAGCCTTGACTTTCAGCTCCATCAGTTCCTTTAAGCACTTCTCTCTCTTGGTTATTCTAGTTATTCAGTCATCTAAATTTTTTCAAAGTTTTCAACTTCTTTGCCTTTGGTTTGAATTTCCTCCTGTAGCTCAGAGTAGTTTGATTGTCTGAAGCCTTCTTCTCTCAACTCATCAAAGTCATTCTCCGTCCAGCTTTGTTCTGTTGATGGTTAGGAACTGCATTCCTTTGGAGGAGCAGAGGCGCTCTGCTTTTTAGAGTTTCCAGTTTTTCTGCTCTGTTTTTCCCCATCTTTGTGTTTTATCTACTTTTTGTCTCTGATAATGGTGATGTACAGATTGGTTTTTGGTTTGGATGTCCTTTCTGTTTGTTAGTTTTCCTTCTAACAGACAGGACCCTCAGCTGCAGGTCTGTGGGAGTTTGCTGAAGGTCCACTCCAGACCCTGTTTGCCTGTGTATCAGCAGAAGTGGCTGCAGAACAGCAGATTTTCATGAACCACAAATGCTGCTATCTGATCATTCCTCTGGAATTTTTTTCTCAGAGGAGTACCCAGCCATGTGAGGTGTCAGTCTGCCTCTACTTGGGGATGCCTCCCAGTTAGACTGCTTGGGGGTCAGGTGTCTGGGACCCATTTGAGGAGGCAGTCTGCCCATTCTCAGATCTCCAGCTGCATGCTGGGAGAACCACTGCTCTCTTCAATGCTGTCAGACTGGGACATTTAAGTCTGCATAGGTTACTGCTGTCTTTTTGTTTTTCTGTGCCCTGCCCCCTGTGGTGGAGCCTAAAGAGGCAGGCAGGCCTCCTTGAGCTGTGGTGAGCTTCACCCTGTTGGAGCTTCCTGGCTGCTTTGTTTATCTAAGCAAGCCTGGGCAATGGCAGGCTCCACTCCCCCAGCCTTGCTTCCATGTTGCAGTTTGATCTCAGACTGCTGTGCTAGCAATCAGCGAGACTCCATGGGCATAGAAACCTCTGAGCCAGGTGCAGAATATAATCTCCTGGTGCAGCGTTTTTTAAGCCCGTCAGAAAAGTGCAGTATTTGGGTGGGAGTGACCCGATTTTCCAGGTGCTGTCTGTCAGCCTTCTTTGACTAGGAAAGGGAAATCCCTGACACCTTGCACTTCCCGAGTGAGACAATGTCTTTCCCTGCTTCGGCTCACTCACGGCGCTCTGCACCCACTGTCCTGTGCCCACTGTCTGGCACTCCCTTCCAAGATGAACCCGGTACCTCAGATTGAAATGCAGAAATCACCCCACTTCTGCGACACTCATGCTGGGAGCTGTAGACTGGAGCTGTTCCTATTGGGCATCTGGGCCCCTCTCCTCTTTTTTATGTAAAGTTCTAATGGCAATGAATTTAATACAATCTTTTCAGTGCAAAAGATTGTAATGAATACACTCTTAATGATCAAAGCTAAGCCTGTGTTTAACACATGAATATTTAATACTATGCCATCTTCTATAACTGTTTCAAAGAAAGAATTTTTTTTTCTAATCTTAGCTTGTGAAACATTTACTGAGTGGGAATATCTGCCCCTGTTGGACCCCATCCAACAAAAGAATTTGTGGGACTCAAAGACTCTGTTGCTACTTATCAAGTACATTCTGTGATCCAGTAGTTATACCTGTTCTCTGTCATCAGCAACAGTATTTCTACCATTGAAAACACAGGTAGCAACATAGATGATGATTTTGGGGCTGAGAAATGAAGGTTTTCATCCTCTAGACTTCAGAATGGTTGGTCCATTGACAGCTTGGTGGCTTGCCCAGAAAAGCCCACAGACACTCAATGCCAGATGGTGAAAGCAGTTTGGAGGAAGGCTGTACCCCATAAAGCCTCATAGGGGAATCTGCTCAAGGCCATGGAAACCCACCTTTTGCATCAACATGACCTGGATATGAGACATTAAGTTAAAGATGATCATTCTGGAGCCTTAAACTTTTAGTGCCTCATTGGATTTCTGATATACTTAGGGTCTGTACTCCCTTCACTCTGGTCAGTTTGTCATATTTGGAATGCCTGTATTTTCCCAATGCCAGTACCCCCATTGTATCTAACACATAACTAACTTGCTTTAATTTTTGCAGGTTCATAGGCAGGAAAAACTTGCCTTGTCTCAGATAAAATATCAGATTTTGGACTATTGAGTTAATGCTTGAATGAGTTAAGACATTGCAGTACTATTGAAAAAGCATGACTTTTTTTGAAATGTGAGGATTTGAGATTTTGGAGGGGCCAGGTTTGGAAAGGTATGATTTGACTGTGTCCCCATCGAAATTGTATCTTGCATTTTTACATGTGGTAGAGGGGGATGAGATAGAGAGTAACCATATTATGGGGGCAGTTTTTTTTGTGTGCTGTTCTGGTGATAGTGAGTAAGTCTCATCAGATCTGATGGCTTTAAATATCAGTGTTTCCCTGAACAAGCACTCTCTTTGCTTGCTGCCATCTGTACAAGATGTGACTTGCTCCTCTTTGCCTTGCCAGATACATAAATCTCTAAGTCCATAAACCAATCTTCCGTTTATAAACTGCTGAGTCTAGCATATGTCTTTATAAGTGCATGAAAATGTACTAATATAGTACAAAGGTCATATTGACTAATGACGCTCTGAAACTTTAGTTTCACAGTCAAGAAGTAAATAAAATGCAACTATACATAGATCTCTGAAAATGAATATCAATCACGTTTTAGTTCAGTAACATTTTGTTAACATCTTTTAATAAAAACAATGCAAAAGGGGTTGTGAAGTCAAGTTATTACAATGCACTCTGTACTTTTATAATTTATACTAACTTAAGGCAAAAGCCATTTTACTTTTTTTCAGAGACAATTTTCTAGTGCTTCAGTCAGAATGCATACAGTGGTGCCATCATCACTAACTGCAGCTTCTAAATCTTGGACTTATGTCATCCTGCTTCCTCAGCCTCCCAGTTAGCTGCATCTAAAGAAAAGGCCAGTAGGGCTCAGCTGGTTATTTAACTTATATATTTATTTTAATTTTTTCTTAGAGTCAGAATCTGGCAGTGTTACTCAGGCTGGCCTCAAATTCTAGGCCTAAAGTGATCCACTTATCTTGGCCTCATTAAGTGCTAATATTACCAGTGTTAAGCCAGCACATCTTCTAATTTTTAGAAACTTTTTGTAAAGATAGTGTTTCAGGATTTTGCCAAACTCTGTTCCAAATTCCTGGCCTCATCTGTCCTTTTTCCCTTGCCCTTCCAAATTATTGGAGCTATCAATATGAGAAACAAAATCTGATGTAAACAATGATCCACCTTTTAAATTATAAGTAAAGATTTTGTTTAGAATAGATAAAGCTTAATACTGAATGATAAAGTAGAATAAGCTGTGATACAAATTTTTTGAAGTCACAGCCAATTTTTAAACAAAAAATGCATATTTAGATTAGAGAATTTTGTGTTTACCAAGAATTCTCACACAATTACTGCAAAAATGTTTTTCATGTGTTTAAAAATTGAAATAATACTTTTACTGTTAGGAAATATAAAGCAGTATAATAGACAACCAAACCCAATTATAATTACATTATGAATGAAATCCAAAGCCATGTACCAGGCACTGGAAGGAATACAAATTTTTTTTGTGCAAAATACTGTGGTAATGATGAATATAGAGGCAATTTGTATACTAATCAAATAAATTCTTTTCATTCATGCAGAAAATAATCCTACTGTTCAAAAAGAATTATATATACTGTCAAAATCATTCATATTTTCAAGCTGTTCATAAAATATTTGTTAGCTAAGCTAAATCTTAGGGATTATATTACCACTTCACTAACTCATATTTCAAACTGCTTGATAAAAAAATAACAATTAATATAATAAATAAATGCTCTTCCATATTTCCATATATTAAAAACCAATATTCTAAGGTAAAGATATCTTAAATATTTTACCTTGAAATAACTAAACCAAAAAGGTAACACATTCATACAAATTAGATCTAATAATTTCTCAAAAAAAGGAATAAGAAGACTGAAGAAAAAGTTTAAACTTATTTGATACGTTGTAAAAACTCCTACAAGTCAAACACAAATTACTTATCATAAAAAGCAAATCTAAATTGTTACACTGAGTACAGTTTAGGTTTTGAGAAATCTGTGTTTGCAAAATCTGTGGGTGTAAAAGGTCACATATTTGTTGTAAACTAGACAATATTACTTACACAGAAACTGATGCTTATATGGTTCGTTATAGCCACTACTATCTGACTGTTACTATTCTGATGTTTTCTTTTATGCTATTAAGCATAATTTGCTGTAAATTGAAGATACATGATAAGCAATAATAATAGCAGCTGATATTTATAGCACTTAAAGAAGAGGTAATACACTAAGAGACACACAGATACTAATGAGTTTAATTCTCACAGTTTTTTCTTTCGTTTTCTTTTTTGTTTCTTTTTTTTCTTTTTTGAGATAGGGTTTTACTCTCTTCCCCTAGGCAGCAGTGCAATGGCAGAATCTCTGCTCACTGTAAAATATGCCTCCCAGATTCAAGAAATTCACCTGTCTAAGCCTCCCCAGTAGCTAATTTTAAAGGCATCTGCCATGACGTATGGCTAATTTTCATATTTTTAGTAGAGAGGCGGTTTCACTGTTTTGGCCAGGCCAGTGTCACTGTCTTATAAAAACAGTTAAGATCTGTCTGGGCATGGTGGCCTGTAATCCCAATACATTGGGAGGCTGAGGTAGGCAGATCAGGAAGTCAGGAGATCCAGACTTTCCTGGCTAACACAGTGCAACCCTGTCTTCTACTAAAAATACAAAAAAAAATTAGCCAGCAGTGGTGGCTGGCGCCTGTAGTCCCAGCTACTCTGGAGGCTGAGGCAGGAGAATGGCATGAACCTGGAAGGTGGAGTTGCAGTGAGCCCAGAAGAGACCACTGCACACCACCCTGGGTGACAGAGTGAGACTCTATCTCAAATAAATTAATTAATTAATAACAAGTAAATAAAATAAAATAAAATAAAATAAAAACAAAATAAATAAAATACAATGTTAAGACCTATATATGGTTATTTTAAGAGGTTTGCATTAAGAGTGAGAGAAAGGGTGAAAATAAATTGTTTCATTTCTCAGAGATGTGAATAATAGGCAGTATGATGTTACAAATGAACCACAAACTAAATGACAGCTAAGTTCACAACAATGCAGACAGCTTGAAGGTGAGAAATTATGAAGGCCAAAAAAGACATCCATGTATTTAACTTACAGCATCTTCAAAGATAGCTTTTTATTCTGTCACCCAACCAAGCTCCAAAGAGATAAAATGGCCTGGTTAGGCCTAAAGAATGAAATCTGTTTCTGAAACTACATGTGGTTGTTAAAACCTGTCGTAACCACAAAAAATGAAGAGATATCTGTAATAGAAAAAGAACAACGTTTTCTTCTGCCAAGTCTTCAATATTCAATCATTAAATTGCAATTTATCTTAGAAGACAGATGAAAACAATCTGTGAGATCTTCTACATCAACAACTATTCATTTAATAAGAATCATTTTTCTTCAAGTCAGTCACTGTATTTTGTCAATATTATTTCCCTTTAAACCAGTTATCATCTTAGCTACCTGTCTGATACCACTAAAACAGTAAAGAGAAACCAGAAGTTAATTTTTTGGATGAGCAGAAACAACTCTAATATCTTCTGGTTTTGCTCAATCAGATTTTTTTTTTTTAAACTGAACAAAACATAGATTTTATCCCATTTTACAACAATGTGGATTTTCCCCTTGCATTGGATATACTGTTCCAAAGAATCAAGAAGATTTTGATGACTGCTAATGTCCACCTTTAAAGTGTTAAAAGATTTTTCACATTTGTACCGAAAGATATTATTAAAGAAAGAAATTATAAACATATATTCTTTATGTTTTTGTTTTGTTTTGCTTGGTTTTCCAGTGAAGACAATAGAAAATTGTCTTTCACAAAACTGATCCCTTGTGCCAATTGTTTGCAAACATAGATGCATGCACGCATAAATTATTGAAAGTTTTGAACACAGAAACTCTTAGTGTTATATTAATTTGAATGAAAAAGAAAAGAAATTTGACTAGATTTCAGAAAAAAATGTTTTGAGCAGATCAAACAAATGAAAATAACTTGTTGATGCAAGAAAAAAGGAGAGTCGATCACACCTGAGGCTATGGAACTGAAATAGGTAAATAAGAATTACATATGCAAATTACACTTACAACCCTACATTTACAGTTTAGCTATGGCATCTAGAACCTCATACTAGGAGATGTAGTGGGGAGTCAGTGCATTATAGGTGCACTTCAGACATTTAAAAAAATCTAAGTGATAATGCTAAAACAGAGAAGGGAGCTGCTGTGAGTGAAACAGAAGGAAGCCCAGAATTCAGAAGATCACTTTTTCTTTCTAGCTCTGAGATATCTAAGAAGTACCTTCTTGAAAGAACAATAAACTCTCATGAGAGGCTGCAGCTTGTTTCAGAAACTAGAAAGAGCTATATGCTACAGTTTACAGTACAAAGTTGTGTGACAGTGTTTTATTGTCATGCATGCCACAAATTAGAACTTGATAAAATAAAGGAAAGAAAATCAAAGTGTTATTAAGCTGTGTGTGTGTGTAAGTGTGGGAAGGGGCAGCGATTCTCTTCATTGCACAGGTTGGAGTGCCACAACAGAGTAACAGCTCAGGAGATGTTTTCACCTCACTGTCTCAAGTAGCAGGGACTACAGGTGCAGACAATTACACTCACCTAGGTCACTTTTTGCATCTTAATCGACATGAGATATCACCACATTAGTCAGGCTGTATTTGATCTCCTGAAATCAAGTAATCTGACTGTTTTGGCTTCACAAAATGTTAAAACTACCAGTGTTAAGAAAAGTGCCTGGCACAAGCTTGCAAATATATACATATATATAATTCATAAATATATATTTACACACACACACATATACATGCATATATGTACATATACAAATATATATTATGTAAAGTTACACATTATATATGTATATATAAGTACATCACATATATATTCTCTTGCAGGTCTAGAAAGGGGTACTTTCTTGTCGTGATGAAAATGCTCATTTGATAACAAAAAAAGGTTATTTGATGAAGAGTAATGTTGATCTTTGAGATACATAATCTCATGGATAAACATTACTCTAGAGACTAAAAGACGTCGTTGATGCACTAATCTAATTTGACAAGAGTAATGAAGGAACATTAAGCATATGCAAAAAGTCAATGAATGAAATGGCATTTTACCTTCACAAATAGCTGACACTACAGGCTCAAACCACCATACGTGAATAATTTTTGCATTTTTTGTGGTGACAGGTTTTTGCCATGTTACCCAAGCTTATAAAATAATTTTTATTATGTGTGATGACAGCAGCATGGTCAACTTTTTAAGGAAAAACTTTACAGATGCATTTAAACACATATAGAGACAAAATTATGTACTCGAAATTTGCTTCATTAGAGAACTGTTAAATCAAGGAAATGGCTACATTTTAATGTTTAGTTTGTATATAGAGTATAAATCTTATTATACTAAAAATTTAATTATATCTTAAGAGATGAAAGAGTACATGGCCTGTCTGTGCTGTGACAATTTTAGTCTCTTTCTATTGGGATAATACTAGTAGAAATGACCAAGAAGACAACTATAATATTACCTTTGTTTAAATATTTAACATCAAATACATTATGGATTTTAAGGTATATTTAAAAATTTTAGTTTGTGTAGAGTTGATTTCATCAAAATTAAATGATAACTCACCCATAATTTAACTGAACTGTTTCCAAAAACTTTTGGGTATGTAGAATTGTAGTCAGAAAGCAGTTAATCCAAAGATTGACCTGAAGGGTTCTTAGGACACCAATACTGTGGTCTTTTCTATCTTCTGTCTTGTTTAATGCTAATTTGTCTTCACATTTATGATAACACCTGAATACATCATCGTGTGGATGAGCCTTACTCTAGAGGCCAAAAGGCATATCTTTAAATATATTATGAAAGTAGTTGAATGAAATGTGTACCAAAACTGGGTTAATGAAATGATAGGCATTTTTTTGTAGTATTTTCAAAGAAATTACTGTTTATAACATTTAGCATTAGTGTTTATTACATAGGTGAACCATCATAAAGAGTATACAGAAAAGTTATCAGTAGAAATAATAAAATAATAACATACCACACAGGTAATGAAATAGACTACAATCTTCTCAAGTAGACAGGATTGGAAAGAAAACAGTGCTCTGCCATAAACAACTTACGAGAACTAAGTACTTTTTTCTCCTAGAATTCAGTGTCTTCTTGTGAGTATCATACATTTTTGACATTTACATGATATAATTTATTTGATGTTTTGAGAATTATTACAGATCAATAAATATGGCCATTGAGAGTAATTGTGGAAAAATCGAGAGCTTACACAGAAGCTCCAAAGGTCATAATCTCCTTGTAGCTAAAGAACAAAATACAGCTTTTTTACACATATGCAACATGTTTCTCTATGCTTTGGTATGCAACTGAGGTTTATTACAGAGAAATAAAAATTATCTACTTCATGTCCTGATGAAGTTCATCGCGTAGAAAAGGTAACTAGGCAGACATGCATGCCACAGTGAAGGGCTGAGACAACATAAAGCACAGGCAACTAAGCACAATGGTCGGGACTTAATTTGAATGTTATATTCTGTCTACTTCATTCACTTCTTGCCAGCACAATTTGTCATCTCCATCTGTTTTCAGTTCAAAACCCTAGGGGAAAAAGCAGCTAGAGGATTAGGACCCAAATTCTATCTTTTTGTGCAGTAGTAGCTGTTAACCAAGTAAGAGTGGACTCCCACACAGAGATCCTACTAAAAGAAATGCTAGCCAAGTTGTAATGCCTGCATAGTGTGATCTGTCATATCTACAAAGGCAGAGACAAATGTGTGTTTTGTAATCTCTATAAACATTAAGTGCTAAGATGTTATTTGAAGGCCAAGTTATTTTTGATCACTGAGGAAAAGAAATGCAGAAATTTTGGAACTGTTTACTACAGTTAAAATATTCTAATTTCTTTCTTTAGTTTCTATCAATATCGCTGCAAAAAAAGTAAAGGAATGATAAACAGTTTGTAAACATTTCAAAAATTCAGGTTTTCTATATTCACTTGATAGCTACATCTTAAATATGTGATCTGCTACTAAACACTAAATGTTTGCTGCCTTATTATCAACCACATACTTTTTATTTTCAACCAGGTTCTTTTATACCTTTAGCAGCCTTATTGTAATTGTGAAATAATATTCATAACAGGTCCATGTAACATTATCAGAAAAATGATTTTTTTCTTAAGCAGAAGAATACCTCATTTGAGAAAAATATACAGAAAATCCTAAAAATAAAAACAACTTATATCACGCAAATAAAATTAAAGTTAAAAATTAAATAGCATATTTTAAATATGAGATGAAAATATACTTATTAAAATAAATATTTTTTATTCTTACAATTCTGAATTGCATTTACCATGTCATACAAATATGATTATATCAATGGTACTTTGAAAACAAACCAAAAATAATCAAAATTGTCAAGTAAAATTTCAAGTTATTAGACACTGAGCATGAAAAATATGCCATTTATAATATCTCAGACATTCTAGCTATATTGTCAAAACGCAGTCCTGACAAAATCTCATGAAAGTACAGTAATCTCAGGAAGAAAAACAGTACCTGGTATCAGAAATTAAAAACAAATAAATAATCAAAATTTAACTCACATCTTTTTTACTCATCTTTGAACAATCATTGTCTACATCACATCATGTGTTTCCAGTTGCAGAAATACTGTTTCTAACCACTAACATTATGTATAGTTGCTAGATCACACAATTTATGTGACTAGTCACACCAGTCTCTTTGAGTCCCACAAGTCATTTTTGTGGGCAGGGTCCAATCGGGGGCAGATATTCCTACTAACTGAGTGTTTCACAACCTGAGAGAAGAAAAACTATGCTTATGCTACAAAAATGATGATTCTGTCCATAGTTCTTCTAATCAGGCTGGTAAATTCATTTTATCAGGCTAACATAGCAATTTTCAAATGGTACTTTAAATTTGTACGTCATCAGCAACGTGATCCAATATATGCACCATTAACTAGAAATATCTTAAATCTACATTTTTAATGACATTGCTTCTGCAACAGTTTCATTTAGAAAAATCATATAAGATGGTATAGTATTAAATTTCCACATGCTAACACAGACTTAGTTTAATCATTATGTGTTTACTGATTGAAAAACTTTTGTACTTACAGTAAGTGTATTCAATAAACTGTCACCAGAAATTTATATAAATAGGACATTAGAATTTTCTCAGCTTAAACTGAGCACTTTATACAAATTATTGTTCTCAAACCTAAAAACTATAATCTTGATGTAAATATCTGCTTTTTTCCTCATTATATAGTGATGATTATATACATTTTATTGTTAGATAAAGTCAATAAGGTGGTGTATTTAAAATCCCTGTGCGTGAGAAATGGAAATATTTCTCTATTTTATAAAACTGAATACAACTTACACATCAATCCATCTTAGATGTGGACTGCATAAATTAGAGCACATTGGATGCCAAGTTATGTAGCTACAGAACAGAAATAAACAGATCTTCATGTATTGACAGGTGTGTCACTAAGTAAAAACAAACAACTATATTGTGTAGTTTATATTCTCATTTCTGTAAAAAAAGTATAGGAGGAGAAGAAGAAGAGAAGAAGAAGAAGAAAGAAGAAGAGGAGGAAGAAGAAATAGCTCTATGTATGAAGAAGTGCATATACTTCAAAAAATATCTCTGGACCAGAAATACAATATGCATGGCAAGTTAATACTTTTTATTGCATGGCGTCTTATATATTTGGAAATATATATTAACCACAAGGAAAGAAAAGATTGACTTAATGTTTCATAACAGTAGTCTTTGCTTAAAAAATCTCTTTTTAAGATATATATTTACTCTGCCAATACGAGTTAAATAAATTAACAAAAATATGTGTTTTTAAAAAGGAAACTCTCCTCTTTACATAGATCCCACAGGATAAGTAAAGATCTGTCCTTTTAAACAGTGAGTTTAGCTAGAAACTCCTGCAATGTGCCAAAAAATATACTCACAGAGAGAAACAAGTAAACTAATATAATTTCACATTTTCAATTAAATATCTGTACAGAATACTGTTGTTAATTGTATTTGTAACCCTCTGATTTCCCGTGAAATAAACTAAATTTTACGTTTTTTTGTGTTTTTTTTTTCTTTTTTTTTTTTTTTTTTGAGATGGAGTCTGTCTCTGTTGCCTTGGCTGTGATCTAGTGGTGTGATCTCAGCTCACTGCAAGCTCCGGCTCTCGGGCTCACGCCATTCTCCTGCCTCAGCCTCCTGTGTAGCTGGGACTACAGGCACCCACCAGCGCACCCGGCTAATTTTTCTAATTTTAGTAGAGACTAGTTTCACCGTGTTAGCCAGGATGGTCTCGATATCCTGAACTTGTGATCTGCCCTCCTCAGCCTCCCAAAGTGCTGAGATTACAGGCGTGAGCCACCGTGCCCGCCCTATTGTTTTTCCATTTAATTACATTACCTCTCGCTATGAGTTTCAGCTCCGTGTAAGATTTGAACATTGCTATTCATTTCGTTTAATTGATGTGGATATTTAAAAGTAATAACATGCACTCAGATGATCTCTTTTCACATTATGATTTTAAAATAATACCTCTCTTGGAATTTAACTAAGACAACATTAAGCAAGTTAAACTTTTTAATGAATACATTTTAAATATACCGTTTTTGTACCATTAAATATGGTTTCTTCTTACTCAAAAGTCTTACTATTTTTTCGTATATGATTAAATCAATCCCACTGAGGTAAATTACCAAAAGCATATATGAGAACATTTAAGAAATACGTCTTATTTTAAAAAATAATATTCTCTATATAAATGGTTTTAATTATATACTTGATGGCTACAAAATGTTAAGCTAGTTGATTAAAAACAAAGCAAAACAGAAGTGATGTGTTAATTTTTTCTAAATGTAAATATAGAATTTCAAACAAAGCTGTTATTAGCGATGAAAAACCTCTTTATGATTTTAAATACTCACTACTTATTTCTTTGTCTGTGTAATATATTTTCATCAAACAGACTGGTATCTTTTTGGGATTTTTTTACCCAGACAATCTTGTGCTGCAGGTAGCTCAAAACCAAGGTTGTTGGTAGCTGGTGAACTATGGACTAGAACACCCTGCTCTGCTAGCAGTTATTTTATTTCTTAAATACTGCAGGTGAACTTTTGATGCCGGGAAGATTTAAACATCAATTAATTCCTAGTAACATACAAAAAGTAATCATACAGTATTGGTAGAAATCATAGCTTAAGAAAAAGTTGTCTTTCAAAGAAAATACCTTTTAAGTTTATTTCACATAATTAAACATCTTATTGTATCTTGAAACAATTTAGAATATGCTTACAAAAGAAAATCCAAAGGAAAAAACACCAGTGTAATCAATAAATGCAATGAGTTTTCCAAATGAGATATGTGAAGCAATTTCTAAGTTGCGAGCACTCTTCACCATAGAAAGATGACTATCTAAATAAACCTACTCTTTTAATTATCTATTAATGGAAATAAATTCATCTCCAATAAAAAGGCAATGCACTTTAATTATCTTTTTGAATTACAAGACATAAAAGAAACTCATCAAAAATATGATATAAAAAATAAGGTTTGTAAGATCAATGTTTTTTTTTTTTCTCAATTGGAAATTTAGTCGAGGGCCGGCAAGTCTTGGTGGCACATGCCTGTAAATTCAGTACTTCTAGAGGCCAAAACTGGCAGGATACTTGAAGCCAGGAGTTTGAGACAAGCATGGCCAATACGGTGAAAACTCTTCGAATGTGTTGGTGCACACCTGTAATCTCAGCTATTTAAGAAGCTGAGGAAGAATAAACACTTGAACTTGGGAGGCAGGGTGCTGCAGTGTGCTAAGATTGCACCACTGCACTCCATCCAAAGATGCAGTGTGAGATTCCATTCTAGAAATAAAAGAAAATAAATTCAGTCAACTAAGAATTGAGATATCCTGCTTATTTGCTTTTCAATGCAATTTGTGACAAGTCTGATTTGTAACTAGAAAATGTCTTAAAGGGTGGAACACATTTCAGTTACTGAAACTTCACTTCTAAGAAAAGAAAGCTTTTCTAGTATTATTTAATTTATTTAACTTTGTTTTATATCAAGTTCCAGGGTACATGCTGGACATGCTGGTTCATTGCATAAGTGACAGGATATTAGAACAGCAGAAAGTTAGATAAAAATAAGATCTCATAGAAAATTTGCATATTTGTTGTTTTTGTTTTGGTTTTCTTTTTTCTTTTTGAAGATGGAGTTTCAATATTGTGATCCAGGCTGAAGTCCAATAGCATGATCTTGGCTCATTCTCATCTCCTGGTTTCAATCGGTTCTCCTGCCTCAACCTCCTGAGTAGCTGGGATTGCAGGTGACTGTCACCATGCCCAGCTAATTTGCTAATTTTATTTGTTTATTTACTTATTGCATTTTTAGTAGAGACAGGGTTACACCATGTTGGCCAAACTGGTCTTGAATTCCTGACCTAGGGTGAATCGCCCAATTTGGCCTCCCTGAGTGCTGGGATTACAGCTGTGAACCACCCTGCACAACCTCTGAAAAATTGTTAAAAGTGTTTTCTTAATTCATTCTTCATAACTCTTTAGAATAGTCAATGTCAACAATTTAGCTTCCAGAAGACACTAAGATGTGTGGAAACTTCAGCCATGGAAAGAGGATGTTACTATTGCACTTAGTGGAAAATGTCAGAAATGCTGCTCATCTTCTTACAATGCACAGCAAAACCACCTCCACAAAAAATAAGTATATGAGTATATAATGTCAAAATCCAGGCATTAGAAATTGTGTTCCATTGGTCACTTTGCCAGATGAAAACCACAGTGGCCAGTGGTGCCTTTGCTGGAGTTTTTCCCAGGCCTGCTACATGTGTTCTACCCACTCTGCCTGACAGGCTGCACACAGCTTGCATTAAGTGCCGGGATTTATCACCTGCCAAGGGCAAGCATGGTGGAGTGGCACTTGTTGTGTGAGCAAGTGTGGGCCCCAACCACTAAACTCATCCAGGCATGCCGGCTGTGGCAAAGGAAGAAATTTCAGTTGCCAATAGAAGTTCCATCTCACTGAGAAGCAGCAGCTGGGCCAGGCATACTGCAGGCAGCATCCACAGCTGATATTGGGAAATGCAGTGGGGCCCAGAAGCTTGGAGATGGCAGAAAATGCAAGCCCCTAAGACAGTGTCAGAGTCATGGCATTGAGAGCCCCTCAGTCTGTGCACCCTGAAAGGCCACATCTGTCCTCTTATTTTTCTGTTCCACAATACAATAAGCAAGGGGGCAAGTTTTATCCATAGTTGTGTTACAGATCATTCAGCCCTGATATTCAGCAGATCTCAAATTATTGTTCTGCATCCCAGAAGAAAGAGGTACATGCTGCCTTCACTCTTTCCACCTCTACCTGTAGAGATAAAGCATGGACTGGCTGAGGTCACAGTGATGGCCTCCCCTGAGTCAGTTTCCAGGTATGATAATGTTGATTCTTTTCTGAGGCCACCCCCAACATCTCTGTTTGGTTCTAAGCTTGTAACTAAAGTACTGGTAGGCTCTTTAAGGTGATATTGAGAGTACAACCCATGAGAAGATGTGGTAAACTGAAAAACAATTCTTTGAGTTCTATAATATATATGAAGAGCAGACTAGAGAACACAGAAGCAAATGGATATTAAGGGTATGGGATAATACCAGAAGGAACAGAGAGTTGTATCAGGCTGAATTTATTGAGCAGAGCTGACTTAGTAGGGATTCTGCACTTAAAGATGCAGCACAGGGAGCTAAAGATTTCTAACCATTTATCTGCTTGGTTAGCTAAAATATGGATTCAAAGATGGCCTTCAGTGTGTAAGCTCTGTAAATGTCTACTCTCCATTGGTTTATTGTAAAGGATGAAACCCAAAGGCCTTCGGAGATTGGAATGGTGGAATGGATTAGTTCACTTTAGACCTTCTCATCACAGCTGAGAGAGTCCAGAGGATATACTCTTGATCAATGCCTTGTGAAGTAGAGCAGCACCTGAATCTTTGAACAGCTCTGTAATTACTCTTCTCTGTGTGTCAGATCTAAGGTTGGGAACTGCAGCCACTCACTATAAAATTTAAATACACTAGGGATAATCGAATCCCAAGGTGGCAGGATCTAAGTGTCAACACTCGACCATCAAAGGCAAGGTGGGTGTAGGTACCATAATGGACAGCTGTCACAAAGCAGCAATCAGAAGGGTCTGACCCCTGTAGAGCCCTGACACTGGCTAATTAATCAAGATGTTCCTGGGAGTAAAGTTGATAGAAAGCCTACTGCGTTCCTACTTAAGTTATAGAAACAGAAAACTTTGGTGTCAAATAGATGAAGAACTATTCTAAATTATAAGAAGAGAATCACAGCTTCTCAAGCTGTTCTCATATCAGAGCCAATTAAGAGACACAGAACCCCTTGAATGAAGGGGAGGCTGGGTCCCCTTGAGGAAAGACCTCCACTCCATTACCAACAATTTATGTAGTGAATCTTTCTCCCATCATTCCTTAAGTAACTTCTGGAATTTTGTCAGGGTGACTGTGCATTGAAGAAAGGGAAATGATCAGAATTTTTGGGCTACTGGACCCTGGATCTGAGTTGATACTGACTCCAGGAGACACACAACATCATTGTGGTTTTATACTTAAAATAGAAACTTATGAAGGTCGACAATTAATAAAGGTTTAGCTTTGGTCAGACTTACAGTGTGTACACTGTGTACCTAGACTCATCCTAAGGTCATTTTCCTAGTGCCAGAGGCATTATTGACATAGACACACTTAGCTGCTGGTAAAAGCCCGCATTTACTTCCTGATCTGTAGGGTGAGGACTACTAAAATGGGAAAAGGCAAATGGAAGCCATTTGAGCTGCCTCTACCTGGAAATATAGTAAATCAAAAACAATATCACAACCCCGGAGAGATTGTGAAGATTAGTACCACCAGTAAGGACTTGAAAGACACAGAATTGGTAATTATCAGCACATCTAAATGCAACTCTCCCATTTAACCTGTGCAGAACACAAGTGGATCTTGGAGAATGACAGGAGATTTTTGTAAGCTTAACCATGTGGTGACTCAAATTGCAGCTGCTGTACCAAATGTGGTTTTATTGCTTGAGCAAATAAATATATCTCCTGGCATCTGGTATGCAGCCATTGCCTGGGCACATGCCTTTTTCTTCATTCCTGTCCACAAGACCCACCAGAGGCAATTTGCCTTCACCCGACAATACCAGCAATACACTTTTATTCTCCTACCTCAGGGGTATACCAACTCTCTACCTTTCTGCCTTAATCTTGTTCAGAGAGACCTTGATTTCTTTTGGCTGCTGCAAGATATCACACTTGTCTGTGACATTGATGACATTATGCTGACTTGATCCAGTGCGCAAGAAGTAGCAAACAAACTGCACTTATTGGTGAGACATGTTCATACCATATTATAGGAAATAAATCTGACTAAAATTCAGGGAACTTCTACCTCAGTAAAATTTCTATGGGTCCAGTGGGGTAAGACCTGTTAACATATTCCTTCTAAGGTAAAGAACAATTTGCTGGATTTGGCCCCTCATACAAACAAAAAAATAGGGGACAAGGTCTAGTGGGTTTCTTTGGATATTGGAGAAAACATATTCCTTATGTGAGGTTGTTACTCTCCCCCATTTATTGAGTGACTCAAAAGGTTGCCAGTTGTGAGTAGTGTCTGCAACAGGAGAAAGCTCTGTGGAAGATCCAGGCAAGCTTTTTTTCTACTTAGACCGTATGACCCAGAAGATATAATGGTGAGGGAGGTGTCAGTGGTAGATAGCAGTGCTGTTTGGAGCCTAATGACAGGATCTCAGAGGTGAATCACAGCATAGGTCTCTGGGATTTTGAAATAAGGCCCTGCCATCTTCTGCAGATAACCACCCTCCTATTGAGAGACAGCTCTTGGCCTGTTACTGGGTTTGGTGGAAACTGAATGCTTGTCTATAAGTCATGAAGTCACCAAGTGAACTGAAATGCCTATCATGAACTGGGTGCTTTCTGATCCATCTAGTCATAAAGTGGGTTGTCCATAGCAGAATTTCATCATCAAATGGTAGTGGTATATACATGCCCAGTCTCAATCCAGTCCTGAAGGCACAAGTAAGTTACATGAGTAAGTAGCTCAAATGCTCATGGTCTCCAGTCTTGCCACCATGCCTTCTCCCCTCCAACCTGCACTGATGGTCTCATGTATAGTTCCCTATGATCGGTTGATAGAATAAGAGAAGATGATGGCCTGGCTCCAGATGGTTCTGTACAATATGTGGAGCCACCACCCAAAAATGAACAGTTGCTGCAGTACAGCTTTTTGCTGGGATATCCATGAAGAACAGTGGTGAAGGGACATTTTCCCGGCAGACAGAACGTCAAGGAGAGATAGCCAGATGTGTGATTACATACGGGTTCATGGGCCATAAAAAATGTTATGGCTGGATAATCAGGAACTTGGAAGAAGCATTATCAGTAAATAGGTGGCAAAGTAATTTGAAAGAGAGTTATTAGATCAGCCTCTCTGAGTGGTCAAAAACTGTGAGGATAATTATATTTCATGTGAGTGTTCAACAATGGGGACCTCAGAAGAGGAAAAATTTTGTAAGCAAACGGATAGGATAAACCATCTTGTGGAAACTACTCAACCTCTCTCCTGAGCTTCTGCTGTAATCACTCAGAGGGCCCATAAACAAAATGGTCATGATTGCAGGGATGGAGATTATGCATGGGTTCAGCAAAATGGACTTTTACTCAGCAAAGCTAAGCTGGCTATGGCCACTGTTGAGCACCCAATTTGCAAGCAACAGAGTCCAACACTGATCCATCTGTATGGCACCATTTCTCAGGGTGCTTATTCTGGATATGCATTTGCCTATTCTGCATCCAATGCCTCTGCCAAGACTACCAACTGTGGACACACTAAATACCTAATCCACCAACATAGCGTTCTGCACAGCATTACCTCTGACAAAGACACTCCCCTTATGGCTAAAGAAGTGTGGTAGTGGGCTCCTGCTTATGGAATTCACTGGTCTTACCACGTTTCCCATCATCCTAGGGCAGCTGGATTAATACAATGGTGAAATGGCCTTTTAAAGTTACAATTACGATACCAACGATGGGACAAGACTCTGCAAACCTGGGGCAATGTTCTCCAGAAGGTAATGTATGTTCTGAAACTGTGTTGAACATATGGTATTTTTCCCAGAGCCAAAATTAATGGGTACACAAATCAACGGGTGGAAGTGAAAATGTCCCCACTCACCATCACCCCTAGTGATCCACTAGCAAAATATTTGCTTCCTGTTTCCTTTACATTATGTTCTGCATGCTTACAGGTCAGTTCCAGAGGGAGTAATTCTGCCACCAGGAGACAGAATGACAATTCCATTAAACTGACAGTGAAGATTGCCTCCTTGGCATTTTGGGCTACTCCTACCATTCAGTCAACAGGCTAAAGGAGTGACATTGTTGGCCGTGGTGATTGACTTGAATTAGCAAGATAAAATCAGTCTACTATTTTACAAAGGAGGTACAGAAGAATATACATGGAACACAAGAGATCCATTAGGGTCCCTGATAGTACTTAAATATCCTGAGATTAAGGTCAATGGAAAATTACAACAGCTTAATTTTGGCAGGACTGTAAATGATCCAGAACCTTCAGGAATTAAGGTTTGGGTTACTCCAACAGAAAAGAAAGGAAGAAAGCAAGAAAGAAGAAAAGAGAGAGAAGGAGGAAGAAAGGAAGGAAGAAAAGATGGAAGGAAGGAAGGAATAGAAGAAGTAAGGGAGGACGCAATGGAAGGAAGGGAGGAAGCAAGGGAGCAAGGAAGGAAGGAAATAAGGAAGGAAGGAAGAAAAGAAAGAAGAAAGGAAGAAAGAAAGGGGATTAAGGGATCTCAGCTGAGGTGCTTGTTGAACACAAAGGCAACACATAAAACTTACCTGCACATTGTGCACATGTACCATAAAACCTAAAGTATAATAATAATAATAATAATAATAATAATAATAATAAAAGAAAAAAAAATTTTGGTAGAAGAAGGTAGACATCAACACCAGCTACAGCCATGTGACCAGCTGCAGAAATGAAGATTTTAATTGTTCTAAATAGTTTCTATTTTTGTTAAAAAATGTTTGCATATGTATACACATGTAATAGTACCTTCATTTTTTCTTTCTCTTTATTATGTGACATTAGATTTACTGACATCAAATCAGCATTTGAGTATTCTTAACTTCACATAATAGTGTTTCAATTTGGGATTGGTGAATTACTGGTTGTAACAAAGATAGTTGTATTACATTAGGTGTAATTATGATGTTATTATTTTCTTTACTTGAAGATTAAGTATGTGCTTAGGAAATGTGTATGGGTTCAAGCTGTCAAGGGGTGAATTTGTGATGGTTAATACTGAACATCGACTTCATTGGATTGAGGTATACAGGCTATTAATCCTGGGTGCATCTGTTGGATGATTTCCCTGAAACAGTCTTTGAGTCAGTGAGCTGTGGAAGGCTGATCCACCTTAATCTGGTGGGCACAATCTAATCAGCTTTTAGTGAATATAAAATCAGGTAGAAAAATGTAAATTCATGAGATGGGCCTAGCCTCCAAACCATGGCTAACTACCATGTTATTTCTAGCCGCTAAAGTTTGGAAACAAATCTTTGATCAACTGTAAAAGATTTTACACTGTATGGACTAACCTCCTTTTTGGATTTATCTGAACATTTCCACATACATTTTTCTATTACAACTACTTCTTTATTCACTTGTTTTATTTTCTCAAATTGGCTCATGTAAATTTTTGTGAATGTATTTATTTCTGGTTAATTTAGAACATGACAGAGCATAACTAATTCTGATCAAAGATTCCCACTATAAAAATCTTCTATCAAATAAAATTTAAGAATAGTAGAAGGCACATCAGTGTTAATTCTACTCAACAACTTTAGCAAAAACAAGAGTTCTCTAACCACAGCTATAATCTTTGAAATTTATGTTTTGATTTGGCTTGGTTATTATAATGGCTTAGCAAATTTTATGTCATAACACATATTTAATTTTTGCCTTTTGGTAAATAATATGCCCACTGTGTATACATGATATAGTGTGCCAATCCCCAGGTGTGTATGTCTTTTCTGTATGCCTTCCAGCTGAAATCAAGTTTAGTTCTATCCCAAAAGCCATTAGTTGCATTTTCTTAATTGCCACCCCCAAAATAGAGGATGCCTAGCTAGTGTTTTATGGAAATATTTAGAAAGTAATGGGAAAAGAAAAGGGGAGAAAGAGAAATACATGGTTTACTTTGTAATCATGGACTAACTGAACTGACTTCACTTTACTAACACTTATCTTAACTTGAATCAACAGAACTTTACAAAAGCTTCTTAAAATTCTTCTGATTTACGGAAACCAAAGATAGAGTTAAGTAATCTTGAAAATATAAAAGCAAAGTGTGCTATTTTTATTTACAAGTTTCTGGAGAGATGATTTATCACTGTTAATTTCTCAAAGAGAGGCCTGAGACTCTGGATTTTAAGATATTTGTCAGCTTTTTTAATCTCTCAGGGCTATATGCTGGTAACAACCTTACCAATTCCACTTCCAGTCATGATCCAAGCTTAGGGTAAAAAGAAAGTAAAATCTATTGACTTATAGAAATCCTAGCCACTCACATGAACTGTCTGTTACCTCCATGAGCTCAATGTCTACAACTGTTTCCCCTCCACAGTCTGGTCCAGTCACAGTGACCTAGCTTTTTTCCAAACAATTTAAGCAGGCTTCTGGTGGAGGTCATCAAACCTGTTGATCTTGATGCATGCTTGTGAGATTATTCCCTTATTATTTTATTTAGATATTTACTTCAAAGTCACTTTGGAGATGAATTATTTTATGCTTGTCTCACATGAGACCAAGCTATACTCATGATAGAGAATTTTACCTCATATATTTTATATGAAATTGATGGGATTAATTAATATAAAGAAAACAAAAAACCTTACATTATAACCACCAAAGCAAACAAACAAAATATCTAGAAACCCAAAATAAAAGTTTGACATTCAACTTCAGCATTTGAAACATTTTCATGGGACAAAACTTAAATCTCCTAAATAAAAATAAACTGAGATTAGGAAACAATTAGTGCTTCACAAATAAAACTGAAAGAAAATTGCAGAACAGGCAGAGTCAAACCATTGAAATAAACCTCAAACAAATAAAAAACTGTCTACACCCAGGAAAACAACAGTTCACATCAACCAAGAAAATTAATCAAGAGAGACAATTTTAAAAGAGATAATTTTTTGGATTGTCATACTGCCTCCCAGACACAGATGAAGCCTACAAAACTGAAATCAACATTTTCAATTTGAGGCCCTGATTCCTGATTCTAGAAGGAGTAAAATAGCCCTTATGTGTTAATTTATTGTGTGTGTTCTAGTCTTTCTAGAGGATAAATGATGAATTGATTAATGACTTTTATTTATGTTTTGCCAAAGTCAGAAGTCACTCTTGGTTGAAAATGCCAGCAATTGGTCACAAACATTTAGGTTCCTGAAAACCAACAATGCAGTTACTTCATATAATCGACAATCTGTTAATACACATTCAGTTTTTTTAATAATAGCTTGTATACTCCTCTTATAGAAAATTCTATTTAAGTGGATACTAAGCTGCCAAAAACTAAGAAGACATCTTGAAGAAATGAAGAAAATTTATAATTTGTAAAATAATACACAAGCAGAAAATATCTAGATAAAAAGAATCTAAAGAAATGTGTGTCTAACCCTCCCCCCATCAGAACAAATCTATTACTATTACCTAGCAAAGATAATTATTACTATTACACTTATTATATGTAGCTATTACATAAAAAAATACAAATCTAATTTCACGGACACTCTGTGCATGGAGACATAATCTGAGACAATAATATAATTTGAGAAGAATACAAAAGTACAAGAGCAGAGTATTTTTATATTGTTGAACTTAGACTTTAGATTATTTAAACAAGGTAGCATTATCAAATGTAGGCTGTTTTAAGTTTAGAATATTTCTTGAGGTGCCAAATGTAAATAATTATTGTATAAAATATATAGAAAAGGGAAGTTTTGAGAAATTAAGGTTTTTTTCTGAAAGATCAAAGGAGAAATTAAAAAATCAAATAAGATAAAGAACATACAGAAAGCAAGTAATTAAATATCAGAGTGAATAGTTTTTCACTTTTAATAACTTTAAATGTGAGCTCCTTCATAAAAGGCACAGAATGATGCAAATGAACCTTTAAAAGAAGCATTCACATATATGATTTCCCTGCAAGTGTCACTTTAGGTGCAAAGAGAGAGATTGAAGGTAAAATGATACAGGTTCTTGGAAAAACAGGACAATGGACTACAGAGCACTATGTATCTGTCTCTTCAACTATTCAATATGTGCAGTGGCAGAATCGCTATGATGAAAATATTTTGGAATTATAGATCCTATCTGAAGTTTTGAAGCTTTCAAAAGATGATTTGTAAAGTAAACAACAATTAAATTCGATCGGTTTTGTAGCATATGTCAACAGCAGTTATTTATTCTTATCAAATACTGCAGTGGTGTGCAGCCTTGCAAATACTTCTGGAGCAGCTGGCAATAGCCATGATAGACAAAAATGACCTTATCCTCCAAATCTAAGGAGGACTTCTAACCGATTGCTGTTTCTTATTTCAGAGATTTTGCAAGTGGGGAGCAGTTATTGTTTCATTATCCAAACTTTTTGCAGGCTTTTTCTCCTCCTACTCTAGTAAATTTCAGGCAATTTAAAAAGGCATAGCCTTTCTTTCCTAATTTTTCTTTTTTTTCTCTTCAGAGGTCACAGAATGATAGACAAAGCATTCAAAGTAAAACACATGTAAGTGAAAATTCAGAATAAAATTTGTTGCTAAACATCTGTGCTCCAAAATGATGCAGCCTCAAGCAAAACACCCAACAAAATCAGTAAGACTGATTGTCATGACAGAAATAGCCTAGATGATCAATAAACAAACCCCTAGCAAGCTATAGAGGGAGAAAATCTTATTTTCAAAGGTACAGCACTTAAAAATTTATATGACTGTTTTTGACACCGCAGAATCACACAGCATAAAGTGAAATAAGAAAGTATGGATCACCCTAAAAAGAAAAAAAAATCACTAACAGAAGCTCTTCTCAGGTAGCTCAAATGGCAGGCTAACTAAAAAATAATTTTCAAAATTAACAATTTTTTAGAAAGCTAATGCAATGAAGAAAAGCACAGAAAGCCATGAACAGAAAAAAAATTTAATAGACAGTAAACTTAAAATAAACTAAACTTACAATAAAGTAAACTTACAGTAAAACTAACAAGAAAATTCTAGGCCAGGTTCAGTGGTTCTCTCTCTCTCTCATACATATATATATATAAAAGATATATAGCTATATAGATATATAGATATCTTACACTTTAGATTATGTTAGACTTTAGATTATCTAAATATATATAAAATAGATATAAAATATATTTCTATATTATATATTTATATAGAACATATAATATAAATATATATGTGTATGCATGTATATGTGTCTGTGTATGTGTGTGTGTGTATGTGTGTGTGTATATATATGTATATATGGAGCTGAAAAGTTAAACAACTGTCACTAAAATTTACCGCAGCCTGGCACAGTGGCTCACACTTGCAATCTTAGCAGTTTGGGTGGCCAAATTGGTTAGATCATGAGGTCAAGTGATGAAGATTATCCTGGCCAATATGGTGAAACCGCGTCTTTACTAAAAATACAAAAATTAGCAGGGTGTGGTGGCATGAGCCTGTAGTCCCAAATACTTGAGAGGCTGAAGCAGGATAATTGTTTGAAATCAGGAGGCCGAAGTTGCAGTCAGCTGAAGTTGCTTCACTGAACTCCACCCTGGTGACAGAGAAAAATTCATTAAAAAAAAAAAAAACTCTACAGAGATTTAAAAGGAAATTTGAGCAGATAGAAGAACAAAATATCAGCAGATCTCAGAAAAGGGCGGTTGAAACTATTAAGTCGAGGAGGCAATAAATAAATAAATAATAACTGTGAAAAAAACCTAGAAACCAGTGGGACATCATCAATCAGTCCTCCTAAAGGAGACTAAAACAGTAGTGGTCCAGAAGCTCACAAATTTGAGGAATTAAATAAACACCAAAGAAGTTCAACAAACCCCAAACAGCATAAACTCAAACACATTCAAACTTACTTGATAATTAACATGTCTAAATCAAAAACAACTTGAAACCAGAAAGCAGCAAGAGAAGTGACTGGTCATGTAAAAAGAACCCTCATAAGTAATCAGTGGATTTCTTTTCTGAAAATTCAGAGGTCAGAAAGTAGTAGACTAATATATTCCAAATGCTGTACGAAAAAAGCTTTTAACAGAAATCTTATGTTTACACTAAATGCCCATCAAAAGTGAGAGACATATTATAAAATTCCCACCTAAAAGTTGCAGTATTTTACAAGTAGACTACCCTTTAAGGAATGTTTTTCGAGTATTTTATGATAAAATGAACAGACATGAAACAGCAGTGTGAATAAGTAAAGATTAAGATAAAGATAAATATGTAAACAATATAAAAGATAAAAAAATCAATGTGCACCTCCACAATTGGTTTTCCACATAATTAAACCACTATGATATATTTTAAAAACTCACTAGCTTGTGTTTTTGGCATACAGTGCCTAAAGACATAATTCTGTGAACTCAATAAGTGAAATAGAAGTGGTCATGCTATAAATGAGTAGTGGCTTTTTTATGGTAGTGAGAGTAAAGTGACATGGATTTAGAAGTGTTTTCACTTTAGAATGTTTAATGTAATCATTAGAAGAGTCACAAAGGAAAAGTACCAGGCAGGTAGAAGCTTTCTGCACTACACCAGCAAATTAAGAGTAGTGGATTCATCTGCTTTTACCTGAGACTACATAGCCAGCTATCTTGGCACCCTAAAGGAAATCCTGAGCTGTCCAACCATGAGTAAATGTAGAGAGCCTAAGGGACATAGCATAGTTGCTTCTTCACACAACTCTTTCTACACCACAGGCAACAAAGTGGAAGAGGCTCATCTGTACCCAAGGTCTGCTGAAACACTGGAGGCAGAATGCAGTGACTATGTAGAGACTCAACTGATAGAAAGATGACACAGCAGCTGCTTCAATACCATCTCTTTCTTCCTAGCTTCTCAAAAGGTTGAGATTCAAAATATTGTTGACAAATGACAAGACAAACTCTTGAAGACACAGTATTTCATTCAGTTGAAGTCTATGACAAACAGGATGACACATGGCAACCAGAACAGAACCTCATAAATTGTAAGAAATAGTATATCTTTAACAGATGACAGAAAAACAGAGACAAAGGTCACGGGACTGGGTGTGGTGGCTGATGCCTATAACCACAGAACATTTGGAAATTGAGGCAGGCAGATTATGTGGTCATGAGTTCCAGATCAGCCTGAACAACACGGTGAGACCACATCTCTACTAAAAATACAAAAATTAGCTGAGCATGGTGGCATGCGTCTGTAATCGCAGCTACTCAGGAGGCTGAGGCAGGAGAATCCCTTAAATTCAGGAGGCGGAGATTGCAGTGAGCTGAGATCATGCCACTGAACTCCAGCATGAGTGACACAGTGGTATCCCATCTGAAAAAAAAAAAAAAAAAAAAAAGACATGGACTGGAATGAGTAGAAATATTTCAAACAATGCCAGAAAAGGAACATCCAAATCTACCTACACCAACTTTTCTAAGAACGTTTCTAAAATACTAATGACTCCCAAACACCACAAATCCAAAAACAGCCAGATCTATGCTGCTGGCCACCATGTTAGGATAAATGTAGCTTTGCCTTTCTTTGACCCACAAGTATGAAGTTAGAAAGTTACCCCCTCAAGACACTTGCACTTCAGAGCCCATTTATCAGCCAGAACTCCGTGAATGGCTTTCAGGAACTTGAGAAACTGGACTCTATTGTGTCACATAACCTGGACACAGAGGTGCACAAGATGACAGCAGAGAAGCCCGTCAGAGATTTCTCAGATTCCAGCGCAGAAGAGGCTGGAAGAAAAGATAGGCCCCAGATACACCCACTAATGTCTCTGGTATCTGTCTCAATTACCACTACAGGCTCAGCTAACAAGGAAGGTACCTTGGTATTAACGAATCCATTAACAGCCAATGGAACAAAAAACATTCATATTGCTGTTTGAAGAGTGAGAGATGGGAAAAGAAAGATGATTGATGATTGAAAAAAAATAGCCTTTTATCAAAAGGATGTACTTTACCCTAAGGTTAACAGAAAATGCCAGCAGATTCAGAGACACTGTGGTGAGGAAAGAGAGTGTCATTACCCAGAAATTACCATCAACTAGATTTACAGAGAATACCTCACTAAATACAGACAGAATGAAAGAAATTGAGAATGCCCTGAATAGGGCTGCTGTGGATGACAGAAAATGTGTGCTCCCTGCTCAGTTCAGCTGGCCGTGTCCTTTGCTGTGGTCTTGATTTTGTGTGCATTTAAGAAACGACAGAAAGAGACCAAACATTGAAATGATGGACACCACAAAGACCTAGCACATAGTTTTATTCAGTTTAAGAAATCTATTTTTGCATCAGGCAATAGCGCAGTAATTTGACTAGGTGCATCCATATTGCCTCTTTGTAATTTGCTTTGGGGCTAACAGACAGGCTTGGCTTGAAACCTCTTTTATGACATTTGGACAGAGTTCAGGTGGCTTGTTCTACCGTTATGCTTCCCAAGATGATGGGTGAAGCATCAGCCAGTGAAATGTGGTTTGGTGGGAGAAAGCTGACAGCACTGGTCGCATGTGCCAAGGGCCTGGTCTCTTATGTGTCTTGGACTGAAACTTTCACTCAAGAGGTTATGATCCAAATTAAAGAGCGTTCCTCTTGTAATCCAGTTGTTCTGGAGAAATATAAGGTTTTGTTCACTGTAAAATTAAAATGATGTTGGAACAGGCCAAGGAGAGAGTGTGAAATTCTGAAAAAATTCTGGAGCTCAGCACAAGGGATAGAATCCATAGCCAAATATATACAAAGAAAAATTGATGAGTTCTAATAGTCAGTCTGCTCAGGACCCAAGAACTGAGCTAAGCAGAATACATCATTAGCTGCGAGATGCCCTAAGCCATTTTCATAGCCCTAAAAAATTTCACGCCTAGCTAAGGCTTGAAAGGAGACTGAAAATATCCAAGGTACTTATTTAATATTATCAATTCACTTCAAACACTGTAACTGTAAAATAAATGATGAAACAGCTTTTTTGTCCAAATGTCATTACATTATGCACAATTCCAAATATAAGAGCAGACAGGTGAGCATTAGACTGTTCTTGCAAGCCCTATTTTTTTTTCTTTTTCTGAGACACAATCTCACTCTGTCACCCAAGCTAGAATGCAGTGGCATGGTCTCCGCTCTCTGCAACCTCCGACTCTCGGGTTCACGTCATTCTCCTGCCTTAGCCTCCCAAGTAGCTGGGACAACTGGCACTTGCCACCATGCCTGCCTATTTTTTTTTCTATTCTTAAAAGGGATGATATTTCACCATCTTAGCTAAAATGATCTCGATCTCCTGACCTCGTGATTCACCCACCTCGGCCCCTCAAAGTACTGGGATTACAAGTGTTGCCACCGTGCCTGGAAGAGCTCTAATTTTTATCTATGACTACTACTACATAAAAGACCAGAGTTGTTTTTTGTTAGATTTGGATGACTGAAAGTCTGTAATAGTGTTTTATTATTATTATTTTATTTTAAGTATCCCAGAATGCAGAGTCTATTGGGGTATGAGGCAGTTTCTTCTGCCTCCCATGAACGGAGACACAAAAACAACTGAGATGGTTATTTGAATTCACTAAGTCACAAATATCTCAGAGACAAAAAATTCTAAGCTGAACATATGGTTAGAATTTTTGCTGAGATATCAATTGATTTATATTTTGTTTTTTGCATAAGGCTCTAGATCTTACACTGTTAACATGAATAAACAACTAACTCTTTAAAGTAAAGCTTGAACAGGATTAGTCAATCATGGAATCATTTAGGTAGAAATATCTAAGTTTTAATGGTCTTAAAGTGTGCTTTTAGATTAATATAGATTATATTCTATTTAATGAGCTAAAATTCTGGACACATGATTAAATGCAGAAACTTCCTTCAAAACAAAGGAAAAACACATACATATTCTTAGACGTTTAAAATTATTAATGTCTGTTTTTATGTGCACACAATTTTCTAGGATACTCTATAAGCTCAGGTTTCCAGAAGCTCTGTGAAGCCTGCCATTTTGGGTTATTATGCAGGATCCGTTACATGGGCATGATTGAATAATCTTCTTGTCCTTGGTGATCACACTCAGTTTCGTTGCAGGATCTATGGATTATCCCTTTCCCAGCCAAAAATCTCAGTGGATGTTAGCACCTTTGCCAAAATTTCTCTTGGGCCTGCTGGGCTAAAGTTGCCACTCATTTTGACAGGATGCACTCACCTCAAACTATGTGCTCAGATTCTATTTTTACTATGGGTGAGACAGGCCCAGAACACAGAGAGAAACCGAATGAGTGACTGTTGAGTCCAGCCACTTCACACAGCTGAATATGTTGGCTATGATAAGGTGTAAAGCCCAGGTGATGCCAGCTCCCCGCAAGACTTGGGATGAATCAGCATAGCAATAGCCTTTTCTTCCTCACCACTCAGAAATACAGTGGCATCCAGAAGCTTAAAAATGCCAGAAACTGCAAAGTCCCCAAAATGGTATCACAGCACTGGCTTTGAAAATGTTTATGTCTGGGCTCCTTTAAGGACTGAACCTCTCCTATCCTTTTTTATTTTTTAAATCTCAGTAATCAAAAATGTGAGAAGTTGGGGTTTGTGTGTTTCAGACACATTTTTGTTACTAATCTTATAGTTTTGCCCTTAAATGGGTTCTGAGCTCTTGTCCCATGTCTAGGAAGAATAATATTTGTGGCCAACTGAAGAATAATTAAGGTAAACAAAGGCTTTATTGAGTGGAGGTACAGCTCTCAGGAAACAGAAAGTAGGTAACTCCATTTCACAAACAGTACTTACCTGCAACCATGCAACACTCAGTTAAGAGAAGACCTAGAGTGACCAAGTGCAGTTGGCTGACAGGTTGCTACAATGTCTCTGAAGCCCTCAGTGGAGAGGTGATTCAAAGTGGGCAGCTTCTATATGCAGGAAGTTTGTTGAGATGTGTCCTGAGCTTTAAGTTGAGAGATGACAAATCTGTCTGCCGATGTGCAATACCAATAAGTGTACAACTCTCAGTGAAGAGTGGCTACTCAGGAGGCTAATGCAGGAGAATTACTTGAATGTGGGAGGTGGACGTTGAAGTGAGCTGAGTTCACACCACTGCACTTCAGGCTGGTGACAGAGTGAGATTCCACCTCAAAAATAATGATAATTATTATTTTAACTAGTTTAGAGGAAAACATAAATGTCCTGATGGAGGTAAAATCACAGGGCAAGAACTTTGCACAGTATACCCAAGGATCAATAGCTGAATTGATCAAGGAGAAGGAAAAATATCACAGATTGAAGATAAACTTAATGAAATAAAGCATGAAGACAAGATTAGAGAAAAAGGAATGAAAAAGAAGAAACGAAGCCTCCCAGAAATATGGGATTATGTGAGAAGACCAAACCTGTTATTGATTCGTCTACCCAAAAGTGATGAGGACAATTGAACCAATTTGAAAAACAAACCTGAGTATGTTATGCAGGAGAACTTCCCCAATCTACAAGGACAGGCCAACGTACAAATTCAGGATATATAGAGAACACGACTGAGATACTTCACAAGAAGACAACCCCCAAGACACACAGCCAGCAGATTTTCCAAGGAAGAAAAAAAGGGAAAAATAATGCTTAGAGCAGCCAGAGAGAAAGATCAGGTTACCTACAAAGAGAAGCCCATTAGACTAACGGCAGAAATTTCTGCAGAAACCCTGAAAGCCACAAGAGAAAAGCAGCAAATATTCACTGATTTTAAAGGAAAGAATTTTCAAACCAGAATTTTATATCCATCCAAACTAAGCTGTATGACCAAAGGAGAAAGAAAATAATTTTTAGACAAGTAAATTTAGAAACATTTTGTCACCACCATGAGTGCCTTACCAGAGCTCCTAAGGGAAATATCAAACATGGAAAGGGACACCTGGTAACAGCTACTGCAAAAAATAACAAATATAAAGTCCATCAACTCCGTGAAGAAACTGCATCAAGAATATGCAAAATAACCAGCTAGCATCACCATACCAGGATCAAATTGACACATAACAATATTAACCTTAAGTATAAATAAACGAAGTGTGCTTTATTCAGGAGACACATCTGATGCGCAAAGGCACACATAGGCTAAAAATAAAAAGATGGAAGTATATTTTTTCCTTTTTTTATTGTTCTTTACATTTTAGGGTACATGTGCACAACGTGCAGTTTTGTTTCGTATGTATACATGTGACATGTTGGTGTCCTGCACGCAGTAACTCGTCATTTACATTAGATATGTCTCCTAATGCTATCCCTCCCCCGACCCCACAACAGGCCCCAGTATGTGATGTTCCCCTTCCTGTGTCCATGTGTTCTCATTGTTCAATTCCCACTTATGAGTGAGAACATGCGGTGTTTGGTTTTCTGTCCTTGAGATAGTTTGCTGACAACGATGGTTTACAGCTTCTTCTATGTCCCTACAAAGACAGGAAATCATCCTTTTTTATGGCTGCATAGTATTCCATGATGTATATGTGCCACATTTTCTTAATCCAGTCTATCATTGTTAGACTTTTGTGTTGGTTCCAAGTCTTTGCGATTGCAAATGGTGCCACAATAAACATATGTGTGCATGTGTCTTTATGGCAGCATGATTTATAATCCTTTGAGTATATACCCAGTAATGCGATTGCTGGGTCAAATGGTATTTCTAGTTCTAGATCTCTGAGGAATCCCCACACTGACTTCCACAATGGTTGAACTAGTTTACACTCCCACAGACACTCTAAAAGTATTCCTATTTCTCCACATCCTCTCCAGCACCTGTTTTTTCCTAATTTTTTTAATGATCACCATTCTAGCAGGTGTGAAATGGTATCTCATTGTGGTGCTGATTTGCGTTTCTCTGATGGCCAGTGATGATGAGCATTTTTTCATGTGTCTTTTGGCTGCATAAATGTCTTCTTTTGAGAAGTGTCTGCTCATATCTTTTGCCCACTTTTTGATGGGGTTGTTTGTTTTTTTTCTTGTAAATTTGTTGGAGTTCTTTGTAGATTCTGGATATTAGTCTTTTGTCAGATGAGTAGATTGCAAAAATTTTCTCCCATTCTGCAGGTTTCCCGTTCACTCTGATGGTAGTTTCTTTTGCTGTGCTGAAGCTCTTTAGTTTCTTTTTAGCTCTTGAATTTCCGAGCCTGTTATTTGTCTATTCAGAGATTCAAATTCTTCCTGGTTTAGTCTTGGGAGGACGTATGTGTCGAGGAATTTATCCATTTCTTCTAGATTTTCTACTTTATTTGTGTAGAGGTGTTTATAGTATTATCTGATGGTACTTTGTATTTCTGTGGGAACAGTGGTGATATCCTTTTCATCATTTTTTATGTCAATTTTGCTGATCTTTTCAAAAAACCAGCTCCTGGATTCATTGATTTTTTGAAGGGGTTTTTGTGTCTCTATTTCCTTCAGTTCTGCACTGATCTTAATTATTTCTTGCCTTCTGCTAGCTTTTGAGTGTGTTTGGTCTTGCTTCTCCAGTTCATTTAATTCTCATGTTAGGGTGTCAATTTTAGATCTTTCCTGCTTTCTCCTGTGGGCATTTAGTGCTATAAATTTCCCTCTACACTCTGCTTTGAATGTGTTCCAGAGATTTTTGTGTATCGTATCTTTGCTTTCACTGGTTTCAAGGAACATCTTTGTTTCTGCCTTCATTTCATTATGTACCCAGTAGTCATTCAGGAGCAGGTTGTTCAGTTTCCATGTAGTTGAGTGGTTTTGAATGAGTTTCTTAATCCTCAGTTCTAGTTTGATTGCACTGTGATCTGAGAGACAGTTTTTAGTAATTTCTGTTCTTTTACATTTGCTGAGGATTGCTTTACTTCCAACTACGTGGTCAATTTTGGAATAGGTGTGGTGTGATGCTGAAAAGAAGGTATATTCTGTTGATTTGGAGTGGAGAGTTCTGTAGATGTCTATTAGGTCCACTTGGTGAAGAGCTAAGTTCAATTCCTGGATGTCCTTGTGAACTTTCTGTCTCGTTGATCTGTCTAATGTGACAGTGTGGTGTTAAAGTCTCCCATTATTATTTTGTAGGAGTCTAAGTCTCTTTGTAGGTCTCTAAGGAGTTGATTTATGAATCTGGGTGTTCATGTATTGAATACATATATATTTAGGATAGTTAGTTCTTCTTGTTGATTTGATCCATTTACCATAATGTAATGGCCCCTTCTCTTTTGATCTTTATTCATTTAAAGTCTGTTTTATCGGAGAGTAGGATTGCAACCCCTGTCTTTTTTTGTCTTCCATTTGCTTGGTTGATCTTCATCCCTTTATTCTGAGCCTATGTGTGTCTCTGCACGTGAGATGACTTTCCTGAATACAGCACACAGAGCAGTCTTGACTGTCTATCCAATTTGCCAGTTTGTGTCTTTTAATTGGAGCATTTAGCCCATTTACATTTAAGGTTAATATTGTTATGTGTGAATTTGATTCTGTCATTTTGATGGTAGCTGGTTATTTTGCCCATTAGTTGATGCAGTTTCTTCCTAGTCTTGATGGTCTTTACAATTAGATATGTCTTTGTAGTGGCTGCTACTGGTTGTTCCTTTCCATGTTTAGTGCTTCCTTCAGGGGCTCTTTTAGGGCAGGCTTGGTGACGACAAAATCTCTCAGCATTTGCTTGTCTGTAAAGGATTTTATTTCTCCTTCACTTATGAAGCTTAGTTTGGCTGGATATGAAATTCTGGGTTGAAAATTCTTTTCTTTAAGAATGTTGAATATTGGCCCTTATTCTGTGGCTTGTAATGTTTCTACAAGAGATCAGCTGGTAGTCTGATGGGCTTCCCTTTGTGGGTGACCTTAACTTCCCTCTGGCTATCCTTAACATTTTTTCATTCATTTCAACTTTAGTGAATCTGAGAGTTATGTGTCTTGGAGTTGCTATTCTCGAGGTGTATCCTTGTGGCATTCTCTATATTTCTTGAATCTGAATGTTGGTCTGCTTACTAGGTTTGGGAAGTTCTCCTGGATAATAGTTCCATTCTCCCCATCACTTTCAGTTACACCAATCAGATGTAGATTTGGTCTTTTCACATAGTCCCATATTTTTTGGAGGCTTTGTTCATTTCTTTGTGTTCTTTTTTCTCTAATCTCTTCTCACTTCATTTCATTCATTTGATCTTCCTTCACTGATACCCTTTCTTCCAGATGAACAAATCAGCTACTGAGGCTTGTGCATTCATCATGCAGTTCTCATGCCATGGTTTTCAGCTCCATCATGTCCTTTAAGGACTTCTCTGAATTGATTATTCTAGTTAGCCATTCATCTAATTTTTTTTTCAAGGTTTTTAACTTTTTTACCATGGGTTCACACTTCCTCCTTTAGCTCAGAGTAGTTTGATCATCTGAAGCCTTCTTCTCTCAAGTTGTCAAAATCATTCTCCATCCAGCTTTGTTCCATTGCTGATGAGGAGCTGCATTCCTTTGAAGGAGGAGAGGTGCTCTGATTTTTAGAGTTTCCAGTTTTTCTGCTCTGTTTTTTCCCAATCTTTGTGGTTTTATCTACTTTTGGTCTTTGATGATGGTGACGTACAGATGGGGTTTTGGTGTGGATGTCCTTCCTGCTTGTTATTTTCCTTCTAACAGTCAGGACCCTCAACTTCAGGTCTGTTGGAAATTGCCGGAGGTCCACTCCAGATCCTGTTTCCCTGGGTATCAGCAGCAGAGACTGCAGAACAGTGGATATTTGTGAACAGCAAATATTGCTGCCTGATCATTCTTCTGAAAGTTTTGACTCAGAAGAGTACTCAGTCATGTGAGGTGTCAGTCTGCAGCTACTGGGGGATGCCTCCCAGTTAGGCTACTTGGGGTTCAGGGACCCACTTGGGGAGGCAGTCTGTCCGTTCTCAGATCCCAAGCTGCATGCTGGAAGAACCACTATTCTCTTCAAAGCTGTCAGACAGGGACATTTAAGTCTGCATAGGTTTCTGCTGCCTTTTATTTGGCTATGCCCTGCCTCCAGAGGTGGAGTCTACAGAGGCAGCAAGGCTCCTTGAGCTGCAGTGGGCTCCACCCAGTTCGAGCTTCCAAGACACTTTATTTACCTACTCAAGCCTCAGCAATGATGATTTCCCTCCCCCAGCCTCGCTGTCACTTTGCAGTTTGATCTCAGACTGCTGTGCTAGCAATGAGTGGGGCTCCATGGGTGTAGGCCATCCAAGCCTGGTGTGTGATATAATCTCCTCGTGTACCATTTGCTAAGACCATTGGAAAAGTGCAGTATTAGTGTGGGAGTGACCTGATTTTCCAGGTGCTGTCTGTCACCCCTTTCTTTGAATAGGAAAGGGAATTCCCTGAAATCTTGGGCTCCCTGGGTGAGGTGATGCCTCGCTATGCTTTGGCTCATGCTCAGTGCACTGCACCCACTGTCTGACACGCCCCAGTGAGATGAATCCCGTACCTCAGTTGGAAATGCAGAAATCCCCTGTCTTCTGTGTAGCTCATGGTGGGAGCTGTAGACTGGAGCTGTTCCTATTCGGCTATCTTGGCTCCACCCACCTTCTCTATCTTTTGACAGAAAAGTGTTTGGAATCAGAGTTTTTATCTAATTTTGCAGATCCTACAGTGCCACCTTGTAAGATAGGATTTTTCTCTGTGTAGAGCCTTGTCAGCCCTTTGCCTAAAATGTCTAGTTTCTAACTTTCTCTTCCTCCCATGTCCTGCTAATAATTATAAGACTCTATGTCCCATCTGTAAGCAGAAAATCTCCAATTTCAACAGTCAACAAGATGCTGTCCTTGAGAGACAAATTCCAACCTCATTGCTGAAGTTTTTATAAAAGAAGGAAGGCAATGGAATCATTTTTCTATATTTTTTGAGGCAACTGTTCTGCATCCAGCTACATTGATACCTAAATAAGAAGAGAATGTTAAGTTTCAAAGTCAATCTGTCTTATTTATCAGGATGTCAATGTTTTCCTAGGACCATAGTAAGGGAAGCAAGGATAGCATAATGACTCAAACTCTATTAAAGACTCTTGCTGCAATTTAACTACTGCATAATCTCTCTTTGGCTTCCCAAATACCTGGAAGTTTTTGGGTTGAATGGGCTTAAGAGACAAACAAGAAATTATATATATATATGTGTGTGTGTATATATGTGTATAATTTTATATATGTATAAGGAATTACGAATTATATATACACATACATATATACACACATATATACACATACACACATATGTGCATATATGTAAATATGTATGCAATATATGTGTGTGTGTATATATACACACATTTATAGACAGAGTATGCATGTATACATATATACACACTCATATATATGTGTCTGTATGTGTGCATATATGTGTGTATATATATACACGTGTTTTATATATACACATACATATGTGTGTGTATGTGTATACGTATATACATAAATATGCACATACCATCTATATACACATACCAGAGTGTATAGGTATACATCCATAAACTCTGGGTATTACATATGTGCCCATTACATAGGTGCATGTTACATATATATACACACATATACGTATGTGTGTATGTGTATATGCATATGTATATATATACACATATAGATATATATACACACATATACATATGTATGAACACAAGTGTAAATTTTCAGCAAACTTTTAGTATATAAAAACAGACCGTTTTGCCAGCAAATTGCTACATGATTTGAGAGCTATTAATGCACAGATTAAATCAATGGGTGCATTACAGCACAGTCTGCCATTCCTGGCAGCCATTCCAAGTGACTTACCTCTCATAGTAGTAGATCTTAAAGATTATTTCCTTACTATACCCTTACAGGAGGATAAGCAAAACTTTACCCAAAAGCATGCTTACCGCTCCTATGCTATTTCAGCATTTTGTAGGACAATCTTTAAAGGAGCCTCAGAATATATTTCCTACTGCCTACATCATTCATTATACGGATGAAATTCTTTTGGCCGCTTCAATGGAAGAGTCATTGCACCAATTGTTGAGAGAAGCAAAACACGGGGAAATCTCAAAATAGTTCAAGAAAAGGTAGAAACAACCTCCCCATACCAATACTTAGGCACTATTGTTACTGAAAAAAGTGTTCGAACTCAGAAAGTAGTCCTCTGTAGGGACAGATTACAAACCTTCAATGATTTCCAACAACTATTAGGAGATATAAATTGGCTGTGTACAATCCTAGGTATTGCTCCTCATCAACTCAAACACTCAGACCCTCCATGGAAATTCTTCATTAGGAGCAATGGGCTTAGGAGACAAACGCGTTGCTCCAGCAACTTACTAAGGAGGCAGAAGCTGAGTTACAGCTTGTAGAGCAGATCCTTCAGCAAACACATGCCTCCTGGCTAAGCCACAAAGGCCTTTGATTCCCTTTATTCTTTCTACCCCTCGTTCTGCAACAGGACTTTTAGGCCAGAACATAGAAAAATATGTAATTGTAATAGAATGCCTTTTTTTGAAATTCAATCAGAGAGTAAAATCTCTGCAAGTTTATCTTTCTTTAACTACTCAATTTATAACAAGGGTTAGGAATAGATCAAAATCACTTAAGAGATATGATTGAGACAAAATTACTGTTCTTCTTTTAGAGTCAGTCTAAGTGTATGAGGAGAAATATTGGATTCCCAACAACAGGCTGAAGCATGGGAAATGTTGACTGTGTGGCAAATTGCTCTTTCAGATTATGTAGGAATAATACATAAACATTATACATCAGACAAAATTTTGCAATTTTAAAAGTTCAACTTTTCATCTTCCCCGTGATTACTCATCACAAGCCTATTTCAGGCAGCCAGACCTACTTACTGATGGCTTTTCCAAAGGTCGCAAAGCTACTTATGGTTCTAAGCATGCTCAAACAATAAAAAAACCCAGAGTTTCAGCTCAACACTCAGAACTAATGGCAGTTATTCGTGTTTTGGTGTTCACTGTTTCATCCCTTATTAACACTCTCTGTGATTCAGCCTATGTTGTAAATGTAGCCCGTCATATTGGGACTGCCACTATTAAAGGCACTCTAGAACCAGAGCTGTTTAACTTGTTTCTAAGACTTCAGCTAGCTGTTTGTTCTCATGCTGCTTTTTATATTTCTCATATTTGCTCTCCCACACAACACCCTATAACACTATTTCTAGGTAATAATAGAGCCAATAAATTGATTTGTTCTGCATTTCAACAAGCTCAACCTTCTCATGTATTACTGCATGAAAACTCTTCCTTTACTCATATGTTTCATTTGCCTATAGCCAGGCAGCAGCCAGTAAAAGCTTGTCCTACTTGCCAGCATGTCACTGGAGTCACAAACATAGAAGACTGTAACCCTTGAGACTTAGCTTCAAATGAAATCTGACAGATGGATGTTACTCACAAAGCTGCCATTGGCAAGTTCTTTGTTCATGTGACTACAGACACTTATTCTCATGTGCAGCATGCTACATGCAAACCAGGTCAGACAGCTGGTTATGCATAATGACATTGTCTGTCATCATTTGCACATACAGGATGGTCCCTAAACAATTAAAAACTGACAGTGGACACGCTTATGTACTCATGCTTTCTAAAATATTTTATAGCTGTGGTCCATCATTCAGAAACCAGGAATTCCTTACAAAACCCAAGGACAAGGAGTTATATATAGAGTGGGCAAATCAAACCTTAAAAGCTGTGCTGAAACAAACAGAAAAGAGAAAGAAGAGACCAGTTGCCACTTCAAACAAAATACATTTACTTTTACTTTAATTTATTTTTTTACTTATTTACTTTAAATTCTTTGACTCCTGGCACAAATAGTAAGACTATGGCAGAACAACACTGGTAAATGTTATAGGGAGATTTACTGATGTAAGGACGATGGTATGCTTGTGTTTTTAAAGGAGATGGATAATCTGTGTGGGTGCCCTCAGTGTGTTTGTGACCATGTAAAGGGAGACTGGAAAGATCCATGGATCCCAACTATGGATCCAACTCCTCTATTACAAGCCATTAGTCACTTGAAATTGCTGGAGTACCAGGGTCAGGCAAACACCGCTGACCTCACAATTATGGCCATGCTCCCTGTAACATCCTGTGCAGTAGGTTTTCCTTGTGCAGAGACAAAAACATATTGGGATTATATTCCTAATCCCCCAATATTAGCGACTGTAATTTGGAGGGACACTCCCCCTGACATCTATCATGATCATGAAGCATGGGCACAAGGACCCCTAACACCCCCTGACAAAGAGTAATTACACCATCAGAAAAATGATTATCAATTATGCTCCTCCATTGGCAGGACTTACTTTATGCATCACTCAGGGTACATCACTCAACTGCAGTGGCCTTGCAAATTAATCCCATGTATGGCTGAGTTACCATGGAAAAAAATATGTACCTGTTAGGTCTTAGCTCTATTAACATTACTGGTGTAGCTACTAATCACTCCCAGCCACATCCTCCAAATTGTATTAATTATACAGAATGGGCTCCTATTGATAATTCTTACCCCCCTCCTTGGACCCAGTGTCTTGATCCACTAGCTAGACAACAGTTCATGTTAATGGGAGACATTATTTTCTGGGTCCCTGTGGTCATTTAGATTGGACAGATGAGAATCCGACCTCATGGCATAAAATTCGTTGACACTGATCAGCATCTCTTCAATACATTGCGCTGGGATTCAATCTCAATCTGCAGAAAGGTTCGCTTGGCATGGAATAGGCTTTAGCCCAACTTTGCCTCAATTGTATTACCGAGGAAAGAGAGGTCCAATTCAGGAGTCGATCGGGAAAGCAGCACTCCACTACACGAATGGCAGCATTTGTGTCGGAACACTATCTAATTATAGTAATTGTGCTGAACACAGTTTTAATGTTACCCTTGCAGAAAACATTACCACAGAATTTACAATTTTTGTTTTTAAACTTATGTTTTTCTAGCAGAAAAAAGAACAAACTCCGGGTAAACGATGCTCAATTGACTTGTGATTCCTGTCAACTGTATTATTCCCTTAATCATAGCACAGTACAAACATACAGCATATCCACCCTAGTAATTCTAGGTCGCAATCCCAGATTATGGATTCCTGTAAATCAGTCTGAGCCTTGGGTGACCACCTCTGGTTTCCATTTTGTAAACTTTTTTTCTTACTCAGCTTATTCATTGTGCTTGTAGAGCCTTAGGCATGAAAATTTTTGTGAATGTCTCCTTAGGTACATTAATAACGTCTGTTGTATTGTCCTTAGTAGCAATGTACAGCTCCATTCACACAGCTCAATATGTAGAAAATTGGATGTATACAGCTGACCAGGCATGGATGCTTAAAAATAAACTTAACACTGAGATACACACGGAAGCAGCAATGTTAAAGACTACAGTTCTGTAGCTAGGAAACCAAGAACAAACTTGTAGTTGCAGCAGCAATTGCATTGTCATTTTAAGGATACTCATATTTGTGTAAACAATTTGCAATAAAACCAAAGGGAATATCCATGGAAACTTGATTTACAAAGTAAAATTCTTAACTTGAATAAGCATACTCAAGTATTTCAGCCATCTCTGAGAACTTAGGAAGAATTCCAGCAAGGTTGAGAGAGCTTTAACCTTTAGACGTCCTCCAAACATCACCTCAGTGTCTTTCTTGTGATTATCAGAGTAATGTTATTATGTCTCTGCTTTATGTTCATTGTCTGTAAAAGCAGCTGGACCACCAAACAGCAGTTGAGAGCTGCACAACCTGCAATTATCTTTATTCAATTAACGCAAAAAGAAAAAGGAGGAGATGTTGGAGTCCAAAAGAATGAGGGTCGTGACCAACTCAGTAATGACTGGAGGGTCTATGAACAGAGAGGGAACTTTTCTCATGAAAGCAGCATTTGGCAACCTGACACATCATGTCTGGTGCCAGAAGGAATGCTGAGGGCAGTCATGCCTCAAGTACATTATTTCTTGTGGGTATATATAGGAACATCTGAAGCCTGTAGTATAAAGAAAGCAACTATGTGAGCCTGTGATAAATCAAGCAGCTGACCAGCAATTACCTTTCCTCCCCGTTGATTCTGCCTAATAAATATGAAGACCTGAAGCAGCTCAGGGGCTTTGCTGACTAGAAGCAATGAGCACACTGACCCCTGTTTTAAAACGGATCTTTTTGTCTTTGTCTTCATTTCTGCAATCAACCCCCTTCGTTTCATCCCATAGTAACTGACTGCCATGCTGTCTCTATTAAAAATACAAAAAAAAATAGGTAGGCTTGTTGGCAGACACATGTAATCCAAGCTACTTGGGAAACTGAGGCAGAAGAATCCCTTCAACCCAGGAGATGGATGTTGCAGTGGGCCAAAATAATTCCTTTGCACCTCAGACTGGGTGACAAGGTGTGACTCCATCTCAAAAAAAGCAAAAAACAAAAAGGAAGAAAACAAAACGTAACAAAACAAACAAAAAATATGTTCTGATTAAGAGAACCAAAAACAAACAAACAAACAAACAAACAAACAAACAAGCTGCAGGCTGAGAAAAATTTAGGAAACACATCTGAAAAGTGACTTTTATGCAAAATAAACAAAGAAATAAGTTGTCCCAATTAATAAGTAGAGACCTGAATAGATACATCGCCAAAAAAGATATGGAGATGGAAAACCTGGCACAGAAAATACTGCTTGCTGAGCCTCTGTTACTTATTCTGAAGGCTGAGGCTCCAAGCCATTTCCTGAGGAGCAAGAGTGGCTACCAGAGTGGCAGTGGCTCCAAAGATCATCCCCCACCTACCCCAGGTCTACACTTCCTCCAGGTTCCAAAGATTCCCCAGCCATTGAGCATGATCACCAGGAAAGAGCCAGAAGGTAGATATTTTATTTCACAAATTTTCCTAAAATTCTGGATGCCAACAAGTATCCTTTGGTTGTAACTTTTATATTTATCCTAACAGTCTTGGGGCACTGACAATTATAAGGAAAGATGATTTTCCACCTACATTTGATTCCATAGAGAAATAAAAGAATTGGCATGGCCAGGCATGCTGTCTCACACTGGTAATCCCAGCACTTTGGGAGGCTGAGCCGAGTGGATGTACTTAGGTCAGGTGTTTGAGATCATCCTGCTCAAAATGGTGAAACAAGCTCTCCACAAAAAATGTAAAAAATTAGCTGGTAGTGGTGGCTGGATCCTGTAAACCCTGATCCTCAAGAAGCCAAGAAAAGAGAATTGCATGAATCCGGCAAGCTGAGGTTTCCAAAACCGAAATCATGTCATTGCACTCCAGCCATTGGAACAGACCAACACTTTGTCTCAAAACAAACAAACAAACAAAAAAATACAGAACAAGCAAACAAAAAAAGGATTCAATTACATTTTCAGGCAGTTATTTTAGAATGCTTGGCACAATGCATTAGTATTTTGGTATTCTCAAGACAGAAAACACAGTAACATTAGTAAGTAAAAACCAAATAGCAAGTCATTACAAATTCATGGGATTAATTTCATCTGGCATTCTTTCTGGCTTTTATTTAAAATGCGTAATGCTGAAATAATCAGACGTTTTCCTTGTGATATCTAAATGCAAAAGGAAACAACAGTTAGTGAACCATTATTAAATGAATCTCAGTCTTCAAATTTGATTCTGATGCAGTGGAATATTTTGTGAAAGATGAAAATCTAACAGACCAAACACACGTGATTTCAAATTTTGGCCTACTTTTGTAGAAGCAGATTTAAGAACCAAAACCTTCATAGTTCTAATTTTTGTCAGTGATTCAGCTTTGCTAGATATGCAGTGAAACTGAAATCAGAGCTTTTTTTCAATTCCAACAGAAACTAGTTTGTACTCTGGACATTCGTGTTGCTCCTTTGAAATCCATAAAGAAATCACTTGATTGAAAGGGACTTTTACACAGGGAAAAATCGCGCTAATACCCCACATTATCTTATTGGTTACAGTCCACTATTTTATTGTAGTCACCATAAGATTAGAAAAAAATAGCAGATAAATGACTATGTGTACTAGCATAATTTTATTATTTTTTACTAAGTGGAGCTGAACTCTCAGCACATTATTAAAAATTGTTTTCCTGTGGAACAACACATGTATGCTTTTTGGCAGCAATCATAGATTAATGAACAAACAATAACAACAAAATCATGCTCAACAACACCTGCCGTTTGGGGAAGGCAAATTAAAATAAGAGTGAGAGCACTGAACAGCTATACTGTGTCTAAATTCCTTTTTAAATATAATCAAAACTGCAACAGAAAATCTCATTAATTGCTGAAGGAATGCATAATTGTACAGTAACTTTAAAATAAGGTTTAAAACCATACATAAACATACCTACAAATTTGTTTGTATGTTTACATTAGTAACATACACAAACAAATGTATCATTTCAAACATTTTTGAGTGTATAATTTGGAAGTTTTAACTGTGCTCAAATTGTGCAACCATCACCACCATTTCACAATCTCACCAGCAATGTACAAGGGTTCCATTTCTCCACATACTCTCAAAGTTTTCTTTAAAAAATAATGAAAAATTCCAATGGGGATAAAGTGGTAATCTCATTGTGGTTTAGATATTCATGTATTAAGTAGCTAGTGATTTTGAACATCTTTTCATGCGCTTATTGGCAGTGGATTTGTAAGTGATTTCTTGGCTATATCACTGAATAAATACAAAACATAAGAAAAAATAGATCAATTGAACTTCATCAAAACTAAACACTTTTGTGCCTTAAAGGACATTGTCAGCATAGTGGAAAGAAAACCAACAACATGGGACAAAATATTTGCAAGTCATATATATGGTATGTATACAAATCACCCACTTGGATCTCTTCCAAATTCACTCTTCATTTTTTTCTACTCTAAAAAACTTTAAATAAACGTCAACTTTTGCTGTAAACCTTTCTCAGTCTCCTTTGCTACTTTATTCCCCTCAGTCAAATTTTTTCTTCTGAGAAGGCAAGAGTTGAGGTTACTGCAGACCATGATAGATTTGACACCAATAACTCAGATAACTTCCACTGGTAACAAGTGGATTAGCTGCTGGACAGGTGGTGGGAGTTCATGTGTAGTGTGTGGCTGGCCTGGCCCCAGGCAGTTCTGGACTGTGGACAGACCAGAACCCCATGCTACAGACACTCTGTGGAGAGAGAGCTCACATTGCTGAGAGAATGCTGAGGAAGAAATTTTGTCTTTTTAGTGAAGTCACATTCCTTTACATAATATAAAATTAACTGTTTCTTAATGAATTCCTTAGTGATACTTAGTACATGCATATTTGTGTGCAACTACCACATCTTAGTTCCAAATTATTTCCATTATCCCAAAAGGAAATTCTCTACTTATTAAGAAGCTCCTACCCAATCTGTCCTCTTTCTGACACCAGCAACCAATAATCTGATTTTTTTCTCTATGGATTTACTTATTCTAAATATTTACATAAACAAAATCATTCACTGTGTGACTTTTTTGATCAGCTTCTTCAGCCAAAATTTAAGTTTCCTCACATTGTAGCATTAGAGTTGTAATCCTTTTCACAGCTGAATAGTATGCTGTGGTATAAACATACCACATTTTGCTTCTGATTTTTTGTTGGTGGACATTTATTTGGTGTGTTTCCAGATTTTAGTTATTGTGAATGCTGATATGAACACATGTATACATGTTTTTGTTTGAATACCTCTGTTATTTTTTTTGTGTATATAGCTTGGAGTGGATTTTTGGGGTTCTATGGTAATTTTCTGTTTACCTTTTGCAGAACCACCAAACTATTTTTCACAGCAGCTGCAGCATTTTTCTTTCGCATATTCCCACTTCCATTTCAACAATTGTTAGCTCTTTTTTTTCAATTATAATTGGTGTGAAGAGGTAATTTACTGTAGTTTTGACTTGCATTTCCCCTAGGTTAAAGTGTGCAGGAGGCATAAGGGTTGGAGGAGCAAGAGGAAGGCTGAGGACAGCCATGTGGAGAGGATAAGCAAGCTCCAGGGGAGACAGTGGCTGTGGCAAACTCTGCCCGGTCTCAGCTCCAGCAGCGAATGGAAAGTGAGCCCATGATTGTATCGTGGATTTTCTCGCAATCTAGCTATTTCAGCAAGGAGAGTGTGTGATTTGGGGTACTGCACCCCTCTTCTCATAAGTCCCCTATAATTCAGTCTTCACTAGGCACCTGCCTGGAGCCAACCTGGTCTCTGCTCCCAGACAAAGGAGACCCTCATGCCCTGGGATCTTGATCCTGGTGGTCCCTAATGGACACAGGCCTAGAAGGAGGAGCACAGCCCATATGTGCTACAACAAAGACTATAAAGTACAGAAGTGGACACTATATTTAGCCCAGTCACCCCAGGCCACATGAACCAGGCTCACCACTCATGGGCCTCGGCCTCCCCCTTTGAGAAAGGAACTGCCACAACCATTAATCTCAACAGCCTTTCCAGGATTTAATAGGTCAAACAACTTGGAATTCTGCTGATTTTAAATGCTGCTGTCATTCCAGATCTCACACAACCCTAGTGCCAGACACTGGAGTCAGAGTCTGCAGGTTGCGTTCTCCTGCTGGTGTGGGAAAACGTGCCAACTCAGTCTCCACTTGTGGCTGGTACACAGAGTGCTTGACCACCAACATTTAATTATTTCCACTTTTACCTCTAAGGATTAACAAAGTGTGTCTGTGGTGTAAGCTGTCACTAACTTCCCTTCCTGTGGTCCTTACAGAGACTACCACAAAATACATGTCACTCTCAAAAACAAGCTTCTGTCAATTTGGTTAGCTCTGGGTTGACTTTTAGAAAAACTGTGTCCTCAGAAAGCAACTTCCTTTGGCTCCAAACCTAGAAGAGTACAACGAGCATTAAGATGGCCTTGAGCTTAGACCCAGAAAAGTTCTGTGTGCAAGGCTTACTCCTCCCTTCTTCAAAAAAGAGTGATGACCTAATACACTAGCCAGGTGCCCAGTGCCTCATGTAACCCAAAACTTCAACATAATATTAACCTTAACCCAGCCCCTACCCCTAATCCTAACCAAGAACCCCTCACACTAACAGCAACCCTAAGCTACAAAGTTGACCCCATCTTCAACACTGTGCCTAGCCACTCACCAAAACCTAAAACCCAAAACAAATCCCAATTCTAAATCCTAAATCTGACAGCTAAACCTGAATTTGACCCTGACCCTGAAATAACCCTAACACAAGGGTAACGCAAACATTACAGAAACCTGAACTTAAGATCTAAGCCTAAAACCTTAACCCTAAACAACACACAAAAAAAACCCAAACAAAAAACCCTATCTCCATCCCTTCAATGCTAATGCTAACCCTAACACTAACAACAACCGCTATATCTAACCCTAAATTCTAGCTCCTAAACTTACTTTCTGAACAGGAACATAACATTCACATTAAGTCTAACACTAACCCCTAACACAAACGCTAAATCTCTTATTACAACCCTAACCCTACACCTAAATGACACCTAAACCTAGCTCTTACAAACAGACAGAAACATGTCAAAAAGTGAGATGGGCCTAGCTTCCAAATCATATGTCTTTCTTCTATGATGGATACATTTTCTCTCGGACAGTGGACTCCGTGTTCTTCAGGTTTGAGACTCAGACTTGCACTCCTTGTTCCTCAGCTTGCAGGCAGCCTACTGTGATCATGTACATAAGTACTTATAATCTCCCTTACATATTTATATATACATATACATATACACACACACACACATATATATATGCAAATATAAAAATACATAAAGAGATGGCAAATTAAACAGTTTGTAATTATTCTCAAAAAGCATTTTTTTTTATTATACTTTAAGTTTTAGGGTACATGTGCACAAAGTGCAGGTCAGTTCTCCCCACTCCCCCTACCCCAAAACAGGCTCCAGTGTCTGATGTTTCCCATCTTGTGTCCATGTGTTCTCATTGTTCAATTCCCACTTATGAGTGAGAACATGCAGTGTTTGTTTTTTTGTCCCTGAGATAGTTTGCTGAGAATGATGGTTTCCAGCTTCATCCATGTCCCTACAAAGGACATGAACTCATCATTTTTTATGGCTGCATAGTATTCTATGCCATATATGTGCCACATTTTCTTAATCCAGTCTATCGTTGCTGGACATTCGGCTTGGATCCAAGTCTTTGCTGTTGTGAATAGTGCCGCAATAAACATACGTGTGCATGTGTCTTTATAGCAGCATGATTTATAATCCTTTGGGTATATACCCAGTAATGGGATTGTTGGGTTAAATAGTATTTCTAGTTCTAGATCCCTGAGGAATCCCCACACTGACTTCCACAGTGGTTGAATTAGGTTACAGTCCCACCAACTGTGTAAAAGTTTTCCTATTTCTCCATATCCTCTCCAGCACCTGTTGGTTCCTGACTTGTTAATGATAACCATTCTAACTGGTGTGAGATAGTATCTCATTGTGGTTTTGATTTGTATTTCTCTGATGACCAGTGATGACGAGCATTTTTTCATCTGTCTTTTGGCTGCATAAATGTCTTCTTTCGGGAAGTGTCTGTTCATATCCTTTGCCCACTTTTTGATTTTTTTTTCTTGTAAATTTGGTGGAGCTCTTTGTAGATTCTGGATATTAGTCTTTGTCAGATGAGTAGATTGCAAAATTTTTCTCCCATTCTTAGGTTGCCTGTTCACTCTGATGGTAGTTTATTTTGCTGTGCAGAGGCTCTTTAGTTTAATTAGATCCCATTTGTCAATTTTGTCTTTTGTTGCCATTGCTTTTGGTATTATAGCCAGGAAACACTTGCCTATGTCTATATCCTGAATTGTGTACTCCAGGAATTCCTCCAGGGTTTTTATGGCTTAAGGTCTAATATTTAAGTATTTAATCCATCTTGAATTAATTTTTGTATAAGGTGTAAGGAAGGGATCCAGTTACAGCTTTCTACATGTGGCTAGCCATTTATCCCAGCACCATTTATTAAATAGGGAACAGTTTCCCCATTTCTTGTTTTTGTCAGGTTTGTCAAAGATCAGATGGTTTTACATGTGTGGCATTATTTCTGGATCTCTGTTCTGTTCCACTTATCTACATCTCTGTTTTGGTACCAGTCCCATGCTGTTTTTGTTACTGTAGCCTTGTATTATTATTTGAAGTTACGTACTGTGATGCCTCCAGATTTGTTCTTTTGGCTTAGGATTGTCTTGGCAATGCGGGCTCTTTTTTGGTTCCATGTGAACTTTAAAATCGTATTTTTTCCAATTCTGTGAAGAAAGTCATTGGCAGCTTCATGGGGATAGCATTGAATCTATAAATTACCTTGGGCTGTATGGCCATTTTCATGACACTGATTCTTCTTACCTATGAGCACGGAAACTTCTTCCATTTGTTAGTATCCTCTTTTATTTCTTTGAGCAGTGGCTTGCAGTTCTCCTAGGAGATGTTCTTCATGTTCCTTGTAAGTTGGATTCCTAGATATTTTATTCTCTTTTGTAATTTTATTTTATTTTGTTAATATCATTATACTTTAAGTTTAAGGGTACCTGTGCACAATGTGCAGGTTTGTTACATATGTACCCATGTGCCATGTTGTTGTGCTGCACCCATTAACTTGTCATTTAGTATTAGGTATATCTCCTAATGCTATCCCTCCCCCCTATCCCCTTCTCCACCCCACAACCGTCCCCGGAGTGTGAAGTTCCTCTTCATGTGTCCATGTGTTCTCATTGTTCAATTCCCACCTATGAGTTAGAACACGTAGTGTGTCATTTTTTCTCCTTGCGATAGTTTACTGAGAATGATGATTTCCAGTTTCATCCATGTGCCTACAAAGGACATGAGCTCATCATTTTTTATGGCTGCATGACATTCCATGGTGTATATGTGCCACATTTTCTTAATCTAGTCTATCATCGTTTGACATTTGGGTTGGTTCCAAGTCTTTGCTATTGTGAATAGTGCCACAATAAACATAGGTGTGCATGTGTCTTTATATCAGCATGATTTACACTTTTTTGGGTATATACCAAGTAATGAGATGGCTTGGTCCAATGTTATTTCTAGTCCTAGATCCCTGAGGAATCACCACACTGACTTCCACAATGGTTGAACTAGTTTACAGTCCCACCAACACTGTAAAAAAGTGTGCTTATTTCTCCACATCCTCTCCAGCACCTGCTGTTTCCTGACCTTTTAATGATCACCATTCTAACTGGTGTGAGATGGTATCTCATTGTGGTTTTGATTTGCTTTTCTCTGATGGTTGGTGATGGTGAGCATGTTTTCATGTGTTTTTTGGCTGCATAAAAGTCTTCTTTTGAGAAATGTCTGTTCATGTCCTTCACACATATTTTGATGGGGTTGTTTGTTATTTTCCTGTGAATTTGTTCGAGTTCATTGTAGATTCTGGATATTAGCCCTTTGTCAGATGAGTAGGTTGTGAAAATTTTCTCCCATTTTGTAGGTTCTGTGTTTACTCTGATGGTAGTTGCATTTGCTGTGCAGCTCCTTAGTTTAATTAGATCCCATTTGTCAATTTTGGCTTTTGTTGCTGTTGCTTTTAGTGTTTTAGACATGAAGTCCTTGCCCATGACTATGTCCTGAATGGTGTTGCCTAGGTTTTCTTCTAGGGTTTTTATGGTTTTAGGTCTAACGTTTAAGTCTTTAATCCATCTGGAATTAATTTTTGTATAAGGTTAACAAAAAGATCCAGTTTCAGCTTTCTACCTATGACTAGCCAGTTTTCCCAGCACCATTTATTAAATAGGGAATCCTTTCCCTATTGTTTGTTTTTCTCAGATTTCTCAAAGATCAGATAGTTGTAGATATTCAGCATTATTTCTGAGGGCTCTACTCTGTTCCATTGATCTATCTCTCTGTTTTGGTACCAGTATCATGCTGTTTTGTAGTATAGTTTGAAGTCAGGTAGCATGATGCCTCCAGCTTTGTACTTTTGGCTTAGGATGGATTTGGAGATGCTGGCTCATTTTTGGTTCCATATGGACTTTAAAGTAGTTTTTTTTCCAATTCTGTGAAGAAAGTCATTGGCAGCTTGATGGGGATGGCACTGAATCTATAAATTACCTTAGGCAGCATAGCTTTTGTCACAATATTGATTCTTCCTACCCATGAGCATGGAATTATCTTCCATTTGTTTGTAACCTCTTTTATATCATTGAGCAGTGGTTTGTAGTTCTCCTTGAAGAGATCCTTCACATCCCTTGTAAGTTGGATTCCTAGGTATTTTATTCTCTTTGAAGCAACTGTGAATGGGAGTTCACTCATGATTTGGCTCTCTGTTTGTCTGTTATTGGTGTACAAGAATGCTTGTGATTTTTGTACATTGATTTTTTATCTGAGACTTTACTGAAGTTTCTTATCAGCTTAAGGAGATTTTGGCTGAGACAAAGGGGTTTTCTAGATATAAAATCATGTAATCTGCAAACAGGGACAATTTGACTTCCTCTTTTCCTAGTTAAATACCCTTTATTTCCTTTTCCTGCCTAATTGCCCTGACCAGAACATCCAACACTATGTTGAAAAGGAGTGGTGAGAGAGGACATCTGTGTCTTGTGCCAGTTTTCAAAGGGAATGCTTCCAGTTTTTGCCCATTCAGTATGATATTGACTGTGGGTTTATCATAGATGGCTCTTATTATTTTGAGATGTGTCCCATCAATACCTAATTTATTGAGAGTTTGTAGCATGAAGTGCTGTTGAATTTTGTCAAAGGCCTTTTCTGCATCTATTGAGATAATCCTGTGGTTATTGTCTCTGGTTCTGTTTTTATGCTGGATTACATTTATTGATTTGTGTATGTTGAACCAGGCTTGCATCCTATGGATGAAGCCCACTTGATCATGTTGGATAAGCTTTTTGATGTGCTGTTGGATTCTGTTTGCCAGTATTTTATTGAGGATTTTTGCGTCAATGTTCATCATGGATTATGGTCTAAAATTCTCTTTTTCGTTTGTGTCTCTGCCAGGATTTGCTGTCAGGATGACGCTGGCCTCATAAAATGAGTTAGGGAGGACTCCCTCTTTTTCTATTGATTGGAAAAGTTTCAGAAGAAATGGTACCAGTTCCTCCTTGTACCTCTGGTAGAATTCGGCTGTGAATCCATCTTGTCCTGCACTCTTTTTTGTTGGCAAGCTATTGATTATTGCCACAATTTCAGAGCCTGTTATTGGTCTATTCAGAGGTGCAACATCTTCCTGGATTAGTCTTCGGAGGGTGAATGTGTCAAGGAATTTATCCATTTCTTCTAGATTTTCTAGTTTATTTGCATAGAGGTGTTTGCAGTATTCTCTGATGATAGCTTGTATTTCTGTGGGATCACTGGTGATATCCCCTTTATCAATTTTTATTGCATCTATTTGATTCTTCTCTCTTTTCTTCTTTATTAGCCTCACTTGTGGTCGATCAATTTTGTTGATGTTTTCAAAAAACCAGCTCCTGGATTTATTAATTTCTTGAAGGGTTTTTTGTGTCTCTATTTCCTTCAGTTCTGCTCTGGTTTTAGTTATTTCTTCCCTTCTGCTAGTTTTTGAATCTATTTGCTCTTGATTTTCTAATTCTTTTAATTGAGATGCTAGGACGTCAATTTTGGATCTTTCCTGCTTTCTCTTTTGGGCATTTAGTGTTATAAATTTCCCTCTGCACAATGCTTTGAATGTGTCCCAGATATTCTGGTATGTCATTTCCCTGATCTCCTTGGTTTCAAAGAACATCTTTATTTCTGACTTCATTTCATTATTTACCCAGTAGTCATTCAGGAACAGGTTGCTCAGTTTCCCTGTAGTGGAGCGGTTTTGAGTGAATTTCCTAATCCTGAGTTCTAGTTTGATTTCACTGCGCTCTGAGAGACAGTTTGTTATAATTTCTCTTCTTTTACATTTGCTGAGGAGAGCTTTACTTCCAACTATGTGGTCAATTTTGGAGTAGGTGTCATGTTCTGCCAAAAAAAAAAGTATATTCTGTTAATTTGGGATGGAGAGTTCTGTAGATGTCTATTAGGTCTGCTTGGTGCAGAGCTGAGTTCAATTCCTGGGTATCCTTGTGAACATTTTGTCTCGTTGATCTGTCTAATGTTGACAGTGGGGTGTTACAGTCTCCCATTATTATTGTGTGGGAGTCTAAGTCTCTTTGTAGGTCACTCAGGACTTGCTTTATGAATCTGGGTGCTCCTGTATTGGGTGCTTATATATTTAGGATAGTTAGCTCTTCTTGTTGATTTGATCCCTTTACCATTATGTAATGGCCTCATCTCTTTTGATCTTTGTTCATTTAAAGTCTATTTTATCAGAGACTAGGATTGCAACCCCTGCCTTTTTTTGTCTTCCATTTGCTTGGATGATCTTCATCCCTTTATTCTGAGCCTATCTGTATCTCTGCACGTGAGATGGGTTTCCTGAATACAGCACACTGATGGGTCTTGACTCTTTATCCAATTTGCCCATCTGTGTCTATTAATTGGAGCATTTAGCCCATTTACATTTAAAGTTAATATTGTTATGTGTAAAGTTGATCCTGTCATTATGATTTTAGCTGGTTATTTTGCTCATTATTGATGCAGTTTCTTCCTAGCCTCAATGGTCTTTACAATTTGGCATGTTTTTCAGTGGCTGGTACCTGTTGTCCCTTTCCATGTTTAGCACTTCCTTCAGGAGCTCTTTTAGGGCAGGCCTGGTGGTGACAAAATATCTGAGTTTTTGCTTGTCTGTAAAGAATTTTATTTCTCCTTCACCTATGAATCTTAGTTTGGCTGGATATAAAATTCTGGGTGGAAAATTCTTTTCTTTAAGAATGTTAAATATTGGCCCCCTCTCTCTTCTCGCTTGTACACTTGCTGCTGAGAGATCCGCTGTTAGTCTGATGGGCTTCCCTTTGTGTGTAACCCGACCTGTCTCTCTGGCTGCCCTTAACATTTTTTCCTTCATTTCAACTTTGGTGCATCTATTTTATTCTCTTTGAAGCAATTGAGAATGGGATTTCACTCATGATTTGGCTCTCTGTTTGTCTGTTATTGGTTTTTAAGTATGCCTGTGAGTTTTGCACTTTGATTTTGTATCTGAGACTTTGCTGAATTTGCCTTTCAGCTTAAGGCGATTTTCAGCTGAGATGATGGGGACAGATGATATACAATCTTATCATCTGCAAACAGGGACAGTTTGACTTCCTCTTTTCCTAGTTCAATACCCTTTATCTCCTTCTTCTGTCCAATTACCCTGGCCAGAACTCCAACACTATGTTGAATAGGAGTGGTGAGAGAGGGCATCCCTGTCTTGTGCCAGTTTTCAAAGGGAATGCTTCCAGTTTTTGCCCATTCTGTATGATATTGGCTGTGGGTTTGTCATAGATAGCTTTTATTATTTTTAGATACTTCCCATCAATACCTAATTTACTGAGAGTCTTTAGCATGAAGCATTGATGAATTTTGTCAGAGGCCTTTCCTTCATCTATTGAGATAATCATGTGATTTCTGTCGTTGCTTCTGTTTATATGCTGGATTACATTTATTGATTTGTGTATGTTGAACCAGCCTTGCATCCCAGGGATAAAGCCCACTTGATCATGGTGGATAAGCTTTTTGATGTGCTCTGGATTCTCTTTGTCCGTATTTGGTTGAGGATTTTTGCATAGATGTTCATCAGTGATACTGGTCTAAATTTCACTTTTTTTTGTTGTGTCTCTGTCAGGCTTCAGTATCAGGATGATGCTGGACTCATAAAATGACTTAGAGGATTCTCTCTTTTTCTGTTGATTGGAATAGTTTCAGAAGGAAAGGTATCAGCTCTTCCTTGTACCTCTGGTAGAATTCGGCTGTGAATACATCTGGTCCTGGAATTTTTTTGGTTGGATCGCTATTAATTATTTCCTCAATTTCAGAGCCTGTTGTTGGTCTATTCAGAAGTGCAACTTCTTCCTGGTTTAGACTTGGGAGGTTGTATGTGTTGAGGAATTTATCCATTTCTTCTGGATTTTCAAGTTTATTTGCATAGAGGTGTTTATAGTACTCTTGGATGGTACTTTGTATTTCTGTGGGATCAGTAGTCATATTCCCTTTACATTTTTTGTTGCCTCTATTTGATTCTTCTGTCTTTTCTTCTGTATTAGTCTTGCTAATTGTCTGCCAATTTTGCTGATCTTTTCAAAAAGCAGCTCCTGGATGAACTGATTTTTGGAAGGGTTTTTAGTATCTCATCTCCTTCAGTTCTGCTCTGATCATAGTTATTTCTTGCCTTCTGCTATCTTTTGAATGTGTTTAGTATTGCTTCTTTAGTTCTTTTAATTTTGATATTAGGATGCCAATTTCAAATGTTTACTGCTTTCTTTTGTGGGAATTTAGTGCTATAAATTTCCCTCTACACACTGCTTTGAATGTGTCCCAGATATTCTGGTATGTTGTGTCCCTGATCTCATTGGTTTCAAAGAACATCTTTATTTCTGCCTTCATTTTGCTATGTACCCAGTAGTCATTCAGGAACAGGTTGCTCAGTTTCCATGTAGTGGAGCAGTTTTGAGTGAATTTCCTAATCCTGAGCTCTAGTTTGATTGCACTGTGCTCTGAGAGACACTTTGTTATAATTTCTGTTCTTTTACATGTGCTGAGGAGTGCTTTCATTCCAACTATGTGGTAAATTTTGGAATAGGTGTGATTTGTGGTGCTAAAAAATGTATATTCTGTTGATTTGGGAGGTAGAATTCCATAGATGTCTATGAGGTCCGCTTGGAGCAGAGCTGAGTTCAATTCCTGGATATCCTTGTGAACTTTTTGTCACATTGATCTGTCTAATGTTGACAGTGTGGTGTTACAGTGTCCCATTATTATTGTGTGGGAATCTAAGTCTCTTTGTAGGTCACTCAGGACTTGCTTTATGAATCTGGGTGCTCCCGTATTGGGTGCACATATATTTAGATTAGTTAGCTCTTCTTGTTGAATGGATTCCTTTACCATTATATAATGGCCTTCTTTGTCTCTTTTGATCTTTGTTCGTTAAAAGTCTGTTTAATCAGAGACTAGGATTGCAACCCCTGCCTTTTTTTGTCTTCCATTTGCTTGGTAGATCTTCCTCCATCCCTTTATTTTGAGCTTATTTGTGTCTTTGCATGTGAGATGGGTTTCCTGAATACAGCACACTGATGGTCTTGACTCTTTATCCAATTTGCCCATCTGTGTCTTTTAATTGGAGCATTCAGCCCATTTACATTTGAGGTTAATATTGTTATGTGTGAATATGATTTTGTCACTATGATGTTAGCTGATTATTTTGCTCATTAGTTGATGCAGTTTCTTCCTAGCCTCAAAGGTCTTCAGATTTGGCATGTTATGGCAGTGGCTGGTACTGGTTGTTCCTTTCCATGTTTAGCTCTTCCTTCAGGAGCTCTTTTAGGGCAGGCCTGATGATGACAAAATGTCCCAGCGTTTGCTTGTTGGTAAAGGATTTTGTTTCTCCTTCACTTATGAAGTTTGGTTGGCTGGATATAAAATTCTAGGTTGAAAATTATTTTCTTTAAGAATGTTTAATATTGGCACACACTCTCTTCTGGCTTGTACACTTTCTGCTGAGAGATTAGCTATTAGTCTGATGGGCTTCCCTTTGTGTGTAACCTGACCTTTCTCTCTGGCTGCGCTTAACATTTTTTCCCTTCATTTCAACTTTGGCGAATCTGACAATTTTGTGTCTTGGAGTTGCTCTTCTCAAGGAGTATCTTTGTGGCATTCTCTGTATTTCCTGAATTGGAATGTTGGAATGCTTTGTTAGATTGGGGAAGTTCTCCTGGATAATATCCTGTGGAGTGTTTTCCATCTTGGTTCCATTCTCCCTGTCACTTTGAGGTACACCAATCAGACATAGTTCTGGTCTTCTCACATAGTCCATATTTCTTGGAGCCTTTGTTCACTTCTTTTTATTCTTTTTTCTCTAAACTTCTCTTATCACTTCATTTCATTCATTTGATCTTCCATCACTGATACCCTTTCTTCCAGTTGATTGAATCAGCTACTGAGGCTTATGCCTTTCTCAAGTAGTTCTTGTGCCTTGGTTTTCATCTCCATCACATCCTTTAAGGACTTCTCTGCATTGGTTATTCTGGTTACCCATTCCTCTAATTATTTCCAAGGTTTTTAACTTCTTTGTCATGGGTTTCAACTTCCTCCTTTAGCTCAGAGTAGTTTGATCATCTGAAGCCTTCTTCGCTCAACTCATCAAAGCCATTCTCCATCCAGGTTTGTTCCATTGCTGGTGAGGAGTTGTGTTGCTTTGGAGGAGGAGAAGTGTTCTGATTTTTAGAGCTTCTAGATTTTCTGCTCTATTTTGTCCCCATCTTTGTGGTTTTATCTACCATTGTTCTTTGATGATGGTGACGTACAGGTGGGGTTTTGGTGTGGATATCCTTTCTGTTTGTTAGTTTTCCTTCTAACAGTCAGGACCCTCAACCACAGGTCTTTGGAGTTTGCTGGAGGTCCACTCCAGACCCTGTTACCCTAGGTATCAGCAGCAGAGGCCAAAGAACAGAAGATATTGGTGAACAGCAAATGTTGCTGCCTGATTGTTCCTCTGGAAGTTTTGTCTCAGGGGATTACCCAAACTTGTGAGGTGTCTTTCTGCCCCTAATGATGGGTGCCTCCCAGTTAGGCTACTTGGGGATTCAGGACCCACCTGAGGAGACAGTCTGTCTGATCTCAGATATCCAGCGGTGTGCTGGGAGAACCACTACTCTCTTCCATGCTGTCAGACAGGTACATTTAAGTCTGCAGAGGTTTCTGCTGCCTTTTGTTTGGTTATGCTCTGCCCCCACAGGTAGAGTCTACAGAGGTAGGCAGGCCTCCGATCTTCCAAGCACCTTCCTTTACCTGCTCAAGCCTCAGCAATTGTGGGTGCCCCTACCTCTGTCTCACTGCCACCTTGCAGTTTGATCTCAGACTGCTATTCTAGCAATGAGTGAGGCTGTGTGACCATAGAACCCTCCAACCCATTCACAGGATATAATCTCCTGGTGTGCCATTTGCTAAGACTGTTGGAAAAGTGCAGTATAAGGGTGGGAGTGACCTGATCTTTCAAGTGCCATCTGTCACACCTTTCTTTGACTAGGAAAGGGAATTCCCTGACCCTTTTTGCTTCCTGGATGAGGTGATGTCTCACCTTGCTTTGAGTCATACTCGGTGCACTGCACCCACTGTCCTGCACCCACTTGATAACACTACCCAGTGAGATGAACCCAGTACCTCAGTTAGAAGTGGAGAAGTCACCTGTCTTCTTCCTTCAGGTCTTGAGCTCATCACTATCCATAGGACACAACCAAAATGCATTCTTTGAATAAATACTAAAGGTGTAAGCCTTCTTTTAATAAGTCAGCTTGTTTGATGGTGACATTGTAAACTAATTCCATACAAAAAATCCTGACATATATACACATGTGCATATGAGCTTCAGTGGTCCATACCCATCTGTGTAAAAAAAAAAAAAAAAAAAAAAAAAAAAAAAAAAAAAACTCTTAAAGTACTTATTTTTCTATTTACTTACTTCCAAGGCTCTAGAACATATATCAGAGGAATTATTTAACAAATGGTTACCAATTAGTAAATACCCTTCATTTCTTTAAAAACAAAGGTGTATTATGTCTTCTTAGAAAAGGACAATTTAAACTTTCAGAAATATTTAGTAAATACTGGTTCTGTAATTATTGTAAAATGTACCCATGAACATCAGGTTCAAATTTAAGTAATCTAAAAAGCCTAACTCGCTCAGTGAAAAAACTGTTACAGGTAATAATGGTAATAGAAACAGTAATAATAATAAAACAGTGCCAGCACTTGGAAAAATCAGGTCAATCACAGGCTTCAATAAATATTCGTCTTTGACTACAAGATTTACCTGAACAACTTTGTTTCTACAAATAGTGCCAGCTTCTGTACACCACTTAATGTCTGCCAATGCCTCAATTTCACACTCTCTGCATTGTTCCAAGAATGTGTCTAAACAACAGAGCTCTCCTGTAGTATATTAAGCAAAACAAATTAATCTTGCCTTTTCCTTTTATGTATTCAATGGCATTTTATCAATCTTGGACAAAAAGTGAGCCCTATATGGGTAGGAGTTCTGCCAAGTGGAGAAGGCTCTAGCATCAACAAAAGAGCCTACAGCTCAGGTGCTAAGTGAGAACTAAGGAAGTAGTGTAAATGTAGATAATTACCATGTTGCTGCTACTTGCTCACCTTCTGAAACAAATTTTTGATTCAAATGAAAAAGATTTTCCGTTGTAGAATTTCATCTCCTTTTGGATTTATCTTAACAATTTTAGAAATTGTTCCTATTACATCGATTTCCTCATTCATTGATTTTTATTTTCTCTTACTGTCTAATATGCATTTATTATGAATGCATTATTTTATTACATTCAAACAAGGCAGAGAACAAATAATTCTAATCATAGATGTCCACTATGCAAACGTCTAACAAATTTTTTTTTAAATGTGGGAGATAATTGAGCATTGGTTCTACTAAACAACTTTAGCACAATTGAAAATCCTCTAACCCCAGCTATTAGCCTTGAAAATTTTGCTTTCATTTGGCTCACTTATTGTAATATCCTAGGATCATTATTGACTATGTTATGACTGGGATCATTCATGACTATATTATGGATACACATTGTGCTTTCTGAATGTTGACTTTTCTCCCTTGGTACCTCCAAAACAGAGGCAGACAAAGGTTTTATTTTTTGAAATTCATGTTTTACAAAAATATTGAAAAAGTAATTGGAAGGAAAAACAGATAAATAGAAAATATATTGTTTAATTTCTAATCATTGATTAACTGAACTGGCCTTATTTTACTAATGTTTACCCTAAGTTGAATCAATGGAAATTATATACACTTTTTCAAATCCTTCTGCTTTATGGAAACCAAAGTTGGAGTTAAGAAATCTTCAAAATATAATATCAAAAGGTTATAAATATGAGCTTCTAAAAATAATTTTCTCGACAGATGTTTCAACACTGTTAACTTCTCAAAGGTGCCTGACATTCAATATTTTAGGATATTTAGCAGCTTTTCTAACTTCTCAGCAGTAGATGCTAGTAAGAACCTTACCAATACCACTTTCAGTCATGAACCAGTGTTAGAGTGAAATCTAAAGTAAAATCTGCAGACCTATAAAAACCCCAGACAGTCACATGGACTGTCTGTTACCTCTATGAGCTCATCCTCTATAACTTTTCCCCGTCTACAGTCTGCTGCAGACACAGGTAGCTGGCTTTTTAAAAACAATTTATACAGTCTGCCACCAAGAATCATTGTACTTATTGATCTTGCTGCATGCTTACATTATTTTCTTATTATTTTCTTTAAATCTTTTTATGAAAGTCACTTTGTAAGCCACTTACTGTATATTTCTTTTACAAAAATCAAAATGTACTTTATAACAGAGAATCTTACATCATACATTTTCTACAAAATTGATAATTTCACTTAAAAAAAAACAAAAACTTTCTAAAATAACCACTAAAACAAAATTCTAACATCTAGGATTCAAAATTGGAAGTGTAATGGTCACTTTAAGTATTTTAAACAAGAGACAAAACATGAACCTCATAAATAACCATAAACTCTGAAATTAGAAAACACTCAGTTATTCATAGACAAAATAAAAGCAAAACTGCAGGGATGGCAGTTTCAAAAACATTCCCAAAAAGGGATTCAAACCATCAAAAACAGTCTGGACCCTGAAAATCAAGAGTATATGTCAACCAAGTAAACATTTAATCCAGAAAGACAATTGTAAAATGGAAAAGTTCCTTCTTTTTTCTTTAAGGATTGTCATATCACCTCCTAGGCACAGATGAAACCTTCAGAATTGAAATCCACACTGTCAAAATGAGGACTTGATTCCTGCTACTGGAAAAAGCAAAGAAAACCTTAAGTGCTAAATTGTTGTTGTTGTTGTTGTTTTTCTGAATCTTCCTAAAGGACATATGAAAATTTGGTAAAATGAACATTTATTTCTCCTTGGCCTAACTCAGAAGTCACTCTTGGTTGGAAATTCCAGGAATTGGTCACAAACATTTAAGTTGCTGAGTACAAAAAATACTGTTATTTTTTACACTAGGCTAAGGATAAACAGGAACAAAGGTTAGAGAGATTAGCATTTGTAAAAAATCGGCATATTCAAAAGAATTTTAATATACTGAAGCACCTAGAAAATCATGCATATGCTTACAACAGTAACATTCTAAAAGAAATGTAAAACAATATACATTAACCCTCAAGTATATCTGTAGCTTCAGAGTGAGAAGAAAGTGAATGTTAGGAGAGCAATATAAACAATCCCCCTGAGAGTTAAAGGAGAGTGTTAACACATACCCTGTATTTAAAAGTGATAATTTTCATATTGCTCTTATTCAAAGTGCTAATGGAATGCAAGCTAAGCTTTTAATAACTAATACATTGCATTTCAGAAATAAAAAAAGCATTCAGAGTTAGCACGTTATGACATTTCAAATACACAGATAACTTTCAGTGTTAGCACATTATGACATTTCAAATATAGTTTTCTGAAAAGCAAAAACAGAAAAACAAATAGAAAGTTATGAACAATGTAAACTAAATGCAGGAATTAAATGTGTCCCAAATTTTATAGACAAAGAACTAAAAACAGCAGTCTTAAGTAGGGCTAAAGAGAAATGATAGACAAATGATGAAAGAATAACGTGAGAGCATCAGTAAGACAAATTATAAAAGAACCTGTAAAAAAAATGGGATAACTACTGAAGTAAAGTCTATAATAAAGGGATTTAACAGCACATTTAAGCATGTAAATATTCGTTCAATCTGAAGGAATAAAAACTAAAATAACCCAGTCTGAGGAGTAAAATTTTTTTTAAAAAGTAAAAAAAAAAAATAAAGAGCAAATAGAACACCATGAGGTATACCGGTATATGCAATATGGGCATCTTATAAATAAACCATACCAGAAGCCAAAAATTTGTAAGACAAAAATGGCTGCACATTTCCTGAACTTAAAAAATCTGAATCAAAAAGATGAAAGAGGACAAAAGTCTTTAACCACAATATAGTCAACGATAGCCACATCAGGAAACATTATAGGCAATCAAGATCCAATACAAAGAAAATTGTAAAAGCAGATAGGGAATAGAAATTTGCTAGGTACAAGAAGATCTTCATTAAAATTAACAAATGATTGTTCAGCTGAAACCATGAAGTCAGAAGGTGGTGGGATATCCAAGTTTTAATAGAAAAATGCTATCAAACCTGAAATGTATGAATGGTAAAATGAAATTCAAGCAAACCTATCTAGATAAAGAAAAGCTAAAGGAAATTGTGACTACACCTTCTCTATAAGAAAAATGCTATTATTATTTCAACCCTGGCAAACTTAACTGTTAATGAACAGTCTGTGTGCACAGATATAATCACAGACAGTAATATAAATTGAGAAGGATGGAAAACTATAAGAGCAGCATATTTTTATATTGTTGACCTTAAACAATAAATTATTCACACAAGTTACTTTTGTTCATAGTGGGCTATTTTAAGTTTTCAATAATAATTGAAATCCCAAATACACCTAATTGTAATATAAAAAATACAACAGAAGGTTTTAAAAAATTAGCCAAATTTTTTAAACGAGCAAAAAATAAATTCAGGATCAAGCAGAAGAAAAAGCATATGGAAAACATGTAAGTCAATGTCAGAATATGTAACATTTTACTTGGAAGAACTGTAAATATGAGCTCTTGCTTAAAAAGGCACACATTGTTGCAAGTGTACACTTAAACGAAGGAGTCACATTTGTGACTTCTATGCGAGACATACTTTAGGTGTAAAGACAAATAGGCCAAAGTAAAATGATAGTAGATTCTGGGAAAGTTATGCAATGTACAACGGATCACTGTATATCCATCTGTTCAACTATACAATAGGTGCAGTGGAAGGATTAATATGATGTAATTACTATAGAATTCTGAGTCTACTTGAAGTTTTACAGCTTCCAAAAAAAGATTTACAAAGTAAATAAAAATTAAATTTTGTCAACTTTGTAGCCCAGATCAACAGCAGCTACTTATTCGTTAATAACCACCACGCTGGGATGCTGCCTTGCATATATTTCTGGAGCAGCTTACAAGAGCCATGGTAAAGAGAAGGGACCCTGTCCTCCAAATCTCAGGACTCACTTGGCGATTGCTGCTTCTGCTTATGGAGGTCCCGACAGAGGTAAATAGTCATTGTTTTATTCCCTAAATGTTATGCAGGCTCTTTGTCCCTCTGTGCAACCAAACTTCAGTAGACTTAAAAAGCAAAAATATTTTTTTCCTGATTGTACTTCTTTTCCTCTGAAGACATTTGTAGAACAAAACTTTCAAAATTAATCATATATATGGTTAATCATATATATTAATCATATATAATCATATATTATATAATATATAATATATCATTAATTAATATATAATTAATATATAATATATAATATATAATTATAAATATTATGTATTATGTAATATTGATATTACATAATATACATAACAATATAGATAATATATAATGTAATATTACACATAATGTATAATATTATATGTATATACACATATATTATACATATAATATTATATGTATATGTTATAAATATGTTATTCTACATATGCTATTGTACATATAATATTATATGTACATATACATAAGGTATATGTATAATAATATACATAATATACATAACAATATACATAATATACATAATATAATATTATGTAATATTATATAATATGTAAAATGTAATATAATATGTAATATTATATAGTATGTAAAATGTAATACAATATGTAATATTATATAATATGTAATATATAATATAATATATAATATCATATATTATAAATTCTAATATAGAATACATATTGTATATAATATCATATATTATATATGATATTATATATAATATGTATCATATATAATATATAGTGCATATCATATATTATATATTATATATAATATATCTGATATACTATATAATCATATATACAAATCATATATCAATCATATATACACATACATGTGTGCATACATATATATATATATATAAAATGAAATGTGGTTTTAACGATATGTGTCCCAAAACAATGTGCTTCCAAAAAGACCCAAGAAGAAGCTCAGTACAGCTTATTTACAAAAAGGAAAGAGCCTATGTAATGAATAAACAAAACTCTACCAAACATAGAAGTAGAAAATCTTATTGTCAAAGTTACAGCACTTTAAATTTTAAATGCTCTTTTTCAGCACCGGTAAAATCACAAACCACAGAGTGAAATAGGAAAGTATGTCTCATTTTAAGAACAACAACAAAAAAATTACGAAAAAATAACCTTCTTTTGACAGCCCTAATGGCAGCCTTACTAAAATGTAATATTTAAAATTTAGCTACTTAATAAGCTAATAGAATAAACAAAGAAGCACAAACAATTATGAACAAAAATTATTAATCCAAAGAGTAAAATTATTTTAAAACCTAAAAATGTCTAGAGATAAACTGTACAGTGAAATAGAGAAATATGGCTCATTTGAAGAATTAAAAAGAAATTATGATCTGAAACTTTTTTCAGACATCACAAATGGTGGTCTTACTAAAACATAATATTTAAAATTAAGATTCAGAGTCAGCTAATAGAAGAAACAAAAGAAGCACAAAAAATTGTGAACAAAAATTAATAAAAAAAGTAAAATTATTTTAAAACCTAAAAAAGTCTAGGGATAAAAAGAAAAAAAATATTCACTACAGATATTTAAAAGCAGACTTGAGCTGGGGGAAGAACACACTATCAGCAAATCAAAGAAACGGTGTTGATATTATTAAGTTAGGAAATGATAGAAAAAAAGTAAAGTAATGAGAACAAAGCCTAAAATACTGTGAAACACTATCAAGCAACCTTATTATGCATACTGGAAGTTCAAAGGGTGAGAAAAAAATGAGGAAGACTATTTAGAAACAATAATGGTAAAGAATGTCAAATGCAACAAACTCCAAGTAAGAGAAACTCAAAGAAACAAACTCAAATTATATGATAATTAAACTCTTCGAAAGAAAGACAGAGAAAATCTTGAAAGCAACAAAAGAAGTGACTAGTAATGTTCCAAGAACCCTCAAAATTAATCAGCAATCTTATCTGAAAACTCAGAGGACAGACAGCAATAGATTAACATATTCCAAATGATGTAAGAAAAAACTTTTGAACAGAAATCTTATGTTCAAAACATTGTCCCTTATAAGTGACGGAGAAATCATGACATTTCCAGATAAAAGCTGGGATATTTTACCAGTAGACTATCTTTTTTAAATATGTCTTATGGGATACTTCACGGTAAAATGAACAGACAATAAAGAGCAGTATGAATGAATATATATTATGGTAAAGATAAATATATAAGATATTATAAAACATAAAGAATAACCGTGCACACCTCCACAATTTGTTTCCCAAGCAATTTAAAACACAAATATATTGCATAAAAATACTATCACTAACTTATGTTTTTGACATACAATGCATAAAGGTATGATTTTGAGAACTCAAGAAGGAAATCATAGGGGTGAAGCTATACAGAGTTAAGGGATTTGTGTGTTATTGAAAGTAAGCTAGTATAACTTTAAAAGTGGAATAACTTTATAATATTCAATGTAATCACAGTATCAATGACAATTAAAAAAGAAAAAGAATAACAGGCAAGTATAAATCTTTCTGTACCACACCAGAGAGTAGGAGATGTGGATTTAGCTACTCTCACTTGAGGCTTCCAAGCTAGCTATCATGTACCATAAGACAAAGCCCAAGCTTTTCCACCAGGGCGTAAGTGTGGAGACCCTAAAGCACACGGCATAGCTGCTATTTCAAACAATTTTCACTATACCAGTGGTGAAGAAATAGAATAGGCTCATCCATATGCAGAACCTGGTGAAGAACTGGAGGCAGAAAGAAGTGACTATGTGGAGATACAAATGAAACAAATTTGGCACAGGAACTGCTCCAATCCTGTATCTTTCTTCACGGCTTTCCAGGAATTTGAAGTTGAAACTATTGTTGACAAAAGACAAGGCAAAAATGGAAAGACAGAGGCCAGGCACAGTGGCTCACATCTGTAATCTCAACACATTGCAAGGCTGGGGCGGGCAGATCACGAGTTCAGGAGATGGAGGCCATCCTGGCTAATACAGCGAAAACCTGTTTCTACTAAAAATCATAAAGTTAGCCAGGTGTGGTGGCAGGCCCCTGTAATCTCATCTACTCAGGAGGCTGAGGCAGGAGAATCACATGAACCCATGACGCAGAGGTTGCAGTGAGCTGAGATTGTGCAACTGTGCCACTGTACTCCCGCCTGAGTGATAGCTCAAGACTTTGTCTAAAACAAAAGAAAAATAAATAAAATTTGGTGTTGGAAAGGTTACGAAGAAACAGTGTCATACCAGAGCAGCACTGGTGAAAAATGTATATATGACTTTAACAGATGACAGACTGAAAAACAGAAAAAATTAAAAAGTGGCATGTACCAGAACAACTAGAAATTTTTCAAACAATACCAGAAGATGAATATCTACATCTACCAAGCTCAACTTTTCGAAGAATGCTCCTAAAACTCTAGTGTCTGTCCAACACCACAAATTCAAAAGCAGCCGGTTATGTGCTGCCAGCCAGAATGTTAGCAGTAATCCAGGGTCACGTCTGTCTGATGCAAAGAATATGGAGCTACTATATTCAACTATCAAGAAAGACAATTGCCCCTTACAGCCCTATTCACAAAAGAACACAGTGACTGGCCTTCAGGAACTCAAGAATCTGGACCCTATTGCAGCAGATCAGCAGGATACAGTGGTCTTCAAGGAGGAGGAAGGGAAGCTTATCAGGGCTTTATCAGATCCCAGGGCAGGACAGTGTGGAATAGAGAACAAGACCAAGATTCACCCACTATTTTCTCAGAAGTCTGGCTCAGTTACTGCTTCCATGGCTGCAGACTCAGCTACCAAAAAAGCTATAGTGTTATTAATGGGGCTATTAGCAGCCAATGGAGAAACAGACATGCATATATTACTTGCAAGAGAGAAAGGTGGACAAAGAAATGTTACTGACAATGGCAGAGATCAGCCTTTTATCAAGAAGATGTACTTCACCAGAGGGCTATCAGAAAATGCCAGCACATACAGATATATTGTAGTGAAGAAAGAGGATGGATTCACCCAGATGTTGCTATAAACTAGATCAACATAAAAAAATGCACTGAATATAGAAGTAATTAAAGAAATGGTTAATGCTCTGAATAGGGCTGCTGTGGGTGGGAGCAAGCTTGTGCTGTTCAGCGCAGGTGGAAGTGTCCTTTGCTGTGGTCTCGATTTTGGGTACTTTCTGAAGTATTTAAGGAAGGTCAGAAACAGAACAAGCCTTGAAATGATGAACACAATCAAGAACATTGTGAATAATTTCAATCAATTTTAAAAGCCTATTTTTGAATCAGTCAGTGGCCCATCCTTTGGAATAGGTGCATCCACACTGCCTCTTTGTGATTTCTTCTGAGCTAATGAAAAGGCTTGGTTTCAAATCCCTTATATGACATCTGGACAGAGTCCAGATGGCTGTTGTGTTACTTTAGCTCCTACTTGAACTTTGCATCATCCAGCCTCCTTAATTATTGTGACTATGAGACATTGCTTCATCCTTTGATTGGTCCCAGCCTAAGGTCTCAGGCCAAGCTGTCACTTCAGCTCCTTTCTTAGTCCAGGGCCAAGTTCCAAGATGGAGACTTGTAGCTTCTACAAATCATCACTTCAGCTCCAGGTGAATCCAAGACCAAGTTTCAGGGCCAAGATGAATAACGCTTACTCCAAAAACACTAAGCACATTCCTTTACTTCTCTGCCTTTAGAAACTGTAAAGCACAGTCTCATAATAGGTAAACCACTCACATTCCACCCCCACTGTGAAGAGTTTCTTACTTTCACTTATAAAAGTTTTGATTCAACATTTTTGCATCCATCCTCCTTTTCTTGGCCAGGAGACAAAGAACTCTGTGTGATACCTCACATTTAGAGATTTCTAGATTGTAGTGCACTAATGAGACCACAATGATTGAAGTCTGGGAATTGAGCTATGGGATGCATCAGCCTTGCGTGACCAACTGACAAACTGTCCCCACACTGTGATACATACCATTGAGGGCATTCAACCATATAGTGGTCATGAACAGAGTCTGAAAAGGGGCAAGGCAAATTGATACAGCCTAGAAACCTGAGGGACACCATCAAGCAGCCATACATATGCATTTTCGAAGTTCGAAGGAAGAGACAAAAGATCATGAAGACTATTTAACAAAATAGTCATAAAGAATGCAACAATTTAAGACAATAAGTAAACATCCAAGAAGCTCAACAGACTCCAAGTAACAAAAACTCAAAGAAACAAACTCAAAGTTACCTGATAATTAAACTGTCTAAAACAAACACAAAGAGAATCTTGAGGATTTTCAAAGGAAGGAGAGGAAATAGCAAGTCATGTAAAAGGGACCCTAAAAATAGCCAGTGGATTGCTTATCTTAATAACCACTGAAAAGCAGTAGATTACTTATCTGAAAACTAAGAAGATAGAAAGCAGTAGACTAATATGTTCCAAGTGATGTCAGAAAAAACTGTCAAACCTAAACCTTATGATCCACCAAATTGTCCATCAAAGTTGAGGGACACATTATGACATTCCCACATAAAAGCTGGCACCCTTTACAAGTAGACTACCCTTTAAGAAATGTCTTATGGAGTACTTCAGGGTAGAATGGACAGACACTCAAAGGCAGTATGAACAAACAAAGGTTAAGGTAAAGATAAATATATGTACAAATATATAAGATACAACATTTAGCTGGGCACGGTGGCTCACACCTGTAATCCCAGCACTTTGGGAGGCCGAGTTGAATGGTTCATGCGGTCAGGAGATCAAGACAATCCTGGCTAACACGGTGAAACCCCTTCTCTACTAAAAATACAAAAAAATTGACAGGCAATGTGGCAGGCAACTGTAGTCTCAGCTACTCGAGACGCTGACATAGGAGAATGGCATGAATCTGGGAGTCGGAGCTTTCAGTGAGCCTACATCACACCACTGCACTCCAGCCTGGGTGACAGGGCGAGACTCCATATCAAAAAGAAAAAAAAAATTAACAATATGCACCTCCACAAGTTGTTCTCCATGTACCTTAAGACACATACATATTTAATTAAAAAAAAACTTCTACTTTGTGTTTTTGACATAAAATGAATAAAGGTATAATTTTGAGGACTCAGTAAGTGAAATAGTGGAGGTAAATTATACAAGAGTAAAGGTTTTCTATGTTACTGAAGGTAAGCTAGTGTAACTTTAAAAATGTTATAACATTAGAATATTCCATACAATCATCATAGGAACCACAATTAAACAAACAAACACAAAGGACTAATAGGCAGGAAGGAAGCTTTCTGTTCTACACCAGAAGGTTGTGGCTGTGGATTTAGCTACTCTCACCTGAGGCTACTGAGCAAGCTCTCATGCACCATAGCATAGCTGCTATTTCACACAATTTTCACTACACCAGTGGTGATGAAATAGAAGAGGTTCATCCATACGCAGAAGCTATTGAAGAACTGGAGGCAGAAAGGAGTGGCTATGTGGAGACACAAATGAAAAAAAGTTGGCACAGCAACTGCTCCAATCCTGTGTCTTTCCTCATGGCTTCCCAGGAGTTTGAGGTTGAAAGTATTTTTGACAAAAGACAAGATTACAATGGGAATACAGAGTATTTGATTCGGTGGAAAGGTTATGACAAACAGGATGACACTTGGGAACCAAAGCAACACCTCACGGACTGCGAAAAATATATACATGATTTTAAGAGACAACAGACTGAAAAACAGAAAAAACTGACATGGACTAGAACCAGTAGAATTTTGTCAAACAATGCCAGAAGAAGAAATTCCAGATCTACAAAAGCGAGCTACTCTACGAAATCTCCTAAAACGCTAGTGACTGATAAACATCACAGATCCAAAAACAGCAAGTTATTTGCTGCCAGCAAGATCGTTAAGAGAAAGGCAGCTTCAATTCTCTCCAACACACAGAATATGGGGATAACAAGTTCAACTATCAAGACCCTTGCACCTGACAGCCCCTTTAATGACAAGAAAAGTGTGAGTGGCTTTCAGAAACATGAGAAACTGGACCCTATTGCAGCAGATCAGCAGGACACGGTGGTCTTCAAAGTGACAGAAGGGAAACTCCTCCAGGACCATTTGTCACGTCCTGGTGCAGAACAAACTGGACTAGAGAACAAGACTCAGATCCACCCACCAATGTCGCAGATGTATGGCTCAGTTACTGCTTCCATGGACACAGGTTCAGTTACCCAAAAAGGTATAGTGGTATTAATAGACTCATTAGCAGCCAATGGAAAAACAGACATGCATACCTCAGTTTCAAAGGTGAAAGGTGGGCAAAGAAATATTACTGATGACAGAAGACCAGCTTTTTATCAAGAAGATGTACTTTACCATAAGGTTAACAGAAAGTGCCAGGACTTACAGAGACATTGTGGTGAAGAAAGAGGATGGATTCACCCAGATAGTGCTATCAACTAGATCGACAGAAAAAAATGCACTGAATACAGAAGTAATTAAAGAAATGGTTAATGCTCTGAATAGTGCTGCTGTGGATGACAGCAAGCTTGTGCTGTTCAGTGCAGCTGGAAGTGTCTTTTGCTGCAGTCTTGATTTTGGGTACTTTCTGATGCACTTAAGGAATGACAGAAACAGAGCAAGCCTTGAAATGGTGGACACCATCAAGAACTTTGTGAATACTTCTATTCAATTTTAAAAGCCTATTGTTGTATCAGTCAATGGCCCTGCCATTGGACTAGGTGCATCCATCCTGCCTATTTGTGATCTCATGTGGGCAAATGAAAAGGCTTGGTTCCAAACCCCTTATACGACCTTTGGACAGAGTCCAGATGGCTGTTCAACCATTACATTTCAAAAAATGATGGGTAAAGCATCTGCCAATGAAACATTATTTGCTGGGTGAAAGCTGACAGCACGGGAGGCATGTGCCAGAGGTATGGTTTCTCAGGTATTTTTGAGTGGAACTTTCACCCAAGAGGTTATGATTCAAATTAAGGAGCTTGCCTCATATAATCAAATTGTACTGGCAGAATGTAAGGCCCTTGTTCACAGCAATATTAAGTTGGAGATGGAACAGGCCAATGAGAGAGAGTGTGAGGTGCTGAGGAAGATCTGGAGCTCAGCCCAAGGGATAGAATCCATGTTAAAGTATGTTGAAAATAAAAGTGATGAGTTTTAATTGTCAGTCTGTCTGCTCAGGACACAAGAACTAAGCTGAACCAAATGCATCATGAGTTGCAAGATGCCCTAATCCATCTTCATAACCCAAAATAGTTTCACCCATAGCTAAGGCTTGGAAACAGAACTGGAAATGTCCAAACTAGGTATTTAAATGGTCACATAATTTTTAAGCACTGTAGCTTTAAAAGAAGTAATAAAACAGCTTGTTTGTCCAAATGTGTTTATTTTGTGCTCACATAAGCCCATATATAAAAGCAGACTGTTGGGTACTAGATTCTTCTTGTAAGCTCCAATATGTATCTATGGCTACTACTATATATAAGACCAGAGTTGTGTTTTATTGGATGTTTATGACAGAGAATCCTGTAACAATGTTGATTTTTCTTATTTTTATGTCCTAGAATACTGTTACTGGGTTACAAGTCAGCCTTAGCTTCCCTCCCAAAAAAGACACAGAAATGTCAGAGATGGTGCCTTTAACTTTACACTGGCACAAACACCTCAGAGACACATAATTATAAATTAAAAGACTTCTCTTTTAGAATAAATATTTCTGGCACAAAATTCACTGATGATCATTCTCCTAAACTGAACATATGACTAGAATTAGTGGTGAGATATCACTTGATTTTCTTTTCTTTTATATATGTCTAGTTCTTACCCAGTTAACAAAAGAAAACTTTATCTCTCTAAGGTAAAACTTGTTGCACCATATTAGTGAATTATGGAATCACTTTGGTGGAAATATTCAGGTTTTAATGTTTGTAATGTGCAGATTTAGGTTACCTTAGAGTATGCTCTAGTTAATAAGTTAAAATTCTGGACACATTATTAAAGGCAGAAACTTCTTTCAAAACAAAGACCCCTACACTCTGTATGACCTTTACAATTATCAGTGTCTCTTTTTATCAGCACGTAATTTTCTAGAACACTGTATGTGTTCAGTTACCCAAAAGCTCTATGAATACTGTCTTGATGGTTTTTATCGAGGCTCCATTGCACAGGCATAATTGAATAATCCACTGGCCACTGGTGATGAATGTCATCTTTTTCACAAGATCTCTAGGGTGTCACTTCACCAGCCAGCAATCTCTGTGGATGATGGCACCTTTGTGCAAGTTTCTCTTGAGCCTGCTTGTCTAATTTTAAACACCCATCTTACAGGCGGCACTCAGATCAAACTATGGGCTTAGCTTTCAGTTTTCTATGGATGCACCAGGCACAGAATGGAGGCAGATGCATGAGTGAGTGTTGGTTGAGTTCCATCACTGCACACAGCTTTACATGTTTTCTCTGATGAGGTAAGCAGGTAAGGTGCTGGTAAAGGTGACAGTTCCCTGAAAATCTTTAGGTGAATCAGGCATAGCACAAGCTTTCTCTTCTGCAGGCACTGAAGAATGCAGTGGCATCCAGAAATGAAGAAATGCCAGAAAATGCAAAGACCTAAAGACGTCGTCTCAGCCCTGGCTTGGGAATGGTTTAGATCTGGGATATCTAAAGCGCAAATGTCCTGCTTTCTTTTTTTCTTTTTCTTTTCTTTTTTTCTTTTTCTCATCTATGGGATCACTATGGCTTAAATTAGGTTTTTCAAAGGGCTCTGTCTCTCTTTCTACTTGAAATTAGGATCTTGTGTTTTCTTCACTCTTTCTGTCTTTCACTGCTTTTTATTTATTATGACATGCTATGGAAGAAATGTGTTTCAGCCCAGCATCTTTCTATTGACTGTAGGGCTGTGTGTCAGAAGCAGTAAGATTTTGGCTTAGCAATAACATAACGTCTTCCTATTTGAGAGCAAAAAAAAAGGCTAGATATTATAAAGGCTCTATATATTTATTGATGTATCAGAAAACTTCCCCAGGTCTTACTTTATTTGTTTAAGGTACTGTAATGAAAAGGAAACTTGCAATTTACTGGCACCTCATTCATTGGGCATTTCCTATAGGGGTAGTAAGGAACATGGAGGGTCGGATGTAAAAACTGGAAAAGCTGATGATGGTGTGACTAAAAATTCTCTACATTAAGAAGATGAGAAAACCTGGAGTAACAAAATTTGATTTTGATTGTTTCCAGGGAGAATGTTTCTCTAACATTTGGGAGTTGTTTCTTGTGGGCTCTTCTGATATGACTGCTAAGAAGGCATGAACAATTTTACAATATTTACAAAGATGTGGGTTGTTTCACGGAGCAAAAAGCCTTGCACATAGGAAATTTCAAACAATGTGCCTTCAACCCTCAGAAACTACCTAGCTCTTCAGTATTATTGAGAAAAAAAAGCTATGTAGTTGTGCTGTATTAATAGTAAAATTTCCACAGGCAGAGAAACAGCCTGGACTATCAGGCTGCAGACAGAAATTTAAGAATCCTGCACAATCCTGTGGCCCAAGCAAATAATCTTTTAAAAAGCCCAACTTTGTGTGTGTGTGTGCTTAAGACATGCCCACAGCGACTCAGATTAAAAAAAGACCCCATATTAAAATGTTGTGTCTTTTGTGTAACCAGATTGCTTCCAGGAAATAGTCTCTCTTTTTTAGAACATGTACATATTGGACTCCAGTGTGTTACAAAGGGCACCTTATTTTACTAAACATGCTTCAGGCTCTGAGACAAATTTCAGTAAATTATCATTTTAGCCTCTGGACCCATGCCAAGGTCCTCAGCCATCCTTTCACTTTAGCTCTTGTGTGGCTCAGGGCCAAGTTCTTGAGCCAAGCTGAGTCATTGCATCAGGTATTAATATTTCCAGGCACAAGGACCCAGGAAAGATGAGTAGTGCTTTCTTCAAAACTAGTTAGTACATTTTCTTTCTTCTGAGTCCATAAAAATATCAGACTGTTTCTCAGAGTGGGCAACTGACTCTACTCCACCAGAAGTTAACATATTAAACATTTGCTATCATCTCACCTTTTGAATTCATAATTTTTAATTTTCTTGAGATTAAAAAAATCTATGTGTCACCTAAAAATGAGAGACTGATAGATTTTGGTTCTCTGGGGCACAGCCACTTTTGTCTATGATTCATGGACTGAGAAAAGCTTTAATTAAAAAGGTCACTAGTAGCTGGGCACAGTGGCTCATGACTGCTATCACAGCACTTTGGGTGGCCAATGCAGGCAGATCATGAGGAGATCGAGATCGAGATGACCCTGGCTAACACAGTGAAGCCCGCATGAAGCCTATTAAAAATACAAAAAAAAGTTGTGTGTGGTGGTGGGCACCTGTAGTGACAGCTACTTGGTAGGCTAAGGCAAGAGAATGGCATAAACCCCGGAGATGTAGCTTGCAGATACCCAAGATCACTCAAGTGGGCTCCAGCTTAAGCAACAGAGTGAGAATCCATTAAATAAAAAAAGTGAGTAGGAGTGCAATTCCAAACTATTGACATTCATATCTGCAGCTTGTCCTCTATTTGCATTCATATCTGCAGCTTGTTCTTAGTTTTTGTTTGTTTTTCTTATTTGTTTTTCTTTTTTAAATTTCTGAAGAGCAAAGAAAACTCTGGGCAAGTGCCAGGTAAAATCCGATAGATTGCCTGCCATTCTTACAAAGCTTAGGAGAAAGGGATGTTGGGAGACACATTGGCAGTCTCCTTTCACCCTCCACTGTTGAAAATGTTGCCTCTGTTCCAACTATTTTCTTTCACAGAGGATCCAGCTGTCATGTAGGACTGAAAGGATATCTAAGTTAATTGAAGATTTCTGGTTAAGACTATACAACGGCATTTTGTGAAGGCCTCAAAACTAACTCCAGTTTCTGACAGCCTATCAGAGTGTTGCCACCAAAAATTTCAGGCTTTTCTGTGGAATTTGTTTATTTCTTTTTTGTCATTGTGTGGCTAATGTCCCTCCTGTTTCTTCTTTGTATGCAATGTTGCGATCTGTAGATGTAAGCTCACTGATAAAAGTCAGTCATTAGAAACATAATTCAAAGAGTTGCTATTTTGTGATTTTTTTCTTTCAAATAGGAAGAATTCAAAATTGTCATCTAAAAATTTTTATTTGATAAGGATCTTTTTTCTGCCAATGATAGATGTTCACTTCGCTGTAAGGAATGGCATACATTCAAATAAAATTTCTCTTTCTGGCTGGTTATTTCTCTTTAAAAAGCTCCACAAAATCATATATATCTAAACAGTTTCTTTGTGAGACGCATCTATTTTCTGCAGAGACACACACTGTGGGGACAGGTGATAGAGCGTTAACCTTCTTTTTCTAACTTTTGAGTATATAAACCTGGGATTCAGCATTTTCATGGAACATTTTAGATCTTAAAATGCAACCTAGTGAAATTAGTTTTTTCTCTGTGGGGAAGCCTTGCCAGTACTTTGCACAAAACCCTTGGTTTTCTAACTCCTCTCTCTCCTATATCTCTCTAACAGTAATAAGACTCTGTGACCTATCAGTAAACAGAAAATTTCCACTTTCAATAATCAGAAAGAAGGTGCCTTTGAGAGACATATTTTAGCTAAGTACTGTCTTATGAAAGCCAGCCATATGAGCTTTACTTGTTTTAAGGCACACCTTCTTCCTCCAGCAGCACTGACATTTAAACTAACAGAAAATTTTATGTTTCAAAGTCAATAGATCTTATTTCCTACAATTTCAATATTTTTTCTAGGCCATAGCAAGGGAAGCCACAAATAGCATTAAAATTCTTACTCTGTACAAGTGTCTTGCTAGAATCCAATGACTATACCATCTTTTTTTTAGGTTCCCAAGTTACTTTGGTTATCTTCTGGGTTGAGTAGGCTTAAGAAATCAACAAAGAGTCACCAGTGGAGAGGTAAATCCTGTGCAGGTAAACATTACTTGTCCTGCTGTCTAGATCCTCCGGAACTGTGGGTGAAGGTTTAGCTTGCATCCATGGGGGACAACTATGTCAGTCATCAGACTCAGAAAAGACAAGAAGAATGCAAAAACAAGGAATATCCTATCTTTCTATTCAGTAAGGGTCATTTCAAAAGGGGGAAAAAGATAATAGGAAGATTTTTTTCCATATTTCTTCAGAAACTTTACAAACTATCTGCAGTGTGCACCTCTCTAGATTACTGTCGGAAACACAGAAATTTCATTGACTGTGAGACTCTGAAAAAAGAAAGTGGCTTATTTATGTATTTATTGCTCAAGGGCATGACAGCCATAACAGCTCCAGGACAGACACTCCTAGCTTTCTGAGGAAAGTGTTCATTTTAGTACTATTCAACAGGTACCTCTTTTGTTCAGATAGCAAAGAAAAGAGTTTGATTTTTTCTTTTTTTCTTCAACCTTACTTTGACTTGGGAGAAAACTCAGATGTTTCTAAGCATGGTAAAACTGACTCTGCCCTCTTGGCAGTCATAACAGGCAAGTTTCAAAGAAATAATTCATTAAAGTCAGAGACAAGCCCCCGAGGTACACTAAATTATATCTTCTAAATGCCACATGTACCACCATCATTTAGAACTTCCAATAGCCATTTCATCAGCTTGTCTTATTGTGCCACTAAAGAAACCCCAACCTCACTGTTGCCCCTGCAGGAAATACTCCATAGATGTGATACTTGTATAGTAGAAGTTTTCTTCTCATTGTAGAGACTTAGACAAAAAAGTGAAAAACATAATTAAATGTCCCCTGACGACCCCAGTGGACATACAGAGATACTTCAAAATCTAACTCAAGTGCTTAATCATACCTGAATAGACGATACATTACTACTAAACCAAACCCTAACTGTTGCCCTGAAGCATGCAGCTTTACAGAGAGCAGAGTTATCCATGGATGAACCACATGTCTTTTACAAAATCTTGAAAAAGGGAGGGTGAAAAGGAAAAAAAAGTTGAACTGATAACAGAATTCTTATTCATAATAGGAAAGGATGGAGTGCTGAAAACTCTATTGGAATCTTATTGATCCTATAGCGGATAAAAAAAAAAGTTAGTGAGCCTACTGGAAGGCTTATTAGTGAACAGAACAAAACTTCATTATTACTCTAAACTATTCATAATAGGTTAAAACCACATAAAAATTATAGAGGCTATTTTAAAATCCTGAGAGAGGCTTTAGTGAAACCCATGTTCCTAACTCCCTATTGAGTTGAGATAAAGTTAATCTTAAGAGAAAAGTTTATTACTCAAGCAGACCCTGACATCAAAAGAAAGCTGTAAAAATATGTCCTAGGTTCAGATAATATTGTCCTTTTAACAATGCACCACAATGTCACAGCCTTTCTTTCATTTCAGATAACACTAAGAGTCTTTTCTTTTACATTTAAGAAGATTAAAAACTGTATACAAAGGAAACTGTTTGGAGTTAAAGTTTAAATAAGTGGCAAGAGAAGCTCTCTGCCAGTAGAGATAGAAGCTTGAATAAGTTGTCCACTGGGGTTTAAGGACTTTATGGCCTAAAAAATAAAGATATATACTTAATTTGCAAGCTGTCACAGAGAATGCGTGACTTAGCTTTGCCCAGGCCCAGGACCTATTAGACAGCTTAACTCAGGCACTTTGCCTGGGAGCAGACTGAAGTGGTAATTTGCAAAGACTGCTTAGCTTGGCACAGGACCTAAAGTAAAAGCTTGTCTTGAGATGCTGGCTCAGGAACAATCAGAGATTGAAATGATGATTCATATGGGTTGAGCAACCAGTCAAATACAAAAAGAAATATTTCAGCCAGTACCCACTAGATCCCACTGGGTTTATGCCCATAAAACCAAAAAAAAAAAAAAAAAAAAAAAAAAAAAAAAAACCTTTATTTTCGGAAAGCCCTCTGAGTATACAGAAAACAGCATGCCTATACCAGGCGCTGGTTCCCAGTCTGAATGAGTGGGAGGTTTGTACAAGATTTTATCTGAATGGACTGAAAGTTCTGTTATTTCTGTTGCTGCAGCCATGCTATCAGGCACAAGCTTCTGTGTTAGATCCCTTACTGGTGCCTACGCTTCTTTTGGTCTTATTATTATGTTGGAATCAGGCCCTTACCTGTTGATTGGGGGTCTTCCAGAAACCATTTCCTTGCTGTTTTCATATGGAAAGCTAGCTAAGTTGTCTTTGTCTTCCCTCAGAAATGAAAACTCTAACTTCTCTTAGGAGATTGGACATTGGTCTTTCTGGATGCTTTCTGCTCGAGAAGAGTGTTGTGTAGAAAACAATAGGTAGGATTCTACTGAGAGTTGGTTAAGTGTTTGTAGAAGAAAGACAGGTTAATGCATGGTTTAATTTGCATTATATTTTAAGGTGTGATAGACTTAAGGCAAAAAAAGAAAACCAGCTTCGATTATTAGAAAAAGCGTATCACAACTAGACAAGAAGAGTAAGAACAGCTGAAATTCTTCAAGGCTGCTAACGTGACCAAATAATTGTGGCTATAATTATACCTATTAAGATTTTGTTACATGAGACAGGTTTATTTAGCTTTCTTGATTTGATCCTTTAAAGCAAAAATTCTGTTACAGGAACCAGATTTTCTCTTATTATCAGAAAATATATGTGGAAGGCATTTCCAGAATTAGAATATTGTTCTAGATTTCTCTATTAATCATATCTTTCTGTTTTCCAAGAACTGAAGCTGGACCTCAATAGTTGGCTAACAGAAAAAATATAAAAAATAAAAGGTTAATTAAAATTGTCGGAAAACCTTAAAAACAACTTATGAAGTGAGAAATTGATGATGGGGTGTGACAGGCTTTGAGATACATATCTTTGTTCTAGTCCTAATTTTTTTTAAGAATGAATCATGATAAAATTTAGTCATTGGCAAAACAGACTTGCCTTACACTTAGCCAGACAATTTTTGTACAGTGCTGTGAGAAATACATTTACATGGGTGTTCCTCATGGGCTTTTATGAATCTCTGCTCTACAAGGAATCTTAAATAGGACATTATAAAGCTGCATCCAACCACAAGTTTGACCCTTAGATACATATTATTTGGATAAAGTCCTCTATTTTTTGAGATTCCAAGTGCATGTGGTTCCTAGGCCTGATAGAAAGTTACCACAGATTAGAAAACCTGTATTGGGACTGTGTAAACAAAGTATAAGGCTGGGTTTCTTAGACAGCTTTTATTGATTCTAAAAGTCATATGTAATTCATTAAACAAGGCACACTCTACCAGTCAAAGCCTTAGAAAAGCAACGAGCTTATCCTATTGGGTTATGTTGCAAATGAAAATATATTTTTATTGCACTGAATAAAACAATTATATTGTTGTAAGTTAAGAATAGTTACACACACTTTCCGAATTTTAAAGGAACTAGGCATAGAGCAAAAAAGCATGTTCCAAGTTTTGTTAATAGGAGTATACCAATTGACAGTGTTAAAATCTTTAACTAGTTTAAAAGAAAGTGCACTTGACTTTAAAAAACAAAACAAGAATTAGAAATGTTCTAAAATAAAGGTAAAGAGATTTCTTCATTCTTCTGTTAGTTTAGTGTATTTTAACATTTCTCCTACTTGATATTTGTAAGCATTTTAGCTATTCCTAAGTTCTGTAAATTTTCCTGTAATAAGAAAACCTACAGTTAAGAACAGCTGGTAAAGCTCTACAGCTAATTTTAAGCCATTATTCTTGATGAAGATTAAATCTCTGTAAATGACAAAATGCCTAGAGTGGTTAGAAACAGAATAGGCAAAGACATTTGGTTACTTCCGTGGTTTACAAAAGCTTAACATAATCACCGTAATTAAAACTGATAGCACATATTCAGATATTAAGAACATGAAAAACCCCATGTGCTTTTGAGACTTGTGTTAATATTACTCACTAAAATATATTCTGAAAAAAAAAATGACACCATCAAAATCACATGTGTTTAAATATGTTTTATAATCCTCTTTAACTTTTTCTTTTATGCCTCAGGGGCTCTCTGAGGCATTCAAAACTCAGGGTTCAGAAAATACATCCTTGAAGTTAAAATTTTATTCTAGGAAGGCTGCCAAATATTTTTGAGGATTAAGACACTTAATGTTGTGATATCCAACTCCAGATTTCCATAAGTCATTGGTGTTGCCAAAATACAGTTGGTAGAAATGTTTGAAGGGCAGAAACATTTTTATCAGCCTTCAATATTACATAATGAACCCTTTCCAAAAGACAAATTTTCCTTTTGTAGTTCTCCACTAATATTAAACCCAAACTGAATGAAACCTTACGTAAAATTATATTTAACCTTAGAAAGTTTGACAAACAGGTGAGATTTTCACAAACTATTACAAAATTTTAACAAACTTCTACAAATTTGCTAAAGAGAAGATTAATGTTTCAAGAAATTTTTGTTGTGTTTTCACTTCAATGCTTCATGGCAGAAATAAACATAAAACCCTTTTCAATCTAGCACCTGGGTTGGCAGAGTTTTGTTTTGCAAGATTAATTTTTTTAAGTTATTTTCAAAATTTTTGTAAACAGTTAGCTTTATTTTACTTAATTAAAGAAAATCTTTACTTCTAGGAAAAATGTACATTTCCATGCCTTTCTAGAATTTATTTTCACTACAAACAAATTTTACTCCAATACAACACCTGGAGATTAAATGTATACACAGTATTCTCAATTACACATACACAGTATTCTCAATTACACATTATAATAACATCTTTAACAATTAATAACTTCAGGGCAGCCAGAGAAAAAAGTCGGGTTACCCACAAGGGGAAGCCCACCAGACTAACAGCAGATTTTTCAGCAGAAACTCTACAAGCCAGAAGAGAGTGGGGGCCAATAGTCAACATTCTTAAAGAAAAGAATTTTCAACCCAGAATTTCATATCCAGCCAAACTAAACTTCATAAGTGAAGGAGAAATAAAATACTTTACAGACAAGCAAATGCTGAGAGATTTTGTCACCACCAGTCCTGCCTTAAAAGAGCTCCTGAAGGAAACACTAAACATGGCAAGGAACAAACGGTAGGAGCCACTATAAAATCATGCCAAATTCAAAGACCATTGAGGCTAGGAAGAAACTGCATCAACTAATGAGCAAAATAACCAGCTAACATCAAAATGACAGGATCAAATTCACACATAACAATATGACTTTTCAACATAAATAGACTAAATGCTCCAATTAAAAGACACAGATGGGCAAATTGGATAAAGAGTCAAGACCCAGCAGTGTGCTGTATTCACGAAACCCATCTCATGTGCAGAGACACACATAAGCTCAAAATAAAAGGATGGAGGAAGATCTACCAAGCAAAAGGAAAACAAAAAAAGGCAGGGGTGGCAATCCTAGTCTCTGATAAAACAGACATAAAACCAACAAAGGTCAAAAGAGACAAAGAAGGCTGTTACATAATAGTAAAGGGATCAATTCAACAAGAAGAGCTAACTATCCTAAATATATATGCACCCAATACAGGAGCACCCACATTCATAAAGCAATTCCTGAGTGACCTAGAAAGAGATTTAGACTCCCACACAATAATAATGGGAGAATTTAAGAATCCACTGTCAACAATAGACAGATCAACGAGACAGAAAGTTAACAAGGATATCCAGGAATTGAACTCAGCTCTGGACCAAACAGACCTAATAGACATCTGCAGAACTCTCCACCCCAAATCAACAGAATATACATTTTTTCAGCACTGCACCTCACCTATTCCAAAATTGACCACATTCTTGGAAATAAAGCTCTCCTCAGCAAATGTAAAAGAACAGAAATTATAACTAACTGTCTCTCACACCACAGTGCAATCAAGCTAGAACTCAGGATTAAGAAACTCCCTCAAAACTGCTCAAGCCCATGGAAACTAAACAACCTGCTCCTGAATGACTACTGGGTAAATAACAAAATGAAGGCAAAAATAGAGATGTTCTTGTAACCAATGAGAATAAAGACACAACATACCAGAATCTCTGTGACACATTCAAAGCAGTGTGTAGAGGGACATGTATAACACTAAATTGCCCACAAGAGAAAGAAGGAAAGATCCAAAATTGACACCCTAACATCACAATTAAAAGAACTAGAAAAGCAAGAGCAAACATATTCAAAAGCTAGCAGAAGGCAAGAAATAACTAAAATCAGAGTAGAACTGAGGGAAATACAGACACATAAAACCTTTCAAAAAACTAATGAACCAAGGAGCAGGTTTTTTGAAAGGATCAACAAAATTGATAGACTGTTAGCAAGACGAATAAAGAAGAAAAGAGAGAAGAATCAAACAGATGCAATAAAAAATAATAAAAGGGATATCACCACCAATCCCACAGAAATACAAACTACCAACAGATAATACTACAGACACCTCTATGCAAATAAGCTAGAAAATCTAGAAGAAATGTATAAATTCCTCGACACATACACCCTCCCAAGACTAAACCAGGAAGAAGTTGAATCTCTGAATACACCAATAACAGGCTCTGAAATTGTGGCAATAATCAATAGTTTACCAATCAAAAAGAGTGCAGGAACAGACAGATTCACAGCCAAATTCTACCACAGATACATGAGGAACTGCTACCATTCCTTCTGAAACTATTCCAATAAATAGATAAAGAGGAATCCTCCCTACCTCATTTTATGAGGCCAGCACCATCCTGATACCAAAGCCAGGCAGAGACACAACAAAAAAAGAGACTTTTAGACCAATATCCTTGATAAACATTGATGCAAAAATCCTCAATAAAATACTGGCAAACTAAACCCAACAGCACATCAAAAAGATTATCCACCATGATCAAGTGGCTTTCATCCCTGGGATGCAAGGCTGGTTCAATATATGCAAATCAATAAATATAATCCAGCATATAAACAGAACCAAAGACAAAAACCACATGGTTATCTCAATAGATGCAGAAAAGAACTTTGACAAAATTCAACAAAACTTCATGCTAAAAACTCTCAATAAATTAGATATTGATGGGATGTATCTCAAAATAATAAGAGCTATCTATGACAAACCCACAGCCAATATCATACTGAATGGGCAAAAACTGGAAGCATTCCCTTCAAAAGCTGGCACAAGACAGGGACGCCCTCTCTCATCACTCCTATTGAACATAGTGTTGGAAGTTCTGGCCAGGGAATTTAGGCAGGAGAAGGAAATAAAAAGTGTTCAATTAGGAAAAGAAGAAGTCAAATTGTCCCTGTTTGCAGATGACATGATTGTATATCTAGAAAACCCCATTGTCTCAGCCCAAAATCTCCTTAAGCTGATAAGCAAGTTCAGCAAAGTCTCAGGATACAAACTCAATGTACAAAAATCACAAACATTCTTATACACCAATAACAGACAAACAGAGAGCCAAATCATGAGTGAACTCTCATTCACAGTTGCTTCAATGAGAATAACATACCCAGGAATCCAACATACAAGGGACATGAAGGACCTCTTCAAGGAGAACTACAAACCACTTCTCAATGAAATAAAAGAGGATACAAGCAAATGGAAGAACATTCCATGCTCATGGGTAGGAAGAGTCAATATCGTGATAATGGCCACAATGCCCAAGGTATTTTATAGATTCAAAGCCATCCCCATCAAGCTACCAATGACTTTCTTCACAGAATTGGAAAAATCTACTTTACAGTTCATATGGAACCAAAAAAGAGCCTGCCTCACCAAGTCAATCCTAAGCCAAAAGAACAAAACTGGAGGCATCACACTACCTGACTTCAAACTATACTGCAAGTCTACAGTAACCAAAAGAGTATGGTACTAGTACCAAAACAGAGATATAGATCAATAGAACAAAAGAGAGACCTCAGGAATAATGCTGCATATCTACAACTATCTGATCTTTGACAAACCTGAGAAAAACAAACAATGGGGAAAGGATTCCCTATTTAATAAATGGTGCTGAGAAAACTGGCTAGCCATGTGTAGAAAGCTGAAATTAGATCCCTTCCTTACACCTTATACAAAAATTAATTCAAGATGGATTAAAGACTTAAACGTTAGACTTGAAACCATAAAAAACCTAAGCATTACCATTCAGGACATAGACATGGCCAGAGACTTCATGTCTAAAACACCAAAAGCAATGGCAACAAAAGCCAAAATTGACAAATGGGATCTAATTAAACTAAAGAGCTTCTGCACAGCAAAAGAAACTACCGTCAGAGTGAACAGAAAACCTACAAAATGGGAGAAAATTTTCACAACTTACTCATCTGACAAAGGGCTAATATTCAGAATCTGCAATGAACCCAAACAAATTTACAAGAAAAAAACAAACAACCCCATCAAAAAGTGGGCAAAGGACATGAACAGACACTTCTCAAAAGAAGACATTTATGCAGCCAAAACACACATGAAAAAATGCTGACCATCACTGGCCATCAGACAAATGCAAATCAAAACCACAATGAGATACCATCTCACACCAGTTAGAATGGCAATCATTAAAAAGTCAAGAAACAACAGGTGCTGGAGAGGATGTGGAGAAATAGGAAAAATTTTACACTGTTGGTGGGACTGTAAACTAGTTCAACCATTGTGGATGTCAGTGTGGTGATTCCTCAGGGATCTAGAACTAGAAATACCATTTGACCCAGCCATCCCATTACTGGGTATACACCCAAAGGACTATAAATCATGCTGCTATAAAGACACATGAACACGTATGTTTATTGCGGCATTATTCACAATAGCAAAGACTTGGAACCAAACTAAATGTCCAACAAGGATAGACTGGATTAAGAAAATGTGTCCCATATACACCATGGAATACTATGCAGCCATAAAAAATGATGAGTTAATGTCCTTTGTAGGGACATGGATGAAATTGGAAATCATCATTCTCAGTAAACTATCGCAACAACAAAAAACAAAATACCGCATATTCTCATTCATAGGTGGGAATTGAACAATGAGAATACATGGACACAGGAAGGGGAACATCACAATCTGGGGCTGTTGTGGGGTGGGGGGAGGGGAGAGGGATAGCTTTAGGAGACATACCTATCGCAAATGACGAGTTAATTGGTGCAGCATACCAACATGGCACATGTATACATATGTAACTAACCTGCACATTGCGCACATGTATCTTAAAACTTAAAGTATAATAATAATAAAATAATAAAAGAGCTCTGATAGCAAATTATGTCGATGAGATCATGTCATATCACTGGACCTAGTAGCCAGGTGTTAAAACTTTTGCTTAAATTGTTTCCCATGAGTGCATTGTGAGACTCTTCTGTCAGGGCACTGCCAAAAAGAAATATTGTCACATATCTATGAGCCTATCCACTAGGTGATTTGTCTATTTTACCTGTGTTTTGCTCCCAAGGAACACTGTGACAACTTTTAATGTAGCATTTAGGAAATATGCCTTCTCTCTCCTGCTAGGTCCTGTGCTCTAAAGAAGCAGGTACATGGTGCTGAATGAAAAACTTAAATAATGCAACTCTGCTCTTTATTCTGGAGTCCGCCAAAAGAGGACATTATTAAATATTGTTGAGTCTCACACCTTGAAGTTGCACCCACATGATATGACTCCTCTGACTTATCACGGCCTGCAAAAGAGATTATAATGTATTCTCAGCTCAGAATCCTGGTGATGAGACTCTCCTACCTTGGTTCTTCCCACAGGAGAAATAGTGACATATACCTGGGTTCAGCTCACATGCACAAATACAGCTGTTATATCTAGACCCAGAAAGTGGAGATATTTTGACATTCTTAGCCAGTCTTATGGCCATAAGTAAAGCAATGTGTCTACTAATTGTATAAAGTTCACAGAGGACTATGACACTCAGGCATATGACATAAAGCCTAAATGGTACAAACGATGTCGTAACAGGGACAGCAACCCAGTGCTGTTGTGACTCTTGTATATACACTCAGCTGATCCTATTGTCTTTGTCTCACAAGAATAGACCCTACAAATAAGGTACTAAATCTCACACAAAATAGCTGTCAATGGTTGAATCTCTTCCTCTCATTCATGTGTCTGGTCCACAGGTCTTTTGCTGATGCATGATTCAGCACACCTGTGAAGCTGTGACTCCCCTCCTGGAACACAATCTTAAAGTGGAATTGGGCATCTTATACATGGATCTTGCTCGCTGTTGAGATTGTGACTCCTCCACTTTGGCCCAAGTCATGGGGGGTGTTGACTCAAATACACAAACCTGGGACTTGTGTGGGATTGTGAAACTTATATCTGAATATTTCCTAGTGTGTGATTAGGACATAAAAGTTAGCCCAGCTTCTGAACAACTTGACTCTCATTTTTAGGCCATAACCACAGATAAAATTGTGACATGCCTGGATCATACACCTAAGCATAGGTGCCTGGGCCTGCCTACAAATTGCACTTTTACATGTCACTGGGACAAGCACCAAGGTGATTTGAATTATTTGCCTGAGTGCTGCTCAAGAAAAGCATTGTGGCTGATATCTAGGTCCATCAGGTAAGTGATGTGACTCCCTTCTACTGCCTTGGGCCTGCACTTATGGTGCATTGAAACACATAACTGGGTTCTGCACCCAAGTGGTGTGACTCTCCCTTTTGGGTTCTGCTAATGAGAAGCTTTGTAACATATCAGTTTCTCATCACCTAGCTCATGTCTCTCCTCTCTTCTCTTGACCAGATCACCGGGAAGATTTTGACATATTGATAAACTCAGCGCCAACGTGTAGTCACTTTCTTACATTGGTTTTGCACATAGCAGCCATTGTGACATATATCTATGCCAATTGCCTTGGTTAAGTGAGCCTCCTCTCTTTCTTAAGTCCTGCCCATAGGTGGAATTTTGATATATCACCAAAAACAGTATCCAGTTGATGTGATTCTTCTTCCAGCGTCCTGCCCACAAGATGGATTGTGATATCTCAAAGGATCAGCACCCACCCAGGTGATGTGACCTTCCCACTTGCTCTCCACCCACAGCTGATATTATGCAATACACCTGAGATGAAATAAGAGGACTAATCATGACTCTTAAATATGGAGCCAGGTCATATGCTGTATGGTGACTCCCATTCCTGATGCATTTCTCTAGTGTTATTGTGACATACACAATTGTCTACCTCCTGAGTGATTTAATAATCCTGCCGAGGTGTAGCCCACAAGTGAGATTCACCAATATACTTCAGCTGCTCACCTTGGTGATTTGACTCTCCTGTCTTAACAATATCCTCAGGAAAGATTGTAACATATCTCTGAATCCATCTTCTAGGTTACCTGTCTCCCTGTCTTGCCTCCTCTGCCTGGACTCTTCTTCCGCAGGGATTGTAGCAGTTTTTTCTTTTCTTTTCTTTTCTTTTTTTTCTTTTCTTTTCTTTTCCTCTTTTTTTTTTTTTTTTTTTTTTCATCTAGGCTGGAGTGCAGTGGTGCGATCTTAGCTCACTGTAACCTCTGCCTTAGGGATTGTAGCATTTCTAAGCACTGCATGCAGATGACATGACTCTTTAGTCTGGTCCCTTCAACAGAAGGCATTGTTGCACTTCTCTTGGCCAATAATTTAGGTTATATGACCCTCCTCTTCTGCCTAGACACTGCTTAAAAGGGGCATTGTGTCATACGTCTGGGTGTAATCCACAATTTATGCAACTTTTCCTCCGGGAACTTGTCTACAGGTACAATATTTGAAAATTTCTGGTTCAAAAATTAGGTGACTTAGCAGTCATACCTGTTTCATTATCACAGAGTAAATTGTGATATATGACTAGGCACAACTCACAGGCATAATAATGACTCTCATACCCCACAAATAGGAGTAATTTTGACTCTCACTACTTGCTTTAGAAACATGAGTGATTGAATCTTTCTCAGTTAAAAAAAGGTCATGGAAGATTATAATAGCCTCAGAAATTTTATAAAGCCTTTGACTTGTACAGAGAGTGTAATAACAGAATACAACAGAAAGATGAAATTGTGGGTCTCATACACACACTCAGCTGGCAGAAAAGACTGTCACCATCTCATATATATGAAGCCAGATGTCACTCCTGAAAACGGGATATGTGTGACATTGTAAATCTCATCCCAGGAATTTTCAGCAAGTGTGAGATAAATATTTGCCGAGTACCTTATGATTGGATTCTCCAAACTGGTTTCATCCCATGTATGTTATTGTGATATGTACCTTGACTAACCTCCAGGTGACGTGACTCTCCTGCCTAAGCCTAGATCCAGCACACTGGTCATGTTACATTTTTGCCTGAGTCCTGCCTACAGAATTCATTGACATATCACATTGATATGTCACTGTGTCAACAACTTAGGTAACATTAAACTCCTCATTAGAATGGTCCCTGTGCACTGTGAGAGACAGTGACATATGGCTGGGCCAAGCACAAAGCTGATGGTACTCTTTTGCTAGGGTCATGTCCTAAAAAGGGCATTATGACAAATTTCTGGGTCTTCACCTAGGTGATTTTGCTCTACTGCTTGGGTCATGCTTACCTGTATAGTGACATGTTTCTAGGCTAGGAAAAAATGTATTAGTACTCTTTCACCTGGGCCAAGTCTCAGGGGGACATTGTGATATATCTCTGGCCCTATCACTTAGGTGATGTGACTCCCTGCCTGGGTCCTGCCCACATACAGCACTGAAACATAAGGGCAAAAACTGCACCTATTTGCTCTAACTCACTTGACTGGTTCCTGTCCTAAGGTAGACTTTTGAGATAGCTCAGAATCCAGCATCAGCGTGATGTAGCTCTTTTGCCTGCTTTCACCTCACATGTAAGATTGTGTCATACACCTGCGGAAGCACCTAGGTGATGTGTAATATGACTCTTCTCTTCTGCTTGAGCCCTGCCTACTTGGGATATTTGGCCATATATCTGAGCTCATGTCCTAGGTGAGTGACCCTGTTTTTCTGCCAGAGACTTTACAATGAGGTAATGTGAGATATTTCTTAGCCTAATACTTAGGTAATATGACTCTTCATTTTTTCCTGAACTGTGCCCATGAAAAGGAATTCTGACATATCACTGGGCCCAGTACCCAGATGATGTTTCTCTGCTGCCTTGGTCCTTCATAGAGAATTACGCCATATGGCTGGGCCCCCAACCCTGATGATGTAAGTTTCTGCCTGTGCCACAGCAACGGAAGGTATTTTAGCATATCTTCATCCCATGTTGTAGGCGTGTTTGCTCTCATCATTTATTTGCTTTTCTTCCACATTTGGGATTGTGTTATATTGCTGGGTCTAGCACCCAGTTAATGTAACCCTCATTTCTGCACCCTTCCTAGAGAGGGCATTGTGACATATTGCTTGGTACAATACCTAAATTGTGCTACCCTCTTGTCAAGTTTTTTCCTACAAATTGGATTATTAAATTTACATTGCTTCTATTCAGAGGGATGATAGTCAAATTTAAATTGTGATTACACCAATAGTAGATATGTTGCTTCTCATCACTATGTTTATGGCAATAGGTAAGATTATGAATTGCATATTTGTACAAAACTCACAGAATGTTACAACACTAACTCATATTCTATAAACTTATTAGGTGGTACACAGAATTTTATGACAGGGCCCGGCAAAAATTAAGATCATGATTCTTGATTTCACATGCAGGTGAGAGAAAAAGTTATCACCATCCCACATTTACAGAGGTCACTGTCAAAGAACTGAATCTAACAGGTAAATAAAGTACAAAGATAGAATTTTGACTTTCCTATATGGATCTTGCTACAGATGAGATGGTGGCTCATTTCTGGAACCAGATCACAGGCAAGATAATCGGTCTCCCATCTGAACCCAGCCTATAAGAGAGATGTTGACTATCATAATAGGGTTTAAAGCAATATATAAGATTACGAGTCAATACGAGCATGTATGACTCAGAGTAGATTGCTACTCTCATGCATGTTGCATAAAGCCTTCGGATGCTGTAGAATGTGTCATACAATGATCTAGAAAACACATGAGATTGTGACTCTCACATACACACCAAGCTAGCAGTTAATGGTGTCACCCAAAAGATGAAGCGATTATGTCATATCTCTAGGCCTAGTACTCCTAGGTTTGAGAATTTTTGGCTTAAATTCTTTACCATGGGTGCATTGTGATCCATCACTGGGTTAAAGTGATGAAAAGGTGACTCTTCTGCTTGGGCCCTGGCACCAGGGGATATTATCACATATCTCAGGGCCTATCAGGTAAGTGATGTGTCTCTCCTCCCAGTGCCCTTCCCATAGGGGACACTGTGACATATTGCTAGATACAGCATCTAGATAATGTGAATCTCCTCTCCTGCCTGGATCCTGTCCACTGAAGAAATTGTGACATACCACTGAGTATAAAACCTAGATGCTGTGACACTACGCTTTGTTATGTACTCTGTCAAGAGAGGGAATTTTAATATATTGTTGATCATGGCACCTAGGGGGTGTGACTATCCACTATTTTTTCAACCATGTATACAGTGGGCATGATGGCATATTTTTGGAGATTTACCCAGGTGATATAAGCCTCCTGACTGCATTGTGCCTACAGAGGATGCTTGGTTATGCTTGGCTAAGGACCCAGATGATGTGACTCTACTGTCTTGTCTCTGCCCAAAAGTAAAATTGGGACTTCCTCATGAAATCAGTTCATATGTGTGCAATAACTTTCAAACTTTGACCCAGCCAGGGGAGATATTTTGACTCTCATTGCCAGTCTTACAGCCATGGGTAAAGTCAAAGACCTCCACCTGTAAGAATTCACAGAATACTGTGCTACTCACGTATATCACATAAATTATCAGTGGTACAAAGAGTTTCATAACAGGCACCAACAACCATGTGCTATTTTGAGTATTGGATGCATATCCAGCTGACACGATTTTCATTCTCATACATAAACAGAGCCTACAATGAGGTACTAAATTTCACACACATAAGCAGTTGAAATCTTAAAATTGTAACTCTCATACATGAATCTGATCCACAGGTGGTTTGGTGACATTTGAACCATGATTCAGGAAACCTGTAGTGCTTTGAATCTACTAATGGAACACAATCTTCAAGTGGGGCTGGGGATCTTATACATGCATCTTGCCCATTGTTGAGATTGTGATGTCTGTACTTTAGCCCAACATATAGATGTTGACTCTTACACCTGAAGCCAGGACTTGTGTGAGACTGTGAAATGTATTTCTGAATATTTTCGAGTGTGTGATTGAGAAGTATGACTTTGCCCCGTATCTGGTTGTTTTGAATCTCCTTTCTAGGCCCAGAGCACAGTTCAGATTGTGACATATGTGTGCTAAGCACCTAAGCAATATATAACACCTTCTTGGGCAATGGGACCAAGGGCACTTTTACATATCCCTGAAAGAAACACCTGGCTGATGCAAAATCTTGGCTGAAAGCTTGCCTACAAAGAGCACTGTGGCTTTTATCAAGGTCCATCATATAAGTGATGTGACTTCCTTCTACTGCCTTGGCCTTGCACTTCTGGTACATTGTTACACATAACTGGGTACTGCACACATGTGATGGGACCCTTTGTTTGGAGGGAGTAGATTCTAACAATATAAAAACTGTATAACATATCACTTGGCTCAGCACCCAGGTGATGTTTCTTTTCTCTTGACTGAACCCTGAACACCAGAGAGATGGTGACATATAGGTGAAACCAGCACAAGGTGAGTTCACTCTCCTGCCTTGGTCATAAACATAGGGGCCATTGTGACATATATCCAAGCCAATTGCCTAGGTGTGGTTTGTGTCCTCTCCTGCCTAAGCCCAGCCCACAGGGGGTTTTAGATATATCACTGAAACCAGCATCCTCGTTATGTGACTCTTCTTCCAGAGGCCTGTACACAACAAGATTGTGACATTCAACTAGACCAGCATCCACTCAGGTGATGAGAATTTCCTTTTTTCTCCATGTTCACAGGTTATATTTTGCCATATATGTGAGAGCAGATCAAAGGCCTAATAAAGACCATTGTACCTGGAGCCTGAAACTTTTTATATGTGTTACTGTGACATTTTTTCTTTGCCAATCTCCTGAGTGATTTAATAATCCTACTTAGTTATAGCTAACAGATGACATTTTGACATATACCTGGGCAAAACCATGATGATTTGACTCATGTTTTAACAGTGTCCCCAGAACGGATTGTAACATATTGCTGGATTCATCCTCTAGGTTATGTGTCTCTCCTCTCCTGCCTGAATCCTGATTCTAGTGAAGATTGTAGCATTTCTATGCACTGCATCCAAATGACATGATTCTATTGCATGTGGCCTTTTCAACAGGAGGCATTGTGACATATCTCTGGGGCCATGATTTAGGTGATATGACTCTACTGACCTTCCTGGACATTCTCCACAAGGGGTATTATGCCATAGGGCTTTGCTTAAAACCCAAGTTTTGTGAATTTTCTGTTAGTGTCTTGCCTTCAAAGAGAATATGGAATAATTGTGGCTTAAAATTTGGGTGATGTGATTGTCCTGTCTGTTTAATAACCACAGAGGTAATGGTGACATTTACCAAGGCACAGCTAACAGCCATGATAATGACTCTAATATGGGAACCCAGGCAATAAGATAAATTTTGACTTTTGTCACAAGATTTTGAGACATGAGTGATGTCAAAGATCTTCGTCTGGTTAAAAGGTCACAGAAAATTATAATAAACAGAAATAATTTATAACAATCTTGGGTTATATATAGTGTCATAATAATGCCTAGCAGACAGAGAAAATTATGAGTCTCATATGCACACCCACATAACAGTAAGGGCTTTCAACATCAAAGATGAATGAAAGCAACTATCCTATATAAAAAGAGGACATGTGTGGCATTGGATATCTAATTCCTAGAATTTAATTCTATTGCAAATGTGATTTAAATCTTTCCCAAGCACCTGTGTAATTTCACTCTTCAGATTGGGTCCCACCTATATAAGGAATGTTGATGTCCACCTGGGCCAATTTTGAAGTGATGTGACCCTTCTGCCTTGGATGTGCTCTCAATAAGAATTGTGACATCACTGGATCCAGCACCCAGATGATGTTACATTCTTGTCGCAATATGCCTGCCCCCAATAATTCAATGTTATTTCACGTAGGTTCTTTTCTATTTCCCTAAGTGTTGGCTGGTCTGAGAAATAAAGGGAAAGAGCACAAAACAGATAAATTTTAAAGCTGGGTATAGAGGGGAGACATCACACATCGGCAGGTTCCCTGATGCCCCTTGAGCCATAAAACCAGCAAGTTTTTATTAGCAATTTTCAAAGGGGAGGGAGTGTATGAATAGGGTGTGGGTCACAGAGATCACATGCTTCAAGGTCAAGAAGGGATCACAAGGCAGAAGTCGGGGTGAGATCACGAGGTCAGGGCAAGATTAGAATCACTAATGAACGTCCATGTCCAGCTGTGCATGCATTGTCATCTTAACAGGGTTCAAGGGCAGAGAAAAAGTCTGACTAGAATTCACCAGGCTGGAATGTCCTAATCCTATCAAGCCTGGGGATGCTGCTGGACACTAGGGTGTGTTTCATCCCTATCCACATCTGCATAAAGCAGACACTCCTAGGGTGGCCATTTTAGAGCTTCCCCCCCGGGAATGCATTCTTTTCCCAGGACTGTTAATTATTAATATTCCTTACTGGGGAAAGAATTCAGTGATATTTATCTTGCCCATTTTCAGTAATAAAAGAAATATGGCTCTGTCCAGCCCACTACACAGACAGCCAGACTTTAAGGTTGTCTCCCTTGGTCCCTGGAAGTCACTGTTACCCTGTTCTTAAGGTGCCCAGATTTCATATTGTTCAAACACACATGCTTTACAAACAATTTGTGCAGTTAACACAATCATCACAGGGTCCTAAGGCGACAAACATCCTCAGCTTATGCAGATGATGGGACTAAGAGATTAAAGTAAAGACAGGCATAGGAAATTATAAGAGTATTGATTGGGGAAGTAATAAATGTCACTGAAATCTTCACAATTTATGTTCTTCTGCCATGGCTTCAGCCTGTCCCTCTGTTCGGGGTCCCTGATTTCCCACAACATCATTGTGACATATCACTGTGTCCGTCACTTAGAAGAGGCTGCCAGGCTCGTGTAAAAATAGGGCATTTTGACATATCATAGGCCTCTCATGTAGGTGATATGGCTCTTCTGCTTGGGACTTGCCCACTTGAATAGTGACAGATTGCCAGGGCAGGCACAAAAGTGATTGTACTCTTTTGCCAGGGCCATGCTTTAAAGAAGGCTTTGTGACATATCTCTGAGCCTATCACCTAGATGATGTGACTTCCTGCTTTGCCTTGTCCACATGGATCTTTATGATATAAAGGTGGAAACTGCATCCTAGGTGACATAACTCTCTTGCCTGGGTCCTGTTCAAAGGGGGACTTGTGAACATGTCAGGGCCCAGGACCAGATGATGTGGCTCTTTAGCCTGGTTTCTGCCCACATATTAATTTGTGATATATGGAAAAAGAAGCACTTATGTAATATGACCCTCTCTGCCTGAGCCTTGGCTACTTGCGACATTGGGTCATATCTCTGAGCCCATCATGTAAGTGATGTGAATCACTTCTACTGCCTTGGCCCTTCACTTACAGTGCAGTGTGACACATAAGTGGGTACTGCACACAGGTGACGTGACTCTCCTTTTGGGGTTCTGCCAACAGGAAGTGATGCAACACATCACTTGGCTCAGCACTTTTGCTTGGGCCCTGACCACAGGCAGATTGTGGCTTGCTGCTGGGTCCAGAAACAATGTGAGGGCACTCTCCAACATTGGTACTGCACATCAAAGACATTGTGAGATATATCTATATAAATTCCTTAGGTTAAATGAGTGTCCTCTCTTGCTAGAGTCCTGCCAACAGAGGGGGTATGGATATGTCACTGCAGTCAGCATAAAGGTGATGTGACATTTCTGCCAAGGTCCTGCACAGAAGATGGATTGTGACATCTCACTGGCACCACCTCCACATAGGTGATGTGACTTTCTTGCCTTCTCTATGGCCACAGTTGATATGATGCAAAATACTAGAGATAATTACAAAAGTCTCAAACAACCCATATGCCTGGTAATTGTGACATGGACTTTTGCCCAGCTACTGACTTAATTTTTCTGCCTTTGTATAGCCCATAAATGAGATTTTGACAAATAACTGTGCCACACATATTAATGACTGCTTGTGCTATCTTAACAGTGTCCTCAGGGGGAATTGTTAACATATTTCTGGACACATGTTATAGGTTACATGTCTGTCCTTTCCTGCCTGGACCCTGCCTCCTTTGGTAATTGTAGCTTTTCTAAACACTGTATCCAAAGGATATGAATTTCTTTCTTGGGCCCTGCCAAAATGAGGCACTGTGACATATGTTTGGGCCCATGATTTAGGTTATATAACTTTCCCCTCCTGCCTGGATACTGCTACAAATGACATTGCACCTCATAGCTGGACCTAGCACACAAGCTATGTAAAATTTCTGACAGTAACCTGCCTACTAAGGGGATGTTGGAATATTTCTAGCCCAGTATTTAGGTGATGTGTCTGTTCTGTCTGCTTCATAACCACAGAGGTAATTGTAACATATACTAGGCATGGCTCACAGGAATTATGACTCCTATATGAAGGCTCAGTCAATACAAAATATTTTGACTCATAGCTAACTTTAGGGACATGCGTGATGTCTTGGAGCTCCTTCTTCTGCAAAGATCACAAAACATTACAACACTACACATATTTTACAAAGTCTCTAGATTATACAGACAGTGTCAAAGCAGGGCTCAGCACACAGGTGAAATTGTGAGACCTGTATGCACACCGAGCTGTGGTTAAGGACTGTTATTATTTCACATGGATTAAGCCAACTGTCACACATAAAAGCAAGATGTGTGGTATTCTAAATCTCACCTTTGGAGTTTTCTGAAAATGTGATTTTGATATAAATTTTGCCAAGCTCCTGTATAATTTGAGTCTCCAGAGTGGTTTTAGTCCATATATGGGATTGTGATATCTACTTAGGCCAAACCGTAAGTGACATGACTGTCTTTCACAGGCCCTTCTCTCAGTAAGGATTGTGATCTATCACTAGATCTAGCACGCAAGTAATGTTACATTCTTGCCTGTGCCATGCCCACCCAAATTATTGTGACATATTTCTGTCTCCACCTCATAGGTGACATAACTCTTTTCTCTGGAATGGGCCATGGACAAAGCAAGGATAGTGACATATTGCAAGTCCAGGTCCACAGGTAAGGATACTCTTTTGGCAGAACCATGCACAAAGGAGGGCATTTTGACATATCTCTGTATCTATCACCTAGGAGATGTGGCTCTCCCACTTGGGCCCTGCCAACCTTGAGAGTGAAATATTTCTTGGCCATGCACACAAGTAGTAGTAGCCATTTGCCAGGGCTATGCTTCATAGAGGACATTGTGACATAACTCTGGACCTATAGCCTAGGTGAAGTGACTCATTTTTTGGGCCCTACCCACCTGGGACATTGTGGCATAAGCAGAGAAACTGCACCTAGGTGATGTAACTCTCTCTGCTGGGGCCTGATTTAAGAGAGCCTTGTGCTATATCTCAAGACCCAGCACCCAAGTGATGTGGCTATTCTGCTTGGTTTCTGACCAAATGTTACCTGTGAAATATTCCATGGGAAGAACATAAGTGATATGGCTCTCCTCATCTGCCTGAGTCCTGCATACTGGGAACATTTTGACATATCTCTGAGCCCATGACCTAAGTGATGTGACTCTCTTTTTCTGCCTGGGCCTTCACAATAGGAGGATTTGGAGCACACTACTAAGCCCACCACTCACAATATGTGACTCTCCCTTTTTTCCCAAATTATGCCACAATAAATGGAATTTTGACCTATTGCAGGGCCCATAACCCAGATGATGTCACTCTACAACCTTGGTTCTACATAAAGAGAAAATTATGACATGCGGCATATTCCTGGGCCAAGCACCCTTATGATATGACTCTCCTGCCCATTCTTGAGCCAATGAAGATATTTTGGCATATCTTAAGCCCATTATCTGGGTACTTTGGCTCTCATAAATTGACTGGGTTTTTTCCACATATGGGATGGTGTCATAATGATGGGTCCAGCACCCAGTTAATTTGACACAATTTCTTATACCATGCCTGGAAATGGCATTGTTGCATATTGCTTGGCACAGCATCTAAGTGATATTATCCTTCTGTCTAGTTTTTGCTCATATATGGGATTATGACACACGGCTTTCTTCAGTTCACAGGCATAATGATTAAACGTACATCGGGATTCAGCCAATTAAAAAATCCTCTGCCTCTCAGTGTTAGGCTTAGGGCAATAAGTAAGTTCCTGGGTTGCATGTTCTTCCAAGCTCACAGAAGTTTACAACATTAATTTATATTGTATAAACTCTGGTGGCAGAGAGTTTTATAACAGGGCCTGGCAAAAGGTTAAGAATGGGACTCTCATTTACACACCCAGATAAAATTAAAAGTTGTCACCATCCCACATTTGCAATGCCCACTGTAGAAGTTGTGAGTCTAATGAGGGAATACATCACAAATTTGAAACTGGGACTTTTTTTATATGGATCTGGACACAGATGGGATGGTGACTTATTTCTGAACCAAGCCCACAGACATAATAATGGGCATTCCTGGCCTGGCATGGTGGCTTATGCCTGTTACCCCAGCACTTTCAGAGGCTGAGGTGGGTGGATCATAAGGTAAGGAGATCAAAACCATCCTGGTTAATACAGTGAAACCCAGTTTCTACTAAAAATACAAAAATTAACTGGGCATGGTTGCACACACCCCTAGTCCCAGCTACAAGGGAGGCTGAGGCAGGAGAATTGCTTGATTCCAGGAGGCGGAGGTTACAGTGAACTGAGATGGCACCACCGCACTTCAGCCTGGGTGACAGAGTGAGAATCCACCTCAGAAAAAAAAATAAATAAGAAACAATACATAAAAATAAGTAAAATAAAATGGGTCTTCCCTTTTAACCCTGCCTATAGGAAAGAAGTTCTGTGTCATAACTCAATTTAGGGTGATATGTAAGACTGTGTGTCCATGGGAGCAAATAGGCCTCAGGGAGGTTTGAAACTCTCATACACGTTTTATAAAGCCCTTGGATGTTTTTCAGAGTGTAATACATTAGTCCAGCACACATGTGAGATTGCTACTCTAATATACATGCTCACCTAAAGGTTCTCATCCTCAAAGATGACAGGATTGTGTCATATCACTGGCCTTGTATCACGGTGTTCAGACTTTTTGCCTCAAATTCCTTTCCATGGGTGCATTGTTACATATCACTAGGTCAGAATCATAATAATGTGCCTCTTCTACCTGGGCCCTGTTAACAGGGGATATAATCACAAATATCTGGGTCTATCAGCTTTGTGGTTTGTCTCTCCTGCTTGTGCTCTGCCCCCAGAGAACATTTTGAAATATCACTGAAACTAACATCTAAGTAACGTAACTCTCCTCTCTTGCCTGCATCCTAACCCCAAAAGAATTGTGACATACGGTGGAATGTAAAAGCTAGGTGGAATATCTCTCCTCTCTATTCAAGAGTACATGTTTGTGCTGCATTCTATTTCATTACTTTGGTATTCCGCCTTTATTCTACCAGTGCCCAAGTGCTTTGATTACTGTAGGTTTTTGTACGTGTGTGTTTGGAAATTGTTATGTGTAATGCTTCTAATATTTTTCTTCTTTTTAAAGTTTGTCAGGCCTTCCATGGTCCCTTAAGATCTTATGTGGTTTATTTTCTATTTTTGGAAAACTCAAATTTAAAATTGAAAAGGGTCATGTTGTATATGTGGGTTACATTAAGCCACTAAGAAGCATGGACACATCACAATATTATGCCTTCCACTCTTAAAATGAGCATGCTCAAAATGTGTTGTTGGCCATGTGTGGTGACTCATGCCTGTAATCTCAGCACTTTAGGATGTTAAGGGGAGTGTATGGAGACTTCAGGATATCGAGACCATCCTGGCCAACGTGGTGAAACCCTGTCTCTACTAAACTATAAAAAATATTTGTACTTTATGGTTGTGTGACTGTATTCTCATCTACACAGGAAACATGGTGGTTTGCATGTCTTTATTCCCAGCTACTTGAAAAGGTGAGGCTGGAGAACTGCTTGAACCCAGAAGTTAGAGGTTGCTGTTAGCTGAGACTGTGTCCATGCACTACAGCCGAGGAACAGAGTGATACTCCATCTCAAAAAAAAAAAAACAAAACAAATACTTTTTTTCTGTTACCAATTTCTAGTTTTATTTCATTTGCACTATAAATAATTGAAAAATTTTAATTTAAGAAATTATGAAGTCTTTTGTAGTGTCACACGTTGTCCACCTCAGAAAACGTTTCATTAGCTATTGAAAAGAATGTGTATTCAGTTTTCTATATATATTTCTTAGGTGTAATTATCGCATAGTGCATTCAAGTTGTTCCTTCCCTTATTAATATTCTGTGTTGCTTTATTTATTCCTAAAAGTGGGATATTGGTGTATACTTCCATTATTATATTACTGTATATGTTGGCTTCAATGCTGTCAATTTTTACTTAATGTGTTTGAGAAAACTTTCATGTATTTATAGATTCTCAGTGAATGACCTCTCTTACTATAATTCAATGTCCTACTTGGTCTCCTGTAAATTTTGTCTTCAAGTAAATTTGGGACAGTTCCAAGATGGCCAAATAGGAAGAGCTCCAGTCTACAGCTCTTGCCTGAATAATGCTGAAGATGGCTGATTTCTGCATTTCCAACTGAGGTACCAGGTTCATCTCACTGGGACTTCTCAGACACTGGGTGCAGGACAGCTGGTGCAGCTCACCAAGCATGAGCCAAAGCATGGTGAGGCATCGCCTCACCCAGGAAGTGCAAGGGATCAGGGAATTCCCCTTCCTAGCCAAGGGAAGCTGCGACAGACAGCACATGGAAAATCGGGTCACTCCAACCCTAATACTGCACTTTTCTAATGGTTTTAGCAAATGGCACACCAGGAGATTATATCCCATGCCTGGTTCAGAGGATTCCACACCCATGAAGCCTTACTCATTGCTAGCACAGAAGTCTGAGATCAAGCTGCAATGTGGCAGCAAGCCTGGGGGAGGGGGACCCACCATTGCTGAGGCTTGAGTAGGTAAACGAAGTGGCCCAGAAGCTCAAACTGTGTGAAGCCCACCACAGCTCAAGGAGGCCTGCCTGCCTCTATAGACTCCACCTCTGGGGGCAGAGCATAACCAAACAAAAGGCAGCAGAAACCTCTGCAGACTTAAATATCCTTGTCTGACAGCTTTGAAGAGAGTAGTGGCTCTCCAAGCAAAATGTTTGAGATCTGAGAAAGGACAGACTGCCTCCTCTAGTGAGGTCCTGACCCCCAACTAGACTAACTGGGAGGCACTCCCCCAGCAGGGGCAAAGTGGCACCTCACACGACCGGGTATCCCTTTGAGATGAAGCTTCCAGAGGAATGATCAGGCAATCACGCAACAGTATTTGCTGTTCAGCAATATTCACTGCTCTGCAGCCTCCACTGCTGATACCCAGGAAAATGTGTCTGGAATGGACCTCAGGCAAATACCAACAGACCTGAAGCTGAGGGTCCTGACTGTTAGAAGGAAAACTAACAAACAGAAAGGACATCCGCACCAAAATCCCATCTGTACATCACCTCATCAAAGACCAAATATAGATAAAACCACAAAGATTGGGAAAAAACAGAGCAGAAAAGCTGAAAATTCTAAAAATCAGAGCACCTCTCCCCCTACAAAGGAACACAGCTCCTCACCAACAATGGAAAAAACCTGGATGGAGAATGACTTTGACGAGTTGAGAGAAGAAACCTTCAGACTTCTCCAAGCTAAAGGAGGACATTTGAACCCTCCACAAAGAAGCTAAAACCTTTGAAAAAAAATTAGACAAATGGCTATCTAGAATAACCAGTGTAGAAAATTCCTTAAATGACCTGACGGAGCTGAAAACCATGGCACGAGAACTATACGATGAATGCACAAGCTTCGTTAGCCAATTCAATCAACTGGAAGAAAGGGTATCAGTGATTGAAGATCAAATGAAAGAAATGAAGTGAAAAGAAAAGGTTAGAGAAAAAAGAGTAAAAAGAAACGAACAAAGCCTCCAAGAAATATGGGACTATGTGAAAAGACCAAATCTGTATCTGATTGGGGTACACGAAAGTGATGGGGAGAATGGAACCAAGTTGGAAAACACTCTGCAGGATATTATCCAGGAGAACTTCCCCAACCTGGCAAGGCAAGGAAATTCAGGAAATATAGAGAATGCTACAAAGATACACCTTGAGAAGAGCAATTCTAAGACACATAATTGTCAGATTCACCAAAGTTGAAATGAAGGAAAAAATGTTAAGGGCAGCCAGAGACAAAGGTCGGGTTACCCACAAAGGGAAGCCCATCAGACTAACAGCTGATCTCTCAGCAGAAACTCTACAAGCCAGAAGAGAGTGGGGGCCAATATTCAACATTCTTAAAGGAAAGAATATTCAACCCAGAATTTCATATCCAGCCAAACTAAGCTTCATAAGTGAAAGAGAAATAAAATATTTCCCAGACAAGCAAATGCTGAGAGATTCTGTCACCACCAGGCCTGCCCTACAAGAGCTCTTGAAGGAAGCATTAAACATGGAAAGGAACAACTGGTACCACCCACTGCAGAAACATGCCAAATTGTAAAGACCATCGATGCTAGGAAGAAACTACATCAACTAATGGACAAAATAACCAGCTAACATCACAATGAAGGACCAAATTCAAACATAACAATATTAACTTTAAGTATAAAAGGGGTAAGTGTTCCAATTAAAAGACACAGACTGGCAAATTGGATGAAGAGTGAGAACCCATCAGTGTGCTGTATTTAGGAGCCCTATCTCACGTGCAGAGACACACATAGTCTCAACATAGAAGGATGGAAGAAGATCTACCAAGCAAATGGAAAAAAAAAAAGGCAGTAGTTGCAATCATGGTTTCTGATAAAACAGACTTTAAACCAACAAAGATCAAAAGACACAAAGAAGAGTCAATTATCTTAAATATATATGCACACAATACAGGAGCACCCAGATTCATAAAGCAAGTCCTTAGAGTCCTAAACAGAGACTTAAGCTCCCACACAGTAATAATGGGAGACTTCAACAACCCACTGTCAATATTAGACAGATCAACGAGAAAGAAAGTTAAAAAGGATATCCAGTAATAGAACTCAGTTCTGCACCAAGTGGACCTAATAAATATCTACAGAACTCTCCATCCCAAATCAACAGAATATACATTCTCCTCAGCACCACATCACACTTATTCCAAAACTGACCACATAGGTGGAAGTAAAGCACACCTCGGCAAATGTAGAAAAACAGAAATTATAACAAATTGTCTTTCAGACCATAGTGCAATCAAACTAAAACTTAGGATTAAGAAACTCACTCAAAACCGCTCAACTACATGGAAATTGAACAACATGCTCCTGAATGACTAACGGGTACATAACAAAATGAAGGCAGAAATAGAGATGTTCTTTGAAACCAATGAGAACAAAGACAAAACATACCAGAATCTCTGGGATACGTTTAAAGAAGTATGTAGAGGGATATTTATAGCACTAAATGCCCATAAGAGAAATCAGGAAAGATCTAAAATTGACACCCTCACATCACAATTAAAAGAACTAGAGAAACAAGAGAAAACACATTCAAAAGCTAGCAGAAGACAAGAAATAACTAAGATCAGAGCAGAACTGAAGGAGATAGAGACACAAAAAATCTTTCAAAAAATCAATGAATACAGGAGGTGGTTCTCTGAAAAGATCACAAAAATTGATAGGCAGCTAACGACTAACAAAGAAGAAAAGAGAAGAATCAAATAGACACAATACAAAATGATAAAGGGGATATCACGACCGATCCCACAGAAATACAAAATACCCTCAGAGAATACTAAAAACACCTCTACACACATAACTAGAAAATCTAGAAGAAATGGATAAATTCCTTGACACCTACACCCTCTTAACACTAAACCAAGTAGAGGTTGAAACCCTGAATAGACCAATAACAGACTCTAAAATTGAGGCAATAATTAATGGCCTACCAACCAAAAAAAGTCCAGGACCAGACAGACCCACAGCCGAATTCTGCCAGAGGTACAAGGAGGAGCTGGTGCCATTCCTTCTGAAACTATTACAATCAATAGAAAAAGAGGGAATCCTCCCTAATTCATTTTATGAAACCAACAACATCCTGATACCAAAGCCAGGCAGAGACAGAACAAAAGAGGGAATTTTAGACGAATATCCCTGATGAGCATCAATGCAAAAATCCTCAATAAAATACTGGTGAACCGAATTTAGCAGCACATCAGAAAGCTTATCCACCACGATCAAGTGGGCTTCATCCAGAGGATGCAAGTCTTGTTCAACATAGGCAAATCAATAAATGTAATACAGCATATAAACAGAACCAATGACAAAAACCACATGATTATCTCAATAGGTGCAGAAAAAGCCTTTGACAAAATTCAGCAGCCCTTCTTGCTAAAAACTCTTAATAAATTAGGTATTGATGAGACGTATCTAAAAACCATAAGAGCTATTTATGACAAACCCACAGCCAATATCATACTGAATGAGCAAAAACTGGAAGCATTCCCTTTGGAAACTGGCACAAGTCAGGGATGGTCTCTCTCACCACTCCTATTCAACGTAGTGTTGGAAGTTCTGGCCAGGGCCATCAGGCAAGACAAAGAAACTAATGATATTTAATTAGCAAAAGAGGAAGTCAAATTTTCCCTGTTTGCAGATAACATGATTGTATATTCAGAAAACCCTACTGTCTCTGCCCAAAATCTCCTTAAGCTGATAAGCAACTTCAGCAAAATCTCAGGACACAAAATCAACATGCAAAAATCACAGGCATTCTTACACACCAATAACAGACAAACAGAGAGCCAAATCATGAGTGAACTCCAATTCACAATTGCTTCAAAGAGAAGAAAATACCTAGAAATCCAACTTACAACGGATGTGAAGGACCTCTTCAAGGAGCTCAAATCACTGCTCAATAAAATAGAAGAGGACACAAACAAATGGAAGAACATTCCATGCTCATGGATAGGAAGAACCAATATCATGAAAATGACCATACTGCCAAAAGTAATTTATAGATTCATTGCCATCTCCATCAAACTACCAATGGCTTTCTTCACAGAATTGGGGAAAAAAAATACTTTAAAGATAATGTGGAACCACAAAAGAGACCATATTGCCAAATAACCCTAAGCCAAAAGAGAAAAGAAGGAGGCATCATGCTACCTGACTTCAAACTATACTACAAGGCTACAGTAACCAAAGCAACATGGTACTGGTACCTAAACAGAGATATAGACCAATGGAACAGAACAGAGCCTTCAGAAATAATGCCACACAACTACAGCCAATTGATATTTGACAATCCTGACCAAAACAAGAAATGGGGAAAGCATTCCCTATTTAATAAATGGTGCTGGGAAAACTGGCTAGCCATATGTAGAAAGCTGAAACTGAGTCCCTTCCTTACAGCTTACACAAAAATTAATTCAAGATGGATTAAAGACTTACATGTTAGACCTAAAACCACAAAAACCCTAGAAGAAAACCCAGGCATTACCATTCAGGACATAGGCATGGGCAAGGACTTCATGTCTAAAACACCAAAAGCAATGGCAACAAAAGCCAAAATTGACAAATGGGATCTAATTAAACTAAAGCGTCTCTGCACAGCAAAAGAAACTACCATCAGAGTGAACAAGCAACCTACAGAATCGGAGACATTTTTTGCAATCTACTCACGTGACAAAGGGCTAATATCCAGAATCTACACAGAACTCAACAAACGCACAAGGAAAAAACAACCCCATCAAAAAGTGCGTGAAGTGTATGAGCAGACACTTCTCAAAGAAGACATTTATGCAGCCAACAGACACATGAAAAAATGCTCATCATCACTGGCCATCAGAGAAATGCAAATCAAAACCACAATGAGATACCATCTCACACCAGTTACAATGGAGATCATTAAAAAGTCAGGAAACAGCATGTGCTGGAGAGCATGTGGAGAAATAGGAACAGTTTTACACTCTTGATGGGACTGTAAACTAGTTCAACCATTGTGGAAGTCAGTGTGGCAATTCCTCAGGGATCTAGAACTAGAAATACCATTTGATGCAACCATCCCATTACCGGGTATATACCCAAAGGATTATAAATCATGCTGCTATAAAGACCCATGCACACGTATGTTTATTGCAGAATTATTCATAATAGCAAAGACTTGGAACCAACCCACACGTCCAACAATGATAGATTGGATTAAGAAAATGTGGCACATATACTCCATGGAATACTATGCAGCCATAAAAAAGGATGCGTTCATGTCCTTTGTAGGGACATGGATGAAGCTGGAAACCATCATTCTCTGCAAACTATCACAAGGACAAAAAATCAAACACCATATGTTCTCACTCATAGGTAGGAATTGAACAATGAGAACACTTGGACACAGGAAGGGGAACATCACACACTGGGGCCTGTCATGGGATTGGGGGTTGGGGGAGGGATAGAACTGGGTGATATTCCTAACATAAATGACGAGTTAATGGGTGCAGCACACCAACACGGCACATGTATACATATTTACCAAACCTGCAGGTTGTGTACATGTACCCTGGAACTTAAGGTATAAAAAAAAGTAAATTGTATGAAATATGAGAGTTTTCAACTTAATAACTTGTTGCCTCTTTTCCACTTATTGGGTTAACACTTACATGGAATACATTTCCCATCCTGCCATTTTCTGTCTTTTTTTATTAGATCTGAAGTGATCCTCTTGAAGACATGACATAGTTTGATCTTGAGATACATCATGATGTAGTTAGAATTTTTTTTTTTTTTTTTCATTTTGAAGGATACTTTGGCTGGGTGTATCATTCTTTCTTAGACTCTTTTTTTTTTTTTTCAGTGTTTTAACTAAGTCATCCTGCTCCCATCTTGCCCAAAAAATTTATGATCATAAATTTGCTTGTAATCTTGCAGAAGCATGCACATAAATAACACATCTCTTTTATCTTCTTGCATTCCCAATTCTCTTCTTGTCTGTGCATTTCAAAACATTGTTTATGTTGTGTCCTGTTAGAAATATCTTTGGTCAACCTTAGTTGTAATTTGCTGAGCTTCTTGATTTTCTTATATTTTTTATGAATGTTGAAGTCCATATTAGTTTTTTCTGGTACTTCTACTCTACAATTTTTATTTCTTTTTGTGATCTTTATCTTTTGTGAATTCCTTTTTGTTATTTCATTTTGTTTCCTTTATTTCCACTTTACTCTTTCAGATGGTACTATTGATTTTTAGGGTAATTATTTTTCTTTTAAATATAGATCTAGACTTTAATTCAAATTATTAGAAGTAATTTTTAAATCTCCATTTTTTACAAAATAGTTTTCTCTATGTTCATTTTTATGTTTGATTTATCCATATTATCTTGATGTATGTGAATGTTTGCCTCACTGTCTAGGTGGGGATGTTATCATGGATGATATTCCAAAATACGTATTTCAAGTTATTTTCATTCTCTCCATCACTTTCAGGCACTCTCTTTAATCATGTATTTGGATACTTTACATAATTAAATATTTCTCAGAGGTTTTGTTCATTTCTATTTATTCTTTTTTAATTATTCTTGTCTCTATTATTTTGGAAAGCCAGTCTCGAAGCTCTGAAATTCTTTCCTCTGCTTAGCCTATTCTGCAGTTAATATGTGTGAATAAATTATAAAGTTTCATATTCTGTTTTTCAGCTCTATCACAATGGCCACATTTTCCTCCAGACTGTTTATCTGTCAGTTTCTGCATTTTTCCTTTCCTTGTATTGGCTTGCAACTTACTTTTGTAGCTCAATGAAGCTTATTTCTATTTACATTGTGAATTCTATTTCTGTCATCTTACGCCTTGCTGGAAACGTAGTTTGGTTATTTCGATGAAATAAGTCATTCTAGCTTTTTTTTTTCCCCCAACAGTTTTGCATTGATTTTGTCTCATCTTTGTAGGCATATATTTGAGGTTGCTGAACTTTGAATGAAGTTTTTTTTTTTTTAATCCTATTTGGATGTCCTTGAGTATTTGATTGTGGCATAAGGTGTTTTCATCCAAGAGGCCTTGTTATTGGGAGAAGTTTTTATTTCTTTATTTTTATTTTTATTTTTATATGTTTTGTAGTGGGGCTGAGGGCAATGCTCAGCTCACAACTCAGAGGCTTCATACTCAGGGGGAATTGTATTGAGCCCAAACTCTCTTCCCTGTCTCCTTGATATTTGGAATCTGCCACTGTGTTGAAATATGTTGCCACAGCTTCAGCAGACTGCTAGCGGATATGGAGTTTCTGCCTGTCTTTGCTTATTCATCTCAGTAGCAGGAGCATAGTAGCTGGGATGGAAGTAGGTGTACCTGCTGGAGACTGTGTGCTGTTGCACTAAAGGTGGCGTTAATATGTGGCAGGGTGCCTGCCAATGAAGTTTTGAAGCCTTCTTTTTGCCCCCTAAAGAAGAAGTGATTGTTCAGAATGTGGGAGGATACACTGTTCTCTGCACAGTGTTAGCATAAAAGTAGCGGTGAGGCTTTTTGGTTCTCTGCCCACCAAAGCTTTATCTACAATGGTAGCTGCTGGGGTGGTAGGAGCATACTGCATTCCCATTTGCTAGTGGGCCAAGCAAAGCCAAATCTGCCTTTGAAGACATGTGCCAGCAAACTAATATGAGAAGTTGCCATGTTTTTGAGGGAAAGTGCAGTGTGGGAAAGAAACCTATGAGCTGGTGCAGTCATAGGGGCTGCCTAGCTGGTGCTTTTCCGGAGTTATATGTGGCCTACAAATGCAGATGCTATTGCATGGGCTCCCAGTGTGCCTGAGACTGCCCTGTAAGGATCTGGGTGCCAGACTGGGTGCCTGGGAGAGGCAGCAAACCACGGAGTGCTCAGTTAGACAAGCTTCTGATTTGCAAGGCTATAGTGCAGTAATTACATCTAACACTTCCCTAGGGCAAAACTCTCTTATGGGAAAAAGTTGCTCTTAGAGAAATGGCCATTACTGACCTCATTTTACTACAGGTGCTCTTGCACCAAATGGTCTGGTCACCACATGAGCCGGCTTGCTGCCCTACCTCTTTGCTGGTTTTCTGGAGGCTTCATCTAAGAGAGATGCAGGTCAGCAATCCCTCAGTGCAGTCAGCCCATGATGAAGGATCTGTGATTTCGGTCAAGTTAGGGGTCAACTGCCTGGTGAGGAGCAGTGGGTAGTTTGGGGGACCCATGGTGAATGAACTGGCCTCCTCTCCTTGGGTAAACTGCAGCTTCTTTGATGTTTGAATAAGGCACTTGGGGTTTTGGATTTTTCAGTAGCTAAGAGTAGCAAGGAAAGTTCTACTCTAGAGGCAGTGGAAGAAATACTTTCAGTTGCTGCTGGAGTCTCTGTCCAGGGAGTTGCTAAGTTGCTGCTATCTCAATAGCTCCAGCAGTGATTCGCTAGTAGCCCAGGCCTGGAGAACTTGTCCAGTGAGAATATGTGAGAACAGGCACTCACATAACAGTATGGCCACTTTTCTGAAGGGCTGCCTCAGTATGCTAGGTGTCCATTGCCGTTCCTAGTCACCTAAGATTTTCCAGTACTTGAAGTTACCACCAGCGAATGTTGCTAAGCAATTGCAGTGTGCCCTTTTTCTGACAGCTCAATCCCAGGGAGGTGTAGACCTCTTTCCAACCCAACAGCACCTGTAAGAGGTATCTGGAATCCCTTGTTGAAATTTCTTACTCAGTAAAGAGAACGTAATTGGGGAGCCACTTAAGAAAGCAGTTTAGCAACATTTTCCTAGTACATCTCTGCTCTGCAGAGGTACCACTTCCATCCACAGTTTATTTAGATTCTCTAAAGCCAGAAGGCTGGAGCAGCTAAGTCACACACATAGGAAAAATTGCTGCTCACTCTCCCCTCTAGCAATTATATCACAAAGAGGTTTCAAAATTCCACCAACCAAATAGCACCAGTGGTGGTAGCTGCTCACTCTGATTAGGAAGTCTTTTGCAGTTGCAAGAAATGAGATTGGGCACCTGATTTAACAGGCATTCTGACCACATATTTTTGGAGTGCCTGTACTGTGCTAGGAGATTCTTTATGCCCCACATAACTTGGGCTTTTTAAAGCCTGAAGGCTGGAATGGCGAAGTTGCCCAAGCATCTAAGGTGGTGTCCCACTCGACTTTCTGATAGCTTCATGCCAGGGAGGTGCAGTGCTGCTACCAATGGTTGACCAGAATGCTAAGCCAATAGATCTTACCCTGTGGGGCACTGTGGGCATGGATCCTAAAACTATCACTGGTCAGCCTCATGGATTCTGCCTCTTTTCTATGAATATTTACAGAAGTGTAGCCTCCTGCTTTACTGGAGTTGCAACCACTTTTTCTGGGAAGCCTGGAAAAACTGAGTACTTAGGGTTCTTGAATCTCTGCACAGGCCTCAGCAGCTGATCTCTGAGACTCCACGTAGCTCTGTGTGTTCAACTGAAGGCCTTGATGAAGCAGGTTCATGAATAGATCTCCTCACCTGAGGGTTGCAAAGATCTGTGGGAGAACCGTGGGTTCCCAGGGTCACACATATACCCACTGCTTTATTGAGTGGGGAGGTTTTCTTGGCTCCATGTTGTTCCTAGGTGACCCATTGTCCTGCCTTGCTTTATTCCATTCTCCATAACTTAAGTTGTTTGATTGTTCCCAATGCAAGTACGTGGATGTTTCAGTTGAAGGTGATGTATTTATGCACAACTTGCATTCCTCTCTATGAGAACTACACACACTAGCTGCTTCTAGTCAGGAATCTTGATCACTTTCCTATAACAGGGACCTAGTTTTTAATATTAAAATAATTTAGTATTTTTCAAAAGCAAATATTGACATAATTTAACTCTTACATTTGTTGCTATGTCTTCATGTCTAGAATGTATGTGAAAGAACATGGACAATGGTTGCTCCACCAGAGTTATGAGAGGTTCTTCCATATTAGATGGACAGATTTATATATTCTGCAATGGAAGTTTAAGAAAACTGAAATCTAAGATACATGAAGAATTTCTAAGTGAAAAGGCCAAGTATTGGTTGGTTTATAACTGTATCATAGTAACAGGATGATAGCAGTGTGGTAAGTGATCAGGATAATATTATGCATAGTAATAGGAACAATTTGAATTTTAAAGAAAAATTGCTTTACCATTTGCAAATTAAGGTAATTAAAATACAGTGAATTTAAAAATACCTTTTTAATGACAATGTGTGGACTTAATTTTTTTTGAAATAACCAAAATTGTCGTTATTGCATTAAGGCTATTTAATATTGAATGTATGTCTTGCCACTGACGTTATCTTATCTTACACAAAGCTGTAGGTAACAGATGGTGACAATATACTATAGGGTGACAGTGAAATAACATCTGTAGTGATCCTTTTGTCAGTGGTCTTTAACTTAGAATAATTTGGAAAATATGATTTTTACAACTTACATTTATGTTTTTCTTGTAACTAAAAGTTATTATGATGGTTCTAATGGAGATTATGTGACCATAATGGAGCTACCTTCTTATGAATTCTGAACAAATATTTACAAAATTTTATCCTACATTTTTCTATTAAACATATGACTTCTCTGGTCTGCTAAACACATAAAGACCTTTAGTTTTAATTTACATGAATTTAAATGTAAGAGATATATTACTGTGAATAAACTTTAGGTGTGTAACAGATGTATAGCAAGTAATTATAGTTATTTATGGCTGTGTACCTACTTTGAGAAGAAAAGCAAAATATTAGAATGAAACAGATAATTTTACAAGTGCTGATAACTTATCACCAAATGAAAAACTTCAATGATTTTGAAAGCAAATTTTTTTCACAGCTTTGTATTAAACTCATTTATTTGAAATATTATTGCTCCTGGCTTAGAATAATCTTGACCAAATTCTGCTTTTTTTGTTTGTCCCTTTGCCTGTTGCTAACTGTACACATAATATATAGTTATCTTTTCAGAAAATTTCACATAACATTCTTTGGTGTGGGTGCAGTGGCTGACATCTGAAATCTCAGTACTTTGTGAGGCTGAGACAGGTGGAACACCAGAGACCAGGGGTTCAAGACCAGTCAGGCCAACATACTGAAACTGCATCTCTACTAAAAATACAAAAATAATCTGGGTGGGTGCCTGTAATCCCAGCTACACCAGAGGCTGAGGCAGAAGAATCACTTGAAACTGGGAAAGAGAGGTGGCAATGCACCTTCTGGAGCTGCAGGGTGGGCAATGTGCAGTGGCTTGGTAAAAGTGGGGTGAGCAGCCTCTCACTGAAGGGATTTCATTGCCCATTTTTCTGATGGGCAAATTGAGCCCCCAAAGCCAAAAGCCAAGAGGGGCAAAAGCACATATCTGAGACATCAACCTTTTTCTTTTCTGACTCCCTTAAGTTTCAGACTTCCCTGGGCTTGCCTGACTCCTCTCTGGGCTTGTCTTCAGAAAAAAGATTCTTCTTCCTTCTCAATGTATGCAGAGAAGCAACCAGTCAGTTGTGGTAAGCCCACCCACAGCTTCTTTTTTGGGCCAACCTGGGCCTCTACACTCCACTGGACTGCAAAACTGAAATTCCAGAGTCCAGAATTCACATTTTGTTCTTGAACAAGAGTTAAGCACCCAGGCCAGAGCATAAGTGGGCCTGTTAATTCCATGGCACAAATCCCAAATCAGAGAACTGGCTTGACTGTTCAGCTCCACCCAGGCAAGGTTTGTACTGTTTCAAGCAGATCCCATTCTCTTCCTGCCTCCTCAGCTACACCCAGGCAGGGTTTGTACTGTTTCAATCAGGTCCCATTCTCTTCCAGCCTCCCATAACTTGCCATCATTACCAGCTCTTTCTCTACCCTCCACACCCTATAATTTTTGAAATTCCTCTGAAGACTGCCTGAGCCAAGTATCAAGGTTTACAGAGCTCTAGCCTACTCAGGCTGTGCCAGGAAGGGAGATCTCACAACCTACCTTGACACTTGAGTCATGTATAAATAGTAGCAACTCTAGGAGAAGGACTGTCACATACTAAGATCCTTTTCTGGTCTCCATAACAAAAGATATGTTAGAATGGCAAGAATAATAATACACAACCCTGGCAGTTCTCTCTTTTAAAGGGCAGCCTCATTCTGGTCATTCTGAACCACAATTTTAGGGTTTATTTCAGCATGTCCCACCTTGTAAAATAGTACTAGAGCCCCAGAATGATATAGTCAAGTGAAATTCTGGAGAAGGAGCACCTCAGCAGCCTGAACAAACCTATAATAGGAACAGACCCTACCAGCTAAGAAGCCATCTCATTAACTTAGATATCCATATCAGCAATGTGCACACACATCAGGCCTCTTAGATAAAATCCTGTCAATGCAGTGATTCAAGAAAAAGCAAAAATCTCTTTCTCTAGAGTCTCAGGAAGAAGAACCTCTGTTGTCTGAACCAGATTATGGTTGCAACTGACAGTGTTAACTTCACTTGGGAATATCTGGACACTAACCTTATATTAAAAGGGCTTCTGAGTGTTAAAACTTCCAAGTGACAAGAATCGAGCTGTGGCATGCCTGGGAGCAGTGGCTAATGCCTGTAATCCCAGAAATTAGTTAGTCCAAGCCCGGTGGATCACCAGAGGTCAGGAGTTCGAGATCAGCCTGACCAACATGGAGAAACCTCGTCTCTATTAAAAATGACAAGAGTTCAAGACAAGCCTGACCAACATGGAGAAACCTCATCTCTACTAAATATACATTAGCTGGAGATTGTGGAACTTGCCTGTAATGCCAGCTACTTGGGAGGTTGAGACAGGAGAAGATCATGCCATTGCACTCCAGCGTGGCCAACAGAGTGAGATTTTGTCTCAAAGAAAAAAACATCTTGCAGTGGCCAACCTATAAATTATTCTTTATCTATGAGGAACATATGAGCCCCTGGTCTGTCCTATCCTGTGGCATGGAACAGAGGCCACACAGGGGATTGAAGCCCTTTCATTTCTTGTTAAATAAAGGCCAACAGCTGAAAGGTTACTCAGACAAATGTGCTAAATAAAAATACTACACTAACTAAAAGCTTTTTGCAAGTGGGTGTTGTTATTTTACTTAGCCCACTGACACTGGACTTTCTCCACTTTATGTAAGTCCAAAGTAAAACTCCATATCTCATTCACTGGTTCTGACTCTATTCTTTGACATCTTGAAACTGGTGCCATATACATGGGAGTCAAATTTGACACAACTTACTCCATAGTAAAGAAGGATTTCAGTCTCTGCTCAATGGAATTCAAAACTCACCAAGCCGTCAGCTAGAGAAGGATGCAATTGTTCTCCTTACCACTCTCATTCAAGCCTCTTTTTTTCAGATGAACTTTCACTGGAATACCAAGAAAGATGAACACGAAACACATCATGGTCAGACATAAGATTGATGAAGAGGCAGTGACCACTTTCAAAGCAAAAGGGAGCATTTTTCTTTCCCCATGAGCAGCTCTAAACTTCTGTCATCATTTTCTGACTTCGGTAATTGTTTCATCCTGGCTTTGGAGGAACCATAGGTCCTAGGTAGTAAATACCTTCACTTAATCCTGGTGCAACAAGGCTTTCTTTTGACAAATATGTCCTCTGTAATCATGAGCTTCTATGCAATCTGGACAATGCACAACCAAAAATAAAAACTATGAAAGAGAGATGAGTAGGTGTTAGGGAAACAACTTCCCACTTTTTTCTTTGGCAAGTTCAAAGAACTTTGATGGTAGACAAATGTGCAGAAGAGGACAGCATAGTATAATTCCTCATCACATGAGTTTACAACCAAGAGTTTTCAATCCTAACTGTGAGAGCTCCAGATGAAAACCAGAAGTTACTTCACCATTCATCTATTAATGTCTGATTCCACAACATTTTGTTTATCGTACCGAGGAGCCTTCACTGAGGATTTTTCCATTGTACATATAGAGATAGACAGGAAAAGGTAAAATAACAACTCCATAAATTTATTAAACAAAGTGTAGAAATGTTTATCTTCTCATATTATTACCATTTTCACACACACATAGTTGCATGTATATCTACCCATAAAGCTGAAATTTTCATAATAAATCTGTTATATGTCAAGTTTAAATTTAAAAATATATTTTTCAGTCAGTCATGGTGGCTCACACCTGTAACCCTAGTACTTCTGGATACCAAGGTGGATGGATCACTCGAGGTCAGGAGTTTCAAACCAGCCTGGTGAAACTACGTCTCCTCTAAACATCAAACAAACAAAAAAAAAATTCCTAGGATGGTGGTACAAGCCTGCAGTGCTACTTGGGAGGCTGAAGCAGGACAATTTCTTGAATCTGAGATATGGAGGCTGCAGTGAGCTGAGATCGTGTCACCACACTCCTGGTGGGGTGATATAGCAAGATTCTGTCTCAAAAACAGACCAACACAAAAATATTTTTTCTTTCTTGCAACAAAAAGACACACATGTGGTCTAGACATGCCCTGGTGGAGTGGAGTGGGTGTGGGGCCTGTCCTGGTAAAGAAGGCAGAGGGGCCAGTACCTGGGATTGTGTGTGAAGGATGAATTGGCACACAATAAAGGGGCGGCCAGGCCCTTGGCCTAGCAACACTGAAGCTTACAGGTGGTTTCAGGAAGCAGGATAAATGGCCCGTGGACTTAATGCTAGATGGTTCTGTAACAATGAAACATCTTCCCAGGGATCTTAGCAATCCTGCTAGGAGGCCCTGACTATACCCTGGATTGGAGATGCCTGGGTTAGAGTGGCTGCCAGAGAGCCTCAGCAAACACAAGTTTTGACCACTATGGCTGGGTCAATCTAAAATAGCTCATCTCTTCTGATTTACAACACAAAATATAGAAAAATAAAGTGAAACAAATAAAATCAAGAGAAAAAAATTTAAAAATAAATTTAAAGTAATTAAAAAATAGTAAGGACAAATAAACTGAAATAAAATAGACCAAAATAAAGAGAAATGTAATTAGGATCAGGGAAAATAAATGAAATGAAGATGAAGAAAATAAATATAATAAACTTAAGAGAAATAAACAGAAATGAAATAATTTGCAATAAAATAAAATTTTATGAATCAGGAGAAAAAAATAAAAATTAAAAATAAAGATAAAGATGGAGAAATAACATAAAATAATATAAAGGGATAAGAATGGAAGTAAATAAGATAAAAAAGAAATTAAATAAAATGTTTCAAACAAGACACAAATTGGAGAACATTTGAAAGGAAGAGACGATAATATAAAACATAAAACATAGAGACAAACTTAAATGCATAGAAAAAATGAAAGTAAATTTAAAAAAAAACAAAATAAAGAAAAAGAAAAATATACAGAAAAAAAAAGTTAAAAAGCAAAAAAAGACCTGGGGATAACCTACAAAATATTTCATCCAACAATAGCATAGTACATATTTCTATATACATTTGGCACGTTTTCTTAGATTGACAAACTTTTAAGCTAGAATGCAAGTTTTAGCATATTTAAACAGATGGTAATCACAAAAAAATTATTTCTGACTACAATAAAATATAACCGGAAGTAAAAACCAAAGAAAACTAGTATGTCTGTATATATATGAAAACTAGACAAATTCTTGGGCATACTGTTTTTCAAGAGTTAGAATAGGCAAATTTCTTTTTTTTATTTTTTTTATTTTTTTAATTATTATTATTAATATACTTTAGGTTTTATGGTACATGTTCGCAATGTTTTACATGTTAATTGTTTCGATTCACTCAGGCTGCTGGCAGAAATATTACAGGGAAGTGTTAGGAAAAGTTATAAGGAATAGTAACAAACCTTTTTGGAAGGCTAAAAGGCTAAAATTATTATATAGCTTGTAATAATTGAACAGGCTGAAGGCAACCTGTTCTTACCTTAAAGCATTAGGCCATAGGGTAAATACTAGGGACAATTGATGCTTCTCCAGTTAAGTCTGTTTATGCTCCTCCATTAACTAAGATGGCTCTCTCTGGGGAGGTAGATCAGAGAAATTGCTCCCAGTGGTATTTACTTTAGACTATGGTACCTGAGGTTTAATCATTAATAGAATGATTCTCTTAACTATGTTAATTATCCACAAGGGTGTTTACTCAAAACTTCTGTGATTAATTCTATACTAAATAAAAGCCTGGAGTGTGAGTTGCTCGGGGGGCTGCCATTCTTTACAGGACTCTCTTTGGAGTCAGAGTGGCCTCAGACCCTCTGCTGGACTGGCAAAGCAGAATGTCTGTGTGTCAGGACAGTTTATTCACCCATCACCAGGTCAAGGGTCTGCAAGGGACAGACCCCTGAAGCTACTGCCCCCACAAAGGGAGCACTACCTCAACTGGTGCCCCCATGTAAGGGCAGCCAGGGCTGTGCAGAAAGAGCTCCCTGTAACTGGAGCCCATTGTGTGAGGCAATCTGTGAGGGAAGTGTGAGAACCACTCTCATGAGGAAAGCTGTGGAAGAAGAATGAGGAATGTGATGGACTCCCTGAAAGCAAAGGTGGAAAAAGAATCCACGTGGTGAAGTCAGTGACTAATCAGTAAGTCATTGGTACCCACTTGAGGTTACCAAGTTCTGGGGGAAGTTGAGTCAAACTGAGATATTCTCATGGGACAACACTTATCAGCTTAACAGAAACAGTATATAAAAGTGTTGAAACAGTTGCTTAAGGCTAATGGGGCATCAGTTTTGCAGGCTTAACTGAGGGATATAATGCAAACTGTTGTAATCCTGAGAGGTGAAGCTGGCTGGGCTTTGGGTTGGGTGGGGACTTGGAGAACTTTTCTATGTAGCTAAATGATTGTAAATGCACCACTCAGCACTCTGTGTAGAGTTAACTGGGTAAGGGACTTGGAGAACTTTTCTATTTAGCTAAAGGATTGTAAATGCAGAAATCGGTGCTCTGTGTCTAGCTAAAAGTTTGTAAATGCACCAATCTGCACTTGGTAAAAACAGATCAATCAGCACTCTGTAAAACGGAACAATCAGCAGGATGAGGGTGGGGCAAAATAAGGGAATAAAAGCAGGCCACCTCAGCCAGTAGCGGCAGCCTGCTCGGGTCTCCTCCCACGCTGCGGAAGCTCTGTTCTTTTGCTCTTTGCAATAAATCTTGCTGCTACTCAGTCTTTGGGTCTACACTAGCTTTATAAGCTGTAACACTCACCATGAAGGCCTGTGGCTTCACTCCTGAAGCCAGAAAGACCAGGAACCTGCCGGGAGGAACAAACAATTCTGGATGCACCAACTTTAAGAGCCATAACAATCACTGCAAAGCTCTGCAGCTTCACTCCTGGCCAGCGAGACCATGAACCCACTGAGAGGAAAAAACAGTTCCAGATGTGCCACCTTTAAGAGCTGTAAAACTCATTGGGAAGGTCTGCAGCTTCACTCCTGAAGTCAGCAAGGCCATGAACACCTGAAGGGACAAACTCTGGACACACTGTCTTCAAGAACTGTAGCAGTCACTGTGAGGGTCTCTGGCTTCATTCTTGATGTCAGTGACACCAAGAACCCACTGGAAGGAATCAATTCTGGACACTTTTTGGTGACCACAAAGGGACTATTGCCTATTGTCAAGCAGTGAGTACCATCAACCCCTTGTGCTTGCTATTCTGTCCTGTTTTTCCTTAGAATTCTGGGGCTAAATGCCAGGCACCTGTCGGCCAGTTAAAAGTGACTAACTTGGTCACTGGACTAAAGACTTGGGTGCCAGGCTTTCTGGGAAAGGGATCTCTAACAACCACCAAATCTTCAGAGTTGGGAGTGTTGCTTTACTTGGAACTAGCTTCCACTTTTCCTGTGCTTCTGGGCTGAGCTGAGGGTCCATAGGAAAACCATTCAGCTCCAGGGTCCCGACAACAAATTGGTTGACCCCACAGCCATGAATGGAACTTTTAGAGTCATGTCACCCAAGAGAGACTCTCTCATGTATCCTGTCTATCCTGACCCTTGCCTCCTGGGTCCTAATGCCTGTCAGACAATCTTCCTCTTGCTTCTCTTCTCTGAGACTAGTCCTGCTTCTAAAAACCACTCCCTGTCTCTGGTGTTTTTCTAGTTTCTCCTGTAAGAATGCTTTCTAGTGTAATCCCCAGGACTCTATTCCCTTCTTCTGGCACTCAGGCTCAGCAATCAGAAAGACATAATTTTTGCCCAAAGTCCCATTATAGTGGGGACTATCTGGAATTTTAAGATCCCTCCACAGAAAAACAGGCCTAAAAAAACCTATTCCTGAAGCTACGATATGGGATGCCTCAGAAATTTTATCTTTCTTATTCATATAAGTGAGGACAAAAGACATCACTCTTCCAACTCTAGAGATCACTTCCCTCCCTCAGTGTATGGCTCTCCACTTCATTTTTGGGGCATAACATCTTTATAGGACAAGGATATAGTCCCAGTACTAACAGGATAATGCTTAGGACTCTAACAGGTTTTTGAGAATGTGTCAGTAAAGGCCACCAAATCTGACTTTTCTCAGTCCTCTTTGTGGTCTAGGTGGACAGGAAAGGCTGCAGGTTTTGTTGTGGTCCAGGAGGAAAACTAGTGTTTCTGCTGCTGCATTGGTGAGTACAACTATTCTGATCAGCAGGGTTAAGAATCCATTGTGAGTTCTTAGGCAGGTGGAGAAACAAACAAACAAAAAGAGTGGGTCTTTTTGTCTTTCAGATGGGAAACACTCAGGCATTAACAGAACAACACTTGAAATGCATCCTAAGCCATTGGGAGCAATTTGACCCATAAGCCATGAAAAAGAATCGGCTTTTTTTTCTGCACTATGACCTGGACCCAATATTCTCTCTCTGATGCAGAAAAATGGCCACCTGAGGGAAATATAAATTATAATACTATCCTGTAGCATGACCTTTTCTGTAAGAGGCAAGGAAAAGGAGTGCAGTACCCTGTGTCCAAGCTTTCTTTTCACTGAAGGAGAATACAAAACTATGCAAAGCTTGCAATTTACATCCCACTTGAGGACCTCTCAGCTTATCCCCATATCCTAACCTCCCTAGGGAAAGGAAGAAACTCCTTCTGCCATCCTTGAGTGGCTAAGGGAGGTCTTAAGAAAATATACTCCCCTATCACCCAAATCACTCGATGGTCAATTGATTCTAAAAGATAAGTTTACTACCCAATCAGCCACAGATATCAGGAGAAAGCTCCAAAAGCAAGCCCTGGGCCATGAACAAAATCTGGAAGCATTACTAAACCTGGCAACCTTGGTGTTCTATAATAGGGAACAAGAGGAACAGGCCCAAAAGGAAAAGTGACATCAGAGAAAGGCTGCTGCCTTAGTCATGGCCCTCAGACAAACAAACCTTGGTGTTTCAGAGAGGACAGAAAATGAAGCAGGCCAATCACCCCATAGGATTTGTTATCAGTGTGGTTTACAAAGACACTTAAAAAAAGATTGTCCAATGAAAAACAAGCTGTCCCCTTGTCCAAGTCCACTATGCCAAGGAAATCACTGGAAGGTGCACTGCCCCACAGTGCAATGGTTCTCTGGGCCAGAAGAACACAACCAGATGATCCAACAACAGGACTGAGGGTGCCTGGGACAAGTGCCAGCTCATTTCATCACCCTCACTGACCCCTGGATATGCTTATCCACTGATGGCCAGGAAATTGACTTCTTCCTTGACACTGATGTGGTTTTCTCGGTGTTAATCTCCTGTCCTGGACAACCATCCTCAAGATCTATTACCATCCGAAGAATCCTGGGACAAGCCATAACCAGGTATTTCTCCCATCTCCTGATTTGGAATTGGGAGACTTCAGTCTTTTCACATGCCTTTCTTGTTATGCCTGAAAGTCCCACACCCTTATTAGGGAGGGATATATTAGTCAAAGCTGGAGCTGTTATCTACATGAATATGGGGAACAAGTTACCCATTCGTTGTCCGTGGCTTGAGGAGGGAATTAACCCGGAAGTTTGGGCCTTAGAAGGACAATTTGGAAGGGCAAAAAATGTCTGCCCAGTCCAAATCAGGCTAAAAGATCCCACCACTTTTCCTTATCAAAGGCAATTTCCTTTAAGGCCTGAAGCTCATAAAGGATTATAGGATATTGTTAAACATTTAAAAGCTCAAGGCTCAATAAGGAAATGCAACAGTCCCTGCAGCACCCCAATTCTAGAAGACCAAAACCCGAACAGTCAGTGGAGATTAGTGCAAGATCTTAGACTCATCAGTGAGGCAGTAATTCCTCTATATCTAGTTTTACCCAACCCCTATACCCTGCCCTCTCAAATACCAGAGGAAGCAGCATGATTCACAGTTCTGGACCTCAAGGATGCCTTCTTCTGTATTCCTCTGCACTCTGGCTCCCATTTTCTCTTTGCCTTTGAGGATTCCACAGATCACAGTTGCCAACTTACAAGGACCGTCTTGCCCCAAGGGTTTAGGGATAGTCCTCATCTGTTTGGTCAGGCACTGGCCCAAGATCTAGGCCACTTCTCATGTCCAGGGACTCTGGTCCTTCAGTATGTGGATGATTTACTTTTGGCCACCAGTTTGGAAGTCTCATACCAGCAGGCTACTCTAGATCTCCTGAACTTTCTAGCTAATCAAGGGTACAAAGTGTCTAGGTCAAAGGCCCAACTTTGCCTACAGCAGGTCAAATATTTAGGCCTAATTTTAGCCAGAGGGGCCAGGGCCCTCAGTAAGGAATGGATACAGCCTATACTGGCTTGCCCTCACTCTAAGACATTAAAACAGTTGTGGGGGTTCTTAGAATCACCCACTTTTGCCAACTATGGATCTCCAGATACAGCAAGATGGCCAGATCACTCTATACGGTAATCAAGGAGATCCAAAGGGTAAATACTCATCCAGTAGAATGGGAGCCAGAGGTATTTTAAAATACCCTTTAAAACCTTAAAACAGGTCCTAGTACAAGCTCCAGGTTTAAGCCTTCCCACAGGACAAAACTTCTCTTTATATGTCACCAAGAGAACATGGATAACTCTTAGAGACCTTACTCAGATTCATGGAACAATCCCCCAACCAGTGGCATACCTAAGTAAGGAAATTGATGTAGTAGCAAAAGGCTGGCTTCACTCTTTATGGGTAGTTGTGGCAGTGGCTGGCTTAGTGTCAGAAGCTATCAAAATAATACAAGGAAAGGATCTCACTGTCTGGACTACTCATGATGTAAATGGCATACTAGGTGCCAAAGGAAGTCTGTGGCTATCAGACAACAACCTGCTTAGATACCAGTTCTACTCCTTGAGACACTGGTGCTTCAAATACATACATGCATGGCCCTCAACCCTGTCACTTTTCTCCCAGAGGATAGGGAACCAATCAAGCATGGCTGCCAACAAATTACAGTCCAGACTTATGCCGCCCAAGATAATCTCTTAGAAGTCCCCTTAGGTAATCCTGACCTTAACCTATATACTGATGGATGTTCACTTGTGAAGAATGGGATATGAAGGGCAGGTTATGCCATAGTTAGTGATGTAACCATGCTTAAAAGTAAGTGTTTTCTCCCAGGGACCAGTGCCCAGTAAGCAGAACTACTGGCACTTACCCGAGCCTTAGAACTGGGAAAGGGAAAAAGAATAAATGTGTACAGATAACAAGTATGCTTATCTAATCCTACATGCCCATGCTGCAATGTGGAAAGAAAGGGAGTTCCTAACCTCTGGGGGAACCCCTATTAAATGCCACAAGGAAATCATGGAGTTATTGCGCACAATGCAAAAACCCAAGGAGGTGGTAATCTTACACTGCCAAAGCCATCAAAAGGGGAAGGAGAGGGGAGAACAGCAGCATAAGCAGCTGGCAGATGCAGGGAAAGACCAGCAGAAAGGAAAAAGGGAAAGAGACAGAAAGTCAGAGTGAGAGAGAGAGAGGAAGAGACAGATGGACAAAGAGGGCGTCAGAAAGAGAGAGATGAAGGAGAAGTCGAAGAGAAAGAAAGAGATATGGAAATAGTAAAGAAAAAACAGTATACCCTATTCCTTTAAAAGCCAGGGTAAATTTCTAAATATCTACCCAGCCAAGGCTTATTCTTCTTATGTGGAACGTCCAACTATATCTGTCTCCCCACTAACTGGACAGGCACCTGCACCTTAGTGTTTCTAAGTCTCAAGATTAACATTGCCCCAGGAAATCAGGCCCTATCACTGCTCCTCAAAGCTCAAGTCCATCATTGCAGGGCCATACAACTAATACCCCTACTCATAGGGTTAGAAATGGCCACTGCTACCAGAAGCAGAATAGCAGGTTTACCTACTTCATTTTCTTACCACCACACACTCTCAAAGGATTTCTCAGATAGTGTGTGAGAAATAACAAAATCTATCCTTACTCTACAATCCCTGCTAGATTCTTTACCAGCAGTGACTCTCCAAAACCACAGAGGCCTAGACCTCCTCACTGCTGAGAAATGAGGACTCTGCACCTTCTTAAGGGAAGAGCATTGTTTTTACACTAACCAGTGAGGGATAGTACAAGATGCTGCCTGGTGTGTACAGTAAAAGGCTTGTGAAATAAGACAACATCTTTCAAACCCTTATACCAACCTCTGAAGTTGGGCAACATGGCTTCTCCCCTTTCTAGGTCCCATGGCAGCCATCTTGCCACTACTTGCCTTCAAGCCCTGTATTGTTAACCTTCTTCTCAAATTTCTTTCCTCTAGAATTGAGGTCATCAAGCTAGAGATGGTCTTACAAATGGAACCCCATATGAGCTCAACTAACAACTTCCACCAAGGACCCCTGGACCAACCTCCTAGCACTTTCACTGGCCTAAAGGGTTCCCCTCTGGAGGACACTACAACTGCAGTGTAGTTCTTTGCCCCTATATCTAGCAGGAAGTAGCTAGAGTGGTCATTGTCCAATTCCCAACAGCAGTTGGGGTGTCCTGTTTAGAGAGGGGATTGAGAGGTGAAGCTGGCTGGGCTTCTGGGTTGGATGGGGGCTTGGAGAACTTTTTGTCTAGATGAAGGATTGTAAATGCACCAATCAGCACTCTGTGTCCAACTACAGGTTTGTAAATCCACCAATTAATGCTCTGTGTCTAGCTAATTGGGTAGGAGACTTGGAGAACTTTCCTGTCTAGCTAAAGGATTGTAAATGTACCAATCAGCATTCTGTGTCTAGCTAAAGGTTTGTAAACACACCAGTCAGCACTCAGTAAAAATGGATCAATCAGCACCCTGTAAAACAGACCAATCAGCACTCTGTAAAACGGACCAATCAGAAGGATGTGGGTGGCGCCAAATACAGAAAAAAGCAGGCCACCCGAGCCAGCAGCAGCAACCTGCTTCAGTCACCTTCCATGTTGTGGAAGCTCTGCTCTTTCAGTCTTTGCAATAAATCTGCTGCTGCTCACTCTTTGGGTCTGCACTACTTTTATGAGCTGTAACACTCACTGTGAAGATCTGCATCTTCTTCTTGAAGTCAGCAAGACCAATAACCCACTGGAAGGAACCAATTCTGGACACAATCCCAAGACCATGGTTCCCCGAAAAAGGAACACTGGATGTAGAACTCTGGGAATAAGTGGCGATAAATCTTCAACATCAGACACAAAGGCAAGAGGTCCCAGCAGTTATGGGCTTTAATTAGAGCAGCCCTGTCTCCGTTATACACAGAACAGCCTATAAAAGGGAAGGAGGAGGAAATGTCACCTGCCTTATCACCTCCTCTTCCGTCAGCCCTAATATCACTGGGCCAAAATAACAAAGAAGAAACAGAGGTTTTACTTGAGTCCTCTTCTTCAATATGTAAGAAAAAAGACCAGGAATACGCTCCAGCTATTAGTCCCTGTCTTAAGCTGGCAGCAATAAAAGGAGAGTTATTAGCCTGCCCGGTAATGCAAAATTCAGCAAAGTAATCAGGTACATAAACTGTTAAGAATAATCATTAAAAGCCAGAGCCACAGGGTCAGGACAAGGAAGCAGTAAGTAAAAAGAAAAACTCCACCCACACTGTGACAGAAACAACAAAGAGCCAAGCTGCAGCCAGAACTAGCCTGCTGTGAAGGGGTCAGAAGCACATGTGACAAAGCCCACCCAGGCCACATGTGTCCTGCAGCTGGGGAAGCGAGCCAGCACAAGCGAAAAAATGGCACAGGCAAAAAATGGCGACTTTACAAATGTAAAGCAGCCACAGCACCGAGACCTGCCTGCTCCTTTTTCTAGATCCACAGGCTATCCAAGACAAAATCTCATGTGCTCCTTGTTTACAAGCAACATCTCAGATTATAGTTCTCAGCTAAAATTTAAGTAAAATGTAAGAATTATAAAACCTCTTTCTAATAATGTCCACTGTTGTTATCTCTCTTCCATCCTGATGAGGCTCACCAAATTCAATTTAAGTAAAACAGTAACGTTTAAAGGTTGAGACATTACAAACAACCCATGAGTTAGCTTAGAAACAGTTAAAAGCAAACTTTGCTATCTAGTAGAAAAAAATTTCCTGATTACGAAAGTATTCATTTTATGGATGATATTCTACTAGCAGCCCCAACGGAGCCAACACCTTTAAATTTGTTTAATTCTGTCATAAAGAATATACAGCTGAAAAGTTAGTCATTGCACCTGAAAAAGTACCCATGTCCCCTCCTTGAAAATATCTTGGATATCTGTTAATCTCCTGGTCAGTAAGACCTCAAAAGTTTAAACTAAGTACTAACAACTTACACACCTTAAATGATTATCAGAAATTATTGGACAAATTAACTGGATTTGTCCCTTTGTGGGAATTCCTACCAATAAACTACAAAACCTGTTCTCTATCTTAAAGGGCAACCCAGCCCTCAATTCCTCCAGATATTTAACCCTTGCAGCAAAAATGGAAATCAAGGAAATTGAGCAAGCCATCTTTCAAAGGCAGCTAGATCGCATTGATCCATGGTATTCCAATCAGCTATTTATTTTTTCCACCTAACACTCCCCTACAGGGTTACTAGGACAAATGACTCCCAGGCTATGTTTCCTAGAATGGTTTTTTTGCTCCCATACCGGGACTAAAACACTGTCTCCTTATATTCAGTTAATTACTAAAGTCGTCTATTCAGGTCACAAACATTAAAATCAGTTGCCACATAACGGATATCATCATGATTCCTCTAAGTAAAGAGCAATTCAAAGCTGCATTATCTTTGTCAATACACCCACAAATCATTTTATCTGATTACATGGGGCAAATAGAGCACATCCTCCCTACTGATAAACTCCTTCATTTCTTATCTCATACTCCGGTAATAATGTCTACAAAAATAGTTTACTCTCCTATAACTAATGCTTTAACACCATTTACTGATGTGTCTGGCAAACATGGAAAAGCAGCAGTCTGGTAGAGACCATATAATTCAATCATGCAATCTGAGTTTACTAGCACACAGAAAGCTAAGGTTACTCTGTTTATTTGTTAAAAGAGGTTTACAACCTTAACTCTACTCTGGAGCGAGGACTGTTTACTCCTTCTCCAACTTCAGCAATTGACTAGATCAACATACAAGTCACATTTTTATTACACACATTTGAGCCCACAGCTTACTTCCTGGCCCATTGGCTTATGAGCAGTGATCAAGCAGACCTACAGGTTATGACAGCATTGCTAGACCAAGCCACCTAATTGCATGAATTTTTCCACCAAAATTGAAGAAATTTACCAAATTACTCAGAGACTGGCTAAACAAATTATCCTACAATGCCTGGATTGCCAGCTCATAGGTAAGTCCCTTCCTTCAACAGGTGTTAACACTTGGGGAACAGAACTTAACCTGCTATATAGCAAACAGATGTTACACCCATACTTGAATTTGGAAAACTTAGATATGTACAAGTATCTATTGATACCAACACTCATTTAATTGCTGTCCAAGATCAGAGAGATACAGAAAGTTTAAAGAGAGAAATAGAGGGAAAAAGAAAGAAAGACTAGAAAAATCAGAGGTCAAGGTTACAAAAAGTAAGACAAAGAAAAGAGATAAAGAGAAAGAAATGTTAGAAAACTTAGGCATTACCATTCAGGACGTAGGCATGGGCAAGGACTTCATGTCTAAAACACCAAAAGCAATGGCAACAAAAGCCAAAATTGACAAATAGGACCTAATCAAACTAAAGAGTTTCTGCACAGCAAAGGAAACTACCATCAGACTGAACAGCCAACCTACAAAATGGGAGAAAATTTTCACAACCTACTCATCTGACAAAGGGCTAATATCCAGAATCTACAATGAACTCCATCAAATTTACAAGAAAAAAACAAACAACCCCATCAATAAGTGGGCAAAGGACATTAACAGACACTTCTCAAAAGAAGACATTTACGCAGCCAAAAAACACATGAAAAAATGCTCACCATCACTGGCCATCAGAGAAATGCAAATCAAAACCACAATGAAATACCATCTCACACCAGTTAGAATGGCAATCATTAAAAAGTCAGGAAACAACAGGTGCTGGAGAGGATGTGGAGAAATAGGAACACTTTTCCACTGTTGGTGGGACTGTAAACTAGTTCAACCCTTGTGGAAGTCAGTGTGGCGATTCCTCAGGGATCTAGAACTAGAAATTCCATTCAACCCAGTCATCCCATTACTGGGTATATACCCAAAGGACTATAAATCATGCTGCTATAAAGACACATGCACACGTATGTTTATTGCAGCATTATTCACAATAGCAAAGACTTGGAACCAACCCAAATGTCTAACAAGGATAGACTGGATTAAGAAAATGTGACACATATACACCATGGAATACTATGCAGCCATAAAAAATGATGAGTTCATGTCCTTTGTAGGGACATGGATGAAATTGGAAATCATCATTCTCAGTAAACTGTCACAAGAACAAAAACCAAACACCGCATATTCTCACTCATAGGTGGGAATTGAACAATGAGAACACATGGACACAGGAAGGAGAACATCACACTTCAGGGACTGTTGTGGGGTGGGGGAAGGGGGGAGGGATAGCACTGGGAGATATACCTAATGCTAGATGACGAGTTAGTGGGTGCAGTGCACCAGCATGGCTCACGTATACTTATGTAACTTCCCTGCATATTGCACACATGTACCATAAAACCTAAAGTATAATAATAATAATTTAAAAAAGAAAAAAAAAGAAAGTTATAACCATTAGAACGCACCTTTATTAAGGAAGGTTATAAAAGAAATAAAGTTAAAGCATGTCAAAAATTGTCTGTGAAAGTCACAAAAAGATTATAAAAAGAAAACTATACAGGACATGTTGTATAATTCTGTTTTGAAAGTCTAAGCAAGTTTTAAAATGTTAATTGTTAACCAAATTCTCTGAGTCAACATATTGGCTAAAGTTAAAGATGTGTCATCCAGTTTTTCTGTAAGCTGGACATTAAAAGCACAAGCTCTTTAACAAAGATTATAAGAGATCTCTTAGCACAGGTACAATCTCTACAATTTCCAATACACCAGCACCAGCCAAGACACTGCATCCTCATCAAAGGATTAAAAGAAGAAAAAACTTGAGCCAGCCTAGGAGAGATCCTGCAAGATGATGCAGCTTTATCAGAAGAAGACGACTCAGAAGGCTATACAAATGCTGCCCCATTTTTACTCTCTCACTTTGTCTACTACCTGTATCTGCCAAAATCTATTAAGCCCATCTTCTAACCTGCTTTACTCTACCCAAGTACTTAGACTAACACCCCCTTTCCAGCTTCTAACAACACAACTGCTTAATTAAAAGGAAATTAACATTCTCCCAGTGAGGTTCCACATTAATACCTTACAGTGAACTCAGATGACAAGTAACTCTACAAGTCACTCTGACCGGAAGAAGTGTTGCTAATTATACTCATGATTGTTTTTTGTTATTTGCTATTTCTATGATGCAAAGCTGGAATAAGATCAGTGACCACCTCGCCTGACAAACCTATGACTGCACGTATCTGTGCTCTGCAATCAAAAACCCGATGCAGAAAAGAATGAAGGGGAGGATTTTGTAATTCACTCAGGGTGATGGCAGAAATATTAAAAGAAAATAATTAGGGAAAGTTATAGAATAGTCACAAACTTTTGGAATGCTGAAAGGTTGCATAGCTTGTAATAATTCAATGAGCTGAAGGTAGCCAGTTTTAACCTTAAAGCATTTGGTCATTGGGTAAATACTAGGGCCAATAGAGGCTTCCCCAATTAAGTTAGTTTACCCCACCTCCATTAACTAACCTTTAAGCCAGATGGTCCTTTCTGGGGAATGTCGATCAGGGAAATTGCCCCCACTGGTATTTACTTTAGACTGTGGTAACTGAGGCTTAATTATTCAGAGAACTATTCTCTTAACCAGGTTAATTATCCACAAGTGTGTTTACTCAAAGCTTCTGTTATTAATTCTATACTAAATAAATGCCTGGAGTGCAATCTGCTCAGGGTGCAGCTGCCACTCTTTACAGGACTCCCTTTGGAGACTGTTAGTGTCCTCAGATCCTCAGCTGGACTTGTGAAGCGGAATATCTCTGTGACAGGGTACTTCATTCATCTGTTGCTGGCTCAGGGGTCTGCAAAGGACATACTCTCTGCAGCTAATGCCCTCATGAAAAGAGTGGTGTCTCAGTTAACGGTATTAGAAATGATCTACAGGTCAATAAGTACTCTTTCAAAAAGCCAATAGTTCTTTTTGCAGAAGTAGTAAAATAGTCTAAAATGTTTGAGTCAATATTTAGCTGTGTCACCCAGGCTGGAGTGTAGTGCTATAATCATGACTCACCATAGCCTTGACATATCAAGCTCAATTGATCCTCTCACCTCAGCACCAGAAGTAGCTGAGACAGCAGGTGCATGCCACCATGCTCAGCAAGTTCTTGTATTTTTTGTAGATACAGGGTTTCACCATATTGCCCAGGCTGGTGTCAAACTCCTGGTGTCCTGCAATCCACATTCCTTGGCTTCCCAAAGTATTAGCATCACAGGAGTAAGCCCTCAAATATTGCACTATAATTTACATAAACACTCAAAAACAAACAAGCAAATCAAAAAAATAAAGTAGCAAATCAACTTGGGAAAAAAAGAATACCCTTAGATAAATATTTTGTACCTCAAAACATATTGCCAAGTTACAGTAATCAAAATATTGTGGTGCTGGCATAAAGACAGTTAAATAAATGTTGAAACAAATAACAGAAGCCAGAATGAAACCCACATGCATAAATTCAGCTTATCTTAAACAAAGGTTCTAATTTCTCGTGTTACAGAACATTCTCCTTCAGCTAAATTGGGTTCTTGTCACATGATAGGAAAGATTCGGCTCTGGGACACTCCTGAAGGATAAGGAGTAGAGCTGATTGGGTTAAAAAAAAAGGAAAAAAGAAAAACTCTCAACTAAGTGAGTGGGAGTCATGTTTACCAGGCCCCCACCTCACAGATTGCAGAACACCTGACCATCGCACAGGAACTGATGAAGCCAGGGTCCTCCTCCCTGAACAAGGGGTAAAATTTCCATGGCCTTCCAAGGATCCACTCCCTTCCCCCAGTGTTCAGATGGAAATTAGTCCAAGAGAATCTGTTGGAAAAAGGCAGGCTTCATCTGGGACAAGCACTCTGATTTTTCAGCCTTCGGGCTGTTTTAGGCTTGAAGATGGGATTTTGTCCACGACCCTTGGATGTTTTCTAACTCTTATTTTCCCCTCTAAATAAGTACATCTAACTGCTGTTAGAATAAGGATAAAGGTGAGAACAAAAACCACTTTTAAGTGCTTCCTGATGACAGGGAACACTGTTGTGAAAAAAAACAGCAGTCAGACCTTCCTTAGAGGCCTAAGTGTCCCCAGTGAAAGGGGCCATTTTCTCAGGCTCTGGTAGTGTGGCTGTTTGAAGTTTGATAGCCTGAAGGTGAGGAGAATCAAATTGTGTTATTAAAAAACACGTATTAAAATGAACCAAGGGAAAGGTGGAAAAGACAGCTAAAAATATCCAAGGTCTTTCACAAGTTTGCATAGGGAGAGGGAGGTCAAGAGTCCAACAGGAAACAGAAAGAAGGAAAGAGAGAGAGAGAAAGACAGACAGAAAGAAAGAAAGAAGGAAAGAAAGAAAGAAAGAAAGAGAAAGACAGAAAGAAAGACAGAAAGAAAGAAAGAAAAGAAACGAAGAAAGAAACAAAGAAAGAAAAGAGAGAGAAAGAAAGAAAAGATAAAGAAAGAGAGAGAGAGAAAGAAAAAGAAAGAAAGAGAAAAAACAACTTTTATCCTGTTGACAGGATATCAGTCTTCTGGGTTCTTTCCTCCTGGGTCCAATCCTAAGCCACCTAGTTTAATATTTGGGAAATTAACTCTTCCAAACTTGGAGGATGCATTGAAGGGGAATGTCCCAAAACATGGAGATATGATTACCTATCTGTAAACAACAAACAGAGGAGAAAAAAATGAAAAGTAAGCATTTTTTCAAAGGAGTTCCAAGGGTTCAGGATGCATTCAAAAGGGGTATAGGCTAAAAATGAATGGCTACTTATCTTGAAAGAGAGAGAGGAGCATGAGTCCCTGGCTCCTTTCTCTTCCTAGCAATTACCCAGGGTATGTTGAGCTATAGGAGAAAGAATATTCTTTTTCCCACTTCAAACCTTGTATCCCCAAGTCCCAGTGATTGTAACAGTGTGCCTCCCATGGGTGTCGAGGCAGCTTTCACCAATGTTAACAGGGATGCCTAAGCGGGTGGATATATCCACTCTTACCCATATGTGCCCTATCTTCCCTGCTGTCAGTAGCTCTGGAGTTCATTAGACCTCATTTATGGCATGGATAGTAGGATAATCTTTATCCATGAAATCGGGGGCTTGGCTTAATCACTGGGAATTAGTTATGCTCACCGGCATTGTGCTTTTTTACCTCCATTATCACCTGCCTCTATGTTTCTCAAATTTTCTACTTTTTTCTATGGTGACAACCAGAAGCTTAGAATTGAGGCTGGGACAAAAGGGTATTCAATGGACCCTTTATCATGAGCTGAATGCTAAGGTGAAGCTGTGGAATTGAGTTCTTCTACAAGGGTGAGAAAAGAATGACTGTGACATACTGAGGAAACTAGTGGCTACAGTTGTGCTTCATTAAATTTAGGTGGGCACCCTATATATTCCCATCACTCTGCAGAATTTGCAGGATAATTGTCCAGAACTAGAATGTTAATCCAGATTTTTATGTTACCAATTCCTTTTGTTTATTGTGGGCTGCAGTTGAAGATCATTAGCTAGGTCACAGAAATAAGCAAAGTTGGTCTAAAATATAGGCAGCAATGCAAAACTAATGAGTTTAGAATTTAATGACAAACATATAATAAGTTGGAAACATAAACTTTATCCAGTCATCTTATATTAAAATACAAATCATGATAGGACTGAGTTGTTTGTAAAGTAAGCTTTATTCTGCTACTTGGCCTGATTATTTGCATAAAATGCAGCAAGAATAATTATTTCTAGGTAGGTCTTTTACATTGGCTTTGATGGAAGAGTTACATCTTCAGGGTGATGGGCCCAGCAATATGTCATAATTATCTCTTTCTGCAGGACACAGGCAGAAAAGTGACATCATCTGGGTGCTGCACCCTGCAATACATCAAAATTTATATTATTGGCATGGAAAAACAGCCCTCATTTTATCCCAGTATTGGGCTTAGCAATATGTCACAACATCCCATTGTAAGGACTAAGGCAGAAGAAAACAGACACATCACTTAGAACATGGGCTCAGATATATGACCCATGTCCCAAGTAGGCAGAGCTGAGGCAGAAGAGAAGAGTCATATCACCTAGGTGCTTCCCTAAGTATATAACACAATCTAACATGTGAGGAGAAGTCAGGCAAAAGAGTCACTTCACCTTTATGCTGGTTCCTGACTAAGCCTTGCCAACAGGGAGGATTTAGACATGTCACTGAAGCCAACATCCAGGTGATTGACTCTTCTCCAAGAGTCCCACCAGCAAGGAGAATTTTGAAATTTCACTGGACATGCACCCACTTAAATGATGTGACTTTCCTTTCTTTCTTCTCCCTCCCCACAAGTGGTAATGTGCCATATACTTGAGAACAAATAAAAGGCCTAATAATGACTCTTGTACCAGGAACCAGGTCATGTGCAGGACTGTGACTCTCAACACTGAACGTTTTCACAGGTGTTATTCTGACATTTATTTTTGCCCAGCTCTTGAGTCCCTTAATAACCCTGCCTATTTATACTCCGGATGTGACATTTTTACATATAATTGGGCCAAAACCTTGGTGATTTGACTTTTGTCTTAACAGTGTCCTCCGAAGGGATCATAACACATCTCTGGACCTATGATCTAGGTTATATGACTTTCCTCTCCTGACTGCACGCTGATTAAAGTGAAGACTGTGGCATTTCTAAGCACTACATCCAGATGATATGACCCTTTTTCCTGGGTCATTACAACAGAGGGCTTTGTGATATATCTCTGCACCCATCATTTAGGTGATACGACTCTCCTCTCCTGCCTGGAAACTCTTCACAAGTAATGTTACACCATAGTGCTGGGCATAACATCAAAGTTCTGTTACTTCTCCGTTGGGGCCTTGCATACAAAGAGAATATTGGAATATTTCTGGCTCAGGATTTAGGTGATGTAGTGTCCTGCCTATTTAGTAACCACAGACGGTACGGTGACATATACCTAGACACAGCTAACAGGCATGATAGTGACTCTCATATGTGGACACAGCCAATAGGAGAAATTTTGACTCTTACAACTAGGTTTAGAGACATGAGTGACATGAAGCATCTCCTACTGTTAGCAATGTCACAGAAGATTACAACACTCACGCCTTCTTTATAACACCTGTAAGTTGTATAGAGAGTGTCATAGCAGGTCCTAGGAGAAAGAGCAAATTGTGAGTCTCGTTTGGATACCCAGCTGACTGTAAGGATTTTCACAATCACAGATGTATAAAAGCTACCATTCTACATGAAAAAAAGACACACATGGCATTACAAGTCTAATCTCTAGAAATTTATTTTATCATGACTGTGATATAAAACTTTTCCATGTGCTTTTTTGATTTCACTATTTGGACTGGTTCCAGCCTACACATGGAATTTTGATATCTACCTGGGCCAACATTAAAGTCTTGTGATCCTTCTGCCTGGCCTGCTCTCAGTAATAATTGTGACATCATTGGATCCAGTACTTAGGTGACATTACATGCTTGCCTGCCCCATGCCCACACACATCCTTGTGACATAGTATGTTGTCCATCACTGAGGTGATATAACTTTCCCTCTGAAATGGGCCCTGCACACAGTGCAGGAGAGTAACATACTCAAAAGCCAGGCACATGGGTAATGATACATTTTTTTGCCAGGGCCATTCACAAAAGATAAGATTATGACATTTTACAGGGCCTATTATACAGGTGATATGACTCTGCTGCTTAAAAACTGCCCACTGGAATAGTGACATATTGCTAGACCAGGTGACAAAGGTGATTGTACTCTTTTGCCAAGACCATGGTTTCAGGAAGGTTATGTGACATATATCTGGGCCTATCACCTAGGTGATGTGAACTCCTTCTTAGGCTGTCCACATGGAGCATTGTAACATAAGGTTGGAACCTGTTCCTAGGTGATATAACTCTCTTGCCTAGGTCCTTTACTAAGGGGGATTTGTGAATATCTCAGGACCCAGGACCAGGTGATGTGGTTCTTCAGCCTGGTTTCTTCCCACATATTAAATTGTGACCTATACCTAAAGAAGCACCTAGGTAATATGACTCACTTTTTTTGCCGGAGCCCTGCGTATTAATGACTTTGGGTCATATCATTGAGCCCATGACCTAAGAAATTTGACTCACTTCTTCTGTCTGGAATTGTACAGTGGGAGAATTGTGACATATTGAGAAGCCCCGTACTTAGGTTGTGTGACTCTCCTCTTCTTGCTAAAGAGTGCCTACGAACAGGGCTTTTGCTGTATATCATGACCCAACACCCAGATAATATTATATTACTCTTCTGCCTAGGCCATGGATAAAGAGGGAATTGTGGCATATTGCTTGGCCCAGCACCCTAAGAATGTGACTCTTCTGTCTGTGTCAGTGCCACAGAAGGTATTTTGACATATCTTTTGCTCATTCTGTAGGTATTTTGGCACTAATCAGTTTGCTGTGTTTCTTCCACATGTTTTTGTGTCATATTGTGGGTTCCAGCCCCCAGTTAATGTGACCCCATTTCTTAGGCCCTGCCTGTGGAGGGCACTATGATATGTTCCTTGGCACAACACCTAAATGATGTTAACCTTCTTCCTAGTTTTTTGCCCACAAATGGGATTATGGCATATACTTTCCTTCAGCTCAAAGGCATGATGATCAAGCTTATTGTGGGATTAAACCGATAGGAGACATTTTACCTTTTACCCCTAGGTTTAGGTCAATGGTTAAGTTCCTTCATTTCATATTTGTTCAAAGATCACAGAATTTCACAACATTAACTCATATCCTACATTTACAAATCTTATTGTTGAAGTCCTGAATTGAACACATCAATAGAACCAAAAGTTTGAATTGTGACACTCGTAAGGGAATCTGACTACAGGTGAAATGGTGAATCATTTCTACACCCAGCTCACAGGCCTAATAACGGTCTCAACCCTGATGCCAGCCTATAGAAGACATGTTGCCTGACATACCTCGGTTTAGGGCAATATGTAAGATTATGAGTCCATATAAGCATGTAGCCCACAGAAAGTTTTGCAAGACTCATGCATGTTGCATAAAGTTTTCAGATGTTGTAGAGAGTATCATACAATGGCAAGCACACTTGGGAGTTTGTGACTGACATATACACAACTAGATAACAGTTAATGGTGTCATGCTTAAAGATGAGGAGATTATGCCATCTCCCTTGGCTTAGTATAGCAGTATTGAGACTTTTTGGTTTAAATTATTTTCCATGAGGTCATTGTTACATATCACTGGATCAGAACCATGAAAACATGACTCTTCTGTCTTGGTCCTGCAAAGAGCAGATATTTTCACATATCTCTGCACCTATTGGTTAAGTGACATTTCTCACCTGCCAGCCTGCCAGTGCCCTTCCCACAGGGGACACTGTGACATATTGCTAGATATAGCATCTAGGTAATGTGACCCTCCTCTCCTGCATGGATCCTGTTGACTGAAGAAATTGTGACATACCACTGAGGGAAAAGCCTAAGTGACATGGCTCTCTTCCTTGTCGTGTACTCGGCCAAAAGAGGGAATTATTACATATTATTGAGCCCAGCATGCTTGTGGTGTAATTATTTTTTTTTTCTTTGAATATGTCTACATTGGGAATGGTGGCATATTACTTGAGGCTATACCCAGGTGATGTGGCTCTTCTTCCTGGTTTCTGCCCACATGTCACATTGTGACATATAACTAGAGAAGGATATAAGTGATATAGCTCTTCTTTTCTACCTGAGCCCTGCATACAGGAGCACTGGGATGTATCTCTGAGCCCATGACCTAAGTGAAGTGACTCTCTTCTCCTGCCTGGTCTTTACAATGAGAGGATTGTGACATTGCTGAACCCAGCACTCAGGTTATTAGAGAAAGAAAAATGTTGACCTATTGCAGGGCCCAGCACACAGAAAATGTTACTCTTTTGCCTGGGTCCTGCATATATGAAGAATTATGGCATATTTCTGGGCCCAGCCCCCTAATAATGTGACTCTCATGGCTGACCCAAAGCCACAAAAGGTGTTTTGATATATCCTGGGCTCATTCTGTCGGCATTTTGGCTCTCACTTCTAGGTTGTTTTCTTCCACATATGGGATTTTGTCATACTGCAGTTCCAACACCCAGTTGATGTTACTCTAATCCCTATACCCTTCTTAGAGAGGACATTGTGACATGATGCTTGTCACAGCACCTAAGTGATGTTACCTTCCTGACTCACTTTTTGCCCACAAATGTGACTATGTCCTCCTATACCTTACTTCACTTAACAGGCATGATGGTCAAACTTATTCTGGGATTCAGCCGGTAGGATATATTTTTCCATTCGTTACTAGGCTTAGGGAAATAGATGAGGTCCTGGGTTTCATATTTGTATCAAACTCAAAAACTTTACACTAACTCATAATGTATACACTTCTTGGGTTGTAAAGAGAGTTTTATGAAAGAGATCAGCAAAAGTTTAGATTGGGACTCTCCATTAGGCACCCAGGTGAAAGCAAATGTCGTCACCATCCCACATGTACAAAGCCCACTATTAAGTTCCTAAGTCTAAAAGTGAATCGAGAAGAAAATTGGAATTGTGATCTTCATATGTTGATCTGGCCTCAAGTGGGATAGTGACTCATTTTTGGATCCAGCTTACAGGCAAAGTAATGGGTCTCATCCCTGAACCCAGCCTACAAAAGATATGTTGACTATCATATCTGGGCTTAGGGCAATATATAAGATAACGAATCCACACAAGCATGTTGGTCTCAGAGTGGTTTACAACTCTCATGAATGCTGTAAAAAGCCTTTGAAAGTTGTAGAGGGTCATACAATGATCCAGGAAACATGTGAGATTGTGTTTCTCATATTCACACCCAGCTCACAGTGAATCGTGTCACTCTGAAAGACAAGGAGTTCTGGCATATAACAAAGCCTATTACCAAGATGTTGAGACTTTTTGGCTTAAATTCCTTCCCATGGATTCACTGTGACATATCACTAGGTTAGAATCATAATAATGTGACTCTTCTGCCATGACACTGCCAACAGGGAATATTATCACATATCTCTGGGCCTATAAGCTAGGTGATTTGTCTCTTCTTTTTGTGCTCTGTCCCCAGAGGACATTGTGAAATATCGGTTTACATAATATTTAGAAAATGTGACTATCCTCTCCTGCCTGGGCCCTGCTCACCATAGAAGTTGTGACATACCACTGATTGCAAAACCTAGGTGATGTAGCTCTCCTTCATATTCTAGACTCCTCCAAAGGAAAGATTATTACATATTGCAGAGCTCAGCACCTAGGTGGTGGAACACTCCTCTTTTTCTTCTTTCCTGTCTATAGTGGGTTTGGTGACATACTATTTGAGGCTGTACCCAATTGATGTGACTCTTCTGACTGGACCCAGCCAAAAAATGAGTATATACTGTATCACTGGCTCAGCACTCAGGTGATGTGGTGTGACTCTTCTGATTAGCCCCAGACTACAAATAAGATTATACAATATAACTGGCTCAGCACCCAAGTGATGTGACTCTCCTGGCTTTTTTCTGCTCACAGATCCAGTTGTGACATGTACCTGGTTTAAGCACACATGCACAATAATAATTCTCATACCTGGACCCATCCAGTAGAGATAACTGACTCTCACAGCCAGTCTCATGGCCACTGGTAAAGTCCTGGGCTTTTAACTTGTATAAATTTCATGAAGGATTATAACACTCAGGTATATCACACAAAGCCTTAATGATACAAAGAGTGTAATAACAGAAACCAGCAATGAGGTGAGAACCCTTGTATGCACACCTAGCTGACACGATTGACATTCTCACACATGAACAGGGCCTAGGAATGAGGTAATAAATCACACACATAAAAAGCAGTCAAAGATTGAAATAATTACTCTCATACATGGATCTGAGTCACAGGTGGTTTGGTAACATATGAACCATGATTCAACACACCTGTGGTGCTGACTCCCCTACTGGAAAACCATCTTCAACTGAGATTGGGGCTCTTATACATGGATCTTGCTCATTGTTGAGATTGTGACTCCTCTACTTCAACCCAACTCACAGAAAAATTGAATCATTTACACAAAAGAAATACTTGTGGGGGATGTGAAACTTATTTCCAAATCTTTCTGAGAATATAAAAGGGAGAGGTAACTTTGCCTAGCACATGAATAATCTGACTCTCTTTAGTAATCCCAGACTAGATTGTGCCATATGTGAAACAAGAACCTAAGAAACATATAAAAGTTTCCAGAGCTCCCACTGCAAAGGTCACTTTTATATATCACTGAGACAATCACCTGGGTGATGTAAATTATCTGCCTGAAAACTACCTATAAGAATTGTGTCTTAAATCTAGGTCCATACGTCATTGTGACATATATCTGCACCAGTTGCCTAGGCTAAGTGGTTCTCCTCTCTTGCCAAAATTCTGCCCACATAGTGGGTTTTGATATGTCACTGCAAGCAGCATCCAGATGATGTGGCTTTTGGGCCAGGGTCCTGCCCACAAAGTGTATTGTGACATTTTACTGGACCCACACACACATGGCTGATGTGACTTTCTTGCCTACTCTCTGGCCACAGGTTACATTCTTGCCTGCAGCTTGCCCACCAAAATTATCGTGACATATTTCTGTGTCCACCTCATGGGTGATGTAACTTTCCTCTCTGGATGGGCCCTGCACAAAGAAAAAGTAGTGACATGATTCAAGACCAAGAACACTGGTAAGACTACTCTTTTGCCAAAGCCATGCCCAAAGGAGAGGATTCTGATGTACCTCTGGTTATGTGGCTGTCCTTCCTGGGTATTGCCAACCTGGAGCATGACGTGTTTCTACACCAGGCACACAGGTGATGGTACTCTTTTGCCAGGGCTATGCTTCATAGAGGACTTTGTGACATATCTCTCACCTTATCACCTAGGTGTAGTCAATTCCTCCTTGGGCACTACCCACATGGAGCATTGTGGCATAAGCAGAGAACCTGCATGTAGGTGATGTAACTCCATTGTCTGGCAGCTGTTCTAAGACAGCCTTATGCAATATCTCAGGATGCAGAACCCAAGCTATGTGGCTCTCCTGTCTGTTTTCTGCCCACATGTTACATTGTGATATATTCCTCAGGAAGCACCTAGGTGATATGAATGTCCTTGAATGCCTGAGCCCTGCCTACTGGGGTCATTGGGATACATCTCTGAGCCCATGACCAAAGTAATATGACTCTCTTGTACCAGGGCCTTTAAAATGGTGGGATTGTGACATATTTCTGAGCCCAGCATTTACAACAGGTGACTCTATTCTTTTTTCTGAACCATGACCACAAAGAAATTTTGACCTATTGCACACAGATGATGTTATTTTTCTGCCAGAGTCCTGAATAAAGATAAAATTATTGCAGGTGGTGGGCTGACCACCCTGATGATGGTACTGTCCTACCTATGCCAGACCCACAGAGAGTATTTTTGACATGTCTTCAGCTTACTATGTAGGAGTTTTGGCTCTTATCCGTTGGCTAGTATTTTTCACATGTGGAATTCTGTAATATTGCTGGGTCCAGCACCCAGTTAATGTAACAAACCTTCCTAGGTTCTTCCTAGAGTGGGCATTGTGACATGTTGATTGCCATATCACCTACGTGATGTTACTCATTTTTCTAATTTTTTGCCCACAAATGGGATTCTGACATATACCTTGCTTCAGCTTAGAGGTATGATGGTCTCTTATATTAAGATTCAGGCAATAGAAGATATTTTGCCTCTCATCACTAGGCTTAGGGCAACAGATAAAATTCTGGGTTGGAAATTTGTACAAAGTTCACAGAAGTTTACAACACAAATTTGTCTTGTATAAACTACTTCGGTGATGCAGAGTTTCATAACAAGGCCCAGCAAAGAGTTAAGATTGTGACTGTCAATTACACACCCAGGTGAAAGTAAAAGTTGTCACTATCCCACATTTACAAAGCCCACTGTTGATGTACTGAGTCTAACAAGTGAAAAGAATATAAAGATAAAATTGTGGCTCTCATATATGGATCTGGCCACATGTGCGATTGTGACTCATTTTTGACCAAGCTCACAGACATTCCTGACATCAGCCTAAATATGAGATGTTGGCTATCATACCTGTGTTTAAGGCAATATATAAGATTGTGATTTCATATAAGCATGCGGGCCTCAGTGTAGTTTGCAACTTTCATGCATGCCGTATTAAGCCCTCATACATTACAGAGTGTGTCATATCATGGCCCAGCCCACACATGACATTATGACTCATATACACACCAAGCTAACAGTTAAAGGTATCACTCTCAAAGATGAGGAGATTTTGTCTTATCGCTGGTCCTAGTACCCAGGTGTTAAAACCTCTGCATAAATTGTTTCCCGTGTTTGCATTGTGATATATCGTGGGTTCAGAATCATAATAATGTGACTACTCTACCTGGGCCCTGCCAACAACGTATATTATCACAGATCTCTGAGCCTATCAGCTAGGTAATTTGTCTATTTTACACGTGCTTTACCCTCAAGGAACATTATGACATCTCTTGAAGTAGCATCTGGAAATGTGACACTTCTTCCTGCCTAGGTCCTGACCACTGAATGAATTGTGACATACAACTAAGTACAAAACCTAGGTAATGCAACTCTCTTCCTTATTCTGGAGTCAGGCAAAAGAGGTAATTATTACATACTGCTGAGCTCAACACCTAGGTGGTGTGACTCTCCGTTTTTTCTTCAAACCTGTATACAGTGGACATGATGCCATATTACTTGGTGCAGTACCCAGGTGACATGACTCTTCTGACTTGGCCCTGCCTTTGAAGGAGTTTATAATGTATTCTGAGCTCAGAATCCAGGTGATGAGACTCCCCCACCTTGCTTCTGCTCGCAGATTAAATTATGACATATAACTGGGTTCAGCTCACATGCACAAATAAAACTGTCATACCTAGAACCAGAAAAGAGAGATATTTTGACTCCTATAGCCAGTCTTATGGCCACAAGTAAAGTACTGCGTCTCCTAATGGTATAAAGTTCACAGAGGATTATGACACTCTGGCATATTGTATAAAGCCTGAGTGGTAAAAACAGTGTTATAACAGGGAACAGGAATGAGGTATCATTGTGACTCTTGAGTGCACAGCCAGCTGACCCAGTAGTCATTCTCACAAGACCAGGGCCTAGAAATAAGGCATTAAACCTCACAAAGAGAGCAGTCAAAAGTTAAAATTGCTCCTCTTCTATATGGGTAGTTTGGTGATGCACGATTGAGCACATCTGTGAGGCTGTGACTCCTCTGCTGGAACACATTATTCAAGTGGAATTGGGCATCTTATACATGAATCTTGCCCACTGTTCAGACTGTGACTCCTCTGCTTTGACAGGAAGTGTTGACTTACACACACAAATCCAGAACTTGTGCAGCACTGTAAAACTTATTTCTAAATATTTACTAGCATGTGGTGACGACATAAAAGTTAGCTGAGCCCCTGAATAATTTAACGACCATACACCTAAGTATAGATGCCTGGGTGTGCATACAAAGGGCAATTTTACATATTACTGGGATCAGCACCCTTGTGATGTGAAATACTTGCCTTATCCCTGCCTATAAAATGCTTTATGGCTTATATCTAAGTTCATCATGTAAGTGATGTGACTCCATTCTACTGCCTTGGCCCTGCACTTATGGTGCATTGTGACACGTAACTGGGTACTGCACCCAGGTGATGTGACTCTCCATTTTGAGTTCTGCCAACAGAAAGCTTTGTAACATATCATTGAATTCAGCACCTAGGTGATGTTTCTCCTTTCCTGCATGGCTCTGACCAAAGGGGTGATTGTGACTTTGCTAAACCCAGCACCAGGTGAGATCACTTTTATACTTTGGTTTTGCACATAGCGGCCAGTGTGATATATGTCTAAGCCAATTGCCTAGGTGAAGAGGGTCTCCTCAATTACCTAAGCCCTGCCCACATGGGGGATTTTGATATGTCACTAAAACTAGCATCCAAGTGACGTGACACTTTTTCCAAGGCCCCGCTTACAAGAAAGATGGCTATATCTCACTGGACCACCACCCACCCAGGTGATGTGACCTTCCTCCTTGCTCTCTGTTTACAGGTGATATTGTGCCACAGTGATATTGTGCCATATACCTGAGACCAGACAAAAGGACTAATCAGGACTCTTAAATCTGGACCCAGGTCATATGCAAGATGGTGACTCCCATTCCTGGAACTGTCAACCAGTGTTATTGTTATATATACCTTTACCTAGCTCCTGAGCGATTTAATAATCCTGCCTAGGTGTAGCCCACAAATGAGATTTGGAAATATACTACTCAGGTGAGCAACTTGGTGATTTGACTCTCCTGTCTTAACAATATCCTAAAGAAAGATTGTAACATGTCTCTGGACCCACCATCTAATTACCTGACTCTCCTATCCTGCCTGGACCCTGCTTCCACTGAGGATTATAGCTTTTCTAAGCACCGCATCTAAATGATGTGACTGTCTTGCCTGGCCCTTTCAATGGGACACATTGTGACATATCTCTGTGCCTATTATTTAGGTGATATGAGACTCCTCTTCTGTCTAGACTCTGCCCACAAGGGGCATTATGCCATACATCTGGGTGTAACACCCAAGTTACAAAACTTTTCTGCCACGAACTTGTCTACAGGAAAAATAATGGAAAATTCCTGGTTCAGAATTTAGATGACTTAGCTCTCATGCCTATTTCATTACCACAGAGTAAATTGGGCCCTATACATGGGCACAACTTACAGGTATAATGACTCTTGTATGTAGACCCTACAAATATAAGTAACTGAATTTCTAACTTACTTTAGAAACATGAGTAAATTATCTGGTCATGGTGGCTCAGGCCTCTAATCCCAGCACTTTGGGAGGGTGAGTCGGGTGGATCACAAGGTCAAAAGATCAAGATCATGCTGACCAACATGGTGAAACACCATCTCTGCTAAAACTACAAACAGTAGCAGGGTGTGGTGGTGTGCGACTGGAGTCCAAATTAGTCAGGAGGCTGAGGCAGAAGAATCACTCAAACCTGGAAGGCAGAGGTTGCAATGAGCAGAGACTGCACCACTGCACTCCAGCCTGGGTGACAGAGCAAGACTCTGTCTCAACAACAACAAAAACCAAAAAAACAACAGCAACAACAACAACCAAAAAAAAAAAAAAAAGAGTGAATAAATCTCATAAATCTCTTTCTGGTAAAAAAAAAAGGGGGGGAGGTCAAAGAGGATTATAATACCCTCAGATATTTTATAATGCCCTTGGCTTGTACAGAGAGTGTAAAAACAGAATTCAGCAGAAAGGTGAAATTGTGAGTCTCATATACCTAGCCAGCTGACAGTAAAGACTGTCACTGTCTGAAATATATGAAGCCAACTGTCACTCATGAAAACAAGATAAGTGTGGTAGTGTAAATCTCATTTCAGGAATTTTCTCCCAATGTCATTTTGAAAAAAATCCTTGCTGACCATCTGTGTGACTTGAGTCTCCAGACTGGTTTCAGCCTGAGGATGTTATTGTGATTTCTACCTGGGGCAACATCTAGGTGATGCAACTCTCCTGTCTGGGCCCTGCTCTCAGTAAGGGTCACGACATATCACTAGGTCCACCACCCAAGTCATGTTACATTTTTGCCTGTGCCATTCCCACAGAAATCATTGTGACATGTCACTGTGTCATATGTCATACAACCACTTAGGTGATATAACTCTCCTCATGACAATGGGCCCTGCACACAGTGAGGGATAGTATCATATGGCTGGTTCAGGCCCATAGATGGCAGTAATCTTTTATTGGAGTCATGTCCTAATGAGGGCATTGTAACAAATCTCTGGTACTATCACTTAGGTGATTTTGCTCTCCTGCCTGGGCCCTGCTTACCTTTATAGTGACATATTACTAAGCTAGGCAAACAGGTGATGGTACTCTTTTGCCCAGGCCATGCCTTAAGAAGGATATTGTAACATATCTCTGACCTATTACCTAGGTGATGGGACTAACTTTTTGAGCCCTGCCCACGTGGAGCATTGTGACATAACAATACAACCTGCACCTATTTGTTATAATGCTCTTGTGTGGGTGTTGTCTTAAGGGTGGCTTGCGTGATATATCTAAAGAGCCAGCATCAAGGTGATGTGGCTCTTTTGCCAGCTTTCACCTCACATGTTAGATTGTGTTATATACCTAGAGAAGCACCTATGTGATATGACTCTACCGTTCTGCCTAAGCCCTGCCTACTTGAGACATTGGGTCATATATCTGAGCAGGTGTCTTAAGTGATGTGAATCTTTTCTTCTGCCTGAGTCTTTGTAATGGGGTGATTTGACATACTGCTAAGCCTAATACTTAGGCACTATGACTCTTCTTTTTTCCCCCAACCATGCCCAAGAAAAAGATTTTTGAGGTATTGCAGGTCCCAGCACCCAGATAATCTTTCACTTCTACCTGGGTTCTTCATAAAGAGATAATTATGGCATATTGCTGGGCCCCTCACCCTGACGATGTAACTCTCCTACCTGTGCCAGAGCAACATAAAGTATTTTTACATATTATAGACCCATTCAGTAAGTGTTTTTGGTCTTATCATTTATCTGGGTTTTTTTCCCACACTTGGGATTGTGTCATATTGCTGGGTCCAGCCCCCATTTAATGTAACCCTCACTTCTATACCATGCCTAGAGAGGACATTGTGATGTATTGCTTGGCACAGCCCTTAAATTGTGCTACCCTCCTGCCAAGTTTTTTTTTCTACAAATGGGATTTTGAAATTTACCTTGCCTCATTTCAAAGGCATCATAATCAAATTTATATTGGGATTCCACCAATAGTAGATACTTTGCCTCTCATTGCTACACTTAGGGCAATAGGTAAGGTTATGAGCTGCATATTTTCATAAAGCTCACATATTACAACAATAACTCAAATTCTGTAAATATTTTGGCTGGTACAGAGAGTTTTATAACAGGGCCTAGCAAGAGGTGAAGATCATAACTGTAGATTACACATGTCATGCAGGTGAGAGATGAAGATTTCATCATCCCACATTTACAAAGACCACTGTTGAAGTCCTCAGTCTACCAAGTAAATTAAGTACAAAGATGGAATTGTGACTTTCACATGTATGCGTTCCTACAGTTGAGATGGTGATTCAGTTCTGGACTCAGATGACAGTCATAATAATGGGTATCCTGTCTGAACCCAGCCTATAAGAGTTGTCTACCATAACTGAGTTTAAAGCAATACATAAGATTGTGAGTCAACAGGAGCGTGTAGGCCTCAGAATGGATTGCAAATCTCTTGCATGTTGCATAAAGCCATTGAATATTGTAGAATATGTCATATAATGACCCAGAACACAAGTTACATTATGACACTTACATGCATACCAGTAAAGTGTCACCCAAAAAGATAAGGAAATTGTGTCATATCACCATGCCTAGTAACCGTAGGTGTTGAGATTAATGGTTTAAATTCTTTACCATAGGTAGATTGTGAAGTATTGCTGGGTTAGAATCATAATAATGTGACTCTTGTTCTTGGACCCAGCAAACAGGAAATATTATCACATATCTCTAGGCCTATTTGCTAGTGGATGTGTCTCTCCTGCCAGTGTCCTGCCCACAGGGAACACTATGACATGCCACTGGATATAGCATCAAGGTAATGTGACTCACCTCTCCTGCCTGGATCCTGCCCACTGATGAAACTGTGACATACCCCATCCTGGACTCTGCTAAGAGCAGCAATTATGTCATATTGCTGAGCCCAGCAGGTAGCGGATGTACCTATCCACTATTTTTTCAATGCTGTATACAGTTGTCAAGATGATATATTATTTGAGATTGTACCCAGTGATATGACCCATGTGACTGGCTCCTTACCACAGAGGAGACTACAGTGTATCCATGGCTTGATATGCAAATGATGTGACTCTTCTGCCTTGTTCCTGTCCAAAGAGAAAATTGTGATACATACCAGAAATCAGCACACTTGCACAATAATAACTCTCACACAGCAACCCAGCCAGGGGGAATATTTTAACTCTCATAGCCTGTCTTACAGCCATGGGTAAATTCCAAATCTGCCACCTATAAGAATTCACAGAAAGGTAGCCTAGTCAGGCATATCATATTAAGCCTGAGTGGTACAAAGAATGTCATAACAGGCATCAGCAACCACGTGCTATTGTGACTCTTGGATGCACACCAGCTGGCATGGTTGTTATAAACAGGGCCTACGAATGATGTACTAAATTTCCCTAACATAAGCAGCTGAAACCAGAAATTGTTACCTCATATATGAATCAGATCCATAGGTGGTTTGGTGATGTTTGAACCATGATTCAGCAGACCTTTAGTGATGTGACTCTCACCCTGTAACACAATCTTCAAGTGGGATTGGGGCCCTTATACATGCATCTTGCCCATTGTTGATATTGTGACTCCTGTACTTTGACCCAATCATAGGAGATGTTGAGTCCTAAGCATGAAGCTCAGACTTGTGTGGGACTGTGAAACTGATTTCTGAACATTTTTTAGTGTGTGAATGAGAAGTGTGACTTTGCCCAGCATCTGAGTGTTCTGACTCTGTTTTCTAGGCCCAGAGCAGAGTTGAAATTGTGACATACATGCAACAGGCAATATACAACACCTTTAGCAATGGGACAAGGGGCAATTTTACATGACACTGACACCAGAATGCAGCTGATGTAAAATCTTGGCCTCAGCCCTGCCTACAGACAGCACTGTGGCTTTTTTCTAGGTCCATCACATAAGTGATGTGACTTCTTTCTACCGCCTTGGCATTGCACATATGGTGCATTGTGACACATAACTGGGTACTGCACTCAGGTAATGTGACTCATTTTTTTGTGGTGCTCTGCCAATAGGAGGCTTTGTAACAAAACACTTGGTTCAATACTTAAGTGATGTTTCTTCTCTCTTGCCTGAGCTCTGCCCACTAGAGAGATTGTGAAATGTTGCTGAACTCAGCACCAAAGTGAGGACACTCTCCTGCTTTGGCCCTGCACATAGGGGCTATTGTGACATATCTCCAGGCCAATTGCTTAGGTGAAGTTTGTCTCCTTTCCTGCCTAAGCCCTGTCTTTAGGGTGGATTTTGATAAATCACTTAAACCAGCATCCAGGTGATGTGACTCTTTTCCAGGAGTCATGTCCACAAGGAGGATTGTGATATTTTACTGGACCAGCACCCGCTCAGGTGATGTGACTTTTCTTTCTTCTCCTTGCCCACAGGTGAAATTGTGCCATATACCTGAGACAGATCAAAGGAATAATAACCTTATACCTGGAGCCAGGATGTGCGGAATGGTGACTCTCATTCCTGAACATTTCCACCAGTGTTACTGTGACATACACCTTTGTCCAGCTCCTTAGTGATTTAATAATCCTGCCTAATTATAGCCTGCATATGACATTTTGACATATACCTGGACCTAGAACCTTGGTGATTTGACTCTCCTGTCATAGAGGGTCCTTAGAAAAAATTATAACATATCTATGGGCCCATCATCTAGGTAATGTGATGTTCCCCATTTGTCTGAACCTCCTTTCAGTGAAGAGTGCAGCATTTCTAAACACTGCATCCAAATGACATGACTGTCTTGTCTGAGCCATTTCAACAGGAGGTTTCATGACATATCTCTGGGCCCATCATTTTGGTGATATGACTCTCCTCACCTGCCTGGACACTGTCCACAAGAGGTATTATGCGATAGAGCTGGGACTAGCACCAAAGTTTTCTTATTTCTCAGTTAGTGCCCTGCTGACAAAGAGAATGTTGTAATACTTCTGGCTTAGAACGTAGGTGATGTGTTTTTTCTGTCTCTTTTATAACCAAAGATGGGATGGTGACATATAGCTATGCAAAGCTAATAGGCATGATAATGACTCTCTTACGTAGACCCAGCCAATAGAAGAAATTTTGTCTCTTATAACTAGGTTTAGGGACAAGAGTGATGTAGAATCTCCTTCTGGTAAAAAGGTCACAGAAGATTGCAACACTCACCCATATTTTTTAACACCCTTGTGTTGAATAGAGAGTGTCACAAAGCACCTAGCACACAGAATAAGTTGTGAGTATTGTATGCAAACACAGCTGATAGTAAGGAATTTCACCATCACAGGTGGATGAAGGCAACTGTACCGCATGAAAACAGGACATGTGTGGTATTCTAAATCTAATTCCCAGAATTTTATTCCTTCGAGACTGTGATATAAATCTTTGCCAATTACCAGTGTGATTTCACTCTTCAGACTGGTTCAAGCCTACATATGGGATTTTGATATTTACCTGGGCCAACCTTGACATGATATTACTCTTCTGTCTGGGCCCTCCTCTCAGTAAGAATTGTAACATCACTGGATCCAGCACCCAAGTAATGTTACATTCTTGCCTGCACCATGACACACGTATTATTGTGACATACTACTGTGTCCATCACTTAAAAGGAGTAATTCTCCTCTCTAGAATGGGCCCTGCACACAGGGCAGGATAGTGACATATTCTTAGGACTGGCACAGAGGTGATGATATTATTTTGACAGGGCTATGCCCAAAAGAGGGCATTTTGAAATATTGCAGGGCCTATCATAGAGATGATATGTCTCTTCTGCTTCGGACCTGCAGACTTGAAGATTGACACACACAAAGGTGATGGTACTCTTTTGCCAGGGACATGCTTTAGGGAAAGCTTTGTGATATATTTCATTTTTTTTAAAGGGTGCTAAACTAGTAAAATCAAAATTATGAAATGGCATTCACTTATGTATTTATCCTTTATTGAACACCCATTTTTTTTTTTATAAAGTTGAAAAATCTTTTTTTTTCTTTTTTTTATTTATTTTTTTCTTTTATTTACTATTATCATACTTTAGGTATATCTCCCAATGCTATCCCTCCCTCCTCCCCCCACCCCACAACAGTCCCCAGAGTGTGATGTTCCCCTTCCTGTGTCCATGTGTTCTCATTGTTCAATTCCCACCTATGAGTGAGAATATGTTGTGTTTGGTTTTCTGTTCTTGAGATAGTTTACTGAGAATGATGATTTCCAATTTCATCCATGTCCCTACAAAGGACATGAACTCATGATTTTTTATGGCTGCATAGTATTCCATGGTGTATATGTGCCACATTTTCTTAATCCAGTCTATCATTGTTGGACATGTGGGTTGGTTCCAAGTCTTTGCTATTGTGAATAATGCCGCCATAAACATACGTGTGCATGCGTCTTTATAGCAGCATGATTTACAGTCCTTTGCGTATATACCCAGTTCTATGCCTATCACCTAGGTGATGTGACTTCCTGCTTGGCCCCGCCCATATGGAGCATTGTGACATAAGTGTGGGACCTGCACCTAGGTGATGTAACTCTCTTGACTGGGTCCTTTTCTAAGGAGGGCTTGTGAATATCTCAGGACCCAGGACCAGGTGATGTGGCACTTCAGCCTGGATTCTGCCCACTTAATAAATTGCCTAGGTATATGAAACATATCTAAACAATTGACATGTTGTGACATATTGAGCCCACCACTTAGGTAATGTGAATCTCGACTTGTTGCCGAACAACACCGGCGAACAGGCCTTTTGCCATATTTTAGGGCTCAGCACCCAGATGATGTTACTATTCTGCCTAGGCCATGCATAAAGATGGAATTATGGCATACTGTTTAGCCCAGCACCCTAATGATGTGACTCTCCTCCCTGTGCCAGGGCCACAGAAAGTATGTTTACATATCTTTGGCCCAGTCTGTAGGTGTTGTGGCCCTCAACACTTTGCATGCTTTCTTCCACGTGTGGTTGTATCATATTACAAAGCTCCATCCCCCAGTTAATATGACCCTCTTTACTAGACCCTGCCTAATGAAGGCATTGTGATATATTACATTGCACACAACCTAGGTGATGTTAAACTTCTGCCTAGGTTTTGCCCCCCAAAAAATTGGATTATGACATATACCTTGCTTCAGTTCAAAGGCATGATGATCAAGTTATATTCAGCCAATAGGACATATTTTTCCTCTCATCACTAGGTTTAGGTCAATAGGTAGGTCTTTCATTGGATATTTGTACAAAGCTCACAGTTTACAGTACTAATTCATATCATAAATACTTCTTCTGTGGTACAGAGGTTTCATAACAGGGCTCATCAAAATATTAAGATTGTGACTCTCAACTACACATTGAGGTGAAAGTAAAAGTTGTGACCATACTACATTTACAAAGCTCATTGTTGTGGTCCTCAGTCTAACAAGTGAATACAGTACAAAATTGGAATTGTAACTTTCATAAGTGAATCTGGCCATAGGTGGGATGGTGACTCATTTCTGGAGCCAGGTCACAGGCATAATAATGGTCTCATCCCTGAAGCCAGCATATAGGAGAGATGTGGACTGTCATACCTTGGTTTAGGAAAATATGTAATATTGTGAGTCCATAGAAGCATGTAGGCCTCAGAGTGGTTTGCAATGCTCATGCATGCTGTTTAAAGCCTTCAAAGGTTGTAGAGGGTCATGCAGGGGCCCAGGAAACATGTGAGATTGTGACCCTCATATACACAACCAGCTCACAGTTAATGATGTCACCCTCAAAGACAAAGAGATTTGGCATATTACTAGGCAGAGTACCAAGGTGTTGAAACATTTTGGTTTAAATTTCTTCCCATGGGTGCATTGTGACATATCGCTGGGTTAGAATCATAAAAATGTGACTCTTCTGCTTGGACCCTGCCAAAAAAGGATAGTTTCACGTATCTCTGGACCTATAAGCTTGGTGATTTGTCTCTTCAGCCTGTGCCCTGCCCCCAGAGGACATTGTAAAATATCATTTGGCTTAACATCTAGGTCATGCTACCCACCTCTCCTGTCTGGGTTCTGCTCACCAAGTAAATTGTAATTTACTGCTGATTACAAAACCTAGGGAATATGACTCTCCTTCATATTCTTTGTGAAGAGAGGGGATTAATACATATTGCAGAACACAGCACCTAGGTTGAGTGACTCTTCTCTTTTTCTGTCAATAACAGGATTAATGTCATACTATTTCAGTCTGTATCCAGCTGATGTGACTCTTCAGACTATGCCCAGCCTACAAATGTGATTATACTGTATAACTGGCTAAGCATCCAGGTGATGTGACTCTCCTGGCTTCTTCCTGCTCACAGGTGGAATTGTGACAAATGCCTGGGTTAAGCACTCCTGCACAGTAATAACTCTCATACCTGGACACAGCCAGTATGTTGTGATTCACTCAGGTTTGTGGCAGAAATATTAAAAGGAAATATTGGGGAACATTATAAGGAATAGTCACAAAGTTTTTGGAAGGCTGAAAGATTACATAGCTTGTAATAATTGAACAGGCTTAAGGTGGCCAGTTCTTACTTGAGAATATTAGGTCATAGGGTAAAGTTACGGACAATATAGGCTTCCCCAGCTAAGTCTGTTTATTTTACCTCCATTAACCAGTCTTTGAACCAGAGAGCTCTCTCAGTGGGGAGCTCAACCAGGAAAGTTGCCTACTAAAAGTATTTACTTTAGACCATGTTAGCTGACCTTAATCATTTGTAGAACTACTTTCTTAACCATGTTAACTATGTGCAGCTGTGTTTACTCAAAGCTTCTGTTGTTAATTCCATATTAAAGACATGCTTGGATTGCAAGCTGCTTAGTGCCAAGTTTGTCATTCTTTACAGGACTCTCCTCAGAGTCTGAGTGGCCTGGGACCCTCAGCTGGACTGGCAAAGCAAAATATCTGTGTGTCAGCATATTTTATTTTTTTGTCACCAGGTCAGGGATCTGCAAGGGACAGACTCTCCACAGCTAGTGCCCCCACAAAAGGAGTGCAGCCTCACCGGAAGAGATATTTTGACTCACACAACCAGTTTGAAGCCATGGGTAAAGTCCTGGGTTTTTCACTTGTATAAAGTTGACGAAGAATTATAACACTCAGGCATAGCATGTAAAGCCTTAATGGTACAAAGAATGTCATAACAGAGACCAGCAACCAGGTGAGAATGTGACTCATGTATGCAAATGACACAACTGTCATTCTGACACATCTACAGGGCCTACTAATGTAGGCCCTGAATCTCACACATAGAAAAGCAGTCGAAGGTTGAAATAATTACTCTCATAAAGGAATCTGATTCACAGGTGGTTTGGTAACATATGAACCATGATTCAGCACACTGTGGTGCTGCGACTCACCGACTGAAACACAAGCTTCAAGTGAGAATGGGCTGTCATACATGAATCTGGCTGATTGCTGAGATTGTGACTCCTCTGGTTCGACCTGACACATAGAAAGTGTTTACTCACATACAGGAAACCAGGACTTGTGTGAGATGTGAAACTTATTTTTCAACCTTTTTGAGAGTGTGATTGGGACAGGTAACTTTGCACAGCACATGAATAATTTGGATCTCTTTTATACTCCCATGCCCCAGAAGAAATTGTGCCATATGTGGAACAAGCATCTAAGCAATATATAACACATTCCTTGGCTCTTTCTATGAAGGGCACTGTTATATATCACTGGGACCATTACCCAGGTAATGCGGATTATCTGCCTGAAAACTGCCTGGAAAGAGAATTGTGTCTTATATCTAGGTCCATCATGTAATTGACATGACTCCCTTCTACTCCTATGGCCCTGCATTTACAGTGCATTGTGACACATAACTGGGTACTACATGCAGGGGAAGTGATTCTTCTCTTATGGTTCTGCCAACAGGATTTATGTGACATATTACTTGTTTTACCAACTAGGTAATGTTACTTTCCTTTTGCCTGGGCCCTGACCAAAGGGAGATTGTGACATATTGCTGGGCCCAGCACCAATGTGAGGTCACTCTCCAGCTTGGGTACTGCACATGAGGGCCATTGTGACATACATCCAGGACAATTGCCTAGGTGAAATGAGCATCCTCTTTTGCCAAAGTCCTGCCCACATAGGGCATTTTCAAATGTCACTGTGATGTAAGCATCCAGGTGATGTAACACTTCTGCCAGGATCCTGCCCACAAGGGGGATTGTGACATCTCACTGGACCCTCACCCACATAGGTGATGTAACTTTCTTACCTTCTCTCTGGCTACAGATGATATTGTGCTCTAAACCTGAGCTCATAACAAAAGCCTAACATCAACTCATATATCTGGAGCCAGGACATGTGCAGTTTCATAAGTCTTATTCTTAAACCTTTCCACAAGTTTAATTGTGACATAGGCTTTTGCCCACCTCCTGAGTGATTTAATAATTTTGCCTAGATATAGCCCCAAAATGAGATTTTGACAAATATCTGTGTCAACCACCTTGGTGTTTTGACTGTGCTATCTTAAAAAATCTCCTCGGGGGAATGTCACATATTTCTGGACACCTCATCTAGGTTACATGACTCTCTTCTTTGGCCTGTACTCAGCTTCCTTTAGTAATTGTAGCATTTGTAAACACTGCATCGAAATGAGATGACTGTCTTTTCTGGATCCTGTCAACAGGAGGCACTGTGACATATTTCTGGGCACAGCTTTTAGGTAGTATGTCTCTCTTCTACTGCCTGGTCACTGCCCACAGAGACATTGTGCCACAGGGATAAACCTAGCACACAAGTTTTGAGACATTTCTGAAAAGACCTTGCCTACAAAGAGAATACTGGAATATTTTTTGCCCACCATTTAGTGACATTGCTCTTCTTCCTGCTTCATAAACACAGAGGGAATTTTAAGATATGCCTAGGCATGACTATCAGGAATGACAATGACTCTTATATGTGGATTCAGCCAATAGAGGATATTTTGACTCTTATGACTAGGTTGAGGGAAATGCATGATGTCCTGAATCACCTTCTTGCACAAAGGTCACAAAAGGTTACAACATTCACCCATATTTTACAAAGTCCTTGGGTTATACGGAAGGAGTCAAAGCAGGTCTCAGAATGCAGGTAAAATTGTGAGTCTTGTGTGCACATACAGCTGACAGTAGGACTGTTATCATCTCGCATGGATAAAGCCAACTGTCACACTCGAAAAAGGATGTGTGGGTTATTGTAAATCTCATATTTGGAATAGTTGGACAGTGTGATTGTGACATCAATCTTTGCCATGCACCTGCGTAGTTTGCCTCCCCAGGCTTGTTCCAGCACATATATGGGATTTTGATATCTACCTAGGCCAAGCCAAGCTCAAGGTGATGTGACTCTTCTGCCTGGGCCGTTCTCTAAGTAAGGATTGTAATATATCACTGGATCTTGCATCCAGGTGATGTTACATTGTTGCCTGCACGATGCCCACGACAATTCTTGTGACAGATGCCTGTGTCCACCTGATAGATGATGGAACTCTCTTCTCTGGAATGTTCTCTGCACAGAGAAAGAATAGTGACATATTGAAAGGCCAGGCACAAAGGCATAGGTGCTTTTTGCCAGACTCATGCCCAAAAAGGGCATTGTGATGTAGCTCCAAGCCTATCATCTAGGTTATGCTGCTCTCCTGCTTGGGCCCTGCCAAACTGGAGACTGATACATTTCTAGGTCAAGCACACAGGTGATGGTACTCTTTTGCCTGGGCCATACTTTATAGAGGACATTGTCACATATCTCTAGGCCCATTACCTAGGTGAAGTGACTTGCTCCTTGGGCCCTACCCCTATGAAGCAGTGTGGCATAAGCAGAGAACCTACTCCGAGGTGATGTAAGCCTCTTGCCTAGGTGCTGTCCTAAGAGAGCCTCATGACATATCTCAGGACCCAGCACCCAAGTTATGTGGTTCTTCTGCCTAGTTTCTGTCCTCATGTTACCCTGTGACATATTCCTAGGGAAGCACCTAGGTGATATGACTCTCCTAATCTGCCTGTGCCATGCCTAAAGGGGGTATTGAAACACATGACTGAGACCAAGACTGAAGTGATGGGACTATTTTTTTCTGCCTGGGCCTTCAAAATAAGGATACTGACTCATTGTTGAACATTGTTGGGTACTGAACAAAAAGAAAATTATGGCACATTGCACATTGCTGGGCCCAGCATTTTTATAATTTGACTCCCTGCCTGTGCTGGAGTCAAATATGTTGATATATCTTGTGCCCATTAGATAGGTGCTTTGGCTCTCATCACTTGGCTAGGTTTTTTTTCCACATGTGGGATGGTGTCTTATTGCTGGGTCCGGCACTCAGTCAATGTGACCAAATTTCCTATACCCTGCCTAGAGAAGGCATTGTCACATATTTCCTGGCATAGCACCTAAGTAATATTACCCTCTTGCCTAGCTTTTGCTCACAAAAGGGATTATGACATATACTTAAGTCCACTTCACAGACATGATGATGAACTTTATATTGGGATTCACCCAATAAAAGATATTCTGCCTTTCATCATCAGGCTTAGTGCAATAGGTTTAATCGTGGAATGCATATTTGTACCAAGCTCATAGAATCTTTCAAGAGTAACTCACATTGTATAAACTCTTTGTTGGTAGAGAGTTTCATAACAGGGCCCAGCAAAAAGTTCTGATTATGACTCTCACTTACACAACTAGTTGAAAATAAAAGTTGTCACCATTCCGCATTTACAGTGCCCACTGTTGAGATCTTGAGTCTAACAAGGGAATACAGCACAAAGTATGAATTGTGACTTTTATATGTGGATGTGGCCACAGGGAAAATGATGATTCATTTCTGGACCCAGCTCACAGGCTTAATAATTGGTCTTCCTCCTTAACCCTGCCTATAGGGGAGATGTTGACTGCCAAACCTAGGTTTAGGATGATATGTATGACTGTGAGTCCCTATGAGCAAGTAGGCCTCAGAGACATTTGCAATTCTCACGCAGGTTTCATAAACCCCACGGGTATTTTAGAGAGTGTAATATATTGGCCCAGCATACACATGAGATTGTGACACTAATGTACATGGTCAGCCAAAATTTAAAGTTTTTACCCTCAAAGATGAAGATATTGTGTCATATCACTAGACCTAGTGCCCAGGTTTTGATACTTTTTGCCTCAAATTCCTTTTCTTGAATGCATTGTTACATATCACTTAGTCAGAATCATAATAATGTAATTCTTCTCTTGAGCCCTGCAAACAGTGGATGTTATTGAACATCTCTGTGTCTTTCAGCTCAGGAATGTGTCTCTCCTGCCAATGTCTTGCCCACAGAGAACATTTGGACGTATTGCTAGATATAGCATCTATGTAATGTGTCTCTATCCTCCTGACTGGATCCTTCCCATTGAAGAAATTGTTGCAGAACACTGAGTGCAAAACCTAGGTGATATGACTCTCCCCTTAGTTATGGACTCTGCCAAAAGAGGGAATTATAACATGTTATTGAGCCCAGCACCTAGGAGATGTGACTATCACTATTTATTCAATCCTGTATACAGTGGGCATATTGACATATTATTTGAGACTGTACCCAGGTGATATGATTCTTATGATTGGGTCCTGCCTAAAAGGAGATTATACTGTTTCCCTGATTCAGGACGCAGATGATGTGACTCTTTTCTTGTCTCTGCCCAAAGGTGAAATTGTGACATAGACCTGGATTCAGCTCATATGCACAATAATAACTCTCATGCCTAGACCCAGCCAGGGAATTTATTTTGATTCCCTTAGTCTTTCTGCCATGGTTAAATTCCTCAATCTTACGTCTGTAAGAATTCATAGAAAAGTATGCTACTCTGTCATATCACATAAAGTCTGAGTGGTACAAAAGATGTCATAAGAGGCACCAGCGACCAGGGGCTATTGGGAATCTTGGACACACACCCAGCTGACGCAGTTGTCACTCTCACACATGAACAAAGCCTACAAATCAGATATTAAATTTCACACACATAAGCAGTAGAAATTTTTGTTACTCTCAGACATGAATCTGATCCACAGGTAGCTTGGTGACATTTGAAGCATGACTCAGCAGACCTATGGTGCTTTGACTCTCCTACTGGAACACAATCTTCAAGTGGGATTGGGACATTTTGTTGTTGTTGTTGTTGTTGTTGTTTTGAGACAGAGTTTTGCTCTTATTGCCCAGACTGGTGTGCAGTGGTGCCATCTCGGCTCACTGCAACCTCTGCTTCCTGGGTTCAAGTGATTCCTCTGCCTCAGCTTCCTGAGTGCCTGAGACTACAGGCACCTGCCAACATGCCCGGCTAATTTTTTGTATGTTTAGTAGGGGTGGGGTTTCACCGTGTTGGCCACCCCTGACCTCAGGTGATCCACCCACCTTAGCCTCCCAAAGTGCTGGGATTACAGGCATCAACCACAGTGCCTGGCCAGATTTGGGGCTGTTATATGTGGATCTTGCCCATTGTTGAGACGGTGACTCCTGTACTTTGACCAAACTGATAGGAGGTATTAACTCTCATACCTGAAGGCAGAACTAGTGTGGGACTGTGAAATTTACTTTTGAACATTTTTGAGTGTATGATTGAGAAATATGGCTTTGCCCAGCCTATGAGGGTTTTGCATCTCTTATCTAGGCCCAGAGGACAGTTGAAATTGTGACATATGTTCACCAAACACCTAAGCAATGTATAAAACCTTTCTGGCAATGCGACGGAGGGCACTTTTACACATCTCTGGGACCAGCGCCCAGCTGATGTAAAATCTTGACGTGAAACACACCTACAAAGAGCATTATGGCTTTTATCTAGTTCTATCATGTAAGTGATGTCACTTCCTTCTACTGCCTTGGTCCTCCACTTATGGTGCCTAGTGACCCATAACAGGATACTGCACCCAGGTGATGTGACTCATTTTTGGGTGGAGTTCTGACAATAGAAAGATTTGTAACATATCACTTAACTCAGCACCTAGGTGAATTTTTTTTCTCTCTTGCCTGAGCCCTGACCACCAGAGAGATTGTAACATATTGCTGAATTCAGCACAAAGGTGAAGTCATTCTCTTGCATTTTCCTGCCCATAGGGACAGTTGTGACATATATCCAGGCTAGTTGCCTAGGAAGCAGTTTTTCTCCTCTCCTTCCTATGCTTTGTCCACAGGGGGAATTTAGATATACCACTGAAATCATCATCCAGGTGATGTGAAACTTCTTCCAGAGTCCTGCCCACAAGAAGGATTGTGACATTTCACTGGACCAGCACCGACTCTGATGATGTGACTTTCCTTTCTTCTCCCTGCCCACAGGTGACATTGTGCCATATACTTGAGAGAAGATAAAAATTCTAATAACAACTCTGGTACCTGGAGCCAGAACATTTACAGGATGGTGACTCTCATCCCTGAACCTCTCCAGAGGTGGTGTTGTAGCATATACCTTTGCCATGTTGCTGAGTGATTTAATAATCCTGCCTATTTACAGCCTAGAGATAACAGTTTGATATACACATTGGTCAAAAACCTTGGTGATTTGACTTGCCTGTCTTAACAGTGTCCTCAGAGGGATCCTAACAAATCTCTGGACCCATCATCTAGGTTATTTGACTTTTCTCTCCTGCCTGAACCCTGCTTCCAGTGAAGAGTGTGGCATTTCTAAGCACTGCATTTAAATGACATGACCTTCTTGCCTGGGCCCTTTCAGCAGGAGGTATTGTTACCTTTCTCTGGGCCCACCATTTAGGTTATATGGCTCTCCTCTCCTGTGTGGACACTTTTCAGCAAGGACATTATGCCAACGACCTGTGCCTATGGCCAAATTTTGTGGCTTTTCTGTTATGGCCCTTCCTGCAAATAAAATATTGGAACATTTTTGGCTCATGTTTTAGGTGATGTGGTTTTACTGCCCATTTAATAACCACAGAGGGCATGGTAGCATATACCTAGGCACAACTAACAGCCATGATAGTGACTCTCATATGTGAACCCAGCCAATAGGAGACATTTTGACTTTTATAACTAGGTTTAGGAACATAAGAGATGTCAATGATCTCTTCTTGGTAAAAATGTCACAGAAGTTTACAACACTCACACATGTTTTGTTACACCCTTCTGTTGTATAAAGAATGCCATAACAAGGCCTAGCACACAGAGAAAATTGTCAGTCTCATACGCAAACTCAGCTGACAGCAAGAACTTTCACTTTCGTAGATGGATGAAGGCAACTCTTCTACATGAAAATAGGACATGTGTGGTATTGTAAACCTAATTTCTAGAATTTTATTCCATCATGACTGTGATATAAATCTTTGTCATGCACCATTGTGATTTCATTCTGATTCAAGCCTACATATAAAATTTTGAGATCTCCCAGGGCCAACCTTGAAGTGGTTTGACTCTTCTCCCTGGGCCCTGCTCTCAGTAAGAATTTTGACGTCACTTGATGCAGTAACCAGGTAATGTTATATTCTGGACTGCACCATGACACAGACATCATTGTGACATATTACTGTGTCCATCATTTAAAAGATGTAACTGTCCTCTCTGGAATGGGCACTGCACATAGGATAGGATAGTCACATATTCATAGGCCAGGCACACAGGTGATGATACTTTTTTTTTTTTTTGCCAGGGCCATGAAAAGAGGGCATTTTGACATATCAAAGGGCCTATCATGCAGGTAATATGGCTCTTCTGCTTGGGATCTGCCCACTTGAAGAGTGACATATTGCTAGGCCAGACACAAAGGTGATGGTACTGTTTTGCCAGGGACATGCTTTAAGAAAAGCTTTGTGGCTGTGTGTGTTGGCTCTTGCCTATAATCTCAGCACTTTGGGAGGCTGAGGCAGGTGGATCTTGAGGTCAGGAGATCAAGACCATCCTGGCTAATACAGTGAAATCCCATCTCTACTAAAAGTACAAAAAATTAGCTGGGTGCCACGGCAGGTGCCTGAAGTCCCAGCTACTTGGGAGGCTGAGGTGGGAGAATGGCGTGAACCCAGGAGCCAGAGCTTGCAGTGAGCCCAGATGGTGCCACTGCACTCCACTCTGGGCAACAGAGTGAGACTCTGTCTCAGAAAAAAAAAAAAGGAAAGAAAGAAAGAAAAAAAAGAAAAGCTTTGTGACATATCTCTATGCCTATCACCTAGGTGATGTGACTTCCTGCTTGGCCCTGTCCACATGGAGCATTGTGACATGTATGTGGAACCTGAACTTATGTGATGTAACTCTCTTGACTGGGTCCTTTTCTAACGGGGGCTTATGAATATCTCAGGACCCAGGACCACGTGATATGGTATTCAGCCTTGTTTTTTCCCACATATTAAAGTGTGACATATACCTAAAGAAGCACCTAGATGATATGATTCTCTTTTTCTGCCTGATCCCTGCCTACTGGTGACATTTGGCCGTATCTCTGAGCACACAACCTGTGTGATGTGACTCTCTTATTCTCTCTGTGCTTTGACAATAAGAAGATTGTGAAATGTTGATGAGTCCAGCACTTGGGTAAGGTAACTCTTGTCTGGTTGCTGAACAACCCCCACAAACAAGACTTTTGCTGTATTTCAGGGCCCAACACCTGGATGATGTTACTCTTCTGCCTAGGTCACGCATAAAGAGGGAATTAGGGCACGTTGCTTGGCCCAGTCCCCTAATGACATGACTCTCCTGCTTGTGCCAGAGCCACAGAAGGTATTTTGATATACCTTTTTCCCTTTCTGTATGTGTTTTGGCTCCCATAACTTTGCTGGTATTCTTCCACATGTTGTTGTATCATATTGCTGGTTCCAGCCCCCAGTTAATGTGACCCTCTTTCCTAGGCCCTGCCTAGATAGAGTATTGTGACACATTGCCTGGCACAGCACCTAAGTGATGTTAACCTTCTGCCTAGATTTTGCCCACAAATGGAATTATGACAGATACCTTGATTCCATTCAAAAGCATGATGATCAAGCTTATATTGGGATTCAGCCAACAGGAGATATTTTGCCTCACATCACTAGGTTTAGATCAATAAGTTAGTCCCTTCATTGCATATTTATATAAAGCTCAGAGAAATTTACAACACTGATTCATATCATAAAACCTTCCAGTGTGGTACAGAGATATTTATAACAGATCCCAGCAAAAAGTTGAGATAGTGAGTCTCCACTACACATTCAAATGAAAGTAAAAGTTGTTATCTTCTCACATTTACAAATCTCGTTGTTAAGGTCCTGAGTCTAACAAGTGAATACAGGACCAAGTTGGAGTTGTGATTTTCAAAAGCTAATCTTGTCACAGGTGGGATGCTGACTCATATCTGGTCCCAGGTCACAGACTTAAAAATGGTCTCATCTCTGAAGCCAGCCTACAGGAGAGATGCTGAGTGTCATACCTTGATTTAGGGCAATATGTAAGATCGTGAATTCATATAAGCTTGTGGGCCTCAGAGAGATTTTCAGTTCTCATGCGTGTTGTATAATGTTCCCAGATATTGCAGAGAATGTCATACAAGGGTCAGCACACACATGAGATTGTGACTGTCGTATAAACAATTAGCTAACCATTAATTGTTTCACCCTTAAAGGTGAAGAGATTGTGTCATATCACTTGGCATCATACCCCAGTGTTGAGGCATTTTTGTTTAAATTCCTTTCCAAAAGGGCATTGTCACATATCACTGGGTCAGAATAATGATAATGGGACTCTTCTGCCAGGGCCTTTAAAACAGGGGATATTTTCACACACCTCCAAGCCTATTGGCTAGGTGATATGTCTCTCCTCCCAGTGCATTGCCCACAGGGGACATTGTGATATATCACTAGATATAGCATCTAGGTAATGCTCCTGCCTGGAACCTACCCACCAAATAAATTGTGACATACAACTGAGTGCAAAATCTAGGTGACATGACTCTCCTATTTGTCCTGGACTCTTCCAAGACAGGGAATTACTACATATTGCTGAGCCCAGCACCCAGGTGTTGTGATTCTTTTTTTATTTGTATTTTTCATCAAATATGTCTATGTTGGGCATGGTGACATGTTACTTGATGCTCTACCCAGGTGATGTGGCTCTTCAGCCTGATTTCTGCTCACATGTTAGATTGTGACATACAACTAGGAAAGCAGCCCATGCCCTGCCCTACTGGGAGAGTGGGATCTATCTGTGAGCCCAAGACCTAAGTGAAGCGACTCTCTTCTTCAGCCTGATCTTTGCAATGAGGGCATTGTGACATATTGCTGAGCCCAGCACTCAGATTTATTGACTCCCGTTTCTCTTGAACCATACAAACAAACAGAAATTTTGACTTATTGCAGGGCTCAGCACACATATAAGGTTACTCTTTTGCCCGGATTTTGCATACACTGAGAATTATGGCATATAATAATATATAATAATAGCACACTAAAAATGTGACTATCATGCTTTCCTGCAGCTGCAGAAGGCATTTTGGCATATACTGAGCTAATTCTGTAGGTGTCTTGGCTCTGATGTTTTGCCCATTCTTTTTCTACATATGGGATTGTGTCATGGTGCTGGGTCCAGTACCCAGTTAATAAGACTTTAATTCCTATACACTGCCTAGAGATGGCATTGTGACATGATGCTTGGCACAGCACAGTGATGTTACACCCCTGCCTAGTTTTGGCCCACAAATGGGACTATGACATATACCTTACTTCAGTTCACAGGCATGATGGTCTAAATTACACTGGGAATCAGCCAAAGGAGATATTTTGCCTTTTATCACTAGAACTAGGCAATAGGTGAGGTTGTGGGTTGCATATTTGTACCAAACTCAAAGACCTTTACAACACTACCTCATAATGTATAAACGTGTGCAGTACAGAGAGTTTCATGACAAGGACTAGCAAAAATTCAGATTGGGACTCTCGATTACACAACCAAGTAAAAGCAAACATTGTCACTATTCCATAAGTCCAAACCTCACTGTTAAGGTCTTGAGTCTAACAAGTGAATACAGTACAAAATCTGAATTGTGACCTTCCTATGTGGATCTGGCCATAGGTGGGATGGTGACTCATTTCTGGATCCAGCTTACAGGCATAATAAAGTGTCTCATCCTTGAACCCAGACTACAGAAGAGATGTTGACTATTATACCTGAGTTTAGGGTAATATGTAAGATCAAGAATCCATACAAGCATGTAGGCCTCAGAGTGGTTTGCAACTCCCATGCATGCTGTATAAAGCCTTCAAATGTCATAGAGTGTCAATCAAAGCCCAGGAAACACATGAAATTGTTATGTTCGTATACACAGCCAGTTCACAGTTAATGGTGTCACCCTCAAAGGCAACAAAATTTGGTACATCACTAGGCCATGTACCCAGCCATTGAGACGTTTTGGCATAAATTCTTTCCCATGAGTGCATTGTGACGTATCACTGGGTTCATATCATTATAATGTGACTCTTCTGTCTGGACCCTGCCAACCGGGGATATTATCACATATCTCTGGAGCTATAAGTAGGGGAATTTTCTCTCCTGCATGTTCCCTGCCCCCAGAGGACATTGGAAAGTATTAACTGAACATCTAGTTCATGTGACTCTACTCTCCTACCTGGGTCCAGCTCACCAAGGAAGTTGTGACATACCGCTGATTGCAAAATCTATGTGATGTGGCTTTCCTTCATACTCTAGACTCTGCCAAGCCAGCAGATTATTACAGTTTGCAAAGCCCAGCACTTAGGTAGAGTAGAGTGACACTCCTGTTTTTCTTTTTTTCCTGTCAATAGTGTGCTTGGTGACATAATCTTTGAGGCTGTCACATCACCAAGATTATATTGTATCACTGGACCAGCATAAAGCTGACACTTCTGACTATGCCCAGCCTTCAAATAATACTATACTGTATAAATGGCTCAACACCCAGGTAATGTGACTTTCCTTTCTTGTCCCTGGTCTCAGATCAAGTTTTGACATATATCTGGGTTAAGCACACATGCAGAATAATAACTCTCATACCTGGACCCAGCCAGTAGAGATAATTGACTCTCATAGCCAGTCTCATGACAATGGGTTATGTCCTGGGTTTTTCAATTGTATAAAGTTCACAAAGGATTATAACACTCAGGTATATCATATACAGCCTTAATTGTACAATGATTGTCATAAGAGAGGCCAGAAATGAACTGAGAATGGGACTTTTAAATGCACACCTAACTGACATGATTATCATTCTCACAAGTGAACAGGGCCTAGGAATGAGATATTAATCTCACACATAAAAAACAGTCAAATTTTAAATAATTACTCTTATACATAGATCTGATTCACAGGTGGTTTGGTAAAGTTTCAACCATGATTCAGCACACCTGTGGTGTTATGTCTTCCCTACTGGAACACAATCTTCAGGTGGGATTGGGGCTCCTACACATGAGTCTTGACCATTGTTGAGACTGTGACTCCTCTACTAACATCTACCTTATAGAAAGAGTTGACTCGTACAGGAAACCAGGTGTTGTGTGGCATGTGAATCTTATTTCCAAACATATCTGAGAGTGTGATTGGGACAGGTAACCATGTCCAGCACATGAATAATCTGACTCTCTTTTCTAGGCCCAGCACACAGATTAAATAGTGCCATATGTTGAACAAGCACCAAAGAAATGTATAATACCTTCTTTGGCCTTGCCTGCAAAGGGCAATTTCATATATCACTGGGACCATCACCCAGGTGATGTGAATTATCTGCCTAAAACCTGCCTACAAGAAGAATCGTGTTTTATATCTACATCCACCATGAATTGATGTGACTTCCTTCTACTGCCTTGGCCCAGCACTTACAGTGCCTTTTGACACATAAGCAGAAACTGTATCCAGGTGATCATTGTCCTTTTTGGGTTCTGCCAACAGGAACATTGTAACATATCACTTAGCTCAGAATGTAGGTGATGTTTCTTTGCATTTTCCTAGGCCCTGACCACAGGGAGATTGTGACATATTTCTGGGTCCCAGGACCCTTGTGAGGTCACTCTCCAGCCTTGGTAATGCACATAAGAAGCATTGTGAAAAATAGCTAGGCCAATTGCCCAGGTGAAGTGAGTCTCCTCTCTTGCAAAAATCCTGCCCAGAGAAGAGGTTTTGATATTTCACTGATACCAGCATCCAGGTGATTTGACTCTCCTGCCAGGGTCTTGTCCATAAAGTAGACTGTGACTTCTCACTGAATCCACACCCATGTAGCTGATGAGATTTCCTTGTCTTCTCTCTGGCCACTGCCAATGTTGTGCCTTATACAAGAGACCATAATAAAAGCCTAATAACAACACATGCATCTGGAGCCAGGACATGTGCAGAACAGTGACTCTTATTCTTAAAGCTATATACAAGTGTAACTGTGACATATGCCTTTGCCCAGCTATTTAATGATTTAATAATTCTGCATAGGGATAGCATCAAAATGAGATTTTGACAAATCCTTGGTATAAACATCTTCATGATTTGACTGTGTTATCTTAATACTATCCACAGGAGTGATTGTAACATATTTCTGCTCCATCACGTAAGTTACATGACTGTTCTCTCCTGCCTGTACATGATTTTCTTTGGTAACTGTATCACTTCTAAACACTGCATCCAAATGATATGACTCTCTTGCCTGGGCCCTGTCAAGAGGAGGCACAATGATATATTTTGTGTTCCATCATTTACCTGATATGGCAGCTCTCCTCTCCTGCTTGGACGCTGCCAATAAAGGACATTGTGCACCAAGCTGGATCTAGCACACAATTTATGTGGCATTTCTACAGGATCCTGCCTACAAGGAGAATATTGGAATATTTCTGGCCAAGAATTTAGGTGATGTGGCTGTTCTGCCTGCTTTATACCCACAGAGAGTGTTTTATATATATACATAAAGTCTGAGACAGACTCACAGATGATGTTACTCTTTGACAGAGCTATGCTTCATAGAGGTTATTATGACATAACCCTGTGCCTATCACCTCAGTGAAGTGACTCCTAAATTAGGCCCTACAGACATGGAGTATTGTGGTATAAACAGAGAATATATATATATATTTATATCAGATATATATATATATCAGGTATATATATCAGATATATATATCAGATATATATGTATATCAGATATATATATATAACAGATATATGTGTGTATATATATAAAACAGATATATATGTATATATACATAAAACAGATATATATGTATATATATATAACAGATATATTTATGTGTATATATATATATATACATATATATATATATATGTATACCTAGGCACAGCTCACAGAAATAATACTGACTCTCATATGTGGACTCAGCCCACAGAGGATATTTTGACTCTTATAAATAAGTTTACAGATGTTTGTGATGTCTTGGATCACCTTCTGCATATGTCACAAATGATTACAACAGTCACACATATTTTACAAAGTCTGGTTTATACAGACAGAGTGAAAGCAGGGCTCAGCACACAGGAGAAATTTTGAGTCTTGGAGGAACACCTAGCTGACAGTAAAGCTGTCATCTTCTCACATGGATGAAACCAGCTGTCACATATGAAGATAAGACATGTGTCATATTATAAATCTCATCTGTGGGATTTTCTGACAATGTGATTGTGATATAGATCTTTGCTGAGCACCTGTGTAATTTGACTCTACAGACTTGTTCCAGACTATCTATGGGATTGTGATATCTATCTAGGCCAATCTCGAGGTGATGTGACTCTCGTGCCTGGGCCCTTCTCTCAGTAAGGATAGTGAAATATCACTTGATCTAACACGCAGGGGATGTTACATTTTTGTGTGTGCCATGCCCATCATAATTATTATGACATATTTCTGTGTCCAACTATAGGTTATGTAAATCTCCTCTATGGAATGGGCCCTGGACAAAGGAAGGATAGTTACTTATTGCAAGGCCAGGCACACAGGTGAGGGTACTGTTTTTCCAGAAATATGTCCCCAAAAAAGGCATTGTGACATATCTCTGGGCCTATCACCTATGTTATATGGCTTTTCTGCTTGGGCACTGCCAACCTAGAGAATGACATATTTCTAGGACAGACTCATAGGTGACGTTACTCTTTGACAGAGCTATGCTTCCTAGAGGTTATTATGACATATCCCTGTGCCTATCACCTCAGTGAGGTGACTCCCAAATTGGGCCCTACAGACATGGAGCATTGTGGCATGAGCAGAGAACATGCACCTAGGTGATGTAACACTTTTACCTGGGTGCTGTCCTTAGTTAGCCTTGTGACATATGTCAGGACCCAGCCCCCAGTGATGTGGCTCTTCTGTCTGGTTTCTGTGCACACATTACACTGTGACATATTCCTACAAAAGCACCTAGTTGATATAATTCTCCTCACCTGCCTGAGCTCTGCCTACTGGGAACATTGGGACATATCTCTGAGCTCATGGCCTAAGTGATGTGACTCTCTATTTCTGCCTGGGCCTCACAATAGGATGATTTTGACACATTGCTGAGCTCAGCTCTCAGGATATATGACTCTTTTCTATTTCCCAAACCATGTCCCCCTTAAAAGGAATTTTGACCTATTACAGGGCCCAAGACCCAGATATTGTTACTTTTCTGCCTGGTTTCTGTAAAAAGAGGAAATTATGGCATATTTCCTATTGCTGTGCCCAGCACCATTATGATGTGACTCTCCTGTCTGTGCTGGAGACACTGAAGGTATATTGACATATCTTGGGTCCGTTATGTATGTATTTTGGCTCTCATAACTTTTCTGGCTTTTTGTCACATTAAATGATGTCATATTGCTGGGTCTAGCACCCAGTTAATTTGACCCAATTTTCTATACCCTGCTTAGAGAAGGCACGGAGTCATATTGCTTGGCACAGCATCTAACTGGTGTTACCTTTCTGTTTATTATTATTATTATTATTATTATTATATACAAATGGGATTGTGACATGTATCTCGATTCAGTTCGTATACATGATGATCATGTTTATACTGGAATTCAGAAAATAGGATATATTATGCCTCTCATCCTTGGATTTAGGGCAACAGGTAAGTCCTGGGTTGCATATCTGTACGAAGCCCAAAGAAGATTACAACACTGACTTACATTGTATAAATTCATTGGTGGTAAAAACTTTCATAACAGGGCCCAGTGAAAAGTTCAGATTTGGACTATTGGTTACACACCCAAGTAAAATTAAATGTTATCACCCTCCTACATACACAATGCTGACTGTGGAATATGACACAAATTTGGAACTGTGAATTTATATGTGGATCTGTCTGGAGGTGGGATAATAATGGCTCTTCTCCTTTAACCCTACCTATAAAAGAGATGCTGACTATCAAATCTGAATTGAGGGCAATATGTAAAATTTTGAATCCATATGAGCATGAAGGTCGCTGAGAGGTTTGCAACCCTCACGCAGGTTTTATAAAGCCCTTGGATGTAAAGAGTGTCATACATCGGCCCAGCATACATGTGAGATTGTGACTCTAATATTCAAGCTTAGCTGAAAGTTAAAGGTGTCACCCTAAAAGATGAGGAGAGTGTGTCTTATCACTAGGTCTGGTAACCAAGTGTTGAGAATTTTGGCTTAAATTCTTGCCGATAGGTGCATTGTGAATTATCCCTGGGTCAGAATCCTAATAATGTGAGACTTCTTCTTGGACCCAGCCAACAGGAGATATTATCACATATCTCTGGACCTACCAGCTAGGTGATGTGTCTCTCATGCCAGTGCCCTGCCACAGAGGACTCTGGGACATATCTCTATAGTATCTAGGTAATGTGGCTCTCCACTCCTGCCTGGATTCTGGCCACTGAAGAAATTGTGACATACCACTGAGTGCAAAACCTAGGTGATGTGACTCTCTTCTTTGTCTTGGACTCTGCCAATGAGTTTGGCTTGTACTCTGCTAATGAGGAAATAATAATATGTTGCTGAACCCAGCACCTAGGGGTGTGGCAATCCTCTATTTTTCAACCCAGTGTTTAGTTGTCATGATAATATTATCTGAGACTGTATCCAGGTGATATGACTGTTCTGACTGGGTCCTGACTGAAAAGGAAGTTATAATATATCCCTTGCTCAGCACCCAAATAATGTAACTCTTCTGTCTTGTCTCTGTCCAAAGGTGAAATTGCGATGTATACCTGGATTCAGCTCATATGCACAATAATAACTTTCATACCTAGACCTAGCCAGTGGGAGATATTTGACTTTCACAGGCAGTCTTAAGGCCATGAGTAATGTCCTAGATCTCCCACCTGTAATAATTCACAGGAAATTATACTATTCAGGCAAGAGTTTCATAACAGGTACCGGCAACCAGGTTCTATTGTGACTCTTGGATGCATACACAACTGACACGATTTTCATTTTCACACATGTACAGAGCCTACAAATGAGATAGTAAATCTCACACACATAAGCAGTTGAAGCTTGAAATTGTTACTCTCATACATGAATCTGATCCATAGGTGGTTTGGTGATGTTTGAACTATGATTTAGCCAACCTGTGGTACTTTGACTTTCCTACTGGAACACAATCTTCAAGTGGGATTGAGGCTCTTACATATGGATCTTTCCTATTTTTGAGATTGTGACACCTGTACTTCAACCCAACTTATAGGAGGTGTTGACTCTCATACCCAAAGCCAGGACTTGTGTGGGACTGTGAAACTTATTTCTGAACATTTTTGAGTGTGTAATTGAGAAGTATAACTTTGCACAGAATCTGAGTGTTTTGACTCTCCTTTCCAGGCCCAGAGCACAGTTGAAATTGTGACTTACGTGCACCAAGCACCTAAGCAATAAGTAACATCTTTTTTGGCAATGAAACATAGGGTACTTTTACATATCACTGAGACCAGCACTTGGCTGATGTGAAATCTTGGCCTGAAGCCTGCCTACAGAGAGCACTGTGGTTTTTATTTAAGTTGATTACTTAAGTGATATGACTTCCTTCTACTGTCTTGGCCCTGCACTTCTAGTGGATTGTGACACATAACTAGGTACTGCACCCAGGTGATGTGACTTTTTTGGGGGATGAAATTTCTCCCAATAGGAAGCTTTGTAACATATTACTTGGCTCAGCAACTAGGTGATGTTTCTTTCCTCTTGCCTGTGCCCTGACTGCCAGAGAGACTGTAACATATTGCTGAACCTAGCACCAAAGCAAGGTTACTCCCCTGCCTTGATCCTACACATAGGGGCCGTTGTGATGTATATTCAGGCCAATTGCCTAAGTGGAGTTTGTCTTCTCTCCTGCCTAAGTTCTGCTCACAGGGGGCATTTTATATGTCACTGAAAACAGCATCCAGATGATGTGACTCTTCTATCAGAGTCCTAGCCACAAGGACAATTGAGAAGTTTCACTGGACCAGCATCCACTAAGGTGATGGAACTTTCCTTTTTCTCTCTGCCCACAGGTATATTGTTCCATTTACCTGAGACCAGATAAAGAGCCTAATGATGATGCTTTTCCCCATGGCCAGGACATGTGCAGGATCATTACTCTCATCCCTGCCCCTTTTCACAGGTACTCTTGTGACATACGCCTTTGCCCAGCTCCTGAGTGATTTAATAATCCTGCATTGTTATAGCCCAGAGATGACATTTGGACCTATACCCTTGCCAAGAACCTTTGTGATTTTACTCTCGTGTCCTAACAGGTTCTCAGAAGTGATCATAACATATCTCTGCAGCCGCTGTCTAGGTTACATGACTCTCCTCTTCTGCATGAACCCTGCTTCCAGTGAAGAGTAGCATTTCTAAGCACTGCACCCAAATGACATGAGTCTCTTGTCTGGGCTTTTTAAAGGGGAGGCTTTGTGATATCTCTCTGGGCCCATCATTTAGGTGATATGACTCTCCTCTACTTCCTGGACACACTCCACAAAGGGCATTATGCCATAGAGCTGAGCCTAGCACCCAAGTTTTGTGACATTTCTGTTAGGGCCCTCTCTACAAAAAAATTGGAGTATTTCTGGCTTAGGATATAGGTGATGTGGTTTTCTGCCTGTTTAACTACCACAGATGAGATGGTGCCATATATGTAGACACATCTAAAATGCATGATAAGGACTCTCATATGTGAACCCAGTCAATAGGAAATATTTTGACTCTTATAACTAGGCTTAGGGAGATAAGTGATATCCAGGATCTCCTTCTGGTAAAAAGGTCACAGAAGATTACAACATTCACGTGTATTTTATAGCATCTTTGTGTTGTATAGAGAGAATCATAACAGGGCCTAGAACATGGAGAAAACTGGGATTCTCATATGCACATTCAGCTGACAGTAATGGTTTTCACCATTACAGATGATGAAGGCAACTGTCCTACATAAAAGTAGAACATGTGTGATATTGTAAATCTAAGCCCTAGAATTTTATTCCATCATGACTGTGATATAAATCTTTGCCAAGCACCTGTGTGAGTTCACCCTTCAGACTGGTTCCAGCCTACCTATGGGATTTTGATATCTACCTAAGCCAGCCTTGAAGTGATGTGACTCTTTTGCCTGGGCCCTCCACTCAGAATTATAACATCATTGGATCCAGCACACAGGTGACATTACATTCTTGCTTGTGCCATGCTCGCAGACATCATTGTGACATATTACAGTGTCCATCAGTTAGAAGATGTCACTCTCCTCTCTGGAAAGGGCCCTGAACACAGGGAAAATTAGTGACACATTTCTAGGCCAGGCACACAAGTGATAATGCTCTTTTGTCAGGGCTATGCCCAAAAAATGGCATTTGACATATCACAGGACCTATCATGTAGGTGATATGGCTCTTCTGCTTGAAACTTGCCCAGTTGAATAGTGACATACTGCTAGGCCAGGCACAAAGGTGATGGAACTCTTCTGCCAGGGCCATGCTTTCAAAAATGCTTTGTCATCTATCTCTGGGCCTATCACAAAGGTGATGTGACTTCCTGCTTGGTCCTGCCCACATGAAGTATTGAGATATAAGCATGGAATCTGCACTTAGTTGATGTAACCCTCTTGCCTGGGTCCTTTTTTAGGGGGACTTGTGAATATCTCAGTACAGAGGACCACGCGATGTGGCCCTTCAACCTGGTTTTTGCCCACATATTAAATTGTGACATATAGCTAAAGAAGCATCTAGGTAATATGGCTCTTCTTCTGTCTGAACCCAGCCTACTGGTAATATTGGGCCATATTTCTAAGCCTGTGACCTAAGTGATGTGACTCTATTTTTGTCTAGGGCTTTACAATGGTAAGATTATGACATATTGATGAGCTCAGAACTTAGGTAATGTGACTCTCGTCTTGTAACTGAACAATGCCCATGAACAGATCTTTTGCCGTATTTCAGGGCCTAGTACCCGGATGAAGTTGCTCTTCTGCCTAGGTTGTGCATAAAGAGGAAATTGTGGCATATTTCTTGGCCTAGAACCCTAATGATGTGACTCTCCTGCTTGTGCCGGGACCACAGAAGGTATTTTGACATATCTTTGGCCCATTTTCTAGGTGTTTTAGCTCTTACCACTTTGCTGAGTTTCTTCCATGTGTGGTTGTATTATATTGCTGACTCCAGCCTGCAGTTAATGTGGCCCTCTTTCCTAGGCGCTGCTTACAGAGGGCATCATGACATATTGCTTGACAAAGAACCTAAGTCATGTTAACATTCTGCATAGGTTGCTAACAAATGGGATTATGACAAATACCTTGCTTCAGTCCAAAGGTATGATGATCAAGCTTATGTTGGGATTCAGCCAACAGGAGATATTTTTCCTTTCACCACTGGGTTTAGGTCAAAGAGTCAGGTTATTCATTGCATGTTTCTACAAAGCTCACAGTAGTTTACAACACTAACTCATGTAATAAAAACTTCCTGGGTGATACAAAGTGTTTCTTAACAGTGCTCGGCAAACAGTTAAGATTATGATTCTTGACTACACACTCAGGTGAAAGTAAGTTTTTTACCATCCTACATTTACAAAGCCCATTGTTCAGATCCTGAGTCTAACAAGTGAATACACCACAAAGATGGAATTGTGACTTTCATAAATGAATATGGTCACAGGTGGGATGACGACTCATTTTTGGAGCCAGCTCTCAGTCATGATAATGATCTCTTCCTTAACACCAGCCTATAGGAGAGATGCTGACTGTCATACCTGGGTTTAGGGCAATATGTATAATCATAATTCTGTAAATGCCTGTAGGCCTCAGAGAGGATTGCAACTCTCATGTATATTGTATAATGTTCTCAGGTATTATAGAGAGTGTCATACAATGGCAAGCACACACATGAGATTGTGACTCTCTTATACACAGATAGCTAACATTTAATGGTGTCACCCTTAAAGATGAGGAGATTTTGTCATATTTCTTGCACTAGTACCTGGTGTTGAGAACCTTTAGGTTAAATTTCATTCCATTAGGGCGTTGTTACATATCACTGGGTCAGAATCAAAATAATGTGACTCTTCTTCCAGGGCCCTGCAAACAGAGGATATTTTCCCATATCTCCAGGCCTATTGGCTATGTAATATGTCCCTCCTGCCAGTACCTTGCCCAGGGGAGACACTGTGACACATTGCTAGATTTAGAGTCTAGGTAATTTGACTCATCCCTCCTGCCTGGATCCTCCTCACTGAAAAAACTGTTATATACCATCAAGTGCAAAGCCTAGGTGATGGAAGTCCCCTTTTTTTCCTGGACTCTGTCAGGAGAGGGAATTATTACATATTGGTGAGCAGAGCACCCACGTGGTGTCATTATCTGTTTTTATAAGAAACCTGTCTACACTGTGGATGGTGACATATTACTTGCAGTTGTACCCAGGTGATGTGGCTTTTCAGTCTGGTTTCTGCCCATACGTAAGATTTTGGCATATAACTAGGGCAGCATTTAGGTGATATGACTCTCCCTTTCTGCCTGGGCCCTGTTTACTGGGGACACTGGGCTATATCTCTGAGCCCATGAACTGAGGGGAGTGACTCTCTTTTTCTGCTGGGTCTTTACAATGGAGAGATTGTGAAATATTGTTCAGCCTAGCAATCAGGTTATTTGATTCATCTCTTTTTTTTTTCTCAAATCATGCCCACAAACAGAAATTTTGGCCTATTGCAGGGCCCAGCACCCAGATAATGTTACGCTTTTACATGGGTCCTGTATGTAGAGAATGTTATAACATACTGCTGGGCCCAGTACCCTGAAAATATAAAACTCATGACTTTGCTGGAGCCAGAGAAGGTATTTTCACAGATCCTGGGCCCATTATGTAGGTGTTTTGGCCCTCATCTTTTTGCTGGTTCTTTTTTTTTATTTGTTTTGTTTTTTGGTTTTTTTCCACATAATGGATTGCTTCATATTGCTGAGTCCAGAACTCAGTTAACATGACTCTAATTCCTATACACTACCTAGAGAGGGCATTGTGGCATGTTGCTTGGCACAGCACTTAAGTGATGTTACCCTCTGGCCTTCTTTTTCTGCCCACAAATGGGACTATGACTTCAGTTCACAGGCATGATGGTCAAATTTATATTGAGATTCAGCCAATAGGAGATATTTTACCTTTCATTGCTAGGCTTCAGACAATACGTAAAATCTGAGTTGCATATTTGTACCAAGCTCACAGAGCTTTACAACGCTAACTCATCATGTATGAACTTCTTTGGTGGTATAGAGAGTTTGCTGATAGGGACCAGTGAAGAGTTCAGTTTGAGATTCTTGATTACACACCCAGGTAAAAGCAAGTGTTGTCATCATTCTACATGTCCAAAGGCCACTGTTAAGAACATGAGTTTTACAATTGAATGCCGTACAAAGTTGGAATTGTGACCTTGGTATGTAGGTCTGGCCACAGGTGGGATTGTGACTTATTTCTAGATCCAGCTCACAGGCATAAAAATGAGTCTCATTTCTAACCCAGCCTATAGAAGAGATGCCCACTATTACACCAGGGTTTAGGGGAATATGTAAGGTCATGAGTCCATATAAACATGAAGGCCTTAGAGTGGTTTGAAATTCTCATGCATGATGTATAAAGCTTTTGAATATTGATGAGAGTCATGCAACAGCCCAGGATATTAGTGAAATTGTTACTCTCATATACACACCCAGCTCAGAGTTTATAGTGTCACTCTCAAAGACAAGAAGATTTGGCCTATTAATAGGCCTAGTGCTTAGGTGTTGAGACTATTTGGCTTAAATTCCTTTCCTTGGGTGGATTGTGACATATCACTGTGTTAGAATCATAATAATGGGACTCTTCTGTCTGGACCCTGCCAAAAGGGGATACTATCACATATCTATGGGTCTATAAGCTAGATGATTGGTCTCTTCTGACAGTGTCCTGCACCCAGAAGACATTGTGAAATATTGTTTGGCTTAACATCTAGGTAGTGTGACTCTCATCTCCTGCCTGAACCTTGCTCAGCAAACAAATTGTGACATACCGCTGATTGAAAAACCTACATGATGTGACTCTCCTTCACATTCTAGACTCTACCAAGAGAGAGGGTTATTACATGTTGCAGAGTCCAGCACATGCATAGGTGGAGTGACTCTCCTCTCTTTTCTTCCCTTTCTATGGTGGGCTTCGTGGCATATTATTTGAAACTGTAACCAGGTGAAGTGACTCTTCTGACTAGGTCCAGCATACAAATGAGATTATGCTGTATCAATGGTTCAGTGTCGAGCTGAGTTGACTCCCTTTCCTTGTCCCTGCTTACAGGTGAAATTTTGACCTATACCTGGATTAAGCACGCATGGACAAAAATAACTCTCATACCTGGACCGAGCCAGTAGGAATATTTTGACTCTCATAGCCAGTCTCATGGCCATGGGTAAAGCCCTGTGTTTTTCACTTGTATAAAAGTCATGAAGGATTATAATAATCAGGTATATCATATAAAGCATTAATGGTGCAAAGAGTGTCATAACAGAGACCAGCAACCAGGTAAGAATGTGACTCTTTTAGCTGAAATGATTGTAATTCTCACATATAAGCAGGGTCTAGGAATGAGGTACTAAATCTCACACATTAAAAGCAGTGTATGTTTGAAATAATTACGCACATACAGGGACCTGATCCACAGGTGGTTAACATTTGAACCAGGATTCAGCACACCTGTGGTGCCATGACTCCCCTCCTGGACCACAATGTACAAGGGGGATTGTGGCTCTTATACATGAATCTTGTCCGTTGTTGAGATTTTGACTCCTCCATTTTGACCCAACTTATAGAAAGAATTGACTCACATACACAAAACCAGGACTTGTGTGGGATGTGAAACTTATTTCCAAACATATATGAGAGTGTCATTGGGACAAATCACTTTGTCCAGCAAATGAATAATTTGAGTCATTTTCTGGGCCCAGATCATGGAAGTAATTGTGCCATATGTGGAGCAAGCACCTAAGCAATAGATAACATCCATCGCGGCTCTGCCTTCAAACGGAAATTTTACATATGTCACTGGGACCATCAACCAGATGATGTGAGTTATCTGCCTGAAACCTTTCTACAAAAGGAATTTTGTTATATATCTAGGTCCATCATATAAGTGATGTGACTCCCTTCTACTTCCTTGGCCACGCACTTACAGGGCATTGTGACTAAGAACTGGGTACTGCATTCAGGTGATGTGATTTTTCTTTTTGGGTTCTGCCAACAGGAAGCATTGACCACATCACTTGGCTCAGTACCTAGGTGATGTTTCTTCACTTTTGCCTTGGCTCAGACCTCAGGGAGATTGTGACATATTTCCTGGGACCAACACCTATGTGAGGCCACTCTACGATTTGGTTACTGCACAGGATAGACATTGTGACATACATCTAGGCCAATTGCCTCGGTGAAGTGAGCCTCCTGTCTTGCCAAAGTGCTGCCCAGAGAGGGGGTTTTGATATGTCACTGAAATCCAGGTGATGTGACTCTTCCACCATGTTCCTGCCCACAAGGTGAATTGTGATGTCTCAGTGGCCCAGACCCACATAGGTGATGGGGCTTTCTTGTGTTCTCTCTGGCCACAGGTGATATTCTGCCATATACCAGAGACCAGAACAAAAGCCTAGTAACAACTCATATGACTGGAGCCTACGAGTTGTGCAGGATGGTGACTCTTAGACTTAAGCCTTTTCACAAGTGTAATTGTGACAAGTACCTTTGCTCAACTCCTGAGTGATTTAATAATTCTGCCTAGGTATAGCAAATGAGATTTTGACAGATACATCGGTCAAGCACCTTGGTGATCTGACTGACGTATCTTAAAATGTCCTCAGGGGATATTGTAACATACTTCTGTATCCTTCATCTAGGTTACATGACTCTTCTCTCCTGCCTGTACCCTTCTTCTTTTAGTGATTGTAGTATTTATAATCCCTGCATCCAAATGATATGACACTCTTGCATGGGACCTGTCAACAGGAAGCATTTTGACAAAATTTTGGGCCCATCATTTATGTGATATTTCTCTCCTCTCCTGCCTAGACACTGTCCACAAGGGATATGGAGCCACAGAGCTGGACATAGCACATAAGTTATGTGATATTTCTTAGAGGGCCCTGACTACAAAAAGAATATTAGAATATTTCTGACTCAGCATTTATGTGATAGGGCTGTTAGGCCTCCTTCTTAACCACAGAGTGAATTGTAACATATACCTATGCATGGCTCACAGCCATGATAATGACTCTCATATGTAGACTCAGACAATAGAGGATATTTTGCATCTTGTAACTCACTTTAGGGACATGCGTGATGTCCTGGATCTCCTTCTTGTACAAAGGTCACAAAATATTACAGCACTCATACATATTTTACAAAGTCTTTGGGTTATACACACAAAGTCAAAGCAGGGCTCAGCACACAGATGAAATCGTGAGTCTTGTTTGCACACCCAGTTAAAGCTGAAAGTAAGAACTCATTATCTCACATGCATAAAGGTAACTGTCACACATGAAACCGGGCATGTATGGTAAGATGGTAAATCTCATCTTTCGAATTTTCTGACAGTGTGAGTATGATATAAATTTTCACCAAGCACTTGTGTAATTTGATGCTCTGGACTTGTTCCAGCTCATAGGTGGGGTTATGAAATCTACCTAAGCCAACCTCAAGGTGACATGACTTTCCTGCCTTGTTCTATCTCTCAGTAAAGATTGTGACATATCACTGGATCTAGCTCCCAGGTAATGTTACATCCTTACTTGCACACTACCCACAAAAATTTTTGTGACATATTTCTGTGTTTACCTCATAGTTGATGTGAGTCTCCTCTCTGGAATGGGCACTGCACAACAGAATGATAGTGACATAATGCAAGGACCGGTGCACAGGCAAGGGTCCTCCTTATCCTGTGGATGCCTGGAGGTGGGCAATGTGACATATCTCTGGGTCTATCGCCTACATTATGTGGCTCTCCTGCTAGGGTCCTTCCAACCTTGAAAGTGACACTCTTCTAGGCCAGGCACACAGGCGATGGTACCCTTTTCCAGGGCTATGCTTCACACAGCACCTTATGATATATCTCTGGGCCTGTCACCTAAATGAAGTGACTCTCTCCCTGGGTCCTAACCAGATGAAGCATTGCATCATAAGCAGAGAACCTTCACCTAGTATGATGTATCTCTCTTGGCTAGGTGCCGTGTTAAGAGCAATTTTTGACATATCACAGGACCCAGCACCCAAGTGATGTGGCTCTTCTGCATAGTTTCTGTCCACATGTTAAATTGTGACATATTTTGATGGAAGCACATAGGTGATATGGCTGTCCTCATCTGCCTGAGCTCTGCCTGGTTGGAATATTAGGACATATCTCTGAGACCATGACCTAAGTGATGTGACTCTCTTTTTCTTCCTGGCCCTTCATAATAGGAGGATTTTGTCAAGTCGCTGAGCCCAGGATTCAGGATATGTGACTCTCCTATTTCTCCTTAACCCTGCCTAGAAAAAAGAAATTTGACACATATTACTGCCCAGCCTGCAGATCATGTTACTCTTCTGCATGGGATCTGCATAAAGAGATAATTATGGCATATTGCATATTGCTGGGCCCAGCACCCTTAAGATGTGATACTCCTGCCTGTGCTGCTGATACCGAATGTATTTTGGCATATATTTGGCCCATTATGTAGGTGTTTTGGCTCTCATAACTGGGCTGGGTTTTTTACACATATGAAATTGTGTCATATTTCTGGGTCCAGCACCCAGTTAATGTGACCCAATTTCCTACACCCTGCATACAGAAGACATTGTGACATATTGCCGGGCACAGCATCTGAGTGATGTTACACTTCTGCACAGTGTTTTGCCCACATACGTGATTATAACATATACCCAGTTTAAGTTCACAGCCATGATGATCAAACTTATATTTGGATTCAGCCAATAGAAAACATTTGCCTTTCATTGTTAGGCTTGGGGCAATAGATAGGGTCCTGTGTTGCATATCTGTACCAAGATCACAGAAACTTACACAACTAACTTACATTTTATAAACTCTTTTGTGGTAGAAATTTTCATAGCAGGGGCCAGCAAAAAGTTCAAATTGGGACTCTCGATTAGACACCCAGGTGGAATTAAAAGTTGCCACCATCCCACATTTACAAAGCCCACAGTTGAGTCTTATACCTAAGCCTTTCCACAAGTGTAATTGTGACATATATTGTAGTTCAGTTCCTGAGTGATTTAATAATTCTGCCTAGATATAGCCTACAAAAGAAAGTTTGACAAATATCTGCACCAAGCACCTTGGTGATTTGACTGTGCTATCTAAAAAGTGTCCTCAGGCAAAATAGCCACATATTTCTGGACCCATTATATAGGGTATATGACTCTCCTCTTTGACCTGTACCCTGCTTCCTATAGTAATTGTAGCTTTTCTAAACACTGCATTCAAATGACATGACTCTCTTTTTTGGAGAAACTCTCCTGTTGAGAGGCATTTTGACACATGCTTGAGCCCAGCTTTTAGGTCAGATGACTTTCCTCTCCTGCCTAGACACAGCCCAAAATGAACATTGTGTAACAGAGTTGGATTTAGCACACAAGTTATGTGATATTTTGGACAGGACTCTTCCTGCAAAAAGAATACTGGAATATTTCTGGGCCAGCATTTAGGTGATGTGGCTGTTAGGCCTGATTCATAACCACAGAGCAAATTGTAACAAATACCTAGGGAGGGCTAGCAGGAATAATAATGACTCTTATATGTGAACTCATCCAATAGAGGATATTTTTACTCTTAAAATTCAGTTTAGGGACATGCATGATGTCCTGAATCACTTTCTTGTACAAACATCACAAAAGATTACAACACTCACACATATTTTACAAAGCCTTTGGTTTATACAGAAAGAGTCAAAGCAGGGTTCAACTCAGATGACATTGTGCATCTTGTATGCACATCCACCTGTCAGTAAGGACTGTCATCATCTCTCATGGATGAAGGCAACTGTCACACATGGAAGCAGGACATGCATGGTTTTGTAAATCACATCTTTTGAATTTTCTGACAGTGTGATTGTGATATAAATCTTTGCCAAGCACCAGTGTAATTTGACCCTCCAGGCCTGTTCCAGCCCATATACGGGATTGTGCTATCTACCTAGGCCAACCTCGAGGATATGTGACTCTCCTGCCTGGGCCCTTCTCTCAGTAAGTATTGCACATATCACTAGATCTAGCATCCAGTTGATGTTCACCTTCTTGTCTCTGCCGTGCCAACCGAAATTATTGTGAACATATTTTTGCGTGCACCTCATAGGTGATGAAACTCTAATCTCTGGAATGGGCCCTGCATAAAGGAAGGATGGTGACATATTGTGAAGCCAGGCATACAGCTGTGGGTACTTTCTGCCAGTGCCATGCCCAAAGTAGGGCATTGTGACATATCTCTGCACCTGTCACCTAGGTTAAGCGGCTCTCCTGCTTGGGCCCTGACAACCTGGAAAATGACATATTTCTAGGCCAGACACACAGGTGATGATACTCCTTTGCCAAGACTATGCTTCACAGAGGACTTTGTGACCTATCTCTTGGGCTAATAAACTAGTTGATGGGACTGAATGCTTTGGCCTCACACACATAGAGCATTGTGACATGAAAGTGAAACCTGCCCCAAGGTGATGTAACCCTTTCACCTTGGTTCTGAACAAATGGGGACTTGCAGCATACCTTAGGACCCAGCACCCAGGTTATATGGCTCTTCTGCCTGGTTTCTGCCCATGTGTTAGATTGAGACATATACCTAAAGAAGCACCAATGAGACACTGCTCTCCTCTTCTGCCTGAGTTCTGCCTACTGGGGACATTGGGACATGTTTCTAAGCCCATGACCTAAGTGACATGACTCTCTTCCCCTGCCTCAGCCTTTAAAATGCTGAAATTGTGATGTATTTCTGAGACCAGGATTTAGGTTATGTGACTATTGCCTTTTTTCTGAATCATGCCCACCAAGGGAAAGTTTCACCTACTGCACTCAGAAAGGATGTTACTCTTCTGCTACAGTCCTGAATAATGAGGGAGTGATTGCATAATGGTAGGTCCAGCACTCTAATGACGCTTCAGTCCTGCCGGCGCCAGAGCCACAGAGAGTATTTTGACATATCTTCAGCCAAATGTGTAAGTGTTTTGGCTTTCATCCGTTGGTTGAGTTTATTATTTTTTTTACAAGTAAAATTGTGTCATGTTGCTAGGTCCAACATCCAGATAATGTGACCCCACTTTCTGTATTCTGCCTAGAGATGGCACTGTGACATGCTGTGTGCTACAGCACCTAAGTGATGTTACTCTTTTTTGTAATTTTTTGCTCACTAATGGGATTATAAAATATACCTTGTTTCAGTTTACAGGTATGATGGTGAAACTTACATTGTGATTCAGCAAATAGAAGGTATTTTGCCTCTCATTCCAAGGCTTAGGGCAATAGGTAAAATCCTGGGTTGCCTATTTGTACAAAGCTCACAGAACAATAATTAATATTGTATAAACTCCTTGGGTGGTACGGAGAGTTTCCTAAAAAGGCCCAGCAAAAAGTTAAGATTGTGATTCTCAATTACACACACAATTGAAAGTAAAACTTGTCACCACCCCTCATTTAGAAAGCCCATTGCTGAGATACTGAGTCTAACAAGTAAAACAGTACAAAGATGGAATTGTGACTCTCTTTTGTGGATTTTGCCACAGGTGCAACCGTCACTCATTTTTAGACCCAGCTCACAGGCATAAAAATAAGTCTCATTCCTGAACTAAACGTAAATGGGAGATGTTGACTGTCATATCTGAGTTTAAGGCAACATATAATATTCAGAGTCAAAATGAGCATGTGCACCTCAGAGTAGTTTGTGAGTCTCATGCATGTTGTATAAAATTCCCAGCTGTTCTAGAGGATGTCACACAATGGCCCAGCACACGTGTGACAATGTGACTTACATACATAGGAGTTAGCAGTTAAAGGTGTCACCCTAAAAGATGAGGAGATATTGTCATATCACTGGGCCTAGTACCCAGCAGTAAAAACTGCTTTAATTGTTTCTCATGTGTGCGTTGTGATGTATCGTTGGGTCAGAATCATAATAATGTGACTCTTTACTATTTGATCCTGCCAAGTAGGGATATTATCACATATATCTGAGCCTATTTCTTGGGTGACTTGTCTATTTTGCTTGTGCTCTTTCACCAAAGAACATTGTGACATCATTGGGGATATCATCTAGGAAATGTGACTCTTCTCTCCTTCCTAGGTCCTGCCCACTAAAAGAATTGTGACATAACGCTGACTGCAAAAACTGGGTAATGCAACTCTCCTCTTTATTCTGGAGTCTGCCAAAACAGGGGATTATTACATATTGCTGAGCCCAGCACCTAGATGATGTGAGTCTTCTCTGTTTCTCTAAGATTATAATGTATCCTGAGCTCACCATCCAGGTGATGAGACTCTCCTGCCGTCTTTCTGCCCACAGGTAAAATTTTATCATATACCCAGCTTCAGATTCCATGCAATAATATAACTATCATACCCGGACCCAAAAAGGAGAGATATTTTGATTCTCAGAGCCATTCTTATGGCCATAAGCAAAGTAATTTTTCTCATAGTGGTATAAAGTTCACACAGTATTATGACACTCCAGCATATCGTATAAAATGTGAGTAGTATGATGAGTGTTACAACAGGGAACAGCAACCCAATGCTATTGTGATTATTGGATCCACACCCAACTGACACAACTGTCATTCTCTCACAAGAACAGAACTTGCAAATAAAGTACTAAATCTCGCCAAAAGAGCAGTAAAAGATTGAAATTGTTCGTCTCATATGTGGGTCTGACTCACAGGTGGTTTGGGGATGCATGGTTCAGCACACCTGTGAGGCTGGGACTCTCCTCCTGGAACACAGACATCAAGTGGGATGGCCATCTTCTACATGGATTATGCCCATTGTTTAGATTGTGTCTCCTCTGCTTCGACCCAACTCACAGGAGGTGTTTACTTATGTAAATAAAGCCAGGACTTGTGTGGGACTGTGAAACTTACTTCTGGTGTGTGATTAGGACTTAAAAGTTAGCCCAGCTCCTGAGTAATTTGACTCTCCTTTTCAGGCCATAACCCAAGATGAAATTGTGACATACGTGGACCAAAAACCTAAGCAAAGGTGACTGGGCCTGCCTACAAATGGCACTTTTATGTATCACTGGGACGAGCACCCAGGAGATGTGTATTATTTGCTTGATTCTGGCCTATATAAAGCATTGTGGCTTTTATCTAGGTCCATCACGTAAGTGATATGACTCACTTCTACTGCCTTTCCCCTGTAATTATGGTGCATTGTGACACATAACTGGATACTATACCCAGAAATCATGACACTCCATTCTGGGTTCTAAAAACAAAAAGCTTTGTAATGTATCACTTGGCTTAGCACCTAGGTGATGTTTCTACTCTCCTACCTCACCCTGACCACAGGGGAGATTGTGACATATTGATAAACCCACCTCCTCCAAGGTGAGGTCATTTTCATACTTTGGTTTTGCACCTAGTGGCCATTGTGACATATATCTAGGCCAACTGCCTAGATACAGGTAAAGTGATTCTCCTCACCTTCTTAAGCCCGGCCCGACAGAAGAAATTTTGATATATCACTAAAACCAGATTCCAGGGGATGTGCCTCTTCTTCCAGGGTCCTGGCCACAAGAAAGATTGTGACATCTCACTGGACCAGCACCCTCACAAGCGATGCGACATTTCGGCTTGCCCTCTGTCTATAGATGATATCATGCCATATACTTGAGAGCAAATGAGAGGACTAATCATGACTCTTAAACCTGAAGCCAGGTCACATCCAAGATGGTGACTCCCATTCCTGAAACTTTCCACCAGTGTTATTGTGACATATTCTATTTCCCATCTCTTGAGTGACTTAATCATCTTGCCTAAATGTTGCCCACAAATGAGATTTGGACACATTGCTCAGCTGAGCACCTTGGCAATTTGACTCTCCTGTCTTAAGAATATCCTCAGGAAGGATTGTCGCATGGTTTTGGACCCATCATCTAGTTTTCTTACTCTCCTCTGCTGTCTGAACCCTCCTTCCACTGAGGATTATAGCATTTCTAATCATGCCATCCAAATTGTATGAATCTATTTCCTGGTCCCTTCAACATGAGACATTGTGACATATCTCTGGGCCTAGCATTTAGGTGATATGAATCTCTTCTTCTGTCTGGACACTGCCCACAAGGGGCATTGTGCCATATATCTGGTTGTAACCCCCAGTTTATGCAACTCTACTGCCAGGAATATGCCTACAAGGAAAATATTGGAACATTTCTGGCTCAGCATTTAGTGTACTTGGCTGTCATGCCTATTTCATAATCCACAAAGTAAATTGTTACATATACGTAGGCACAACTTACAGGCATGATAATGACTCTCATATGTGGACCTGATAAATAGGGTTACTTCTGAGTCTCATAACTTGCTTCAGAAACAGGAGTGATTAAATCACTTTCTCCAAAAAAGAAGACAAGGAAGATTATAACAGCCTCAGATGTTTCATAAAGGCCTTGGCCCATACAGAGAGTTTTATAACGGAACCCAAGAGAAAGGTTAAACTGTGAGTCTTATGTGTGCACTCAGCTGACAGCAAGTACTGTCACCATCTCACATATATGACGCCAACTGCCAATCATGAAAACAAGACATGTGTGGTATTATAAATCTCATTCTCAGAATTTTCTGCCAGTGTGAGTGATATAAATCTTCACCAAGCACCTGTGTGATTTTATTCTCCAGATTTGTTCCAGTCCACATATGTTATTGTGATATCAACCTGGGCCAACCTTTAGGTGATGTGAAGCTCCAGCCTCGACCCTGCTGTCATTAAGAATCATGACATATCACTAGATCCCGCACCCAGATCATGTTACATTTTTGTCTGAGTGGGTGATAGTGACATAGGGCTTAGCCAGGCACAGAGGTGACAGGACTTTTTTGCTAGTACCATGTCCTAAAGAGGGCATTGTGACAAATCTCTTGGCCTATCACCTAGGTGATGTTGTGCTCCTGCTTGGGTACTGCTTACCTGGATAACAACATAATGCACAGAGGTGATGGTACTTTCTTGCTAAGGCCATGTCCTAAAGAAGGCATTGTAACAAATCTGTGGGCCTATCAGCTAGATGATGTTGCTCTCCTGCTTGGGTCCTGCTTACCTGTATAGTGGACATATTGCTAGGCTGCGCACATGGGTGATGGTACTCTTTCACCAGGGCCATGACTCAAGGAGGACAGTGTGACGTATCTCTGGGCCAATCCCCTAGGTGATGTGACTCCCTGCTTGTGCCCTGCCCACATTGAGCATTGTGATATTTTTTGTACTTATTTTTTGTAACTCTGTTGCCTGTGTCCTGTCTTAAGGAAGTCTTGTGACATATCTTAGGACCCAGCATCAAGGCGATGTGACTCTTCTCCCTGGCTTCACCTCACATGTTAGATTGTGTCACATACCTAGTAAGCACCTAGGTGATATGACTCTTCTCTTCTGCATGAGTCCTGCCTACTTGGGACATTGGGCCATATATCTGAGCCTGTGTCTTAAGTGATGTGAATCTTTTTTTCTGCAAGAGCCTTTAGAATGGGGTGATGTGACATATTGCTCAGCCCAATACTTAGGTAAGATGACTCGTTTCTTCCTGAACTATGCCCATGAAAAGGAGCTTTGATGTATTGCTGGTCCCAGCATGAAGATGACGTTTCTTTTCTTACTAGGTCCAGCATAAAGAGAAAATTGTGGCATACTGCTGGAACCCCCACCCTGATGATGTAACTCTTTTGCCTGTTCCAGAATAACAAAGGATTTTTTACATACCATGGGCCTATTCTGTAGGTAATCTTGTTCTCATCATTAGTATGCATTTCTTTTTCCTATATTTTCTACATTTGTGTTTGTGTCTTATTGCTGAGTCCAGCACCCAGTTATCATAACCCCAATTTCTAGACCCTGCATTGAGAGGGCATTGTGACATATTGCTTGGCACAGCACCTAAGTATGCTACCTTCTGTAAAAATTTTTTTTTCTACAAATGGTATGAAATTTCCATTGCTTCATTTCAGATGCATTATGATCGAACTGAAATTGAAATTTCACCAATATTAGATGTTTTGCCTTTCATGGCTACACTTAGAAAAATAGGTAAGGTTATGAGTTGCAAATTTGTACAAAGTTCACAGAAGCTTACAACAGTAACACATAATCTATAGGCTCCTTGGTTGGTACACAGAGTTTTATAACATGGCTCAGCAAAAGTTAAGGTTTTGACTCTTGATTACACATGCAGGTAAGAGAAAAATTTGTCAACATCCCACATTTACAAAGCCCACTGTTGAAGTCCTGAGTCTAACAAGTAAATAAAGTACAAAGATGGAATTGTGACTTTCATATATGGATCTTGCTACAGGTGAAATCGTAACTCACTTCTGGACCCACATCAGGGGCATAATAATGTGTCTTCTGTCTGAACCTAGCCTATAAAGAGGGATGTTGCCTATCATAACTGAGTTTAAAGCAGTATGTAAGATTGTGAGTCAATAGGAGCATGTAGGCCTCAGAATGGATTGCAACTCTCATGCATGTTGCTTAAAGCCTTTGTATGTTGTAGAGTGTGTCATGGGATCACCCAGAATACACACGAGATTGTGACTCTTATATACTCACCAAACAAACAGTCAAAGTTGTCACCCTAATAGATGAAGAGATTGTGCCATATCACTAGGCCTAGTACCTCTAGGTGTTGAGAATTTTAGGCTTAAATTCTTTTCCATGGTTGCGTTGTAAAACATCCCTGGGTTAGAATCATAATACTTTAACCCTCTGCTTGGACCCTGACAACAGTGGATATTATCACATGTCTTTAGGCCTATCAGCTAAGTGGTGTGTCTCTCCTGCCAGTGCCCTGCCCACAAAGGACACTGTGACGTATCACTAGATAAAGCATCTAGGTAATACAAATCTACTCTCCTGCAGAATCCTGCCCACTGAAGAAATTGTGACATACCACTGAGTGAAAAACCTAGGTGATGTGACTCTCCTCTTTGTCCTGGACTCTGCCAAGAGAGTCCCAGAAGATGTGCTGAGCCCAGTCCCAAGAGACATTGACTATCCACTTTCTTTAAACCCTGTATTCAGTAGGCATGATGACAAATTACTTGAGACTGTACCCAGGTGATATGACTCTTCTGACTGGGTCCTGCCTACAGTGCAGATTAATATGTATCCCTGGATCAGAATCCAGATGATGAGACTCTTCTTCTGTCTTGTCTCTGTCCAAAGGGGAAATTGGAACATATACTTGGATTCAGCTCATATGCACAATAATAACTCTATGGTCATGGGTAAAGTTCTCTATCACTCACCTGTAAGAATACACAGAAAAGTATCCCACTCAGGCGTATCATATAAAGCCTGAGTGGTACAAATGGTGTCATAACAGGCACCCGAAAGCAGGTGGTATTGTGACTCTTGGATGCACACCAAGCTGACACAATTGTTATTCTCACCCATGAACAGAGCCTACCAATGCAGTGCTAAATCTCACACACATAAGCCATTGACTCTTGAAACAATTACACTTGTACATGAATCTGATCCACAGGTGTTTCATGATGTTTGAACCAAGATTAAGCAGAACTGTGGTGCTGTGTCTCTCTTATTAGAACACAGTCTTCAAGCGGGATTGGGGCTCTTACACATGGATCTTCCCATTGCTGAGATTGTGACTCCTGTACTGTGACCCAACTCATAGAATGTGTTGATTCTCATACCCAAAGCTAGGACCTGAGTGGACTGAAAATTATTTCTGAACCTTCTTGAAAGTGTGATTAGGTCATGTAACTCTGCCCAGCACGTGGGTAATTTGATGCACATTTCTAGGCCCAGACCACAGATGAAATTTTGCCATATGCGCAAGAAGCCCCTAATCAATATATAACACCATCCTTGTCTCTGCTCACAAAGGGCACTTTTATATATCACCGGGACCATCACCCAGGTGATGTGATTTACCTGCCTGAAAACTGCCTAAAAAGAGAATTGTGTCTTATATTTAGGTCCATCACGTAAGTGATGTGACTCCCTTCTACTGTCTTGGCCCTGCAGTTACAGAGCATTGTGACACATCACAGGCTACTGCACCCAGGAGATGAGATTTTTTGGGGGGTTTCTGCCAACATAGTAACATATCACTTGGCTCAGCACTGAGGTGATGTTTCTTCACTTTTCATTGTGTCCTGACCACAGGGAGCTTGGGACATGTTCCTGGGCACAGCACCAAGGTGAGCTCACTCTTTAGCCTTGTTACTGCAGTTAATGGTCATTGTGACATAATCCAGGCCAATTTCCTAGATGAAATGAGTCTTCTCTCATGCCAAAGTCCTTCCCACAGAGGGTTTTTTTAATATATCACTGAAACCAGCATCCAAGTGATCTGACACTTCTGCAAGGGTTTTGTCCACCAGGTGGATTGCAACATCTCACTGGACCTGCACCCATGTAGGTGATGTGAGTTTCTTGCCTTCTTTCTGGCCACAGGTGATATTGTGTCATATACCTGAGACCAAAACAAAAGCCTAACAGCAACCCGTATGTTTGGAGCCAGGACATGTGCAGGATGGTGACTCTAATTCTTAAATCTTTCCACAAGTGAAATTGTGAAACATACCTTTGCCCAGCTCCAGAGAGATTTAATAATTCTCCCTAGGTATAGCCCACAAATGAAATTTTGACAAATACCTGGCCAAGTAACTTGATGATTTTACTGTGCTATTTTAACAGTGGCCTCAGGAGGGATTGTATCATATTTCTGAACACATCATCTAGGTTACATGATTCTCCTCTCCTGCCTGTACCCTGCTTAATTTGGTAATTGTAGCATTTCTAAACACTGCATCTAAATGATACGACTCTCTTTCCTGGGTCCTGTCAACAGGAGGCATTTTGACATATTTTGGGACCTGTTATTTAGGTGATATTACTCTCCACTTCTTCCTGGACACTGCCCACAAGGGACATTGTGCCACAGAGCTGGACCCAGCACACAAGTCCTGTGGCATTTCTGACAGGACTCTGTCTACAAAGATAATATTGAAATATTTCAGGCCCAGAATTTAGGTGATGAGGCTGTTCTGCCTGCTTCATAACCACTCATGGAATTGTAACATATACCTAGACAAGACGCACAGGAAAGATGATGACTCTTAGGTGTGAACTCAGCAAATATACAATATTTAGGCTCTTATAATTAGGTGTAGGGACACATGTGATACTATGGATCACATTCTTGTACAAAGGTCACAAAAGATTACAACATTCACACATACTTTATGATGTCTTTGGGTTATACAAGTAGAACCAATGTAGCACTCAGCACACAGATGAAATTGTGAGTCTTGTATGCAAACCCAGCTGACAGAAATAACTGTCATCATCTCACATGGTTGCGGCCAACTGTCACACATAAAAACAGGACATGTGTGGTATCATAAATCTCACCTTTGACGTTTTCTGAAAGTGTGATTGTGATATATGTATTTGCCAAGCACCTGTGTGGTTTGACTTTCCAGAATGGTCCCAGTTTACATACGAAATTGTGACATCTGCCTGGGTCAACCCCGAGGGGATGTAACTCTCATGCCTAGGCTCTTCTCTCAGTAAGTGTTGTGACAGATCACTGGATCTAGCAGCCAGGTGATCTTACATTCTTGCTTGTGCCATGTCCACAAAAATTACTGTGAAAGAATCCGGTGTCCACCTCATAGGTGATGTAACTCTCATCTTTGGAATGGTACCTGCCCAAAGGAAGGATAGTGACATATCGCAATGCCAATCACACAGGTGAGGGTATACTTTTGCCAGAGCCATGCTGAAAGTAGGGCATTGTCACATACCTCTAGGCCTGTCACCTAAGTTATGTGGCTCTCTGGTTTGGGCCCTGCCGACCTGGAGAGTGACATATTTCTATGCCAGGCACACAGGTGAGGGCACTCTTTTGCCAGGGCTATGCTTCATAGAGTACATTGTGACATGTCTCTTCAGCTATCACCTGGTTGAATTGACTCCCTCTCTGGGATCTACTCACATGGAGCATTGTGGAACAAGCAGAGAATTTGCACCTCGTTTATGTAACTCCCTTTGCTGGATGATATCCTAAGACAGCCTTGTGACATATCTCAGGACCCAGCACCAAACAGATGTGGCTCCTCTACCTTGTTTCTGCTTACATGTTACATTCTGCATATTTGAAGGAAAGCCCCAAGGTGATATGACTTTCCTCATCTCAATGAGCCCTGCCTGCTGGAAACATTTGGACATATTTCTGAGCCCATGATCTAAAAATGTGACTCTATTTTTCTGCCTGGGGCTTCACATTAAGAGGATTTTGGCACATTGCTGATCCCAGCACTCAGAATATGTGACTCTCCTCTTCTTCCTGAACCATGCCCACAAAAAAAAGAATTTGGACCTATTGCAGGGCCCGGCATCCCAATGATGTTACTCATCTGCCTGGGTTTTGCAGAAAGAAGAAATTATGGCATATTGCATATTGATAAGCCCAGCATCCTTATGATGTGACTCTCCAGCCCAATATCCTTATGATGTTGGAGCCACTGAAGGTATTTTGATATATCTTCAGCCCATAATGTAGATGTTTTGGCTCTCCTAACTTGGCTGGGTATTTTCCACATGTGAGATGTTGTCATCTTGCCAGCTCCAGCATCCAGTTATTGAGACCTAATATCCTATACCCTGCCTAGAGAAGGAATTTTGACATATTGCCTGGCACACCATATAGGTGACATTTCTGCCTGCATACTTATTCGGCCACATATGGGATTATGACATATATCTTGCTTTAGTTCACAGGCATGATGATCAAACTTATTTTGGGATTCAGCCAATAGGAGACATTTTACCTCTCATCATTAGGCTTAGGGCAACAGGTAAGTTCCTGGGTTACATATTTCTACCAAGGTCACAGAAACTTACAACACTGAGTTATATTTTTTCAAACTCTTTGGTAGTAGAATGTTTCATAACAGGGCCCAGCAAAAAGTTCAGATAGAGACTCAGGGTTACACACCCAGGTGAAATCAAAAGTTGTCATCATCCAACATTTACAATGACTAAGTTTGAGGTCCTGAGTCTAACAATAGAATACAGCTCAAAGATGGAGGTTTGACTTTTATATGTTAATCTGACAAAAGTTGGGATGGTGACTCATTTCTGGACCCAGCCCATGGGCATAATAATGGGTCTTCCTCCTCAACCCTGCCTATAGGGGAGGTGATGACTATCAAACCTGAGTTTAGGGCTGTATGTAAGTTTGTGAGTCCATAGGAGCAAGTAGGCCTCAGAGAGCTTTGCAATTCTTATGCAGGTTTAAAAAACCCTCAGCTCTTGTAGAGAGTGTTACGTATTGGCGCAACACACATGTGAGATTGTGACGCTAATATACACATTCAGGTAAAAGTTAAACCTGTCACTCTCAAAGATGAGGAGATTGTGTCATATGACTGGGCATAGTATCCAGGTGTTGAGACTTTTTGGCTCATATTCCTTTCCATGGGTTTATTGTTACATATCAATCGGACAGAATCATAAAAACGTGACTCTTCTGTATGGGCCCTGTCAATAGGGGATATTATTACATATTTCTGGTCTTTTCAGCTAGGTGATGTGTCTCTCCAGCCTGTGTCCCCCACCCAGAGGACATTTTGAAATATCACTCTGCTCTCCTGCCTGGGTCTTGCTTATTGAAATGTAACTCTGCTCTCCTGCCTGGGTCTTGCTTATTGAAGGAATTGTGACATATGGCTGAATGCAAAACCTAGGTGATGTCTTTCCTGTCTATTCAAGAGTTTATACCTATGCTGAATTTTGTTTCATGACTTTGGTGTTCTACTATCATACCGGTAGCAAATCCTTTGATTAATGTAGGTTTGCTTTGTGTTTGGAAATTGTTATGTGTAATCCTATATGTATAGGAAGCATTACATATACCATATATATATTTAAGATTGTCAGGCTTTTCATGGTTTATTGGAATCTTAAGTAATTTTGTGGAGTTTTTTCTGTTTTTGGAAAAGTAAAATTAAAAATTGAAAAGGACTGTGTTGCAGGTGTGGGTCACTTTAAGCATTATGGACATCTTCATAATATTTTATCTCCCAACCCTTGAAAAACAGCATGCTTAAAAGTACATTCTTGTCTGGGCAAGGTGACTCACACCTCTAATCCCAGCACTTTTGGAGGCTGAGTAGGGTGCACAGAGAAGTCAAGAGATACAGACACTCCTGGCCAACATAATGAAAGGCCATCTCTACTAAAATACAAAAAAATAGCTGGGTTTGGTGGTGCATAAATGTAGTCACAGCTACTGTGGAGTCCAAGTCAGTGGAATCACTTGAACCAAGGAGGTGGAGATTGCAGTGGAGCTGAGATTGCATCACTGGACTCCAACCTAGCTCCAGAGTGATAGTCCATCTCAAAAGAAAAAAAGAAATCTGTGTTGTTTAATTTTTATATTTTTGGAGTTTTTCTGTTTTTCTTTTGTTACTAAATTCTAGTTCCAGTCCACCTGGGCTATAAACAATTTTCCATAAAATTTCAACTAAAAAATAATTAAGACTTTTTTGGTGGTGTCACATGTGGTCCATCTAGGAAAATATTTTATGTGCTATTGAAAAGGATGTCTATTCTGTTGTCTCTATATATTTCTTAGGTGTAATTATTGTACAGTACATTCAAGTTTTTGTTTCCTTATTGATATTCTGTCTTGTTTTATTTATTACTGAAAGTGGAGTATTGATGTATACTTCCATTATCTGATTGCTGCCTATTTTTGATTCAATTCTGTCAATGTTTAATTTATATGTTTGGAATAACTCTCCTGCATTTGTAGGTTCTCAGTGAATGAACCCTCTTACTATATTTTAATGTCCTACATTGTCCTTTGTGAATTCTGACATAAAATAAATTATATAAATATAACAGTTTTCAACTTAATACATTGTTACCTCTTCTCTCATTTGATTAACACTTGCATGGAATGTATTTTTATACTGCCATTTTCAGTCTAATTTTTATTAGATCTGAAATGAGTCTCTTAAAGACATGACATAGTTACATCCTGATATAGACAACAATATAGCCACATTTTTTTTTTCATTTGGTAGGATAATTTTGCAGGCTCTAGCATTCTTTCTTAGGCTTTTTATTTCAGTGTTTTAACTATGTCATCTTATTCTCTTCATGCACAAAAGATTGACATTCATAAATTTACTGGTAATCTTGCAGAAGCATACATATGAATAACACATCTATTTTTTCTTTCTGAATTCCAGATTTTCTTCTTTTCTGTGACTTTCAAAACATTGCGTACATTTTGTCTTGTTAGAAATCTCTTTGTGTTAACCTTAGTTGAAACTGTCTGAGCGTCTTGATTTTCTTAAAATTTTTTACTAATGTTGAAGTACATATTAGTCTTTTTTTGGACTTCTACTGCACAATTTTCATTCCCTTTTGTGATTTTTATCTTTTTGTTGGTTTCACTTATTTACTTTTTTTCTTTATTTCTATTTTACTGATTAAGCATCATTGAGGTGGTGATTTTAATTTTTTAGCATTTTTTTAAAATACATCTAAACTAACCCAAATTGCCTCTGGTAATTTTTATATCTCCATTCTTTTATAACTGATTTCTGGATATTCATTTTTATCTTGATTAAGCCATATCATCTTGATGTTTTGTATATGTTGTAATCTTAGGTTGCAATTTGCATAATAGAAAGCAACATTTCAAAATCTCTATTCAGTGGCTTTGGGGGAACATGATACCAATTTCTTAGGCTAGAGAATCTTGGAGTCTCTCAAGCCTGTTCTTTGGATGTTTTTTCTGATCTTGTGTGTTCTTTAGTTAAAAAAGATTCCTCATTTTTTTCTTTTTCTTTTTTATTATTTATTTGTGTATTTATTTATTTATTTGAGTTGGAGTTTCACTCTTATTGCCCAGGCTGGAGTGCAATGGCATGATCTTGGCTGACTGCAACCTCCAACTCCTGGGTTCAAACAATCCTCCTGCCTCTGCTTACCTAAGAGCATGGCTAACTTTTATATTTTCAGTAGAGACAGGGTTTCACCAGGTTGACCCGGCTGGTATTGAACTTCTTACCTCAGGTGATCCACCCATCTCGGCCTCCCAAAGAGCTAGAATTACAGGTGTGATCCAATACTCCCAGCCATTCCACATATTTCTCATTGAGATCCTGCAGTCAGCTGGATACCCGTAGTCTGCCTATGATACTGAAGTCTTTCTTTTTTGTAACAGTTATTTCTCTTTAGTCTCAGTCAACGTATACCATCTTTCCTTTCAACACTGTCTTGAAATATAGGAATTTGCCTTGGTAAAAATTCAAAAAGCCAGAAGCATGGACATGTCACTCTTTTATTTATTTTTGAAGGGGTAAGACAGGAGTTGTCAGTCTCTACACTTTTCATAGGATAAAAAATGTGTGTAGTGGGTAAATATGAAATAATTCTATTACACTTCTATGTGGTTCTTGGCATTTTGTTCGCTTGGTGCTGCAAATGCTTAACTGATTCTTGGACTTCTCACAAAGACATTTTGGTAAGTATATTATGTTAAATTTATATGTTTATAAAAGAATTAGGCCTTGTGGTATTTTATTGTCACCTTGTTAATGTGCCTTGTATAATTACACATTTGTAAAGTGTATTCACCTGAGTCTAATGAGGGAGAAATTTTGTCTTTTTTTGTTCATTTATTTCAGCTGGTTGTTTTCATTTTACTACAGAGATATTGATGGAGCACAACATAAAAGATTCATTCCAAAAAGTGACTCTGATAAAATATGAAAGCTGTGACTTTAATAACTTACTTTTTTTTATGGTTTTTGCTTTATTTAATATTCAGGTATGACATATTGTGTTTATATTTATACTCTTTGTTTGCTTAACAGTAGTATTTTTTCTTTTTATTATTATAATTATACTTTGGGCTCTATGGTACATGTGCGCAACGTGCAGGTAAGTTACATATGTATACATGTGCCGTGCTGGTGCGCTGCACCCACCAACTCGTCATCTAGCATTAGGTATATCTCCCAATGCTATCCCTCCCCCCTCCCCCCACCCCACAACAGTCCCCAAAGTGTGATGTTCCCCTTCCTGTGTCTATGTGTTCTCATTGTTCAATTCCCACCTATGAGTGAGAATATGCGGTGTTTGGTTTTTTGTTCTTGCAATAGTTTACTGAGAATGATAATTTCCAGTTTCATCCATGTCCCTACAAAGGACATGAACTCATCATTTTTTGTGGCTGCATAGTATTCCATGGTGTATATGTGCCACATTTTCTTAATCCAGTCTATCATTGTTGGACATTTGGGTTGGTTCCAAGTCTTTGCTATTGTGAATAATGCTGCAATAAACATATGTGTGCATGTGTCTTTATAGCAGCATGATTTATAGTCCTTTGGGTATATACCCAGTAATGGGATGGCTGGGTCAAATGGAATTTCTATTTCTAGATCCCTGAGGAATCACCACACTGACTTACACAAGGGTTGAACTGGTTTACAGTCCCACCAACAGTGTAAAAGTTTAAAGAAACGCTACCAAAGTGCAGGTTATTGCAAGGGCAGAAAAACAGTTTTAATGGCTTTCCTCAATGTTTGTCCTCTACACATAGTAAAACAAATGTGACAAAGCTTTTGAGTTGTGCTCAAATTTCAGGGAACATAAAAAAAAAAGTTAGTGGGAGAAATGCTGCAAATGTGAAGAATGTGGCAAAGACTGTACATTGTTCTCAGATTTTACTATAAAAAAGGGAATTCATATTGTAGAGAGATGCCACAAATGTGAAGAATGTGGCAAAGCCTTTAAAAAGTTATCAAGCCTTACTGAACATAAGAAAGTTTATACTGGAGAGAAATCTTACAAATATAAAGAATGTGGCAAACCTTCACCTGCTCCTAAACCTTTATTAAACACAAGAGAAATCATGCTGGAGACACATCCTAAAAATGCATGGAATGTGGCAATGCCTTTAAGTGCTTCTCAGACCTTACTAATCATAAGAGAATTCAAACTGGAGAGAAACCCTACAAATGTGAAAAATGTGGCCAAGCATTGAGCTCATTCTCACACCTCATTAGACAAAAGAAAATTCATACTAGAGAGAAATTCCACAAGTGTTAAAAATGTGGAAAAGCCTTTAACAAGTCCTCATATTGTGTTCAACATCAGACATTTAATGCTGAACAAATGCAATATAAGGGTAATGACTGATGAAGACTATTTATTTGACATCTTGGAAGGTCTCTAAGAACTTGGTTTACAATCTCGATGTTTCTGTTTTGGGTGCATATATAGCACTTTATTCTTACATAATGTTCTTTTTTGTCTTTTTAAAAAATCTATGTTGAATTAAAGTCTGTTTTGATAGAAACTATAATTGCAACGGCTGCTTTTTTTCTGTTTTCTATTTGCTTGGTAGATTTTTCTTTTTCCATTTATTTTTATCTTATTTTAGATGGGTGTCTCAATTACGGCATACCATTAGATATTAACTCTACATTCAATTTGCCACTCTGTTTTTTAATTGGGATATTTAGCCCATTTACATTTAAAGTTAGCATTTTTATGTGTGGATTTGATTCTGTCCCTGTGATCTTATCTGGCTCTTTTGCACATTTATGTATTTGCTTTATAGTGCCAGCTGTTTATGTACTTTTGTGGTTTTGTTGCTGTTGTTGCTGTTGTTTTTGTAGTGACTTGTAATAGTCTCTTATTTAATGCTTTCTTCAGAAGTTCTTGTAAGGCCGGTCTTGTGGTAATCAAGTTCCTCAGTGTTGGCTTATCTGAATAGGATCATACTTATTTTTACTTCCATAGCTTACTTTGGTAAGATATAGAATTCTTGTTGTGAGAAGTCAGGGACTCTGAATGAAGGGACCTGCTGAAGCCATGGCAGAAGAACATAAATTGTGAAGATTTCATGGACATTTGTCAGTTCTCCAAATGAATACTTTTATAATTTCCTATGCCTGTCTTTATTGCAATTTCTGAACATAAATTGGGAAGATTTCATGGACATTTATCACTTCCTCAATCAATACTCTGTTTCCTATGGCTGTCTCTACTTTAACCTCTTAATCCTTTCATCTTCATAAGCTGAGGATGTATGTCACCTCAGGACCCTGTGATGATTGCGTTATCTGCACAAATTTTTTGTAAAGCATGTATGTTTCAACAATATGACATCTGGGCACCCAGAAAAAGAACAGGATAACAGCGATGTTCAGGGAACAAGGGAGATAACCATAAGGTCTGACTGCCTATGGGGCCAGGGAGAACAGAGTCATATTTCTCTTCTCGCAGGAAGTCAATAGGAGAAATATCTCTGAATTCTTTTCTCAGCAAGGAATAGCCCTGGGAAAAAAGGCATTCCCAGGGAGAGGTCTCTAACGTGGCCTCTCTAGGAGTGTCTGTCTTATGCGGTTGAAGATAAGGGATGAAATACAGCCTGGTCTCCTGCAGCGCCCTCAGGCTTGCTGGGATTCAGAAATTCCAGCCTGGCAAATTCTAGTCAGATCCATTGTCTGTTCTCAAGCCCTGTTTCCTGTTAAGATGTTTATCAATGACAGTGCATGCCCAGTGGGACATGGACCTTCATCAGTAATTCTAATTTCACCTTCACCTTGTGATCTTGCTCTGCCCTCTTGCCTTGTGATCTTTTATTGCCCTATGAAGCATGTGAACTCTGTGACCCACTCCCTATTCATACACCCCTCCCTTTTTGAGATCCCTAATAAAATCTTGCTGGTTTTGTGGCTCAGGTGGTCATCACAGAACCTGCTGACATGAGATGTCACTCTGAGAGGCCCAGCTGTAAAACATCCCTTTATTTTTTTACTCTTCCTCTATTTCTCAGACCAGCTGACACTTATGGAAAATAGAAAAGAACCTATATTGAAATATTGGGGGCTGCTTCCCCTGATAATTCTTGTTTGGAATTCTTTTTTTAAAGAAAGTTGAATATTGGCCCCTAGTCTCTTTTGAGTTGTAGGATTTCAGCTGAAAGGTTTGTTGTTTGTCTGATGATCATCTTTTAGTGGTGGCCTGGCCTTTCACTCCAAATGCCTTTTCATTTTGACCTTGGAGAATCTCATGATTTTGTGTCTTGACAATGACCTTCTTGTAGGGTATCTTACTGGGGTTATCCACATTTCCTTCATTTGAATGTTGACCTCTCTATCTAGGCTGGAAAAATTCTCATGGATGATATCTGGAAATATGTATTTCAAGTTGTTTTCATTCTTCCCATCGATTTCAGGCATTCTTTTTAATCATAGATTTGGTTTCATTACATAATCCTGTATTTCTTAGAGACTTTGATTCATTTCTCTTTATTCTTTTTTCACTATTCTTGTCTGTCTTATTTCAGAAAGCCAGTCTCAAAGCTCTGAGATTCCTTCCTCTGCTTGGCCTATTCTGCTGTTAATACTTTTGATTACATTATAAAATTTTGTATTGTGTTTTTCAGCTCTATCAAGTTGACCACATTTTCCTTCTGATTAGCTATTTTTTCCATTAATTCCTGCAATTTTTTCCCTTTATTGCATTGGGTTGCAACTTATATTTGTAGTTCAATGAAGTTTATTTCTATCCATATTCCGAACTCTACTTCTGTCATATTAGGCCTTGCTGAAATGACCAAATTACATAATTTGGCCAAGAATAGGCCAAATTATTCTATTACAGAATAGGCCAAGCACAGGAAGGAATCTCAGAGCTTTGAGACTGGCTTTCTGAAATAAGACAGACAAGAATAGTGAAAAAGGAATAAAGAGAAATGAATCAAAGTCTCTAAGAAATACAGGATTATGTAATGAAGCCAAATCTATGATTAAAAAGAATGCCTGAAATCGATGGGAAGAATCAAAACAACTTGAAATACATATTTCCAGATGTCATCCATGAGAATTTTTCCAGCCTAGATAGAGAGGTCAACATTCAAATGAAGGAAATGTGGATAACCCCAGTAATGACCAAATTACAGAATTTGGTCATTTGGATGAAAGGAGTCACTGTGGCTTTTTGTGTTTTCAACATTTTTGCACGGATTTTGTTGAACCTTTCTGGGCATGTCTTTGAGGTTGCTGAACTTTGAATGGAGTTTTTTTTTTTTTAATCCTATTCAATGGTCTGTAATATCTAATTGTGGTATAAGGTGGGTTCAGCCTACAGGCTTTGCTCCTGGGAATTTTTGTTTGTTTGTTTGTTTGTTTTGTTTTTGGTGGCAGGGAGACAATGCTCAGCTCCCAACTCAGAGGCTGCACACTCTGGGGCAGTTGTATTTATTTCCAACCGTCTTCTCTGGCTCCTTGAAATTTCAAGTCCATCACTCTGTAGGACTAGCATGCCACAGCTGCAGCAAAGTGATAGTGAATATGGGTTTCTGCCTGCTTTTGGGCATTTACCTTAGTGGCAGGAGCAAAGAATTTGGGAAGTGGGTGAGGAAGTACCTGCTGGACACTGTGTGTGCTGTTTCACTAATGGTTGGTTGTGTTAGCTTGGTGCAGTGAATGTTGTGATGCCTTCTTTGTGCCCCCACCAATAAAGAAGTGATTGTTCAGAGTATGGGAGAATACACAGTTCTCTGTACAGTGTTAACACAAAGGCAGAGTTGTGGCTTTCTGGCTGTCTGCCCGCCAAAGCTTCATCTACAGCGGAAGCTGCTGTGGGTGGCAGGGGAATACTGCATTCTTATTTGCTGGTGGGTCAAGCAAAGTCCAACCCACCTTTGCAGACAGGTGCCACCAAAGTATTATCAGGAGTTGCTATGGTCTCCGGCGAAGCTGCAGTATGGGGAACATACACATGGGCTGGTGCAGCCACAGGGGCTGCTTTGCTGGAGCAATTAGGGCTGAGGCATCATCCACCAATGCAGATGTTATGGTATGGTAAACTACTCTTCCAGAGGAGCTGAGACTGCCCTGAAAGTGGCTGCAGCCAGACTGGGATCCTGGGAGAGACCAGCAGACCAAGGAGTGCTCAGTTGGAGCAGCTTCTTCTCATTTGCAAGACTATCCTGCAGAAATTATGTCCAACAAGTTCTCTAGGGCTAAAGTATCTTACGAGAGAAGGTTTAGCCTAGAGAAATGGCCATCACTGGCCACACTTTGCTACAGATGCTCTTGTGCCAAACCCACTGGGCACCACATAGGCTGGCTTGCTGCTCCACCTCTTTGCTTTTCTTCTGGGGGCCTGCATCTCAGAGAGATGTAGGTCAGTAATCCCTCAGTGCAGTCAGCCCAGGATGGAGGAGCTGTGCTTCTGGCCAAGTAGAGGTTCACTGTCTGGGGAGGAGCAGTGAGAAGTGTGTGAAACCCATGGAAGTTGGACTGGCCTCTTCTCCTTGGGTAAACTGCAGCTTGTTTAAGGTGTGAATAATGCACTTAAGTTTTTGGACTTTTCATTAGCCTGAGGCAAGCAAGGACAGTTCTACTGCAGAAGCAGTGGCAGAAATATATTCAGTTGGTGCTGGAGTCTCTGTCCAGGGAATTGCTAACTTGCTACTGGCTCAATAACTCTGGGAATGATTGGCTAGTGGGCCAGTCCTGGAGAACCTTCCTAGTGAGAATATAGGAGAACAGGCCCTTACATAACAATGTGGCCACTTTCTGAAGGGCTGTTGCATTATTCTGAGTGTCCATTGCAGTTTCTAGTCATCTCCAACTTTCCAGTATCTGAAGTTATCACCAGTAAATGCTGCAAAACAGCAACAATGGCAGCATGCCCTTTTCTCTGGGAGCCCTATCCCAGAGAGGTTAGACCTTTTTCCAGCACAAAAGCACGTATAGGAGGTAGCAAAAATCTCAGTTGAAAGATCTTACCCAGTGAGTATAACATAATTGGGGACCCACTTGAAAAACAATCTAGCCACATTTCTGTAGGACAGCTCTGCTGGGCAGAGGTACCACTTCCATCCTCAGTTTATTTGGATCCTCAAAAGCCAGAAGGCTGGAACAGCTAAGTCACACAAACAGCAAAAAGGGCAGCTCACTCCTCCCTCCAGGAACTATATCCCAAAGACATTCCAAAATTCCATTGATCAATGAGCACCAGTGGTGGTACATGGACACCGTGGTTGGAAAGCACTTCACAGTGAGGAGGAATGAGATTGCAGACCTGCTTTAATAGGCAATCTGGACATGTCTTTTTACAGCACCTGTACTGTGCTAGGAGATTCTTTCTGTCCCGTCGGCTTGAGCTCTTCAAAGCCTGAAGGCTGGAATGGCTAACTTGCCAAAGCAGCAAAGATGGTGGCCCACTCCTCTTTCTGGTAGCTCCATCATGTGGAGGTGAAATACTGTTTTCAATGGTTGGCTGGAATTATAAGCCAGGAGATCTTACCCTGTGAGGAATTGTGGAAATGAGTCCTACAGACCATCACTGCTCAGCCCCCTGGATTCTGCCTGTTTCCTATGGGAGTGTACAAGGATGTAACCTCCTGCTTTGCTGGAGGTACAGCTAATTTTTCTTGGAAGACTGGAAAGCCAGATTATCTAAGGCTCTTGAATCCCTGCACTGGCCTGGGTGGCTGCTCTGCTGGGACTCCATGTAGCACTGTTTGTTAAACAGAAGGCCATAATGAAGTGGGTTCACGAGGGTATCTCCTTACCTGAGGGTTGCAAAGATCAGTGATAGAATCATGGGTTGTCAGGGTCACACATTCAATTACTGATTTACTGGGTGGAAAGTTTCCCTTAGCTTCATATTTTTCCCAGATGGCCCATTATTCTACCTTGCTTTACTCCATTCTCTAATAGATAAGTCATTTCTTTGATTGTTCCCAATGTTAGTACCTGGATGTTTCAGTTGAAGCTGCTGTATTTATGCATATTTTGCATTTCTTTCTGTGAGAACTACACAGTCCAGCAGATTCTAGCTGGCAATCTTGATTACTTTCCTCTAAAAGAAACCTACTTTTTTATTTTGAAAGAAATTAAGCCAGACCAGTGGCTCACACCTATGATTCCAGTGCTTTGGGACACTGAGGGGATCATATCAAGAGGTCAAGAGATCAAGACCATCTTCTCCAACACGGCAAAACCCCATCTCTACTAAAAACACAAAAAATTAGCTGGCTGTAGTGGTGAGCACCTGTGGTCCCAGCTACATGTGAGGGTGAGGCAGGAAGATCACTTGAACCTGGGAGGTGAAGGTTGCAGTTAGCCGAGATCGCACCACTGCACTCTAGCCTGGTGAGAGTGAGACTCCATCTCAAACAAAAACAAAAAATAAAATGTAATATCACTTTCAAAAGCAAGTATTGATGTAATTTAACTCCTACATTTGATGCTTTCTTCATTTCTAGTGTTTATGTGAAAGAACATGGTCAATTGTTGCTGTACCAGAGTTATGAGAGGTTCTTCTATATTAGATAGACAGATTTACATTCTTTTTCATGGAAGGTTAAGAAAACTGAAATCTAATGTAAATGAAGAAAATCTAAGTAGAAAGGCCATTTAGTGGTTGGTTTGCAGCAGTATTTTTGTTTTGTTTTGTTTTGTTTTTGTTTTTGTTTTTTTGGAGTTGGAGTTTCACTTTTGTTGCCCAGGCTGGAGTGCAATGGCCCAATCTCCACTCATTGCAACCTCCAACTGCCAGATTCAAGCACTTCTCCTGCCTCAGCCTCTTGAGTATCTGGGATTACAGGCATGCACCACCACACCTGGCTAATTTTGTATTTTTGGTAGACATGGGGTTTCTCCACATTGGTCAGGCTGATCTGGAACACCCAACCTCAGGTGATCTGCCTGCCTCAGCCTCCCAAAGTGCTGGGATTACAGGCATGAGCCACTGCATCTGGCCATGTTAACGGCGCATTATATGTGACAGGATGATAGGAGTGTTTTAAGTGATCAGGATAGTATTCTGCACAGCAAGAGAAACCATATGAATTTTAAAAGAAAATTCCTTTACCATTTGTAAATTAACATAATCAATATACAGTAAATTTACAAATGCCTTTTTAATGACAATGTGTGAACACAATTTGTTTTAATAAACCAAAATTTTTGTTTTTGTGTTATGGCTATTTTACATTCCATGTGTATTTTGCCACTGATGTTAACTTTTCCCATCTTACTCAAGGTTGTAGGTAACAGATGGTAACAATATACTATCAGGTGACAGTGATATAACATCTCTAGTGGTTACTTTGTTAGTGGTCTTTAACTGAAAACAATTTTGGGAATATGGTTTCTACCACTTACATTTTTGTTTTTCTTGTAACTACAGATTATTATGATGGTTGCAATGAAGATTTTGAGTATAATGGAACTATATGTTTCAGAATTCTGAACAGCTATTTATAAAATTTTATCCTACTTTTTTTGAAAACATGACTTCTCTGGTCTGCTAAACATACACAGACTTTCAGTTTTGGTTTACGTGGTTTTAAATGTACAGACATATCTCTGTAAAATAAAATTAAGGTGTAACAGATTTATAGAGAATAATCATATTTGTTTACAGTCATGTGCCTACTTTGAGAAGAAAAGAAAAATATTAGAATGAAACAGGTAATTATACAAACATTGATAATTCACCAGCAAATCAGAATCTTTGAAGAATTTGAAAGCAAATTTATTATCTCTGCTTTGTATTAAATGTATTTATCTAATATGTCATTGCTCCTGGCTTTGAAGTATCTTATGCAAATTCCTTTTTATATCTGTTCATTTGTGGCTAACTGTAAACATAATACACAATTTTGTTTTTGTCCAGTTTTGTAAAACATTATTTGTATAATTTCCTCACAGATTATGAAAGTGGCTTTGGTGAAATATAATGGTGTTCACAAAATAATTTTCACATGTGAGTAATTTCACAGTATGTGCATTATTGAATGTTATTTATTTCGTATATTTTATATTTTGTTTCAATTAGAAAATGCAATTATCCAATTTTTGTTTAGTTATCGTTCATTTTACTTCATAAAATTGATATAATTGAGCTTATTAAATGTATAGGGCCAATTTATTCAAGTAAATAGTTGAATGTTTAATAAGTGGTGAGGTCTTTTTGGCATATAATGAAGTAAAAAAGACAAAACTGGCTATGTAATAGAAGCTACATGATTAGAAAAAATATTCTTTTTAAAATTAGCCTATTGTCTCCAGTGAAAAATTGAAAATATCTATAATAAATAAATGACATGAATTTTTCTCAAAAAGAGATCATAATTGTATGAAAACCTTGTAAAATTATTGGATTATGTTGTTACATTTAAACATCTATGGAGGAAGGCAGAGCGTTAGTCTATGCAGTCAAACCTGGAATGGCTGACACATGTTAAGGGTATTCATCACAGTTATTGAAAGCTAAAATGCCCTGAACTCTTTTCATTTAGATTAATAAAATATGGTTTAATCTTCCTCCTCTATATTCTGGCTTAGACAGAATTATCACGCCATTTTTTTACATTCCATTTTATTTATTTATTTTTTTTTTCTTTGAGATGGAATCTCACTCTGTTGCCCAGGCTGTAGTGCAGGGGCACGATCTCAGCTCACTGCTACCTCTGTCTCCTGGGTTAAATCTATTCTTTTGCCTCAGTATACAAAATTGCTGAGAATACAGGCACCCTCCACCAAGCCTGGCTAATTTGTTGTACTTTTAGTAGAGATAGTGTTTCACCATGTTAGGCAGGATGGTCTTGATCTCCTGACCTTGTGATCCACCCACCTGGGCATGCCAAAATGCTAGGATTACAGGCATCAGCCACCATGCCCAGCCTTACTTCTAGATTTTGAAGCAGCTCATCCTCAACTTAATGTCTCTGAGGATAGAAATACTGTGTGATATGGAAAAACAAAACCAAATATTTCTTATAACCTAAGGAGTCTTTATTTCTGCCCTGCTGTCCTGGACTTTCAGAAGTGTAGTTCTGGCAAACATTACTGAAAGGTCGATGTGGGAAACAAGCTTAAATGAAAATGGGGTATGTGTGAAGACTGTCTTTTTAGGAACTGGCAGGATTAGCCTTCTGTTCTGGGTAGATTTCGGGCAATCAGATGATATATAAAGACAGGTTACATTGTACCAGGTCGTAAGAAAAGCTGGATTCTGCCACTAGTAAAACCCTGTAAGAGTGGTATTTTTTGGCCTATGAATTGGATAAGTTTTTAAATATAATCGACATGTTTGTTCTGTATGTTTTCAATAATTCTTTCACAAGAGCTCTTTGCTTTATTCCTATACTGACGCAGATTCTGAGCACCTTTAAATCTGTTCATTATCAGATAATGAAAGATAAAGAATAAGTAAATGAATCTGTTTCAGTTTTTGTGGTTAATTTAGCCGGTAAATATAATCTCATTTCTATAATCTTTAAGTTCTACTAATGAAGGCCAGAATAGATTTTTTTCTCCTAAAATTTTAGCAACTATAAAAGCATGTTTATAAAGTCACTTTTATAGATACTATAAATATCCGTTGTCAATTGTGTTGGTTTCTAAGATAAAATATGTGAGAATTATACTACCCAACATGACCAATACAATGTTTTTAAGTTGCCTATATAAAAATCTATCAATTTTGAATTGCATACCTACCTAATTTTTTTTAAGATTGAGGATAAGATGAAAAATAATTCGTACAATTAACATAAACTAAGTTTCCTGAAATTATTTACTCATTTAAGAAATCTAATTACATTTGAAATAAATTGCTGTCATTTGTTAGTATTTGTGTATCATATTTTTTAAATATTTTTCCCTAAAACAGGTAACAATGGGAACAAAGAAGAAAACAAAAATTCAGTGATTGTCATAAAAATAAATTTGAAGAAAATAAAAGGTTTATTTGATGACCTAATTAAAATAATGTAAAGGATTAACAACTTTTTTTTACACATTTTTTGACAAAAATAACCCTGACATAGTAATGTGCAGAAAATACTATTAATTATATTCTTCAGACACTCTTACTGACTTTGGCAGTTTGAGAATCTCCAGCACAGTCCCAGGATTCCCTAGGAATTTCTTCTAGGACAACATCCTATGGAAATGGAGCAGAAGACCATGTCCGCGTGCGCGCGCGCACACACACACAGACACACACACAAATGGATACTCACCCCTTAGAATCCAGTGGTTGCAAGTTGCAGAAAAAGTAGGCCGTCCTTGGAGGTCTAGGAAGGGGCTATGGACACCATCCCAGAAAAGGGGCCTGGACCTCCAGTGACCCCTCCTGCCTGCAAGGGCCTCAGAGGGGCCCGTGCAGGCCAGCCTAGGTGCTCTGTTCTGTTCCTGGACCTTGAATCCTGCCTCACCTGCTAGCTTTTTTTCACAACAAAATCAGGATGGCAATGCCCAGTGCAGTCCCACTTGAGGAAAGAAATCAAGAGTATCAAGTCCCACACCCATCCTGTAACATTAAGTGACTTATTGATTTATTAGTCGACAAGTTAGAGCAGATTAATTAGTCAACAAGTTAGAGCAGATTAATTAGTCAATAATTTAGTGTTCTCTAACCCCCTAAGATTACAATCTAAAAGGAAAGCTGGGTGGCATCTCCATGAGGCTGTGCATTGGAGAAAGGATAGGTCACCTGGGCTTCAGTGATCATGTTCCCCTAGCCAATCAGTGAAGACATGGGCTTGGCAAAAGCAGACAATAAGGTTGGCAGGCAGCAGACAAGCTGAGCTGTCACACGGACATAAAGGGGTAGGCATGAGGGGTCCCAGAGTGGGCAAACCCTCTCAGAGCCCTTAACTCAGCCCAGAGATTCTTCAGCCTTTTGAAGCACAGGATGTACCTGGAGGTGCTGGGTGGGCACTGTACAGTGGCCTGGCAAATGTGGGGTGAGCAGCCAGTCATTGAGGGGATTTCATTGCCCATTTTTTGATGGGCAAACGGAATCCCCAAAGCCACAAGTCAGGAGGGGCAAAAGCACTGGCCTGCGGAATTGCCATTTTTCTTCACTGACACCCATAAGTTTCAGACTTCCCTGGGCTTGCCTTGAGGAAGAACATGCCTCTTCCTTGAGAGTCTAGGCACAAAAGCAACCAGTCATCTGTGGCAAAGCCATCCACAGCCCCTTTTGTGGGCTCACGTGGGCCTCCTTAATCCACTGGCCTGTGAAACCCAACTGGAATTCCAGAGTCCAGAGTTCACATTTGGTTCTAGAACCAAAATTTTGGTACTCAGGCCAGAGCAGAATTGGACCTGTTAATTCCAAGACACAAGGCTCAAATCAGAGAACAGATTGACTGTTCAGCTGCACCTAGGCGGTGTGTCTACTGTTCCAAGCAGATCCCATTTTCTTCCTGCCTCCAATTATTTCACCTGCAAGTTGTTATTTGTACCAACTCTTTCTCTACCCTGCATATTCTATGACTTTTTGAAATTTCTGTGAAGATTGCATCAGCTAAGCATTAAGGGTCACAGTGCTCTAGCCTACTCAGGCTGTGCTAGGAAGAGAGATCTCTCAAACTTTCTTGACACCTAAGAGTCATGAATAAATAGTACCAACACTATGAGGAGGGCTGTCACATATTCAGACCCTTTTCTGGTCTCCATACTAAAATACTCTTTTCTGGTCTCCTTATCAAAAGGTACATTAGAATGACAAGGAAAATAAGACACCAAGCTGGCAGTTCTGCCTTTTAAAGGGCAGCCTCAGCCTGGTCACAGTGAACCACAATTTCAGGGTCTTGTTCAGCATGTCATGCCTTGGAAAATAGTGGAACTGGGGCCCCAGAATGTCGTGGCCCAGTGAATATGGAGAAGGTCACCTCAGCAGCCTGTATACAGCCAGTCACACCCATAACAGAAACAGACTCTACCAACTCCACTGCCTAAACCAGCCTATATGATGGATGAAACTGACAGTGTTATCTTGACTTGGGCATACCTGGTTATTGACCCTCTATAAATAGATGCTTCTGAGTGTTCGGAGTTCCAAATCTAAAAAACCTTGTCATGGTCAACCTGGAGATTACTCTTTATCTATGAGGAATGTCTGAGCCCCTGTGCTGTCCCAACATGTGGCTTAAGAATACGGGTCACACACGGAATTGAGTCTATTCCATTTTTGTTCAATGAGGGCTGACAGGTGAAAGCTTGTTCAGAAAAAAAAGTGCTAAATAAAAAGGCTATACAAACTGCGTGTTTTTTGCAAGCGGGCATGGTTATTCAGCTAGGCCCACTGACACTGTGCTTTCTGCTCTCTGTGGAAGTTTCCACTGAAAGTCTATATCTCATTTACTGGTTCTGAGTCTCTTCTTTGACAGCTTGATCCTTGTGCCATTTCAATGGGTGTCAAGTTTGACACGACTTACCCCATAGTGAAGAAGGATTTCAGACTCTGCTCAATGTGCTTCAAAGCTCACCAAGGCATCAGCTCTAGAAGGATTAATTTATTCCTTTTACCACTCTCATCAAGGCCTCTATTTTAAATGTACAATCAGTGGAATACAAAGAAAGACCAGTAAGAAACATATCATGGTCAGAAGCAAAATTAATGCCAAAATGGGCTGTGACTGCTTGTGAAGTAAAATGTAGCATGTTTTCTTTATCCTCTGGGCAGCCATCAACTTCTTTCATCACTTTTTGGCTTCAGCAATGCTTTTTAAGCTCCATTCTGCCTTTGGAGGAACCATAAGCCATGGTTGGTAAACATCTTTACTTAATCCTGATGCAAGAAAGCTTTCTCCTGACAAATATGACCTCTGTGATTATGAGCTTGTAGGAAATCTAGACTGTGCCCTACCTTAAAACTTATGAAAGGGAGATGAGTAGGTCTGAGGGAAAAAATTTCCCTTAATTTCCTTTGGCAAGTTCAAAAAATTGTGATGGTAGACGAGTGTACAGAAGAGGACAGCATAGTATAATTCCTCATCATGTCAGTTTACAGCCAAGAGTTTTTAATCCTAGCTGTGAGAGCTCCAAATAAACACCAGAAGTTAACTCACTGCATCTATCAATGACTAATTGAACATTTTGTATATCACACTGAGGAGTCCTCATTGAGGATTTTCCCATTGAATACATAGAGATAAAGACTGGAAAAGGTAAAATAGCAACTCCATGAAATCCTTAGATAAAATGTAGAAATGTTCATCTCCTCGTATCATTAGCTTTTTTGCATATATTTGCATGTATATCAACCCATAAAGCAAATATTTTCATTTCTTTTTTTTTTTTTTGAGACAGAGTCTCACTCTGTCACCCATGCTGGAGTGCAGTGGTTCGATTTCAGCTCACTAAAAGCTCCGTCTCCCGGGTTCAGGCCATTCTCCTGCCTCAGCCTCCCCAGTAGCTGGGACTACAGGTGCCCCCCACTGCGACCGGCTAATTTTTTGTATTTTTAGTAGAGACGGGGTTTCACTGTGTTAGCCAGGATGGCCTAGATCTCCTGACCTCATGATCCACCCACCTCGGCCTCCCAAAATGCTGGGATTACAGGCGTAAGCCACCGTGCCAATAAATCAGTTATATGTCAAGTTAATGTAAAAAAAAAATTTCAACCAGGCATGGTGGCTCACACCTGTAATCCCAGCACTTTCAGAGGCCGAGGAGGGTGGATCTCTTGAGGTCAAGAGTTCAAAACCAGCCTGGCAAATATGGTGAAACATGGTCTCTACAAAAAATACAAAAAAAGAAAAAAAAATGATGGGCACTTGTAATCTCAGCTACTTGGGAGGCTGTGGCAGGAGAATCACTTGAAACCATGAGGCAGAGGCTGCATTGAGCAGAGATCATGTACCTGCACTCCAGCCTGAGTGACAGAGCAAGCTTTTCTCTCAAAAAAAAAAAAAATTTAAACGTAGAGACACACATATGGTCTAGACATGTCCTGGTGGAGTAGAGTGGGTATGATCCTGTTCTGGGAAAGGAGAAAGAACAGTCAAGGCCTTGGATTATTTTTGGGGGATCCACTAGGACACTAATGAAGAGGCAGCCAGGGCCTCAGCCTAGCAACACTGAGGCTTGCAGGGGGCTTCTGAAAGCAGCAAAAATATAGTTGGACTATAAGCTGGCTTGAAGACTTCTGGGGTAGAGTAACTGAGAGAGAGCCTCAGCAAACATAAGCCTTGATGACTATGGCTGGGCCAACCTAAAATATCTTATCTCTTCTGTTTTATGAAGCAGAACATAGAAAGGTAAATTTAAAAAAAAATCAAGAGAAATAAAATGTAAAAATAAATTTAAAGTAAGTGAAAAATAGTAAAGACAAATAAAATAAACCAAAATAGAGAAAAATAGAGAAATGCAATTAAGATAAGTGAAAATAAAATGAAGATAAACAATAAATGCAAAAAAAAAGAAACAAACACGAATGAAATAATTTGCAATAAAAAGTTTCAGAATAGGGAGAAAAAATAAAAAAAGGATTATGGGTAAAAAATAAGGTAATATGAAGGATTATGACAAGAAATAAATAAAAGAAAAAATGTAAAATTAAATAAACTGCTAAAAACAAGATGCAAGTTGAAATATATTTGAAATGAAGAGAATGTAATGAGAAAAAAGTAAAACAGAAATAAAAGTAAATTAAATTAATAGATAAAATAAAAAATCGAGAGAAACAAAATAAAGACAATGCACAAAAATAAAAAGTTAAATAAAGAAATAAGGTTAATTTACAAAACGTTTCACCCAACAATAGCATAATACATAATACTTCTAATTGTATATGACACATTTTCTAAGATAGGCAAACTTCTAAGGTAGCATGCTAGTTTTAGCATATTTAAACTGATGGTAATCACAAAAGTATTGTTTCTTACTACAATAAAATACAACTGGAAGTTAAAACAAAACCATCATGTTTGCATATATTTGAAAACTGGACATATTCTTGAGCACACTATTTTTCAAAGAGTTAGAACATGCAAGTTTTTTAGATGTTAATGTTATACTAGGTGATCTATGGATCAATGAGATCTCTTTTAAAAAGGTGATAGTTTTTGCAGAAGTACTACATTATTCTAAAATGTTTGAGTCAATATTTACCTGTGTAACTTAGGCTGCAGTATAATGTCATAATCATGACTTACTGTATCTTTGACCTCCAAAGCTCAATTGATCCTCCTACCTCAGCCTCACAAGTGCTGAAACTGCAGGTGCATGACAGCATGCTCAGCAAGTTTTGTATATTTTTTTTAGAGGCAGGGTTTCACCATATTTCCCAGGCTGGTCTCAAACTCCTAGGCTCAAGCAACCCACCTACCTTGGCTTGGCTTCCCAAAGTTCTGGGATTACAGGAGTGAGCCAACACATATTGCCCTATAATTTCCATAAACACTCAAAAAACCACAAGTAACCAAATGACCTGTAAAAAAATAAATAAAATCAGGGGAATAATTGTTTTGTATTTCAAAACGTAATGCAAAGTTACATTAATCAAAACAGTGTGGTGCTGGCATAAAGACAGAAAAATAAATGTTGAAACCGATAAGAGAAGCCAAAAATAAATCCACATGCTTATACTCAGCTTATCATAAATGAGGGTTCCCAATCCTCATGTTGCAGAACTTTCTCCTTACTTCAGCAAAATTGGGTTCTTCTCACATGACTAAGAAAGATTAGGCCCAGGGATACCCTGAAGGATGAAGGGTAGAGTTGATTGGGTAAAAAGAAGAAAAGAAAAACTGTCAACAGTCAGTGGGAGTCCTGTTTACAGGTCCCACCTCCTGGGTAGATTAACACTAAACCATCACATAACAACTGTGGAGGCCAGTCTCCTTCTCCCCGCACAAGGAGTGAACTTTCCATGGCTCCAATCACTTCCCCCAGGGTGGACGTGGGTATCATTCAGAGAGAATTGGTTGAAAAAAGGTAGGCTTCATCTGGGAGAAGCAGTCTGATTTTTCAGTCTTTATGCTGTTTTAGGCTTGAAGATGGGGTTTCACCCAGGACTGTTGGCTGTTTTCTAACTCTGTTATTTCCCCATATAAAGAAGTACATCTAAGTGCCATTAGAATAATGAGAAGGGTCAAGACAAACATCACTTTTAAGAGCTTCCTGTTGACAGGGGGCACTGTTTTGGAAAACCGGCAGTCAGATTTTCCTAAGAGGCCTATCTAAGTGTCTCCAGTGAAAAGGGCTTTGTCTGAGGCTCTAGTGGCATGAATTTGGTAACCTAAATGTGAGAAGAATCAAACTGGGTTATTAAAAATCATGTGCTAAAATAAAACAAGGGGAAGGTGGCAAGGACAGCTCAAAAATTCCAAGGTATTTTTCCAGTTTGCATAGGAAGGAGGAGGACAAAAGCACAACTTGAAAATTTTCTTTCACCCTTTTGCCAGCATGTCTGGCTTCTGTGTTTTTTGCCCTGAGTCCAGTCCTAAGCTAAGCCAACCAGTCTAAGGTTGGAGAATGCATCTGAGGTGACTGTCCCATAGTATGAAGACATGATTACCTGTCTGTGAAAAGAGGACAGAGGAGAAAACAAGGTAAAAAGTACACATTTTTTCAAAGGAGACCCAAATTTCAGGATGCATTTAAAAGGAATACAGACTGAAAATGAATGGCTACTCATTTAGAAGGAGAGTGAAGACCATTTATCCCTGATTCCTTTATCTTTCTAGGAAATATCCAGTGTATGTTGAGGGACAGAATAAAGAATATTGTCTTTCCCCCTTGCATCCTTGTATCCCTGAGTCCCAGGGATTGTGATAGTGTGCAACCCATGGATGTCAAAGCAGCTTTCACTCATGTTTACAGGGAGGCCTGTTGTGGGTGGAAATATCTGCTCTTACCTACATATGTCATATCTTCCCTGCTCTCAGTAGTTCTGGAGTTCACTAGACTTCATTTATGCAACAGATACCATCATGACCTTTATCTGTGAAATGGGAGGCTCGGCTTAATCCACTGGAATTAGTCATGCTCACTTCCACGGTGAATTTTAACCTCCATAATCATCTGCCTCTGGATTTCTCAGATCCAGTATTCCTTCTTAGGGCTTCAACCTGAGGCTTGCAATTGAGGTTGGGACAAAAATGTTTCTCAGGGGATTGCTTGGACTCCTTATTAGTAGCTGAATGCTAAGATAAAGCTGTGGAATTCAGTCCTCTTTCCACAAAGAAGAGAAAAAAATGCTTGTGACAAAACCAGATAACTAGTGGCAATAGTTTAAGCTTGCTAAGATTTGGGAAGGGGAGCACCCTATTTATTTTCATTACTCTGAAAAATTTGCAGGATAATTGCCCAGAACTAGAATATTAAACTAGATTTTTCATTACTCATCCCTTTCTGTTTCTTCTGAGTTGCAGCTGAAGACTGCCAGTTTTTTCATAGGAATAAGCATGGTTGGTCTAAAATGTAGGCAAAAATTCAAACCTCATGGTTTTAGAATTTAATGACAAATGTATAATAAGTTTTGATACATAATCTTTCTCTATCCAGTCCTCTAATTTAAAAAAAAACATGAAGACCCACCAGTAACAGTATTTGGTTTGTTTATTGATTTGTCACATTTTGCCTTAGCTTTGTTGAAGTACATATAATCTATACATAATTTGTTCAGCTGTTTTTAATTACAAAGTTATGTAAAATTTTCCAAATACTTTTTGTTTATCTAGAATAAAAAATAAGTATGTGTAGCAGTAAACTTAATTAAAAAGAGAAACACTCTCTACACTATAAATTATAAAACATTGCTGAAAAAAGTAAAAAAAAAAAGAGATATTTTTGCTCATGAGATAAAAAATATTGCCAAAATGGCTATGCTACACAAGGAAATCTGCAGATTCAGTGCAAACTCTATAAAAACACCAAGAACATTTTTGAACAAAAATGAAATAAAGAGGCTTAAAATTTATGGGGAACCAAGAAAACACTCCCCAAATAGCTGTGAAAAAAGAACAAATCTGAAAATATCAAACTACCTGACTCCAAACCAAACTGCAAAGCTATAACAAGCAAAACAGCATGATACTGGCATAGAAAACAGACACATAGACCAAAGTATCCAATGATCCCAGTAACAAAATTCATAAACCTAGAGCCAAGTAATTTTTAAGTTGTTTAGAACATGCATTTAAGTAAAGACAATCTTTTCTAGAAGATTGAAATGTAGAATCAAACTTATAAAACTATTTGAATAAAACATAGAGATATTCTTTACTAAATAGGACAGGAAAAAACTTTTAAATAGGATCTCAAAAGCACAGGCAAGAAAAGCAAAAGCAGACAAATAAAATTAACAGAATCTAAAAAAAATTTACATAGCAAAAATAAATTAACAGAGTGAAAGAACAACTTACAGTGTGGGAGAATATATTTGCAAAATATACATATCACAGTGGAAAAACATAGAGAATATATAAGAAATGTGACAGCAAAAATAACACACAGTTTAGTAATAGGCAAGATACACTGTGTGACACTTCTCCAAAGAAGACATACAAATGGCCAAGTACATGTAAAGATGCTCAACATTATTATTAGAAAAATGCAAATTAAAGCTACAATAAGACACCAAATGACTCCAGTTAAAATGGCTACAATTATAAATAATACATCCCTGGCCCTTTCAACAGGAGGCATTGCGACATATCTCTGCACCTATCAGTTAAGTGATATACTCTCCTCTTCTGCCTGGACACTACCCACAAGGGTTATTGTGCCATACAGTTGGGCGTAGCCCCAAAGTTATGTGATTTTCCTGCCAGGAGCCTGCCTACAAGGAGAATATGGGAACATTTCTGCCTCAGCATTTAGGTTATGTGGCTGCCATGCCTGTTTCATTACTGCAGAGTAAATTTTGACAAATAACTAGACACAGCTCAATATTTTGACAAATAACTAGGCATGATAATGACTCATATGTGGACCTCCCAAATAGGAGTAAGTGTGACTCTTGTAACTTGCTTTAGCAATGCAAGTGATGTCTTACATCTCCTTCTGGTAAAAGGGTCACAGAAGATTATAACACCCTCAGATATTTTACAGCCCTTGGCTTGCACAGAAAATGCCATAACAAAACCCAACTGAAAGATGAAATTGTGAGTCTCATATCCACACACAGCAGACAGAAAGTACTGTCAGCATCTCATGTATATGAAGCCTACTGTGAAACATGAAAACAGGACATGTATGTTATTGTAAATCTCATCTCTGCAATATTCTCCCAGTGTGAATGTCATACACATCTTTGCCAAGCATCTGTGTGATTTGACTCTCCAGAGAGGTTCCAGCACATATATGGGATTGTGATCTCTACCTGAGCCAACATCTAGGTGATGTGATTCTCCTGCCTGGACCCTTTTTTCAGTAAGGATTGTGACATATCACTGGATCTAACATTCAGGTGATGTTACATTGTTGCCTGGACCATATTCACAGGCATCATTGTGACATATAACTGTGTCCACCACTTAGGTGATGTAACTCCCCTCTCTGGAATGGACCCTGAACCTAGAGGATGGCAGTGACATATTGGCAGGCCAGAGCATACAGGTGATGGTACTCTTTTGCCACGGATATATTTCAAGGAGTTCATTGTGATGTATCTCTGGGACTGTCACCTAAGCGATGTGACTGAATGCTTGGGTATCACCTACATAGATCATGGTGACATAAAAGTTAGACCTGCATCAAGGTGATGTAACTCTTTCAATCTAGTACTGTCCTAGGGAAACTTGCGACATATCTCAGCACCCAGCACCCAGGTGATGTGGCTCTTCTGCCTGATTTCTCCCCATGTGTTATATTGTGATGTATACATAAAGAAGCACCTATGTGATATGACCAACATTTTCTGCCTGAGTCCTGCCTACTGGGGACACTGGGACATATCTCTGAGCCCATGACCTAAGTGACATGACTCTCTTCCCCTGCCTGGGCTTTTAAAAGAGTGGGATTATGACATATTGCTGAGCCCAGCATTTAGGTTATGTGACTCTACACTTTTTTCTGAACCATGCCCACAAAGGGAAATTTTGATCTATTGCACCCAGATGATGTTACTCTTCTGCCAGAATCCTGAATAAAGAGATAATTATTGCATAGTGGTAAGTCCAGCACCATGGTGATGCTACTGTCCTGCCTGTGCCAGAGCCACAAAGGGTATTTTGACACATCTTTGGCTTGTTCTGTAAGTGTTTTGGCTCTCATCTCTTCAATATGTTTTTCCACATGTGGAGTTGTGTCACATAGCTGGGTCCAGTGCCCAGTTAATGTGGCCATCTTTCCTAGATTCTGTGTAGAGAGAATATTGTGACATGTTAATTACCACATCAACTAAGTAATGTTACACTTTTTTTTCTAATTTTTTGCCTGCAAATAGGATTATGGTATATATCTTGCTTCAGTTCACAGGCATGATGATCAAACTTATATTGGGATTCAGCCAATGGAAGATATTTTGCCTCTCATCACTAGGCTTATGACAATAGAAAAAATTCTGGGTTGAATATTTGTACAAAACTCACAGAAGTTTACAACACAAACTCCTGTGGTATAAACTTTATGGGTGGTACAGAGCATTTTATAACAAGGCCCAGCAAAAAGTTAAAATTGTGACTCTCAGTTTCACACCCAGGTGAAAGTAAAAGTTGTCACCATACCACATTTACTAAGTACACAATGGAGTTACTGAGTCTAACACGAGAAAACAGTACAAAAATGGAATTGTGACTCTTACAGGTGGACCTGGCCACAGGTGTGATCGTGACTCATTTTTGGGCCCAGCTCACAGGCATAAAAATGGTTCTCATTCCTGAATGTAGCCTAAATTAGAAATGTTGACTATCATACCTGAATTTACGACAATATATAAGATTGTGAGTCCGTATGAGGCTATGGGCCTCAGAGAAGTTTGCAAATATGATGCAGGGCATATGAAGCCCTTGGATGTTGTAGAGGGTGTCATTCGGTGGCCCAACACACACATGACAATTTGACTTTGTTACAGTCACCAAGCTAACAGTTAAAGGCATCACCCTCAAACATGAGGAGATTGTGTCATATCACTGCGCCGAGTACCCAGGTGTTAAAACTTTTGCTTAAATTGTTTCCCATGTGTGTATTTTGACATATCATTGTATAAGGTTCATAACATTGTGACTCTTTTGCCCGGACCCTGACAGCAAAGGATATTATCACATTTCTCTGAGCCTATCAGCTAGGTAATTTGCCTATTTTTCCTGTACTTTTTCCCCAAGGCACATTGTGACATCAGTGGTCATAGCATCTAGGAAATGTGACTCTCGTCTCTTGCCTAGGTTCTGCCCACAAAAGGAATTGTGACATACTAGAGTGCAAAACCTAGGTAATGTAACTATCCTCTTTATTCTGGAGTCAGCAAATGGAGGAAATTATTACATATTGCTGAGCTAGGCACCTAGGAGGTGTGACTCTCCTCTTTTTCTTCAGCCATGTCTACAGTCGACATGGTGTCATATTCATTGAGGCTGTTCTCAGTGGACATGACTCTTCTGACTTGGCCTGTCTGTGAAGGAGATTATAATGAATTCTGTGCTTGGAATCCAAGTAAGGCAATTATGATGCCTTGTTTCTGACCACAGGTGAAATTTTAACATATACCTGGGTTCAGCTTACATACACAAATATAACTATCATATCTTTACCCAAAAGGGAGAGATATTTTGACTCTCATGGTCAGTCTCATGACCATAAGTAAAGAAATGAGTCTCCTAATTGCATAAAGTTCACAAAGGGTTATGACACTCAGGCATATCATATAAAGCCTGAGTGGTACAAAAACTGTCATAACAGGGAACAGTAACCAGGTGTGATTGTGACTCTTGAATGCACACCTAGCTGACACAGTTGTCATTCCCTCACAAAAATGTGGTCTACAAATAAGGTACTAAATGTTACAAAAAAGATCAGTTGAAGGTTGAAATTGCTTCTCTCACACACAAATCTGACCCACAGGTGGTTTGGTGATACATGATTCAGCATAACTGTGAGGCTGTGACTCCCCTACTGGAACACAAACTTCAAGTGGGACTGGGCATCTTATACATGGATCTTGCCCATTGTTGAGATTGGGACTCCTCTGCTTTGACACAACTCACAGGAGGTGTTGACTCCTCCCGTACGTACATGAAGCCCAGGACTTCCGTGACTGTGAAACATTTCTGAATATTTCCTAATGTGTGATTAGGACATAAAAGTTAGCCCAGCTCCTCAATAATTTGACTTTCTTCTTTAAGCCATGATCACAGATGAAATTGTGATATGCATGAACCATACACCTAAGCATAGGTGCCTGGGCCTACATACAAAGGGCACTTTTACATGTCGCTGGGAACAGCTCCCAGGTGATGTGGATTATTTGCCTAATCCCTGCCTATAAAAAGAACTCTGGCTTATATTTGGGTTCATCACATAAGTGATGTTACTCAATTCTACTGCCTTGGCCCTGCATTAACGGTGCATTGTGACACATAACGGGGTACTGCTCCCAAGTGATGGGACTCTCCATTTTGGTTTCTGCCATCAGAAAGCTTTGTAACATGTAACTTGGCTCAGCACCTAGATGATGTTTCTCCTCTCTTGCCCTGCCCTGACCACAGGGGAGATTGTGACACGTTGCTAAATCCAGCGCCAAGTTAAGGTCACTTTCAGACTTTGGTCCTGCACATAGTGGCCATTGTGACATATATCTATACCAATTGTCTAGGTGAAGTGAGCCTCCTCTCCTTTCTAAGCCAAGCCCAAAAGGGAAATTTTGATATATCATTTAAACCAGCATCCAGGTGATTTGACACTTCTTCCAGAATTCTACCCACAGTAAGGATTGTGACATCTCACTGGACCAGTACCCACCCAAGTGATGTGACCCTTTTGCTTGCTGTCTGCCCACAGGGATATTGTGCCATACAACTGAGACCAGATAAGAGTCATGATTAGTCAATCATGACTCTTAAACCTGGAGCCAGGTCATATGCATGATGGTGGCTCCCACTCATGGAACTTTCCACCAGTGTTATTGTGACATATACTTTTGCCCAGCTCCTGAGTGATATAGTAATCTTGCCTAGGTATAGCCCACAATTGAGATTTTGACATATGTCTCAGCTGAGCACTTTGGTGATTTGATTCTCCTGTCTTAAAAATATCCTCAGGCATGTTTGTAACATGTCTCTGGATCCATCATCTAGGTTAACTCAGTCTGCTCACCTGGCTGGATTCTGCTTCCACTGGGTATTGCAGCATTTTTAAACACTGCATTCAAATTATATGAATATCTTGCCTGGTCCTTTCAACAGGAGACATTATGACTTACCTCTGGACCTATCATTTATGTGGTATGACTCTCCTCTTGTGTGGACCACTGCCCACAAGGGGTGTTGTGCCATACAGTTGGGCATAGCCCCAAAGTTATGTGATTTTTCTTCTAGGAATTTGTCAAAAATAATAATATTGGAAGATTTCTGCCTCAGCATTTAGATTATATGGCTCTCATGCCTGTTTCATCACTGCAGTGTAAATTGTGACCTATATCTAAGCACAGCTCACAGGCATGATAATGACTCTCATATGTAGAACCCCCAAAGAGGAGTAATTTTTAATCTCATAACTTGCTTTAGAGTTATTTAAGTGATTATATTTCTTTATGGTAAAAGGACTGCAGAAGATTATAACAGCGTAAGTGATTTTAAAAAGCCTTTGTCTTGTACAGAGGGTGTCATAACAGAACCTATCAGAAAGGTGAAATTGTGAGTCTCATATGAATATCCAGCTGACAGTTGAAGATTGTAACCATCTCATATATGTAAAGCCAACTGTTGCTAATAAAAACAGAACATATGTGGTATTGTTAGTCTCATCCTGGGAATTTTCTGCCAGTCTGACTGTGATATAAATCTTTTCTGAGCATCTGTGTGATTTGACTCTCCAGACTGGTTCCAGCCCAGTGATGTTAATTTGAAATCTACCAGGGCCAGTCTCTAGGTGATTTGACCTTTCTGCCTAGGCCCCACTCTCAGTGAGAATCACCTGAGTCATGCCCACATAAATTATTGTGACATATCACTGTGTCAACCACTTAGGCGATATAACTCTCCTCAGAATGTGCCCTGTACACAGTTCTGGATGGTGACATATGTTTGAGCCATATGTCACTATCCCCAGCAACCAGATAAGAATGTGACTCTCTATGCACACCTAGTTGATACAACTGTGATTCTCACACATAAACAGGGCCTAGTAATGAGGTACTAAATCTCACACATAAAAGTCGTCAAAGATTGAAATCATTACTCTCATACAGGGATTAGATTCACAGGTGTTTTGGTAACATTTGAAGCATGATTCAGCATGCCTGTGGTGCTGTGACTCCCCTACTGGAACACAATCTTCAAATGCGACTGGAGCTCCTATACATGGATCTTGCCCATTGTTGAGATTTTGACTCCTCTACTTCCACCAAACTCATAGAAAGAGTTGACGACATACATACAGGAAACCAGAACTTATGTGGATTGTGAAACTTATTTGCAAACCTTTCTGAGAGTGTGATTGGGTCAGGTAACTTTTCCCAGTGCATGAATGACTTGACTCTTTTTCTGGGCCCAGACCACAGATAAAATTGTGCCATAAGTATAACAAACACCTTTGCAATACATAACATCTACCATGTTTCTGCCTACAAAGGGCACTTTTATCTATCACTTTTATCATCACCCAGGTGATGTGAATTATCTGCCTAAAACATGGCTACAAAGAGAATTGTTTTATATCTATGTCCATCACATAAGTGATGTGACTCCTCTCTACTCCTTTAGCCCTGCACTTACAATGCATTGTGACACATAACTGCATCCAGGTGATGTGATTCTTTTTGGGGGATTCTGGCAACAGAAAGCATCGAAACATAACCCTTGGCTGAGCACCTAGGTGATGTTGGTTCACTTTTCCTGTACCCTAACCTCATGGAGATTGTGACATATTGCTGGTCCCAGCACCAATGTGAGGTCACGCTCCAGCTTTTGTACTGCACAGAACAGACATTGTGACATGAATCTAGGTCAATTGCCTAGGTGAAGTAAATCTCTTTCTTGCCAAAGTCTTGCCTACAGACAAAGTTTTCATATGTCACTGAAATCAGCATTCAGGTGATGTGACCCTTCAGCCAGTGTCCCGTCCACAAAGTAAATTGTGATATCACACTGGAGCCACAGCCTCGTAGGTTATGTGAATTTTTTGCTTTCCCTCTGTCGAGGTAATATTGTGCCATATACCAGAAACCATAGTAAAAGTCTAATAACAACTCATGAGTGGAGCCAGGACATATGCAGGATGGTGACCCTTATTCTTAAACCTTTCCACAAGTGTAATTGTGTCTTATCCTTTATCCCTCCTAAGGGATTTAATAATTCTGCATTGGTATAGCCCACAAATGACAGTTTCATAAGTACCTGAGCCAAGTAACTTGGTGATTTGACTGTGCTATCCTAACAATGTCCTCAAGGGGATTCGTAACATATTTCTGGACCCATCATCTAGGTTACATAACTCTCCTCTCCTGCCTCTACCTGGCTTCCTTTAGTAATTGTAGCATTTCTAAACACTGCATCCAAGTGATATGACTCTCTTGCCTGGGCCCTGTCACAGGAAGCATTGTGACATATTTTGGGGCCCGTCATTTTGGTGATATGACTCTCCTCTCCTGCCTGGAGACTGCCCACAGGAAACATTGTGACATGGAGCTGGACTGAGCACACAAATATGTGATATTTGTGACAGAACCCTGCCTACAAAAAGAATATTGGACTATTTCTGGCCCAGCATTTAGGTGATGTGCCTGTTCTGCCTGTTTCATAACCACAGAGGGAATTAAAACCTATATCTAGGCATGGCTAACAGGAATGATAATGGCCCTCATATGTGGACTCAGGCAATAGAGGCTATTTTGACTTTTATAACTAGATAACTAGTTTTAGGGACATGCCTGATACCCTGGACCATCTTTTACACAAAGGTTGCAAAAGATTATAACACTCACACATATTTTACAAAGTCTTTGGGTTATACAGAAGGAGTCAAAGCAGGGCTCAGCACACAGGTAAAATTGTGAGTCTTGTACGCACACCCAGCTCACAATAAGAACTTTCATTATCTCACATGGATGGAGTCAACTGTCAAAGATGAAAACAAGAAATGATTGGTAATTTAAATCTCACCTTTGGAATTTTCTGACAGTGTGATTGTGATATAAATTATTGCCAAGCACTTGTGTAATCTGACTCTCTAGGCTTGTTTCAGCTCATATATGGGATTGTGATATCTACTTAATGCCGGCCTCAAGGTGGTGTGACTCTCCTGCCAGGGCCCTTCTCTCAGTAAGGATTGTCTTATCACTGGATCTAGCACCCAGGTGATGTAACATTTTTGCCTGTGCCATGCTCACCAAATTATTGTGACATATCCCTGTATTCACCTCATAGGTGATATAACTCTCCTGTCTGGAATGCGCCCTGCAAAGGCCCAAAGGAAATATAGAGACATATTGAAAGGCCAGGCACACATGCAAGAGAACTATTTTACCACAGCCATGCACAAAGAAGGGAATTGTGATATATCTCTGGGCCTGCCACCTAGGCTATGTGGGACTCTTGCTGGGGTCCCATCAACCTGGAGTGTGACATATTTCTAGGCCAGGCACACAGGTGATGGTACTCTTTGGCCAGGGCTATGTTCCATAGAGGATATTGTGACACATCTCTGGGCCTATCACCTAAGAGATGTGAGTCTCTCCTTGGACCCTACCCACAGGGAGCATTGTGATATAAGCAGAGAACCTTCAATTAGTTGATGTAACTCACTTAGCGGGGTGCTATGTGAAGAGATCCTTATGAAATATCTCAGAACCTAGCACTCAAGTGATGTGGACCTTCTGCCTGCATGCTGCTCTCATGTTCCATTGTGACATATTCCTAGGGCAGCATCTAGGTGATATGACTCTCTTCATCTGCCTGAGCCCTGACTATTTGGGACACCTTGAAATATCTCTGAGCCCTTGACCTAAGTGATATGACTCTTTTGCTGCCTGGGCCTTCACAATAGGCGGATTTTGGCATATTGCTAAGCCCAGCACTCAAAATATGTAACTCTCCTATTTTTCCTGAATTGTACCAACAAAGAAGAAATTTTGAATTACTGAATGGCTCAACACCAAGGTGATTTTTCTCTGCTTCCTGGATTATGCATAAAGAGGAAATTATGGCATATTGCATATTGTTGGGCCCAGCACCCTTATGACTGTGACTCCCCTGCCCATGCTGGAGCCACTGAATATACATTGACATATCTTGGGCCCATTATGTAGGGGTTTTGGCTCTCATAACTTGGTTTGGTATTTTCCACATGTGGAATGTTGTCCAGTGCTTGGCCCAGCACCAGGTTAATGTGACCCAAATTTTTATACCCTGCCTAGAGAAGGTATTGTGACATATTGCTTGGTACCTGATCTATGTAATGTTACCCTCCTGTCTTGTTCTTTGCTCACATATGGAATTATGACATATACCTTGCTTTAGTTCACAGGCATGAAGATCAAACTTATATTGGGATACAGCCAGTAGGAGATATTTATCCTCTCATTGTTTGGCTTAAGGCAATATTTAAGGTTCTGGGTTGCGTATTTGTAATAACGCACATAAGCTAACTTATATTGTACAAACCCTTTGGTGGTAAAGAGTTTCATAACAGGAACCAGCAAAAGGTTCGGAATGGGACTCTTGGTTGCACACCCAGGTGAAATTAAGAGTCATCACCATTCCATATTAATAATTCCCACTATTGAGGTCCTGAGTCTAACAAAAGAATACAGTACACAGTTAAAATTGTGACATTTATATGTGGCTTTGGCCACAGGGGAGATGGTGACTCATTTCTGGACCCAGCCCACAGGCATAATAATGGGTCTTCTCCCTTAACCCTGCCTATAGACGTTGACTATCAAACGTGGTTTAGAGCAATATGCAAGATTGTGAGTCCATAGGAGCACGCAGGCCACAGAGAGGTTTGCATCTCTCATACAGGTTTCATAAAGCCCTCGAATGTTGTAGAGAAAGTTATATATTGTCTGAGCACAAATGTGAGATTGTGACTCTAATATACATGCTCATCTAAATGTTAAAAATGTCATCCTCAAAGATGAGGGGATAGTGTCATATCACTGGGCCTAGTACCCTGGTGTCGAGACTTTTTGTCTCAAATCCCTTTCTATGGGTGCATTGTTACATATCAATGGGTTAGAATCATAATAATCTGACTCCTCTGCCTAGGCCCCGTAAACAGGGAATATTATCACATATCTCTGTGTCTATCAGCTAGGTAATGTGTCTCTCCAGCCTGTGCTTTGCTCCCAGAGAACAGTTTTAAATATCGCTGAAACTAGCATCTATGTAATGTAACTCTTTTCTCCTGCCTGGGTCCTGCTTACCAAAGGAATTGTCACTTAAAGGCTGAATGCAAAACCTAGGTGGTATGCCTCTACTCTCTCTTCAACAGTTTATATCTGTGCTGCATCCTGTTTTGTTACTTTGGTACTGTATTTTTATACCAGTACCAGAGTGCTTTGATTACTGTAGGTGTGTTTTGTGTTTGGAAATTTTTAAGTATAATGTTTCCAATATTTTAATTCTTTTTAAAGATTCTCAGGCTTTTCGTGGTGCCTTGAGATCTTACATAACTTTGTGGGTTTTTTTTTTTTCTATTTTTGCAAAAGTATAATTGAAAATTGAAACGGGCTGTGTTGAATGTGTCAGTCACCTTAAACAGCATGGGTATCTTCAAAATATTAGGTCTTCCAACGGTTGAAAAACAGCATAATAAAAAGTGTGTTGTAGCTGGGGGTAGTGGCTCATGCCTCTAACCCAGAACTTTGTGAGGCCAGGAGGATGCATGGATAGTTCAGGAGATCGAGGTCATCCTGGCCAAAATGGTAAAAGCTCATCTCTCCTGAAATACATAAAATTAGCTGGGTGAGGTGGTACTTGGCTGTAATCCCAGCTACTCAGAGACTGAGGCAGAAGAATCACTTGAACCCAGAGGCAGAGTTTGCAGTGAGCTGATATTGCACCACTGCACTTCAGCCTAATGAAAGAGATGCTCCATCTCAAAACAAAACAAAACAGGAAATTGTGTTGCTTAATCTTTAAAAGTTTTGAATTTTTCAGCTTTTCTTCTGTTTCTGATTTCTAGTTTCATTTCATTTGGGCTGTAAATAATTGTAAAATTTTAGTTAAAAATTATTAAGGCTTCTTTTGTGGTGTCACGTGTGGTCAATCTAGAAAAATGTTTTCTGAGGTATTCAGAAGAATGTGATTCGTTGTCTGCATACCTTTGTTAGGTGTAATTATTGTGTAATGCATTCAAGTTTTTCGTTCCTTCATTGATATTCTATCATTATTTATTTACTACTGAAAGTAAAATATTGATGTATTTTCCATTATTATATTGCTGTCTATTTTTTCTTCAATTCTGTCAATGTTTGCTTTATGTCTTTGGGAAAATTGTCATATATTTATAAGTTCTTAGTGAATAAACCCTCTTACTATAATTGAATGTCCTACTTTGTCTCTTGTTAATTTTGACATAAAGTAAGTTATATTAAATATGGTAGTTTTCATCTTAATAAATTGTTGCCTCTTCTCCTCTCATTTGGTTAACGCTTGCATGAAATGTATTTTTATCCTGCGATTTTCAGTCTTTTAAAATTAGATATGAAATGAGTCTTTTGAAGACATGTTCTAGTTAGATGTTATTATAGATAGTGATAGAGGTTTTTTTTTTTCATTTTGAAGGATACTTTTGCAAAATATAGTATTCTTGTTTAGAACTTCTTTTTCAGGGTTTTAACTATGTCATCCTACCCCTTTCTTGCTTGAAAGATTTATGTTCATAAATTTATTGGTAATCTTGCAGAAGCATGCATATAAATAATGCATTTGGTTTTTTTTCTCTCTGCATTCTTCTTTCTCTTTTATGTGACTTTCAAAACGTTGCTTAACTTGTGTCTTGTTGTAAAGATTTTCATGTTAATTTTATTTGAAATGTGCTGAGCTTGTTGATTTTCTCTTTTTTTTTTTTTTACTAATGTTGAAGTACATATTAGTCTTTTTTTGTAGTTCCACTCCACAATTTTTATTTTTTGTGTGCTTTTTATTTTTTGTTGGTTTAATTTTTGTTATTTAATTTATTTCCTTTTTCTTAATTTCTTTATTTCCATTTTGCTCATTGAGCATCACTAAGTCGGCAATGTTAATTTTTAACAGTAATTAATTTTTTAAGAGTATATCTAGACTATAATTCATATTGTCTCTGGTAATTTTTATATCCCCATATTTTAATAATTGGTTTCTGGATATGTATTTTTATTTTTGATTGAGCCATATTATCATGAGGTTTTGTATATGTTGTAATCTTAGGTTGCAATTTGTATAATAAAGTGTGACATGTCAAAATCTTTATTAAGTTTCTTTTGTCTGGGGGGAATAACACACACATTTTTTAGGCTAGAGATTCTTGGGTCTCTAAAGCTTGTTCTGTAGATGTTTTCTCTGGGCTTGGGTGTTTTTTAGTTTAAGAGGTTTTCCTGTATTTTTCTTTTCTCTTCTTCTTTTCTCTTCCTTCCTTCCTGTCTCTCTTTCTTTCTCTCTTTTTCTTTCTTTCCTTCCTTCCTTCCTACCTATCTTCCTTCCTTTCCTTTCTTTCTTCCTTCCTTTCTTTCTTTCTTTCTTTCTTTCTTTCTTTCTTTCTTTCTTTCTTTCTTTCTTTCTGTTTTGAGTGGGAGCTTCACTATTGTTACTCAGGCTGGAGTACATGGCACAGTCGTGGCTCACTGCAACATTCAACTCCTGGGTTCAAGCAATTCACCATCCTCAGCCTCCCCAATAACAGGGATTACAGGAGCCTGCCACCACACCCAGCTAATTTTTGTATTTTTAGTAGAGACAAGGTTTCACCATGTTGACCTGGCTTGTCTTGAACTTCTCACCTCTGGTGATATGCCTGCCTCAGGCTCCCAAATTGCTGATATTACCAGTGTGAGCAACCACTCCTGGCATTCTCCATGTTTCTTATTGAGATCCTATAGTCAGTTGCTATACCCCTTTTCTGTCTTCACTTGTAACAGTCATTTACTTTTGTCTCAGCTATCCAAAACTGTCAGTTACCAACTTTCCTTTCAACACTGCCATGGAATATAGAAATTAGTTTATTGTAAGGTCTCACAAACCCAGAAGCATGGACACAGGTGTCACTATTTTATTTATTATTGGGCGGTGGAGACAGGAGTTGGGAGTCTATATTTAAAGTCATCATAGGATGAAGAATGGCTTTCATGGGTAAACACAAAATACTTTTAGTAAACCACTATGTGGTTTTTTGTGTTTTGCTCACTTCGGGTGCTGCAAATTTTTACCTGGTTAGTAGACTTCTCACAAAGACACTTTGATCGGTATATTTCTGTTAAGTTTAAATTTCTATTACACAATTAGAGCCTGTGATATTTTATTGTCACCTTGTTAATGTGCTTTGTTTAATTATATATTTGTAAAGTGTATTCACCTGAGTCTAATGAGGGAGAAATTTATAGTCCTTTTTTTTCTTAGTTTTCTCTTTTTATTTTACTGTAGAGATATTGCTGGAGTATGACATAAAAGAATCGTCTAAAAAGTGATCCTGAGAAAATATGGAAGCTGTGAACTTAATAGTTTACATTTAAAGAAAGGCTACCAAAGTGTGGGTAATTCCAATGTGCAGAAAACAGTTATGATGGCCTTTATCAATGTTTGTTAATTACCCTTAGCAAAACCTATCAACCTAATAAATATGTCAAAGCTTTTGAGTTGTGCTTAAACTTCGTTGAACATAAAAAAAGTTTTAGTGGAGACAAGTGCTGAAAATGTAAAGAATGAGACAAAGCCTTTTCCTGCTCCTCAACCCTTATTAAACACAAGAGAAATTGTACTGGAGACAGACCCTACAGACGTGAAGAATATGGCAAAGCCTTTAAGTGCTTCTCAGACCTTACTAATTATAAGAGAATTCACACTGCTGAGAAATCCTACAAACGTGAAGAATGCAACAAAGCCCATAGGTCGTTCTCAGACCTTCATAAACATAAGATAATTCATACCACAGAGAAAACCTACAAAGGTGAAGAATGTAATAAAGCCTATAGGTGGTTCTCAGACCTTAGTAAACATAAGATAATTCATACTAGAGAGCAACTCTACAAATATAATGAACATGGAAGAGCTATTATGTAGTTCTCTGTCCTTAGCAAACATAAAATCGTTCATACTGAAGAGAAACCCCATATCCATGAAGAATGTGGCAAAGCCTTTACCTGCTCCTAAACCCTTATTAACCACAAGAGAATATGTATGGAAGAGAGACCTTACAAATATAAGGAATGTGGCAAAACCTTTAAGTGCTTCTCAGACCTTACTAATCATAAGATAATTCACACTGGAGAGAAACCCCACAAATGTGAAGAATGTGGCAAAGCATTGAGCTCATTCTCACACCTCATAGACGTAATATAATTCATATAGAGAGAAGCTCCACAAGTGTTCAAAATGTGGAAAAGCCTTCAATAAGTCCTCATTTTGGGTTCTACATCAGAGACTTTATACTGAACCAGTGCGGTATAAAGTTAATGACTGTTTAAGAACATTTAACTTATGATCTTGGAGAATCTCTAGAAAGTTGCTTCATAATCTGAGTGCTTTTCTGTTGGGTACACAGATAGGCATTTACTATTATGCAATGGCATTCTTTGTCTTTTTTTAAAACCTGTGTTGATGTAAAGTCTGTTTTGCCAGAAACTAGGATTGCAACCCCTACTTTTTTTCTGTTTTCTTTTTTCTTTCCTTTTTTTTTTTTCTTTTTTGCCATTTTGAGTCTTTATTAAGGACTAAAGTTTTTTTTTATTTCATTTTCTTCTTATTATAAGACTTTAAGTTTTAGGGTACATGTGCACAACGTGCAGATTTGTTACATATGTATACATGTGCCATGTTGGTGTGCTGCAACCATTAACTCATCATTTAGCATTAGGTATATCTCCTAATGCTATCCTTCGCCCCTCCCCCCCCACCCCACAACAGTCCCCGGTGTGTGACATTCTCTTTCCTGTGTCCATGTGTTCTCATTGTTCAGTTCCCACCTATGAGTGAGAACATGTGGTGTTTGGTTTTTTGTCCTTGTGATAGTTGGCTGAGAATGATGGTTTCCAGATTCATCCATGTCCCTACAAAGGACATGAACTTATCATTTTTTAGGGCTGCATAGTATTCCATAGTGTATATGTGCCACATTTTCTTAATCCAGTCTATCATTGTTGGACATTTGGGTTGGTTCCAAGTCTTTGCTATTGTGAATAGTGCCTCTATAAACATATGTGTGCATGTGTCTTTTTTTTTTTTTCTGTTTTCTATTTGCTTGGTAGATTTTTCTTTTTCCCTTTCTTTCGAGCTTATTTGAGATGGGTGTCTTGATTACAGCGCATCATTAGATATTGATTGTTTATTCGGCTTTCCACTCTATTTTGTAATTGGGAAACTTAGCCCATTTTCATTTAAGGTTGGTATTCATACGTATGGATTTGATTCTGTCACTATGGTCTTAGCTGGCTATTTTGCACATTTATGTGGTTGCTTTATACTGTCAGCAATTTATGATTTTTAGTGTGTTTTTGTAGTGACTGTTATAGTCTTTTTCTTATCTAATGCTTTCTTTAGAAGCTCTTGTAAGGCATGTCTGTGATAAAAGATTTCCTCAGCATTTGCTTAACTGAATAGAATCACATTTATTTTTCACTTCTGAAGCTTACTTTGGTTGGATATAAATTTTTGATGTGAAATTCTTTTTTTAAGAATGTTGAATATTGGTCCCTAACCTCTTTTGACATGTAGAATTTCACCTGAAAGGTTTGTTGTTTGCCTGATGGGCTTCTTTTAGAGGTGACCTGGCTTTTTAGTCTAGCTGCCTTTAATACACTTTTTTCTTTCATTTTGGCCTTGGAGAATCTCATGATTATGTATCTTGAAAATGACCTTCTTGTGGGGTATCTTACTGGGATTCTCCACATTTCCTGCATGTGAATGTTTGCCTCTCTATATAGGCTGGGAGAGCTCTCATGAATGATATCTGAAAATAAGTATTTCAAGTAGTTTTCATTCCCCCATTGCTCTCAGGCATGCTTTTTAATCATAGATTTGGTTTCATTACATAATCTCATATTTCTTAGAGGTTTTGTTTATTCCTCTTTTTTTTTTTTTCACTCTTCTTGTCTGTCTTATTTAAGAAAGCTGGTATTGAAGCTGTGAGATTCTTTCTTCTGCTTCGTCTATTCTGCTGTTAATACTTGTGTTTACATTACAAAGTTTTTGTATTGTGTTTTTTCAGCTCTATCAGATTGGCCACATTTTCCTCCTTATTGACTGTTTTTTCTATCCATTCCTGCAATTTTTTTCCCTTCATTGCATTTGGTTGCATGGAAATGTAATTTTGTCATTTGGATGAAAGAAGTCACTGTGGCTTCTTGTGTTTTCAACATTTTTGCACTGATTTTGTCTAATCTTTGTGCACGTATCTTTGAGGTTGCTGACCTTTGAATGGGGTTTTGTTTTTTTTGATCCTATTTAATGGTCTTGAATATTTGATGTGGAATAAGGTGTTTGTAACTAACCAGCTTTGTTCCTGGGAGATTCTTTTTTTTTTTTTTTTTTTTTTTTTTTTGGTGGTGGAGTGGCTATGCTCAGCTCACAGCTCAGAAGCTCTATACTCTGAGGAACTTGTATTGAGCTCCAGCTGTCTTCTCTGGCTCCTTGATAGTTAGAGTCCACCACTCTTTGTAACTAATGTGTCACAGCTTCAGAAGAGTGTTAGTGGATATGAGGTTTCTGCCTGTCTTTGGGCATTCACCTCAGTGGCAGCAGCAGAGCAGCTCAGATGGGAGTTGGCTGTGCCTGCTGGAGACTGTGTGTGCTGTTGCAGTAAAGTTGGTGTTGGCTTGGGCAGGATGCTGGCCAATGAATGTTTTGATGCCTTATTTGTGCCCCCTCATGAATTTCTAATTGTTCAGGGTGTGAGAAGATACACTGCTTGCCACACACAGTGTTAGCAGAAAAGCAGGGGTGAGGCTTTCTGGTTCTCTACCCACCAAAGCTTTATCTACAGTAGAAGTTGCTGAGGGTGGCAGGGGCATACTGCATTCCCATTTGCTGGTGGGGCAAGCAAAGCCAAACCCACCTTTGCAGACATATGCCAGGAAAGTAACATGTGGAGTTGCCATGGTATCAGGGGAAGCTGCAGTATGAGGAAGATACATGTGGGCTGCAGAATGGGGAAGATACATGTAAGCTTCAGTGATAGGGTCTGCCTTGCTGTAGTCTTCAGGTGTCAGTCATGGATTACCATTGCTGATGCTATGGTATGGTCTTCCAGGGTAACTGAGACTGCCCTATAAGCAGCTGTAGCTAGACTGGGACCCTGGGAGAGGAGAGAAGACCAAGGAGTGCTCAGTTGGTCCACCCCTTCTGATTTGCAACATTATCATATAGAAATTAGTTCCCCTCAGGCTAAAGTCTCTTATAGGAGAAAGTTCGGTCTATAGAAATGGCCATCACTGGCCATATTTTACTATACATGCTCTTGCACCAAATCCTCTGGAAACCATTTGAGCTGGCTTACTGCCCCACCTCTTTGCTGGTCTTCTTGGGGGCTGCACTTGAGAGAGATGTAGGTCATCAATCACTCAATGAAGTCAGCCCTGGATGGGAAATATGTGCTTCCGGCCAAGTTAGGGGCTCACTGTCTGGTGAGGAGCACTGGGGAGTTTGTGAGCCCCATGGAGGTTGGTCTAACCTCCTCTTCTTGGGTATAATGCAGCTCATCTGAGGTGTGAATAAGGCAGTTAGGGTTTTGGATATTTCATTAGTTTGAGGGCAACAGGGACAGTACTTCTGCACAGACAGTGATGAAATATATTCATTTGCCCCTGGAAGCTGTGTCCATGGAGTCCTTAAGTTTTTACTGGCTCAATAGCTCTGGCAATGATTGGCTAGTGGCCCAGGCCTGGAGAACCTGCCCAGTGAGATTATATAAGAACAGGAACACAAGTAACAGTCTGACCCCTTTTGTGAAAAGCTGCTGCATCTGCAATACGCTGGGTGTCCACTATGGTATCTAGTCACCTCAGATTTTCCAGTACCTGAAGTTATCACCAGTGAATGTGCAAAAAAGCAACAATGGCAGCATGCCCTTTTCTCTGGGATCTCCATCCCAGGGAGGTATAGACCTGCTTTCAGCCAAAAAGCACCTGTAGGAAGTAGCTGGAAATGCCTGTTGAAAGGTCTTCCCCAGTGAAAAGAAAATGATTGGGGATCCACTTAAGAAAGCAGCCTGCAGGGTGCACCAGCTCATGCCTGTAGTCTCAGCACTTTGGGAGACTGAGGTGGGTGGATCAACCGGAGGTCCGGAGTTGGAGACCATCCTGAACCAACATGGTGAAACCCCATCTCTGCTAAAAATACAAAATTAGCTAGGCATGTTGGTGCATACCTGTAATCCCAGCTAGTGTGGAGGCTGAGGCAGGAGAATCATTTGGACCCAAGAGGCAAATGTTGTGGTGATCTGAGAATGCTTTATTGCACTCCAGCCTGGGCAACAAGAGTGACACTGTGTCTCAAGAAGGAAGGAAGGAGGGAAAGAGAGAGAGAAAGAAAGAAAAAACGAAAGAGAAAGAGAAAAGGAAGAAAGAATGAAAGAAAGAACAAAGAAAGAAAGCAGGAAAGAGAAAGAAAGAAACAAACAAAGAAAGAGAAAAGGAAAGGAAGAAAGAATGAAAGAAAGAAAGAGAAAGAAAGAAAGAAAGAAAGAAAGAAAGAAAGAAAGAAAGAAAGAAAGAAAGAAAGAAAGAAGAAAGAAAAAAGAAAAGAACTCTAACCATCTTTTGTAGAACAGGTCTGCTGTGCAGTGGTATCACTTCCATCCACAGTTTATTTGGATTCTCCAAAGCCAGAAGGATGGAACAGGTAAGTCACACAAACGGGAAAAATAGCAGCTGACTCTTTGCTTCAGTAACTATAGCCCCAAAAGATTTCAAAATTCCATCAACCAAAGAGTACCAGTGGTGTTAGCTGGAGAAACTCATCGGGAAGTACTTTCCAGTGAGGAGGAAGGAGCTTGGGGACCTACTTTAACAGGCAGTCTGGCCATGTCTTTTTAGAGCACCTGTACTATGCTTTGTCCTTCTAGTCAGCTTGGGCTCTTCAAAGCCTGAAGGCTGGAATGGCTAAGTTTCCCGGGCAGCAAAGATGATGGCCAACTCCTCTTTCTGGTAACTCCATCCCAGGGGGATGCAGTGCTGCTACCAGTGGTTGGCTGGAATTCTAAGCCAGTACATCTTACCCTGTAAGGCACTGAGAAAATGTGTCCTACAGACCATCAATGCTGAGCACCCTGGATTCTGCCTTTTTCCTACGGATCTGTTCAGGATTGTAACTCCTGCTTTGCTGGAGTTCCAGCTAATTTTTCTGGGAAGCCTGGAAAGTCAGTGTATCTAAGGCTCTTGAATCACTGCACAGTCTTGAGTGGCTGCTCTGCTGAGACTCCACGTAGCTATGTGCATTATACAAAAGGCCATGGTGAAGTGGGTTTATTAGGGGATCACCTTACCTGAGGGTTGCAAAGATCTGTGGAAGAATCATGGGTTCCCAGCATCATGCATTCACTTCCTGCCTTACTGGGTGTGAAGTTGTCCCTGGCTCCATGTTGCTTTCAGGTGTCCCAGTGTCCTGCCTTGCTTTACTCCATTCTCCTTATGTTAAGTTGCTTCTTTGACTAGTCTCAATGCAATTACCTGGATGTTTCAGCTGAAAGTCATGTATTTATGCACACCTTGCATTCCTGTCTATGAGAACTACGGAGTCTAGCTGCCTCTTTCTAGTCAGCAATCTTGATCACCTTCCTCTAAAAGGAATTTACTTTTTATATTAAAAGAATTTAATATTTTTGGAAAATATGTATTTTCAAAAGCAAATATTGACATAATTCATCTCTTACTTTTGATGATATATCTTTATTTCTAGAATTTATGTGAGAGAACATGGTCAACAGCTGCTGCACCAGAGTTATGAGAGGTTCTTCTCTATTAGAAGGACAGGTTTATATACTTTTCCATGGAAGATTAAGAAAACAGAAATCTAAGGTACCTGAAGAATTTCTATGTGCAAAGGCAACTTAGTTGTTGGTTTAGGACAGTGTCATAAATGACGGGATGATAGAAGGGTAGTAAGGGCAACACTCTGCATAGTAAGAGAAACAATTTGTTTTTTAGTTGGACATTGCTTTACCATTTGCAAATTAAGGCAATTAAAATAAAGTGAATTCAAAAATACCTTTTTAAAGGAAATGTGTGGACTTAATTTCTTTTAATAAATCAATATTATTATTTTGTTAAAGCTATTTAACATTGAATGTGTATCTTGCAACTGATGATAAGTTATCCCATCTTAACCAAGGCTGTAGGTAACTCATGGTAACAATATAATATTGAGAGACAGTGGAATAACATCTGTAGTGATTCCTTTGTCAATGGTTTTTAAAATAAAATAATTTGGAAAGTGTGGTTTTTACAGCTTACATTTTTGTTTTCCTTGTAACTACAGGTTATTATGATGGTTGTAATGAAGATTATATTAGTATAATGGAGCTCTATGTTTTTGAATACTGGACTACAATTTATAAAATTTTTTCCTACTTTTTGTCTATTAAATGTATGACTGCTCTGCTCTGATAAACACACACAGACCTTTAGTTTTGATTTACATGAATTTAAATATAAGAAATATCTTACTGTAAAATAAACTCTAGGTATGTAACTTATAGAAAATAATCATATTTATTTATGGTTGGTTACATTGAGAAGAAAAGAAAAATATTAAAATGAAACAAATCCTCTTACAAGTGTTGATATCTTACCAGCAAACCAGAAACTTCAAAGATTTTCAAAGCGAATCTATTTTCTCTGCTTTGTATTAAATTCCTTGATTTAAAATGTGATTGCTAGTGGCTTAGAATCATCTTCTGCAAATTTCTCTTTTTTTTGTATGTTTGCCTGTTTCTCACCCTAGACATAATATATAATTTTCTTTTCATCAAGTTTCATAAAACTTTCTTTGGACTGTGCTTGGTGGCTCATGCCTGAAGTCCCAGCACTTTGGGTGGCCAAAGCAGGTGGATCTCCAGAGATTAGGAGTTTCAGACCGGCCTGGCCAACACGGTGAAACCCTGTCTTTACTAAAAATACAAAAATTAAGTGGGCATGATGGCAGCCTCCTGTAATCCCAGCTACTCGGGAGGCTGAGGCAGGAGAATCACCTTAACCCAGGGGATGAACGTTACAGTGAGCCAGGATGGTGCCACTGCACTCCAGCCTGAGCAACAAAGCAAAACTTCATCTCAAAACAAACAAATAAACAAACAAAAAGACATTCTCTGTACAATCCCCTCAGAAATTACAAAAATGACTTTGATAAAATGTAATGCTATTTGGAAAATAATTTTTACATGTGAGTAATTTTACAGTGCATGTATAGTATGCTATTTATTTAGTACATTTTATATTTTTTCAATTTTAGAATTCTATTTAATTCAATTTTTGTTTACTTTTTGTCTATTTTACTCTATAAAATTGACAGAATTGAGTTTATTAATTTTATTGGGCCAATATATTCAAGTAATCAATAGAACGTTTAATAAGTCATGAGGTCTTTTTCACATAGACATGAAGTAAACAAATACAATACTAGGTATGTAATGGAAGCTACGTAATTAGAAAGAAACTTTCCTTTTAAAATTAGCCTGTGGTCTCAAGTGAAAAATTTAAAATATCTATAGTAAATAAATGACATTAATTCTGCATATGAGGAGAGCATAACTGTAACCAATGCTGCACAATTGAATCTCACAATTGAAACAAGATTAAGAGATGGACATCTTAGCAAAACTAAGTGAAAACGTTGTAAAATTTTCAGATTATGTTTCTACATTTAAACGTTTAGTGAGAGAAGTAGTGCACAAGTCTATCCACTCAAACTTGAAATGATTGTCACATGTTAACAGTATTCACCACAGGTATTGACACCTAAGATGCCCTGAACTCTTTTCATTTAGATTAACAAAATATTGTTTTTGTCTTCATCCTGTAAATTCTGGCTTAGACAGAATTATCAAGCCATTTCATGTAGATTTCATTCTAGATTTCTTATTTATCTATTCATTTACTTACTTACTTACTTATTTTTTGAGATAGAGTCTCAATCTGTCACCCAGACTGGAGTACAGTGGCATGATCTTGGCTCACTGCAACCTCCACCTCCCAAGTTCAAGTGCTTCTCCTGCATCAGCCTCCTTAGTAGCTGGGATTACAGGTGTATGTCATCTCGCCTGGCTAATTTTTTATATGTTTAGTAGAGGCTGGGTTTTACCATGTTACCAGGAGGGTCTAGATATTTTGACCTTGTGATCTTCCCTCTTTGATCTCCCAAAGTGCTGGGAGTACAGGCATGAGCTGCCACGCCCAGACTAGATTCTGTATCATGACACAGCACATTTTCAACTTATTGTTTCTGCAGATAGAAAAGCTGTGTAATATGGAAGAACAAAACCAAATATTTATTACAATTCAAGGAGATTTTGTTTGTGCCCTGCTGTCCTGGATTCTCAGAAGTGTAGGGCTGGCAGACATTACTGGAAGGTAGAAGTGGGAAACAAGCCTAAATGAGAATTCTGTGTGTGTCAAGTTCGTCTTCTTAGGAACTGGCAGGATCAGCCTTCAATTCTGGGTAGATTATGGGCAATTGGGTGGTATGTAAAGAGTGGTTATGTTCCATCAGATTCTAAGTCAATCCACCTTCTGCAAGTGGTAAATCCCAGTAAAATTAGTATTTGTTTGAAGTATGAATTGGGTGACTTTTAAAAATAATACACATAATAGGTTTGTTCTGTATATTTCTAATGATTCTTTCATAAGAGCTCTTTAGCCTTATTTCTTTACTCAAGCAGATTCTGAATGTCAAAAAATCTGTTTATTATCAGATGCTGAAAGATAAAGCAAAGAATCTGTTTCATTTATTGCGGGAAATTTACCCTGTAAATTTAATCTCATTTGTATAATCCTTAAGTTTTACTGTGGAAGACTAGATTTAGTGTTCCTAAATTTTTAGCAACTATAAAAGTATATTCATAATGTAACTTTTAAAGATACTATGAATATCAATTGTCAAGTGCATTGATTTCTTTTTTTTTTTTTTTTACTGGAGAAAGGTAAATTATTTGAGAATTATATTACCCAACATGTTCAAAAATATTTTTAACTTGCCTATTTAAAAAAAAATCTGTCAATTTTGAATTGCATACCAAGATAACATTATTTTGAGATTGAGGATAAGATGCAAAATAATTTATGTAAATAATATAAACTAAGTTTACTGAAATTATTTACTTATTTATGAAACTTAATTAAATTTTAAACAAACTGCTATCAACTGTTGGTATTTGTGTAGCTTTTTATTTAAGATTTGGTGTCTGAAACAGGTAACAATTTGGACAAAGAAGAAAAGAAAAATTCAATGATTGGTATAACGATAAATTTCAGAAAAATAAAAGCTTTGTATGATGATCTAATTAAAATAATGTAAAGGATAAAAATTTTAATATTTGCTTTTACACATTATTTGGCAAAATCAACCCTGAGATAGCAATGTGTAGAAAATACTATTAATTACGGTTTTGAGAATCTTACGGACTTTAGCACTTTGAGAACCTTCACTATAGGCCCAGGATTCCCTAGGCATTTCTTCCAGGAGAACATCTTATGGAAATGAAGCAGAAGGCCATGACCACAAAGATAAATGGATGTTCATCTCCTAAACATAAGTGGGTGCAGGTTGCAGAAACAGTAGGCTTGTCTTGGTGGTCCAGGAAGGGGCTATTCCCACAATCCTAGAAAAGGGGCCTGGAACTCCATTGAGCCCTCTTGCCTGCAGGGACCTCAGAGGGCATTAGGGGAGGCCAGCCTAGGTGTTCTGTCCTGTCCCTGGCCCTTGGGTCCTGCCTCATCTGCTATCTTTTTCCACAAAGAAATCAGGATGGCAACCCCCAATGCAGCCCCACCAGAGGAAGGAGATAAACAGTGTCAAGGCTCACACTCATCTTGGAACATTAAGCGACTTACTGATTAGCTAGTCCAAAAGTTAGAGCAGAATTTGTTGGTGTGACACCCTAAGAATACATTCTAGGAGAAACCTGTGTGGCACGTGCCTGAGGCTGTGCATTGAAGGAGCTCCAGACAGGTCACTTGGGCTTCATTGAGCCTGTGCCCCTAGTCAATTCGTGGAGACATGGGCTTGATAAGAGCAGACAACAAAGGTGGCATACCGCAGACATGCTTAGCTGTCAGGTGGGCAAGGAGGGGTAGACATCAGACTTCCCTGCAGGGGTGAACCCTCTTAGGGCCCTGAAATGAACTGAGAGATTCTTCAGTTTTTTGAAGCACAGGCTGTACTTGGAGCTTCAGGGTTGGCACTGTGCTGTGGCATGGTAAAAGTGGGGTAAGCAGTCAGTCACTGAGGGGCTTTCATTGCTCATTTTTCTGATGAGCATGATTGAGAGCCCAAAGCCACAAGCCAGGAGGGGCAAGAGCACTGGGCTGAGGCATCACCTTTTTTCTTCACAGGCTCCCATAAGCCTTCCTGGCATGTCTTGAGGAAGAAGATCCCTTATCCTTGTGAGTGTAGGCACAAAAGTCATGTGAGGAAAGCCCAACCACAGCCACTTTTGTGGGCACACCTGGGCTTCCACACTCCAGTGGCCTGTGAAACCCAAATGTAATTCCAGAGATGAGAATTTAAATTTGGTTCTAGAAACAAAGAGTTCAGCCCCGAGGCCAGAGCAGAAGTGGACATGTTAATTCCATGACACAAGGGCCAAATCAGAGAAATGGATTGACTGTTAAGCTGCACCCATGCAGTGTGTGTACTGACCCAAGCAGGTCCCATTCTCTTCCTGCCTCCAATTATTTTACCTACATCTTGTCATTTGTACCAGCTCTTTCTCTACCCCCCATATCCTATGGTTTTTGATGTTCCTCTGAAGACTGCATGACTAGAGTTAAGGGTCACAGCACTCTAGCCTACTCAGGTTGTGCCAGGAAGAGAGATCTCTCAACCTACCTTGACACTTAAGAGCCATGCATAAATAGTGCCAACTCTAAAAGGAGGGCTCTCACACCCTCAGACTGTCTTCTGCTCTCCATACCAAAAGATAAATTAGAATGACAAAGAAAATAAGACACAGACCTGGCAGTTCTGCCTTTTAAGGGCTGGCCTCAGCCAAGTCACCATGAATCACAATTTCAGGTTCTGCATCAGTGTGTCCCACCTTGGAAAATAGTGGAACTGGGGCACCAGAATATCATGATCCAATGACAGTCTGGAGAAGGGGCACCTCAGCAGCCTGTACAAACCCAGTCACACCTGTAAAAGAAACACACCCTACCAACTAAGAAGCCATCTCATTATCTTTGACAACCACATCAGCAATGTGCACACACAACGGGCCTTTAGTAAACTGTCAACTCAAGGATTTAAGAAAAATCAAACCATTTTGAATTTAGAGTCTCAGGAAGAAGAGCCTCCACTGCCTGAACCAGACTGTATGATGGCTGAAATGGATGAAACTGACAGTGTTAACTTGATTTGGGCATACCTGGAGACCTACCTTGTATTAAAAAAAAAAAAAAAAAACTTCTGAGTGTCCAGAGTTCCGAGTTAAAAAATCGAGTAGTGGCTGACCTGAAAATTATTCTTTATTTATGAGGAAGATCTCAGTACCAGGTCTGTTCCATCCTGTGGCATGGAATACAGGCCACACAAGGGACTGAGGCCACTCCTTTTTTGTTAAATAAATGCTGACAGGTGAAAAGTTGTTGAAAAAAGTGCTAAATAACAATGCTATACAAGCTGCATGCTTTCTGTAAGTGGGAATGGTTATCATGTTAAGCCCACTGACAGTGGACTCTTTTCCCCTCTTTTTAAGTCCCCAGTGAAACTCCATGATCTCATTCACTGGTTCTGAGTCTCTTCTTTGACACCTTGAACCTGGTGCCATTTCCATGGGAGTCAAATTTGATGCAACTTATCCTATATTAAGGAAGGATTTCAGACTCTGCTCAATGTGCCTCAAAGCTCACCGAGGCATCAGCTAAGAAGGATGCAGTTGTTCTCTTTACCACTCTCATTCAGGCCTCTTTTCCTTAGATGCACAATCAGCGGCATACCAGGAAAGATGAATAAGAAAAACATCATGGTCACAATCAAGATTAATGCCAGAATAAGCAGTGACCACTTGGAAATCAAAAGGGAGCGTTTTTCAATGCCCTCAAATTCTGTCATCAGCTTCTGGATTCAGTAATTGTTTTGAAGATCCATCCCACATCTAGAGGAACCATAGACCCTAAGAGGTAAACACCTACACTTAATCCTGGTTCAACAAAGCTTTCTCTTGACAAATATGATGTCTGTGATCATGAGCTTCTAAGCAATCTGGACAATGCACAACCTGAAAACCTATAAAAGGGAGATGAGTAGGTCTGAACGAAATAATTTTACACATTTTTTCTTGGGAAATTCAAAAAATTGTGATGGTGGAAAAACATACAGAAGAAGACAGCATACTAAAACTCCTCATCAGGTGACTTTTACCAGCAAATTTTTTTTTTTTTTTTTTTATACTTTAGGTTTTATGGTACATGTGCTCAATGTGCAGGTTAGTTACATATGTATACATGCACCATGCTGGTGTGCTGCACCCACTAACTCATCATCTAGCATTAGGTATATCTCCCAATGCTATCCCTCCCCCCTCCCCCCACCCCACAACAGTCCACGTATGTTTATTGCGGCATTATTCACAATAGCAAAGACTTGGAACCAACCCAAATGTCCAACAATGATAGACTGGATTAAGAAAAGGTGGCACGTATACACCATGGAATACTATGCAGCCATAAAAAATGATGAGTTCGTGTCTTTTGTAGGGACATGGATGAAATTGGAAATCATCATTCTCAGTAAACTATCGCAAGAACAAAAAACCAAACACCACATATTCTCACTCATAGGTGGGAATTGAACAATGAGAACACATGGGCACAGGAAGGGGAACACCACCAAGAGTTTTTAATCCCAGCTATCAGATCTCCAAATAAAAACCAGAAGTTACTTCGCTGCATCTATCCATGATTTATTGCACAATATTTTGTCTATCATAGTGAGGGGTCTTCACTGAGGATCTTCTCATTAAACATATAAAGATAAAGAAAGGAAAAGGTAAAATAGCAACTCCATGAAATCATAAGATAAAATGTAGAAATATTCATCTTCTCACATCAATTGAATTTTTGAACATATTTGAATGTGTATCTACCCATAAAGCTAATATATTCAAAATAAATCAAACATATGTCAAGTTAAAGCTTAAAAAAATTTTTTTGACTGGGCGCAGTGGCTCACACCTGTAATCCCCGCACTTTGGGGGGTCAAGGAGGGCAGATCATTGAGGTCAGGTGTTTGAAACCAGCTTGGCCAACATGGTGAAATCCCATCTCTACTAATAACACACACACACAAAAAAAAGCTGGCATCTGTAATCCCAGCTACTTTGGAGGTTGAGGTAGGAGAATCACTTGAAACCAAAAGGTGGAGGTTGCAGTGAGCTGAGATCACATCAGTGCACTCCAGCCTGAGTGACACAGCAAGACTCAAAATTTTATTTTTTAACGGCAAAAAGATTCACATATGGTCCAGACATTACTTGATGGAGTGGAGTGGGTGTGGCTCTGTCCTTGTAAAGTAGGAAGAGCAATCAGTGCCCTGGATTCTGTGTAGGGAACCCATTGGTACACAAATAAAGAGGCAATCAGGGCTTCAGCCTAGCAACACTGAGGCTTGCAGGGGTCTTTTGAAAGCAGTGGAAATGGCCCGTAAAACTGAATGCTAGAAGGGCTTGTAACAATAAAAGATCTGTCCAGGGATAACAGCAATCCTGATAGGAGCCCCTGACTATACCCTGCCTCAGCAAAATGTAGACAAAGAAAAAATAATTCAAGAGAAATAAAATTTAAAAATAAATTTAAAGTGATTGGAAAATAGGGCAAATAAAATAAACTGAAACAAAATAGAGAAACGTAAAGAAAAATATAACTAAGATTAGTGAAAATAAAATGAACATGAAGATAAACAATAAATACAAAATTGAGAAATAAAATAAGAAAATTTTAAGAATAAGTAGAAAAAAGTGAAAGTAAAAAAGAAATACCGAGAAAAAATAAAATAACAGAGAGATATGCATGGAAATAAATAAAAGAAACAAGAAATTGAATAAAATGTTACAAATGACAGAAATCTAGAATATTTGAAATTAAGAGACTGTAATAAAAAACAAAAAATAAAAAATGAAATAAAATTAAATTAATAGAAAAAACAAAAGTAAATAAAAAATAAAAAGAAACAAGATAAACACAAAGACAAATGTACAGAAAAATAAAAGATTAAAAAGAAAAATAAGATCTAGGAATAATCTGCAAAACATTTCATGCAACAATAGCGTAATACGTAATATTTCTAATATCATATAACTTATTTCCTAAGACAGGCAAACTTCTTAGCTAGCATGCAAGTTTTAGCATATTTAAACAAATGGTAATAAAAGAGTATTATTTCTGACTACAATAAAATATAACTGGAGGTTAGAAACCAAAAGAAAACTAGCATGTCTGCATATATATGAAAACTAGACAAATTATTCCGCACACTATTTTAAAAGAATTAGAACATGCATGTTTCTTTAGATGTTTACAGTATTCAAAATGATCTACAGATCAATGAGATCTCTTTCAAAAACCCAATGGTAGTTTTTCCAGAAGTACTAAAATATTCTGAAGTGTTGACATGAATATTTAGCTGTGTCACCCAGGCTAGAGTGCAGGGTCCTAATCATGGCTCACTGCCTGTAGCCTTGAGCTCTGAAGTTCAATTTTTCCTCCCACCTCTGCCTCACAAGTAGCTGGGCCTGCAGGTGCATGCCACCATGGTCAGCACGATTGGAGGGTTTTTGTAGAGACAGAGTTTAACCCTATTGCCAATGCTGGTCTCAAACTTTTGGACTCAAGCAATTCACCTGCCTTGACTTCCCAAAGTTCTGGGATCACAGGAGTGAGCCACAAAATATCACCCTATAATTTTTATAAACACTCAAAAACCACAAGTAGACAGACAACCTGGGAAAATATAATAAATTCAGGGGCACATATTTTTTATTTTAAAACATATTGCAAAGTTACAGTAATCAAACAGTGTGATGCTGGCAAAAAGACAGAAAAATAAATGTTGAAAGAGATAAGAGAAGCTAGAAAGAAGCCAACATGCATGTACTCAGCTTATCTTAAATGAGGGTTGCAAATCCTCATCTTGCAGAACATTTTCTTTCCATCAAAAATATTGGGTTCTGGTCACATGACTAGAAAATATCAAGTCAGGGACACTCTGAAGGGTGAGTAGAGTTGATTGGGTAAAATGGAAAAAAAGAAGAAGAAGAAAACTTTTAACAAAATGAGTTGGAGTCCTGTTTACAGGGCCCCACCTCCCAAATTGATGAACACCAAACCATCACAGAAAACTGAAGAGTCCAGGCTTCTCCTCCCTGCACAAGAGGTGAAATTTCCTTGTCTCCACTCTCTTCCCCAATTGTGCAGGTGGATATTACTGAGAGAAAATCAGTTGGAAAAAGGAAGGCTTTATCTGGAGCCAGCGGTCTGATTTTTCAGACTTCAGGCTATTTTAAACTTGAATGTGTGGTTTTTCCAAGGACCCTTGGCTCTTTTCTGACTCGCTATTTCCCACCTTTAAATGACTACATCTGATTGCCATTAGAATAAGGATAAGGATTAGGACAAAGAAACACTTTTAAGTGCTTCCTGCTGAGGCAGGGCACTTTTCTTGGAAAAATGGCAGTCAGATCTCACTAAGAGGCCTATCTAATTGTCCCCAGTGAAATGAGCCATAGTTCAAGGCTCTGGTTGAGTGACTTTTTGAACTTTGATAGGCTAAAATAAAAAGAATCAAACTGGGTTATTAAAAAACACGTATTGAAATGAAACAATGGGTAAATGGCAAGGTCAGCTCAAAATTTCCAAGGTCTTTTCCCAGTTTGCATAGAAAGAGGAAGGACAAAACCTCCAATGGAAAAAAAATAAATATTGTTTTGCCAGCATGTCAGGCTTCTGGGTTCTTTTGCCTTGAGTTCAATCCTAAGCAAACCAGTGTAAATTTTGGGAAATTAACTCTTCCAGGCTTTGAGGATGCATCTGAGGAAAGTGTCCCATAGTATGAAGACATGATTGCCTATCTGTAAATAGAGGACAGAGAAGAAAGAAAAAACAAAAACATTATTTTCAGAGAAGTCCCAAGGGTTTAGGTTGCATTGAAAAGGCATATAGACTGAAGATGAATGGCTGCTCATCTAGAAAGAGAGAAGCATTTGTCCCTGATTCCTTTCTCTTTCTTGCAAATTTCCAGGGTATGTTGAGAGATAGGAGAAAAAATCTTCTCTTTCCTGCTCCTGTTCTTGTATCCCCAAGTCCCAGTGAGTGTAACAAGGTCCATCCATGGATGTCAAAGCAGCTTTCACCCATTTTCAACAGAGAGAACTAGGGTGGTTGAAATGTCTGCTCTTACCCACATATGCCCTATCTACTCTGCTGTCAGTAGTTCTGGAGTTCATTAGACTTTATTTATGCCAATGATACTAGCATAATCTTTATCCATGAAACAGGGGGCTTGGCTTAATTGTCTGGAATCTGTCAGTCTCACCTGCACTGTGCCTTTTATCCTCCATTATCACCTACTTCTGGATTTCTCAGATCCAGTGTTATTTCCTAGGGCTTCAACCCAAACCTTGAAATTGAGGTTGGGACAAAAATGTGTCTCAGGGGATTGCATGGACTCCATATAATTAGCTGAATTTTTAGATGAAGCTGTAGGATTGAGTCCTCTTTCCACGAGGGAGAGAAAGAATGTCTTGTAACACACCCAGATAACCAGTGGCTCTAGTTATGCATGCTAAGATTTGGTTGGGCACACTGCTTATTCCCATAATAATGCAGAGTTTGCAGTATAATTGCCCAGAACTAGAATATTAATCCAGATTTTTACCACTTTCTTTTCATTTCTTCTGAGCTGCCATTGAATATCACTAATTGGTTTACAAGAATAAGCAGGTTTATTCTAAAATATAGGAAAAATGCAAATCTAATGAGTTTAGGATTTAATGACAAATATAAAATTAGTTTTGACAAATAATCTTTTCCATTCAGTTCTTTTTTTGTAGTTGTTAGAAACAAATAATGACAGAACTGAGTTCTTTGTGAAATAAACCTTAGTCATATGTTTGGGTTCATTATTTACATAAAGCACAGGAAGAAAAGTTATTCCTACATAGTTATTTTATGTTGGCTTTAATAGAACTCTTCCACAAGAAATTTCAGGGAGAACTTTCTGAAGTCAAACCCAGCCATGGTTTTGTACCATCAGTTGCTTATGAGTTGGGTGATCCCCTTCTCTTATGGACCCAAAATAAACTTGGAGCTCCTGGGCCTGTCCAAAGTGTCATTCTTTACTTTCCGCAGATCAGGAACCCTGCGCAAGGACTGTGTAGATAAGGTATAAGGCCAGTTTATCCAAGGGGCTATTATTGGCTCCGCAAGTTGAGCTTGACTGCTTAAAGGGAAGCAGAAGGTTTCAATCAAGGCCTTGATAAAATAACCAGTTTCTCTAACTGTGTCCTGTTGCAAATAAAATAGACTATTATTATACTGATTCAAACAGCTATATTGCCATAACTTAAGAACACTCATAACTATTTTTCAAATTCTGAAGAAGCCAGGAAGAGAGAGATGAACATGATTCAAATTTTCTTCACAGGAGTACACCTTACTCAAATATTAAAGGCTGTAAATAGCTCAAAATAAATTTCCTTGACTCTGGTAAACAATCTATGAGTCAGTAATGTTACAAGCAAAAGTAAGAAAGATTACTTCAGGTTTCTATCCATCCAGTCCATTCAGTTAACTCTTGTTTTGTTTAATATTCATAAACATTTTAGCTGTTCCTGAGTCCTGGTAGGTTTTTTCTGTATTCCTGTCACAGCTCCAAAGTTTTCAGAAGCCTGCATTCGTGAGCACCAGCCAAAGTTCTATAGCTGATTAAAAAACATTTTTTGAAAAAAATCAGAACCAGATGACAATTGTCTGTGTTTAACAAAACGTCCAGAGTAGTTACAGTCAGAAAGATGATTGACAAAAATTTTGGTTATGTCTATGGTTTATAATAACTTAACATAAAAGCCTTAATTGTGGTTGATAGCATATACTTCAGACATCAGAATTTTAGAAATTCCATACAATTTAGGAACATGTATTAGTATTATTCATGAAAATACCATCTAAAAATATTGAAAACCATTTTGGGAATTCCTTGTAACTAAATATGTCATATGATCCTGTAAAAAATCTCTCGTGGATACTCTAGGCACCCTCTTTAGCATTCAAAAACCAGGAAATAGGAAAGACAATTTTGTAACCAAAGTTTGATTTTGAGAAGGATATTACATGTTAGGAGTTTAAAATGCTTGATGTTATAAAATAAAATTCCAGATTACCATAAATTACTATTTAACCAAAATAATGACCTAGAAATAAAAAAAAAGTTTACATTCTTTAAAAATTTTGCTACAGTGGAGATTAGTGCCTTAAGAGTAACTTTTTGTGCTTTCATTCCAATGCTCAATTTCCAAAGAAAAAAAATATATACATACATATATATATAAAATATCTTTTTGAATTTAATTGATGTTTACACACGGAATTTCCTGGAAAGATTTATTTTTACAATTCTTCCATAACTTGTTTGAACTTTTAGCTTTATCATCTATAATTCAAAATGGTTGTTTGACCCTACGCAAGAATTTATATTTGCATGCCTTCTTATAATCTCTTATTAAAAACACATTTTACTGTCCTTACACATCTTGTCTGGAAATATACTTCCAGTGTTTTCAATTACATGTTACCATGGTAAATTTTAGCAATTTTAACTTTAATGTAAAACCAGGTAAATTGTTCTAATTATGTGCTAGAAGCAGCCATAACTAAGGGTGTGTTTAGTTCCATTTGTCCTTAGGCTTGACCAATTGTGAAGCAAAGTTGAACTGTTTTCAAAAACAAACAAAATAAAACAGTTATAACCTTAAAACATTTAGCAAACCTAGTACCTGACCTGCATAATTTAGTCCACCTACTCGTATATTGATGACATTTTTGTTTTACCATTAATCTTAAGGCTGTTTTTATTTCTCAAAGATTAAAGTCATGTGAACTAAAACATACACAGCTTTCATCTTTCCTTCAAAAACATTTGATCCAAGTGCTTATCATTTTTTCAGTAAATTTATTAGATCTCTTTTACATGCATACAGGCAGAAGAAAAACCCAGTACCTGTAAGATTTTTAATTTGCCAATTTCCTGATTGAATTACTGGCCTCTCATGCATCCATTTTTTTCTTTACTTGTTCCCCTTCCTTGAGATTTCCATGGATCCACCTCCTTTTCCCAGTGCACGTGTGGGCATTACTCAGAGAGAAACAGTCAGGAAATGGCCGATTTTATCTGAAATCAGCAGTTCAATTTATCAGCCTTCAGGCTGTTTTAGGCTTAAAGGTGGAGTTTTGGCCAGGACTCTTGAGTGTCTCCTGTCTCTGTTACTCAAAATGAGAAAAGGTCCGGTGGCTATCTCCTGTTGCTATCACTTATCATGATAAAAGAAGAGTTTCTTTAACAAATGAGGTAGAGAATGCTGAATATTCATACAAAAAATAATTTTTGAACCTTACGACAAGGATGAACTTAAAATGAAATAGGGCTTATTTTTATAGCTGTTGTAAATATTTTTTTCTTGAACTTTTCTTTCAGATGGCTCATTCTTAGCATGGAAACATGCTCCTAACTGTGTATGTGAATTTGGTATAATGCCACTTTACTGAATTTTTTTATTAATTCTCAAGATTTTTAGTGTATTATTTAGTTATACTATATAAAAAATCATATGATCTGTGATCAGAGACAATCTGACTTTCTCCTTTTTCATTTCGATGTCTTTTATTTCTTTCTCTTGCAAAATGGTCAGGCTGAGAATTCCAGTACTCTGTTGAATTAAAGTGGTAAAAGTAGACATCATTGTCTTGTTCCAGATCTTAAAGGAAAAACTTTCCTATTTTCCTGTTCAGTGTGATATCAGCTAATGAATTTCATATTTTGCCTTAATTCTTTTCAGCTAGATACCATCTATACCTAATTTGTTCTGTTGTTTTAATCACAAAGTTATGTTAGATTTTTTCCAAATACATTTTTTGCCTCTAGAATAAAAAGTAAAGCTGGCTAGCAGTAAAAACTCATAAAAAAGTAAACACTCTCTAAACTATAAATTATAAAACACTTATAAACAAAGTAAAACATGAAAAATTTGAGAGATATTTTTCTCATGAGTTATAAAACATATTGTTAAAGTGGCTTTGCCACTCAAGGGAATCTACAGATGCAATGCAAACTATAAGATGCCAAATGACATTTTTTTCATGAAATGGGAAAAACAGGCCAAAAATTAATAGAAAAGAAAAGAAAAACTCTCCAAATAGCCAAAGTAATCCTATGAGAAAAGAACAAAGCTAAAAGCATCAAAGTACCTGACTTTAAAATATCCTACAAAGCTATAACAAGCAAAACGTCATGATACTGGAATAGAAAACAGACACATAGACCAAAGTATGAGTGATCTCAATAATAAATTCAGAAACCTAGGGCCAAGTAATTTTTAAGTTGTTTAGAATACACATTTAAGAAACAACAATCATTTCAATGTATGGTGCTAGGAAAATTGATTATTTAAATGAATATAACTAGATGCCAGCTGTTATAAAAAATGTAAATAAGAACTCAAAAGCATAGGCAGCAAAAGCAAATGGAGGCAAGTGAATTTAACAGAATCTAAAAAAATTACATAGCAAAAATAAATTAACAGAGTAGAGACAACTTACAGTGTGGGAGGATATATTTGCAAGATATACATATGACAAGGGATAATCACACAAAATAGATAACAAACACAAAAGCAAAAACAACACAGAATTTAGTAATACATGAGAGACCTTAAGTGAAATTTCTCCAAAGGAGACATACAAATGGCCAAGTACATGCAAAGATGGACAACACTCTTATTTATTAGAAAAATGCAAATTAAAGCCACAAGAAGGTACCAAACTACTCCAGTTTAGATGGATATAATCAGAAATAATACACCAATACCTTCCTGCCACTTTCAAGAGGAGGTATTGTGACATACCTCTGGGCCTATTGTTTAGGTGATATGACTCTCCTCTTCTGCCTGGAAACTGCCCACAAGGGCCATTGTGCCATAGAGTTAGTCATAGCCCCAAAGTTATGGGATATTTCTGCCAGGAACTTGCCTAAAAAGAGAATATTGGAATACTTCTGCCTCAGCGTTTAGGTTATATGGCTGTCATGTCTGTTTCATTACCACAGAGTAAATTTTGACATATGCCTTGACACAGCTCACAGACATGATAATGACCCATATGCAGACCCCACAAATAGGAGTTAATTTGACTTTTGTAACTTGCTTTAGGAACACAAATGATGTCTTAGTTCTCTTTCTGGTAAAAAGGTCACAGAAGATTATAGCAGCCTCAGATATTTTATAAAGCCCATGACTTGTACAGAGAGTGTCTTAACAGAACCCAGAAGGATGAAATTGTAAGTTTCACATGCACACCCACCTTAAAGTAAGGACTGTCATATCTCATGTATGTGAAGCCAATTGTCACTCATGAAAACAGGACATGTGTGGTATTGCAAATCTCATCTCCGGTATATTCTACCAGTGTGAATGTGATACAAATATTTGCAAGCATCTGTGTGGTTTGACCCTCTAGATTGGTTTCAGCCCACATATGGGATTGTGATCTCTACCTGGGCCAACTTCTAGATGATATGACTCTCCTCCCTTGGGTGTTCTCTCAGGATTGTGACATATCACTGGATGTAAAACCCAGGTGATGTTACAACTTCTAGATGATGTGACCATCCTGCCTTTGCCATCCTCTAAGGATTGTGAAATATTACCAGATCTAACATGCAGGTGCTGTTACATTCTTGCCTGGGCCATTTCCACAGACATCGTTGTAACATATCACTGTGTCCACCACTTAGGAAATGTAACTCTCCTCTCTGGAAAGGACCCTGAACACAGCAGGTGGTAGTAATACATTGCTAGGCCCAGGCACACAAATGGCGGTACTCTTTTGCCAGGGCTATGTTTCAAACAGGGCATTGTGACATATCTTTTGGTATATGACTGAAGTGATGTGACTCAAAGCTTGGGCCTCACCCACATAAGGCATTATGGCGTAAAAGTTGAACCTACACCAAGGTGATGTAACTCTTTCACCTTGATTCTGTCCTAAGGGAGCCTTGCAACATATCTCAGGACCCAACACCTGGGTGATGTGGTCCTTCTACCTGGTTTCTGTCCATGTCTTTTACTATGACATATACCTAAAGAAGAATCTGGGTGATACGACTCTCCTTTTCTGCCTGAGTCCTGCCTAATGCGGACATTGGGACACATCTCTGAGGCCATAACCCAACTGATATGACCCTCTTTCCCTGCCTGGGCCTTTAAAATGGTGGAATTTTGTGACATATTGCTGAGCACAGCATTTAGGTCATGTGACCCTCCTGTTTTTATTTGAACCGTGCCCACAAAGAAAAATTTTGATGTTTTGCACACAGAGGATGTTACACTTCTGCTACGACACTGAATCAACAGGGAATTATTGCACACTGGTGGGCACAGCACACTGATGATGCTACTGTCCTGCCTGTGCCAGAGCGACAGAGAGTATTTTGACATCTCTTCATCCCATTCTGTAGGTGTTTTAGCTCTTATCCCTTGGCTAACTTTTCCTACATGTGAAACTGAGTCACACTGTTGGATCCAGCACCCAGTTAATGTCCATTTGGCCACCTTCAAACCGCACTGAGATGGAAACTCGGCTTTTGTGCAGTCCAGCAGTACAGAGAAACAGCAACCCAAAGTCTTGGGTTGGGGTTGCTTGTGCCCAGAGACCACAGCATACCACCTCCTCCGGTATCCTAGTGTGGGAAGGAGGATCAGAACACATGTGCGTCAAGCACCCAGTGCCCAGCAATCACTACCACAGGCAGCAGGGAGATGAGGCAGAAAGGGTGATTAAAGTAGCAGTTGGAATGTGTGTGTGTGCAGAAAAGCTACTAACCCTCTTATTTCAACCACAGTTAGCTCACTGCAAGCAACAGAAATCCACTCTGGGCCACCTAAGCCAAAAGGAAGATAAACTGAAGAACCAGAACACAGAAAGGGAAGAAGGGGGATGGTAGCAGAAGTTACTTTGAGGGAGAGATGAATCTTTTCCAAACATTTTATCTCTGCCTGTTACTTAATCAAGATTGGGTTCTTTGGGAAGAGGGTACGACTAGCCAGGGGAGACCAGGATACCATGAGTGGTAGCTTCCAGGCATCTGTCTACCAACACATGGGAAGGAAGCATGCTCCTCAAAGAAAGCCAGGATGCTGGCACCAGAAAAAGGGTGAAGGATGCTGAGCATGGAGAGGACAGAGATGTCTCTTCTCTCTCTGGGACTGTATCTTGTCACCTGTAAAATGGGGAAAACTGGCTACATTGTGAAAATTTAATGAGATAAAACAGCACAGTGTGGCTTATGGGAAGTCCCTAATATATAATAATTTTAAATAATTGTAGCTAAATAATTTTAGCTTATCATCTTAATTTTTGATTCAGCTCTCTCTGAATTTTACATCCTAGCACAGATCAATGATCTTGCAAGTCCAACCACACCATTTTGCAGTTCTGAACCTCTGCCTAAAGAAAGTAGTGGATCTTTATACGTTTGACACATCCGTTCCCTCTAGAGTAATAAAAAATAAACCTAGTTTTGCATAAGTCTTTTTCTGTAGGCTGGGTCTCTGGAGGAAGTGAATTCCATGGACAATCCATCTGAAGTCAAGGTTAATAGGGCCATGATATTAAAGATGTGGTATTAAAGATCTCCCTCTGGTACTGCATTCTTTATCATGCATGCCCAGTTGCCCACTAAGGAAGATATTGCAGCCAGAGCAATTTTATCCCAAAAGCATGTCATTTTGTTTTTATTCCCACTGAGAAGCACATACCTCTTTAAAAAATAAATGAAATAAATAAATAGATGATAAATAAATAAACAAAAAAGAAAGAAAGTGACTATTGGTAAAAGTTACATTTTGCCCACACACTTTTCAACTCTTGGGATTTTATATTCCAGTCTGGATATGGGCACTAACCAAGACTTTGCCAAATTACATGTTTTTGCTTAGTTTTGACATCTTCTTTCCATCAAACTAGATATTTCTGTGGCTTTGCAATTTTTCTGCACCAAAATCATGAAATTTGACCAGTTACTTACTGATAGAGTTATGGAAAGATGAAGCTGTGGCAGATTACAAGTTTCAAAATCCATCTCTGGTTAATTTGTTTGAAATAATTGACTATAGGATATGGTAGATATCAATTATATGACAAACATTTTAGGTTTTGTTTAATGTTAAAATTAAAGTGATAATGCTGGCCTTAGCATATTAATTAATGACTTTGGTTTTCATCCTAAGAACAAAGGGAACACATTAATCTTTGGCAGAAGATAAAGTGACCAGATTTGTGTTTTAACAGGTCTCTGTAGCTATTGAAAATGGACTGGAGAAGATGAGTTGGAGTAAGAAGAGACTAACAGAATCAGATAAAAATGTGCCATGTTACTATGAGCAGGAGATGAGGCAGCCTCAACCAATATGGTACAGAGAGAAGAAAATCGCTTGAGAGAATGGATTAAACTGGGTGGTTAGCACTGATAGAGCTGAATCAAAAATGAAGGTAGTAAGCTAAATAATTTTACACACAAAAAGGCAGAGTTGAATTCACAATTAGTCTCTTCAGACTGAATATTACAGTCAAATTATAACAATTGGTGTTGCAGTCACTTCCTTTGTGTTTGTACCCAAGGTTAAGAATGTCAGCATCCAGATGCCCAAATTCTTAATGTTTTTAGATGATAAAGTTTATTCAAGGTAGACTATCTGTGTTGAATAATTTAGCCTTCTACAAATTTCAAGAAAATATCTGTTGTCCTTCTCCACCACAGACACACTTTAATTGAACATTAAGCATATTTATTAGAGAAACATTCTCTTTGTGCTTTTTCTCCCAAGATAGATGATGGTCTTATTCAGAGTTATAAGTGTCAGAATAAAGAATGCCCATGAGGTTGAATTGCACGGTGTTACAGTAAAGTGAAATAAACATTCTCAAAAACATGATTATGTCTTACAAACAAACAAAAACCAACAAACCACTTTCTGTCAAGGAATTATGCCTTTGGGACAGAAACTTTCCTTTAAATTTGAACAGCTGCATGCAGATAAAGAATATGAAAAAGGTTCAACACACCGATTATGAAAACACGACTACACTTTAAGAGGACACAGACATTTTCACATCCCTCTTAAATCTCAGAAGTTCTAGACCGAGACAGGAATGAGTGCTTTTGTTGCTAAAATCACTCTGATTTGCTTCTTGTTAAACAATTCACTCAGCAACATTACAGATTAGCACACACAAAAAAATTCTTTGTAGGTGAAAAATTGTTTGGAAAAGGACACCTTATTAACCACGCTATCTACTTACAAATAAAAGCCGATTTTTGGCTCTAATCAATGAAAAGAAGTGTATTTGGAGGATATCTGGGGCTTACTAACTTGATTTTAGGCTAGGGGGTCCCAGAACCAGGGAGCTCCTGAAGAGGGCCATGTCATAGGAACTACCCGATCTGAGCTTCTCCTCAGTCTGAGAGGTACCATGGCCACTGCTTGCCTCATGTTTACAGGACTCAGATTCTTCAGGGAAAGTTGAGCCCAAGTGGTAGAGTCTTCTTCCCCAGCTGTGTTCTCACCTCCCAAAGCCCCACACAATGGAAAATCCCTCAGGAGGAGGCAGTCACAGAGAGAAGTGGAGGCCAGGAGGCCTCCAAATGATCAATGTCATACGGGGCTCCTGTCCACTCTACGGCCCCCTCTCAAGTTGTTCTTTCCTAGGTTCCTTCTTAAATTTGATAGATTTATCCAAAACAGGTATGAATTCAGTTCCTACCAATTTAATATTACAAGAACTCACCCAGGGAAAGGAACGGAGTTTATCAGTAATGTTGAAAAAGGAAAAGGAAGTTTTTAATAAATAAAAGGTATCAATAAAATGGAAGACTGTTTAACTACTTAATTAATTGTTTGGTGACCCAGATGACTTTAATGATAGTCAAACCATCTAAGTAGGTGAGCTACTGGGGCTGAAATTTTGGCTTTCTCTCTCTCTCTGTCTCTTTTACTTTTTTTTTTTTTTTTAGAGAGGGTCTTGCTCTGTCATCCAGGCTGGAGTGCAGTGACGTGATCAAAGCTCACTGCAGCCTCCAAATCTCAGGCTCCAGCAATCCGCTCATCTCAGCCTCTCACATAGTCGGGACTGCAGGTACATGCCACCTTATCTGCAATTTTTTAATTTTTAACTTTTGTAGAGACAGGGGCTCGTTATGTTGTCCTGGCTCAAACTTCTAGCCTCAAGGTATCTTTCCATCAAAGCCACCCATAGTGCTGGGATTACTGGCATGAGCCCCTGTGCCTAGCCTTTCTTTGTTAAAATTTGCCTCTAAGTGGCAGCCCTTGAAATGTATTTCTAAACTGCTGTGAACAATTAAGTTTGATTAAAAAAAAAAAAAAGTAAGAAGGAACCCGATTATTCAGACCTTGCACTAATTCAGGCTTTCCTTCCTACCAACCAGCCCCTTTTAAGATGGTCTCATGAGTGCGCATCTTCATCAATGTTTCAACAAAAATGACTACCTACATCTGCACAACAGTTTTCAAAATATTTTCAGGTTGTAATGCTCTTATCTGGCCCCACCCACATCCTGCTGGTTGGTCCATTTTACAGAGAGCCAATTGGTCTGTTTTACAGAGAGCTGATTGGTCCATTTTGACAGGGTGCTGATTGGTGGGTTTACAATCCCTGAGCTAGACAAAAAAGATCTCCACATCCCCACCAGATTAGCTAGATACAGAGTGTCAATTGGTGTATTTACAAACCCTGAGCTAGACACAGAGTGCTGATTGGTGCATTTACAAACCTTGAGCTTGATAGAGTGCTGACTGGTACCTTCACAATCCCTTAGCTAGACATAAAGATTCTCCAAGTCCCCACCAGATTAGCTAGAAACAGAGCTCTCATTAGTGCATTTACAAACCTTGAGCTAGACACAGAGTGTCGATGGGTGCATTCACAATCCCTTAGCTCCACATAAAGATTCTCCAAATCCCCACCAGATTAGCTAGATACAGAGTGCCAACTGGTGCATCCACAAACAAACCCTGAGCTAGACACAGGGTGCTGACTGGTGTGTTCACAAGCCTTGAGCTAGACACAGACTGCTGATTGGTGCACTCACAATCCCTTAGCTAGACACAAAGGTTCTCCAAGTCCCAACTAGACTCAGGAAACCAGCTGGCCTCACCCAGTGGATCTCACACTGGGGCCAGAGGTGGAGCTGCCCACCAGTCCCTCACTATGCACCCACACTCCTCAGCCCTTGGGTGGTTGATGGGACCGGGCTCCATGGAGTAGGGAGTGGTGCTCGTCGGGGGTCTCAGGCCATGCAGGAGCCCATGTCAGTGGGGGGAGACCCAGGCATGGTGGGCTGCAGTCACAAGCCCTGCCCCATGGGGAGACAGCTAAGGCCCAGTGAGAAATCGAGCACAGCGCCGGTGGGTCAGCACTGTTGTGGGACCTGGTGCACCCTCCATAGCTGCTGGCCTGGGTACTAAGTCCCTCACTGCCCGGGGCTGGCAGGGCTGGCCGGCCACTCCAAGTGCGGGGAACACCAAGTCCACACCCACACAGAACTCTAGCTGGCCCACAAGCACTGCATGCAGCCCTGGTTCCCGCCCATGCCTCTCCCTGCACACCTCCCTGCAAGCCAAGTGAGCCAGCTCCAGCCTTGGCCAGCCCAGAGAAGGGCACCAATGTTGCAGTGGCAGGCTGAAGAGCTCCTCAAGCATGGCCAGAATGGGCACCAAGGCCGAGGAGGCACCAAGAGTGAGTGAGGGCTGCGAGGGCTGCCAGCATGCTGTCACCTCTCAATCCACCCTCTAAACAGACACCCCAACTGCTGTTGGGAATTTGTCTGATGACCGCTCTAGGTACTTCCTGCTGCATAGGGGCAATGAAGGGGCCCTGCAGTTGTAGTGTCCTCTAGAGAGGAGTTCTCTAGGCCAGTAAAAGTGCCAGCGGGTCAGTCCAGGGGTCCTTAGTAGAAGTTGTTGAACTCATTTGAGGTTCCATTTGTAAGGCCATCTGTAGCTTGATGTCCTCAATTCTAGAGGAAATAAATTTGACAAGGTTAAAAATACAGGGCCCAAAGATGAGTAACAGCAAGATGGCTTCCATGGGACCTAGAAAGGGGAGAAGCCATGTTGCCCAACTCCAGAGGTTGGTGTAAGAGTTTCAAAGGCGTTGTCTGATTTCAGAAGCCTTTTCCTGTAAATGCCAGGCAGCATCTCATACTATCCCTGACTGGTTAGTGTAAAAACAACACTCTTCCCCTAAGAAGGTGCAGAGTTTTCCTTTCTCAGCAGTGAGGAGGTCTAGGCCTCAGCAGTTTTGGAGAGTTGCTGTTGCCAAAGAGTCCATTTGGGATTCTAAAGTAAGAATAGATTTCATATAAGGTGTAAGGAAGGGATCCAGTTTCACCTTTCTACATATGGCTAGCCAGCTTTCCCAGCACCATTTATTAAATAGGGAATCCTTTCCCCATTGCTTGTTTTTCTCAGGTTTTTCAAAGATCAGATAGTTGTAGATATGTGGCATTATTTCTGAGGGCTCTGTTCCGTTTCATTGATCTATATCTGTGATTTGGTACCAGTACCATGCTGTTTTGGTTACTGTAGCCTTGTAGTATACTTTGAAGTCAGGTAGCATGATGCCTCCAGCTTCGTTCTTTTGGCTTAGGATTGATTTGGCGATGTGGGCTGTTTTTTGGTTCCATATGAACTTTAAAGTAGTTTTTTCCAATTCTGTGAAGAAAGTCATTGGTAGCTTGATGGGGATGCCATTGAATCTGTAAATTACCTTGGGCAATATGGCCATTTTCATGATGTTGGTTTTTCCTACCCATGAGCATGGAATGTTCTTGCATTTGCTTCTATCCTCTTATTTCATTGAGCAGTGGTTTATAGTTCTCCTTGAAGAGGTCCCTCACGTCCCTGGTAAGTTGGATTCCCAAATATTTTATTCTCTTTGAAGCAACTGAGAATGGGAGTTCACTCATGATTTGGCTCTCTGTTTGTCTGTTATTGGTGTATAAGAATGCTTGTGATTTTTGTACATTGATTTTGTATCCCGAGACTTTGCTGAAGTTGCTTATCAGCTTAAGGAGATTTTGGGCTGAGACAGCGGGGATTTCTAGATATACAATCATGTCATCTGCAAACAGGGACAATTTGATTTCCTGTTTTCCTAATTAAATACCTTTTATTTCCTTCTCCTGCCTAATTGCCCTAGCCTGAACTTCCAACACTATGTTGAATAGGAGTGGTGAGAGAGGGCATCCCTGTCTTGTGCCAGTTTTCAAAGGGAATGCTTCCAGTTTTTGCCCATTCAGTATGACACTGGCTGTGGGTTTGTCATAGATAGCTCTTATTATTTTGAGATACGTCCCATCAATACCTAATTTATTGAGAGTTTTTAGCATGAAGGGTTGTTCAATTTTGTCAAATGTCTTTTCTACATATATTGAGATAATAATGCACTTTTTGTCTTTGGTTCTGTTTATATGCTGGATTAAAAATTAATTCAAGATGGATTAAAGACTTAAATGTTAAACCTAAAACCATAGAAACCTTAGAAGAAAACCTAGGCATTACCATTCAGGACATAGGCATGGGCAAGGACTTCATGTCTAAAACACCAAAAGCAATGGCAACAAATGCCAAAATTGACAAATGGGATCTAATTAAACTTAACAGCTTCTGCACAGCAAAAGAAACTACCATCAGAGTGAACAGACAACCTACAAAATGGGAGAAAATTTTCACAACCTACTCATCTGACAAAGGGCTAACATTCAGAATCTACAATGAACTCGAACAAATTTACAAGAAAAAAGCAAACAACCCCATCAAAAAGGGGGCAAAGGACATGAACAGACACTTCTCAAAAGAAGACATTTATGCAGCCAAAAGACAAATGAAAAAATGCTCATCATTCCTGGTCATCAGAGAAATGCAAATCAAAACCAAAGTGAGATACCATCTCACACCAGTTAGAGTGGCAATCATTAAAAAGTCAGGAAACAACAGGTGCTGGAGAGGATGTGGAGAAATAGGAACAATTTTACAGTGTTGGTGGGACTGTAAACTAGTTCAACCATGTGGAAGTCAGTGTGGCGATTCCTCAGGGATCTAGAACTAGAAATACCATTTGACCCAGCCATCCCATTACTGGGTATATACCCAAAGGACTATAAATCATGCTGCTATAAAGACACATGCACACGTATGTTTATTGCGGCACTATTCACAATAGCAAAGACTTGGAACCAACCCAAATGTCCAACAATGATAGACTGCATTAAGAAAATGTGGCACATATACACCATGGAATACTGTGCAGCCATAAAGAATGATGAGTTCGTGTCTTTGGAGGGACATGGATGAAATTGGACATCATCATTCTCAGTAAACTATGGCAAGGACAAAACACCAAACACCACATATTCTCACTCATAGATGGGAACAGAACAATGAGAACACATGGACACAGGAAGGGGAACATCACACTCTGGGGACTGTTGTGGGGTTGGGGGAGGGGGGAGGGGAGAGGGATTGTATTAGGAGATATACCTAATGCTAAATGAGGAGTTAATGGGTGCAGCACACCAGCATGGCACATGTATACATATGTAACTAACCTGCACATTGTGCACATGTACCCTAAAACTTACAGTATAATAATAATAAAAAATTTAAAAAATATAGAAAAAGAAAATATGGGAAATAAAGAATATGTTTTTCTGCTTCAAAAAAAATAAGAATAGATTTCGTTATTTCTTGCAAACTGTCTGAGAAATCCTTTGAGAGTGTGTGGTAGTAGGATAACGAAGTAGATAAACTGGATATTCCAGTTCCTGTAGCAGTAGCCATTCTTAACCCTATAAGTAGGGGTATCAGTGGTATGGCTCTGCACTGACAGACCTGAGCTTTGAGGGGTACCGATAAGGTCTGATTTCCTGGGGCAATGTTAATGTTGCGACTTAGAAAGACTAAAGTGCACGTGCCTGTCAAGTTAGTGGGGAGGCAGATATAGGTCATTGTTCCACATAAGAAGAATATGCCTTGTCTGGGTAGACAGAACTTTGCTCTGGCTTTTAAAGGAATAGAGTACACTGCTTTTTTCTTTACTATTTCTTTCTCTCTCTTTCTCTCTTTGACTCCTTCTTTGTCTCTTCCCCTCTTTTTAAGTCCCTCTTTGACTTTCTGTGTCTGTCCTTCTTTCTCTCTAACTCCTTCTCTTTGTCTCTCTGCTTCTTCCTCTCTCTCTCTCTTTCTCTGACTTTCTTTTTCTCTCCTTCTTGATGGTCATTCCCTACCTCTGCCAGTTGCTTATGCTGCTGTTCTCCCCTCTTCTTCCCATTTTGATGGCTGTGGCCGTGTAAGAGTGCCACCTCCTTGTGTTTTTGCATTGCATATAATAACTCCATGATTTCCTTGTGGTATTTAATGGGGGTTCCCCCAGAGGTTAGGAAATCCCTCTCTCCATATTGCAGCATGGGCATGCAGGATTAGATAAGCATATTTACTATCTGTATACACATTTATTCTTTTTCCCTTTCCCAATTCTAAGGCTTGGTTAAGTGCCACCAGTTCTGCTAACTGGGCATTGGTCCCCAGGGAAAGAGGCTTACTTTCAAGTATGGATACATCACTAACTATGGCATAACCAGCCCTTCATATCCCATTCTCCACAAATGAACTTCCATCAGTATGTAGGTTAAGGTCAGGATTAGTTAAGGGGACTTCTAAGAGATCATCTCAGGTGGCATAAATCTGGACTACAATTTGTTGGCAGTCATGCTCGATTGGTTCCCCGTCCTCTGGGAGAAAAGTGTCAGGGTTGAGTGCCATGCACATGTGTATTTGAAGCACCAGTCCCTCAAGGAGTAGCACCTGGTATCTAAGTAGGTTGTTCTCTGGTAACCACAGACTTCCTTTGGCACCTAGTATACCATTTACATCATGAGTAGTCCAGACACTGAGATCCTTTCCTTGTATTATTTTGATAGCCTCTGACACTAAGATAGCCACTGCTGCAACTACCCTCAAGCAGTGAGGGCAGCCTTTTGCTACTACATCAATTTCCTTACTTAGGTATTCCACTGGTTGTGGGGTGGTCCCACGAGTCTCAGTAAGGACTCCAAGAGCTATCCCGGCTCTCTCTGTAAAGTATAAAGAGAAGTTTTTTCCGGTGGGAAGGCTTAAAGCTGGAGTTTGTACTAGGGCATGCTTTAAGGATTTGAAGGCTGTTTCTGCCTCTGGTTCCCATTCTATTAGATGAGCATTTGCCTTCTGGGTTTCCTTGATTAGAGTATAGAGGGGCCTGGCTATTTTATTGCATCTGGGGATCCATAGTCAGCAAAAGCCGGTAATTCCAAGGAACCCCGGCAAATGTTTTAATGTTTTAGGGTGAGGATAAGCCATTATAGGCTGTATCCATTCCTTGCTGAGGGCCCTGGTCCCTCTGGCTAAGATTAGGTCTGGATATTTGACCTGATGTAGGCAAAGCTGGGCCTTCATCCTAGACACCTTGTACCCTTGATTAGCTAGAAAGTTCAAGAGATCTAGAGTAGCCTGCTGGCATGAGGCTTCCAAACCCATAGCCAAAATAAATCATCCACATACCAAAGGACCAGAGTGCCTGGACTTGAGAAGTGGCCTAGGTCTTGGGCCAGTGCCTGATCAAACAGGTGAGGGCTATCCCTAAACCCTTGGGGCAAGACCGTCCATGTTAAGTTGGGACATGTGGTCTGTGGAATCCTCAAAGGCAAAGAGAAACTGGGAGTCAGAGCACAGGAGAATACAGAAGAAGGCATCCTTGAGGTCCAGAACCATGAAACATTCTGCTCCCCCTGGTATTTGAGAGCTGGGTATAGGGGTTGGGTACAACTGGATATAGAGGAATTACTGCCTCATTGATGAGTCTAAGATCTTACACTAGTCTCCACTGACTGTTCGGTTTTTGTACTCCTAGAATTGGGGTGTTGCAGGGATGGCCACATTTCCTTACTGAGCCTTGAGCTTTCAAATGTTTCAAATATTCTGTAATCCTTTATTAGTGTCAGGCCCTAAGGGATATTGTCTTTGATAAGGAAAAGTGGTGGGATCTTTCAACCTGATTTGGACTGTGTGGGCATTTTTTGCCCTTCCAAATTGTCCTTCCACACCCAGACTTCAGGGTTGATTCCCTCCTCAAGTAGGGGACAACAAATGGATAACTTGTTCCCCATATTCATGTAGATAATAGCTCCAGCCTTGGCTAATATATCCCTCCCTTATAAGGGTGTGGGACTTTCAGGCATAACAAGAAAGGCATGTGAAAAGAGTAAAGTCTCCCAATTCCAACTCAGGAGATGGGAGAAATACTTGTTAACAGGCTGTCCCAGCATTCCTTGGATGGTAATGGACCTTGAGGACAGTCATCCAGAACAGGAGATTAACACTGAGAAGGCCGTGCCAGTGTCCAGGAGTCAGTCAATTTCTGGGCCCTCAATAGTTAAACATACCCGGGGCTCAGTGAGGGTGATGATGAGCTGGCGCTTGCCCTAGGCACCCTCAATCCTGTTGTTGGATCATCTGGTTGGGGGCTTATGACCCGGGAAACTTTTGTCCTCTGGGGCAGTGCACCTTCCAGGGATTGCCTCGGCATAGTGGACATGGATGAGGGGGCAGCTTGTTTCTCACTGGACAATCTTTTTTAAAGTGTCCTAGCAAGCCACACTGATAACAAGCCCTACTGGTGACTGACCTGCTCCATTTTCTGTCCTCTCTGAACCACCAAGGTTTGTTTATCTCAGGGCCAGGACTAAGGCTGCAGCTGCTCTCTGATCTCGCTTTTCCTTTTGGGCCTGTTCCTCTTGGTCCCTATTATAGAACAACGAGGTTGCCAGGTTTCATAGTGCCTCTAGATTTTGTTCAGGGCCCAGGACTTGCTTTTGGAGCTTTCTCCTGATATGTGTGGCTGATTGGGTAATAAATTTATCTTTTAGAATCAATTGACCCTTGAGGGATTCAGGTGAGAGGGGAGTATATATTCTTAAGGCCTCTCATAGCCGCTAGAGGAAGGCAAAAGTATTTTCTTCCCTTCCCTGAGTTATGGTGGACATCACTGAATAATTCATGGGTTTTTTTTCTAATTCTCCTTAGTCCCTCTAGAACACAGGTCAGCAGATGTTTACGACTCCAGTCCCCATGATCTGAGTCAAGGTCCCAGTGGTGATCCATACTGGGGATGGCTTGCTGACCGGTAGGGAATTTGTTCCTTTCTTCGGCTGTCATTCTGTCATTTACTGACTAAGATACCAGGTATCTCCAAACTCTCAGGCTGCAGCTAAAGCCACATTGTTTTCATTAAAGGCCAGGGTTTGATCTAAGGGTAGCATGACATCTCTTCAAGCAAGGTCAAAGGTTTGCCCTAGATCCTGTAGGACATCTATGTACCTATCAGGATCATCTGAAAACTTCCCCAGGTCTGCCCTGATCTGCTTTAAATCAGAGAGGGAGAAGGGGACATGCACCCAGGTTTGGCCAAATTTCCCTCCCCCTACAGCTTGAAGGGGACATAACCGATAGCCCGGAGGGGTGTGTGGTCCTTTGGAGAGTTATTTGCTTATTTCCTTCTGGGCAGGGGAGATTAGAGGAGGATTATCACTAATAGGAAGGGGAGCTATAGGGAGGCTAGGATATGGGGGTAAGCTGAGAGGTCCTCCTGTGGGATGTAAATTGTAAGCTTTGCATAGTTGTGTATTCTCCCTCAATGAAAACAAAGCTTGGGCATAAGGTATTTCACGCCTTCCCTCTTACAGAAAAGGTCAAGCTACAGGATAGTACTGTAATTTCTATTTCCCCCAGGTGGCCATTTTTCCCCATCAGACAGAGAATATTGGGGCCAAGCCATAGTGCAGAAAAACATGAGCCAACTCTTTTTCAGGGTTTATGGGTTAAATTGGTCCCAATGACTTAGGATGCATTTCAAGGGTGAGCCTGTTGATGCCTGAGTGTTTCCCACCTGAAAGACAAAACCTCCTGTGGCTTTGGCTTGTTTTGTTTCACTCCCTGCCCTAGAACCAACAACGGTCCCTGGACCCTGCTGATCAGAATACTTGCACTCACCAACGCAGCAGCAGAAACCACCCCTGCCCAAGAACCCACAATGCTCCCTGGACCCTGCTGGTCAGAATACTTGTGCTCACCAATGCAGCAGCAGAAACACTAGTTTTCCTCCCAGACCACATGGAGGACTGAGGAAGGTTGGTCCTTACCAATGCATTCCCAAAAACCTGCACCATTGCCTGTCCTCCTAGACCACAAAGAGGACTGACTGAGAAAAATCGGATTTAGTGGCCCCTACCAACACATTCTCAAAAACCTGTTAGAGTCCTAAGCATTCACCTGTTGGCATTGGGACTTTACCCCTGTCCTATAAAGATGTTATGCCCGAAAAATGAAGTGGAGGGCCATACTCTGAGGGAGGGAGGGGATCTCCAGGGTTGGAAGAGTGACACCTTTTGTCCTCACTTACATGAATAGGAAGGATACAACTTCTGAGGCTCCTCATATCCTAGCTTCAGGAATAGCTTTGGTTAGGCCTATTAGTCTGAGAAAGGATCCTAAAATTCCAGGTAGTTCCCACTATGATGGGGCTTTGGGCAAAAATTATGTCTTTCCAATTGGTGAGCCTGGGTGCCTAAAGAAAGTAACAGAGTCCTGGAGTTTATATAGAAGTCATTCTTATAGGAGAAACTAGAAAATCACCAGAGACAGGTAACAATTTTTAGAAGCAGGACTAACCTCAGAGAAGAGAGGCAAGAGGAAGTTTGTGTGGCAAGCATTTGGACCCAGGGGGCAAGGGTCAGGATAGATAAGATAGATGGGTGAGTCTCGCTTGGGTGACATGCCTTTGAGAGTTCCGCTTATGGCTGCAGGGTCAACCAACGTGTTGTCAGGACCCCAGAGCTGCGTGGCTTTCCTCTCTGTTGACCCTTGGCTCAGCCCAGAAGTACAGGAACAGCAGAAGCTTGTTCTAGGCAGACCAACACTCCCAACTCCAAAGAGTTGGGGGTTGCTAGAGAGCCCTTTTCCAGAAAGCCTGACACCCGTGTGTTTAGTCTGGTGGCCACACTAGTCGCTTTTGGCTGGCCGACAGATGCCTGGTATTTAGCCCCTGAATTCTAAGGAAAATAGGACAGAATAGCAAGCAAAAGGTGTCCGATGGTAGTCACTGCTTGGTGACAGGCAATAGTCCCTTGGTGGTCGCCAAAATGTGTCTGGAATTGGTGGGTTCTTGGTCTCACTGACTTCAAGAATGAAGTTCTGGACACTGGCGGTGAGTGTTACAGCTCATAAAGGCAGCATGTCCGGAGTTTTTTCCTTCTGATGTTCAGATGTATTCGGAGTTTCTTCCTTCTGGTGTATTCTTGGTCTCGCTGGCTGAGGAGTGAAGCTGCAGACTTTTGCGGTGAGTGTTACAGCTCTTAAGGCAGCATGTCTGGAGTTGTTCTTTCCTCCTGGTGGGTTCGTGGTCTCGCTGGCTTCAGGAGTGAAGCTGCAGACCTTTGCAGTGAGTGTTACAGCTCATAAAGGCAGTGTGGACCCAAAGAGTGAGCAGTAGCAAGATTTATTGCAAAGAGCAAAAGAACAAAGCTTCCACAGTGTGGAAGGGGACCCGATCAGGTTGCCACTGCAGGCTCAGGCAGCCTACTTTTATTCTCTTATCTGGCCCCACCCACATCCTGCTGATTGGTCCATTTTAGAGAGAGCCGATTGGTCTGTTTTACAGAGAGCTGATTGGTCTGTTTTGACAGGTAATTGGTGCATTTACAATCCCTGATTGGTGGGTTTACAATCCCTGAGCTAGACACAAACCTTCTCCACCTCCCCACTAGGTTAGCTAGATATGGAGTGTCGATTGGTGTATTTGAAAACCCTGAGTTAGACACAGAGTGCTGATTGGTGTATTTACAAACCTTCAGCTAGATACAGAGTGCCTACCGGTGCATTCACAATCTCTTAGCTAGACATAAGGATTCTCCAAGTCCCCAACAGATTAGCTAGACACAGAGCTCTGATTGGTGCATTTACAAACCTTGAGCTAGACACGGAGTGCCCACTGGTGCATTCACAATCCCTTAGCTCCACATAAAGATTCTCCAAGTCCCCACCAGATTAGCTAGATACAGAGTGCCTGTTGGTGCATCCACAAACCCTGAGCTAGACACAGGGTGCTGATTGGTGTGTTCACAAACCTTGAGATAGACATAGACAGCTGATTGGTGCACCCACAATCCCTTGGCTAGACACAAAAGTTCTCCAAGTCCCCACTAGACTCAGGAGCCCAGCTGGCCTCACCCAGTGGATTTCACACCAGGAGGCAGGTGGAGTGCCCGCCAGTCCTCCACCATGTGCCTGCACTCCTCAGCCATTGGGCTGTCAATGGGACCCGGTGCCATGGAACAGGAGGCGGGGCTCATCTCAAGGCTCAGGCCAGGCAGGAACCCATGGTGGGGAGGGGGGGAATGCAGGGGTGGGAGCCATTGCAGGGGGATGGGTCTGTGGGGACAGCGGCTTGGGGGGCGGCTTGGGGGGAAACTGGGGTGGCAGGTGGGGTAGGGACCCCAGGGCAGGTGGGGGTAGGAGCCGGGAGACTCAGTCAGGGCGTGCTGCAGGTCTGGAGCCCTGCCCCGCAGGGAGGAAGCTAAGTCCAGGCAAGAAATCCAGGGCAGTGCCGGTGGGCCAGCACTGCTGGGGGACCCGATGCCCCCTCACAGCTGCTGGCCTGGGTGCTAAGCCCCTCACTGCCTGGGGCTGGCAGGGCCGGCCAGAGGTTCCGAATGCGGGCCCGCCAAGCCCACGCCCACCTGGAACTCTACCTGGCCAGCAAGCGCCCTGCGCAGCCCCGGTTTCCCCCCGTACCCCCTCACCCCTCCCTGCCCCCTGCCTCCTTCTCCATACTTCCCCACAAGCGGAAGGAGCTGCCTCCAGCCTCGGCCAGCCCAGAGAAGGGCTTCCATGGTGCAGCAGCTGACTGAAGGGCTCCTCAAGCATGGCCAGAATGAGCGCTGGGGCTGGGGAGGCACCGAGAGTGAGCGAGGGCTGCCAGGGCTGCCAGCATGCTGTCACCTCTCACTAAGACAGAGATTCTCAAGTTTTTCCAGATCACAGCTCCCCTAGTAGCTCTGTAATTTTTTCATGTCACATACAGTTCAAAAGAAATACCCCAAAATTTGTTTATGAATTGCGTCCAAATAATTTACCAATTATTTATGTCCTGAAAACACCTTGGCCACTTCAGGAAAAAACAACACAGACGGACTGAAATAAAAATACATTTACTTTATTTTCAAATGATTACAATTTTTTTTTTTTTTTTTTTTTGAGATGGAGTCTGGCACTGTTGCCCAGGATGCAGTGCAGTTGTGTAATCTCGGCTCAGTGCAAGCTCCACCTCCCAGGTTCACACCATTCTCCTGCCTCAGCCTCCCGAGTTGCTGGGACCACAGGTACCTGCCACCACGCATGGCTTTTTTTTTTTCCTGTATTTTTAGTGCAGACGGGGTTTCACCGTGTTGGCTAGGATGGTCTCGATCTCCTGACCTCATGATCCACCCACCTCGGCCTCCCAAAGTGCTGGGATTACAGGCATGAGCCACCACACCCGGCCACAATTTCTTAGTAATGCGAGGTGTGTGCCTGTTGGGCACTGAACAGTTACTCAGACCTTGGACTCAGATTGGATACCGCCATTGTCATTTTCTATTTCACACTGATTTTTTTCACAATGCATCTTTTTTATCATAGCAACTATCTGAAACTCAGATAGTGTGCAAAACCATCGAAACCAGTGCTTTTGCACAGTATCTGACAGATGTTAATGAGTTTCCTTCAAAAGGCTAAACTATCTTGCAGTGTTCCGATGTGTTCACTGAGGCACCTCAGAGAGCCTTAGCACACAATTTGAGAACCATGGCGTACAAGTCACCATGCTATTCCTAGATATGGCTGTTGTGGAGGAGTAATGCCTTCTAACCTCCCTGGCAGCCACTTCCTCTGTCCTTCCCAGGCTCCTGTGTCATGCCAGGAGGAAAAAGGGCTGACGATTTGACCTACAATTTCCCTGCTACCATTCCCCACTCAGGAGGAACCCAGCTTTCCAACATGAAGCAAAACCTAACCCATTTAAAAAGTAAAGTTGATGATGGTAGGCTCCTGCATGTTTCCTGAAATTACCTATATTCCTCTCATCCTGTGCTCACAGGCATATGACATAGATAAGACTGAAAACTTGATTGAATTGTGAGGAAAGAACAAGTTTCCTCAGCTCCCAAGCATGTTCCATCAGAATACCAAAAACTATGTGTAAATCTTAAACAGCAGGGTGTGGAGGAGAATCCATTCAAATTAGAGTCTCCTGGGGAAGGAGATCTGAACCATCAGGCATCTGCAGAACTGCTTGGTGGTGAGGTAGAGTCGAGGCATTTCAGTGTGGTTAGTGCTACACATAGCCTCCATGCAGATGGGTAAGAAGCCTGATTGTCTTTGACTAAGACTGAATTTGGTTCCACTTCAAACTCTTATTCTACTGCATGGTAGAAACGAAATAGCAGGCAGTTCAGGCTTTCCAATGATGTTACACAAAACAATGTGAAATTGCTGCTATTTGATCATTTCTAAACTATGAAAATCACAACTACATATGGCCCAGCTGATAATTTATCTCCATCACTCCCAGGGTTTGTGACAGTCATAATCCCAGGGGCCACCTGGTTTCCATCACCACCCACTCTGTTGTGCCTCTGAGATGCCCTTGCTCTCCTATGCTCTCCATCATTGGTCCACAAAGACCTCATCTGCCTTAGCCCCATCAGCCAGGGCTTCCTGAGGCTGGAGTGAATCATCTCAGCATTTCCCACATCTCCCTTGGGTGCCGCTATGAAAGGTCTGTGGCAGGAATGAGGCACAGTCCCTTTTCTCAGTGACATTTACCAACAGCCAAACTCTCATGGTCCCTAGTCTCTCTTCTCTCCCACTCTCTGGAGTGAGAAGAACCAGCTCTTCCAACTTTATTTACATATTCCAAGTCAAATGCTTCTGGCATCAACTCAGTACCTGAACTGTAAGGGTCAGGGTTTTAAGCTCCTGCATCTCAAACCTTTGGTGTGGGAACAGGAAACATGAGTGTCTCTTTATAGTCCCCAGCATCCCTCCTTTTAGACAGCACATATCTCCCAGTGTAGCTCCAATGGGAGAAAGCCCTTGGGGTGAAAATAGTGAGGAAATCAGGACCCGCACATCACCTTGGTGTGCAGTGGGTGTCTGGCTCCTCTCATGCCTGGGTCTTGTCCAGGTGTGTGGGATGCACCTGACAGGGAAAGTCCTGACCTCAAATTTCCAAGCTGTGTAACCCTGGGAAAGCCACTGACCTCTCTCCAAACATCAGTTTCCTTGGGCCCTCAGAGTTAGAAAACATACTGCCAGCAGGCCCAAGGCTCATCCTGTAGAGTCAAATACAGTCAAGCAGAGACAGGAAAGTCTTCCAGATTCAACAAAAATGCAACAACTTCCTGTTGCATTAGGAGTAGCAAGACTGGATGGCTTTCTAAAAGCTTAGAGATATTATTTTTGAAGCTATCTGTGTATACTTTATTCCCTTTCATATATCCCCTTCTGGCTGACCCAAATGAAAAAAGATATGAAACTCATTTCTGGCCCATCTCTTGCCTGATCAGATGGAATGTGTGGTGATACACCCATTTTTCCGCTCAGTTGTATTCCTGTTTATTCCTGTGAACACACGGTCTCTGTAATTGACAATACTTTTTTTCTTTGGGATATTTACCTTTGTTTTATGGGCCAGCCCAGACTCTTGGGTGGATCCGTTTCCCACTGAATTACCAGAAAAGGGCATAATGTGATTGGGAGAACTACGTGGAAGAAAGCTCAGTTCCCAGGCCCTCACACAAGGGACTCTGTGCTCCCATCTATGTCAGAGCCTGGGGGCTATGAGGAGATTGAAATGGAACATCCTGTCCCCTCCACCAACATTCTTTCCCCACCAAGCAGTGGCATTTTCTTTTCTGTTCTCACACAATTCAGACTAGATGGAGTAGCCTGTACGGCATGACTGGAATGACCCTACTGAGCAGAAGTGTTCCCCTTCTCCCTTGCCAAAACTGTGGGCTGAGAGAGAGCCTGCCTGATAGCCCCCTGCTTTGGAGGTGTTTCTGTGGTGGTCCTTTTAAAAAGGTGTATTTGGGGCATGGGTTGAAACACCAAGGGGGCATGGGTTGAAACACTAAGCAAGTATAAATCACAGGCTTCACACACTTGGCTTTTGGGAGGCAGGTCAGCTCCAAGCTGCAGCAGCTGAGAAAGAATACATAGGGGTCCTTGAGGACAGAGAGCTTTGTCGATGACAAGCCTTAGGGCATAGGAGAAAGAGAAAGGCTGGAGCAGCCACAACCACTTCTCTGTGCCCAGCAGTGTAGCCACCCGCCTAGCAATGCTCCAGCCATGCAGAATGGGCCTGCCTCCTCTCTACCCTGTCCTGAGGATGGAGATAACTCTGACCTGGAGGTCCTACGACCTCGCTTCCTAAATGTGTGACCCTAGATAAGTTGCTTAACCTCTACCAGAACCTCAATTTCATCATCTGTAAAACAAGAATAATCAACCCACCTACCTCATAGGGTTGTTTTGATATTTAAATGAGACAAAGCCCATGTCTAAGGGTTTTCTGATTCGTAAAACATCACAGGTATATAAGGATTGTTTTCCTGACTTCTCCTAGGATCTTTTGAAAGAGACCTTCAATAAGAGACCTTCAGTAAATTCTCTAAGTTCAACCTGTACTATGCAGAATCCTGGACAAAAGGTCATCTACCCTCTGCTTGAATCCTTTCTATTATGGGAAACTTACTACCTTTCTTTGAAGAAAAACTCACTACCACAAAGCCCTATGACTTGAGCTTCCTCTGGTTAAATCACAGCCATCTCACATGAGCTCCAGAGTAAATGGGAAGGCAGAACTTGACTCATCCAGCAATAGCAGAAAGATCATCATGTAGATTGGGTTGTTCGGCTATTTACAGATATTTGTGAAAAACCTGAAGTCAAAGTCATTCCTCTTCCCTTTTGAAGGTTAAGTGTGTTTGTTTTTGTTTTCATGACCAGAAATACATTAAAATTGGATTAGGAGCAATGTTCAGAAAAATTCACAGATGCTCAGTGCAGTGTATTCATTGTATAAACACGGAGTGAAATATTTGTCCCAAGACTATTTCACTTTGTCCCCTTAGAAAGATTTCCTGTGACTTGGATAAATGTGGAAGAAAACTTCTTCATTTCTTTTTAGCCAGGATAGTTTGATGACATTTTCAAATGTCAGGGAGACTCCTAACTTAAATCTGACCTACAAAGGGCCACTGAGAAGAGTGATGTGTGCCCCCAAAGCCAAAAGCTTTGTATAGTTTTAATTTCAGTACAGAGGTAAATCGGCTTTTGCTTTTGGATTTAAGATTTGGCAAGCACGTGAAATTAAATATCACTTAGGGGGACATTTTACAGTGGGAAGCTAGGAGATTATGAGTGTTAGTGCTTACAGTTTTAATCTGCAATTAGCATAAACATGCAAAGGTCACCCTAAAGAGATGCTTGCCCCTGTGATCTGTAGGGGTAGCTGTCAGAAGTAGAAAGAAATGGCACACAGAGTTTTGCAAACAAATGTGTGGTGGGAATTCAGATTTTCTTGTACATGTTGCATCTGTGGCCTAGAAGATATCAGACACATGGCCTAGCAGAAATCAAGGGTGAGAAATCACCAGCCCACAGAGAAGATATCACTAACCTTGAGGCTAACAGAAGTAAATGACAATTGTGGCAGCAGCTGTTGGTCACCAACTCGACAGTGATTACCTCCTTCTTCTTTGTTAACAGAAAATGATTTCTGTTCAGGAACTGAGCAGCAGGTAGTTTTTAGAATCTGGACTCCATTGAAGTTTCAAGGTATAAACCTTGATTAGTCTGTGTCCAAAATTGTAGTTCTGTGCCCCTTGTTAGTGATTGGTTTAGGATGAGGCATGTGGCACAATTCTGGTCAATGAGAAGTCTGCTAGAGGTACTTCTAGAAGAGTTTTCCTTACTCTTAAAAAAGAAGAAACCAAAGAGACTTTCTGTTTCTGTCATTTGGATGTTACTGGGAGATAATATGATGCTTGGAGCTGTTGAAGCCATTTTGCAACCATGAGGGGAGGACCCTGAGGCAAAGGCAACGTGCTTCGGGTAACGGAATAGGAACATTGACAAATCTAGACTCCTGTATTAGTTTGAGCTGCTAAACCAATCAATGCCAGTACTGCCTCCCTGTAGACTTATTACCTGGTCACTCAGAGATGAGACTACGGAGTCAGACTTCCTAGGTTCAAATTCCGGCTTTACCACTTACCAGCTGTGTGACTTTGGACTTCTCTGTACCTGATATTTCTGCTTTGTATACCTACCCTGTAGTATTCTTGTTATAATTAAATGAATTAATATGTGGAGAATGCTAGAACCATACCTGATCACTCAAACATTTAACATTTTTCATCATTTAAGTCATTTTGATTTGCATCTTCTAGTTGTTGCTTTTGAAAGTATCCTATGAAACACAGCAACTTTCAGTTAATTTTTTTCCTGTCAAAAAGTTAGGAAACTAACAACAAAAAGACAAACCATCCCTTAAACAATGTAAAAAGGACTTGAGTGGATATTTTTCCAAAGAAGATAGACCATGGCCCACAAACACATGAAAACATGCTCAGCATCATTCATCATTAGGGAAATGCAAATAAAAATGAGGCACCACTGCACACCCATTAGGATGGCAATAATTTTTTAAAAAGAAAACAGAAAACAGCAAGTATTGGGGAGGATGTGGAGAAAATGGAATTTGTCTATTGCTGGTGGGAATGTAATATGGTTCAGCTACTGCAGGAAACAGTTGGTGGTTCCTCAGATGACTCAACACAGAATTATCACAGGACCCTGCAATTCCACTCCCAGGCGTCTGTACCCAAAAGAATTGAAAACAGGGATGCAAGTACATGCATACACATGTTGATAGCAGCACACTAGCCAAAAGGTGGAAGCAAACCACATGTCCATTGATGGATGAGTGGATAAATAAATTGTGATATATACATACAGTGGAATAACATTCAGCCATAATAAATTAGAAAAAAATGATGAGAAATGAGAAAAATATCCCATTTACAAAAGCAACCAAAATCATAGAATACTCAGAATCAAACACAGAAGAAATACAAAATGGCCTAAGGACACGGAAGAAGACATGAAATGAAGGGAAAACTCACACATGTGAATGAGAAGTCTCAGGCCTGACAAGATATCAATTATTTCCCAGTCACCCTGTGAATTTAGTCAATCTTTGATTTTTTAACTTAAAAAACTGATTTTTAAATTCTACTCAAAGAATACATTTGTAAAAGTAACTAAATTAATTTTTTTAAAGGAGTCAGGTGTGGTGGTGTGAGCCTGTAGTCCCAGCTACTCTGGAGCCTGAACTGAGATAGAAGGGTTGCTTGAGCCCAGAAGTTTAAGACCAGCCTGGACAACAGAGTGAGACCCCATTTAAAAAATTAAAGGGGATAGCTCTTACTAGATAGTAAGACATATTTTTAAATTACTCTAATTTAGGAATTTGATACCAACATAGGAATGAGAAAATTGATTACTGAACCATAAATCAGAATTTATCATATACTGATTGGTATTTGCAATCGGCAGGAAAAGGAAAGATTAATTAAATAGTCTGGGAACAACTGCCTTGAAACTAATATACTAAAAGAAACTCCATGTGGATTAAATACAAAAATAAAACCACAATAGAACTCAAAGAAAATATAAGAAAATATTTTCCCGTTTACCAGAACTCATCCACATGGTTCAATTCAACTGCAGGGGAGGTTTGAAAACGTGTGTGGTTTTTTGGGAGGCACTCACTGTTATTGTCATAGATACATAACCTATTTCTAGGGATGAGGGAAAGGACAAAACAAAGGATTGAAACTGAAGGGCTTTCTGCCTATCCTTATGTTTATCAAAAAATTCCAATACCCAAAATACACCATCCCACAGTTATAATTGGTTGCATAGGCAAAGCTTCTCTTTCTCATTTGATGATCCTAGTGTATCTCTATAAGGACCACATCTTAGCTGATACTCCAGCTGCATATTGGAATTACATCTGTTCTCATTCTCATATTCATAATGAAGCTTGATTAATAAATTGCAAGGGCTAACTCTGGAGCTATTGGTTCAAAATTCCTTGCTAGTGAGGAAAACAAAAGAACAAATGTATTTTAAGAATAGATCCACCATAATAACATGCTGATGGTCAAAACTGATCAGGTGGTCTGGATGAAGCCTCACACCTTCCTACACTTTGCAAAAGAAGTAGCAGGTAAGGAAGGACTAGCCTGAGCTCCTGTTCAGCCCTGGGGAGGAAGCAGGTATGATGGAGCTGGCAATGTGGTCATTCCTGCTGTGCTCAGCCATTTTGCTTGAACTTGAAACAGAAGTGCTAAACTCATGGTGTGCAAGTTCATCCATCCTCTGCTTTTGTCCTCCTTGGAGGCTTTCAGTGGCACACGTTGGGGGAAAAAAAAGGGGCTTGTTCTCTTCTCAGTTGTACAGGGCAGCTGATCAGTGTCTGCAAGACTTCTTGAACAAAGAATATATTTCAGACCTTCTTATTGCTTGCTTACTTAATTTAACAGATGTCAGTTGTGACACACACATACGACTTTCTCCCTAGGCAATGGATTATGGCAAATTTCATTTTCTGCCTGGCATGAAAGCCATGCAATATTGGGTATTGAAAGGGCTTTTTTTTGAGAGAGAGACAGAAAGAGGGGAAAAACCGTTCTGCCTTAAAATCCCTAATAACGCAAGAAAACCAATTTCCACAAAGGCATTGTCCTGGAAAGCTTTGTTGGTTTATGTCGCTACCTAATGGGAATGTGTCAGATTACACAAGGGCTGTTGTATCAGGTCACACACCCTGTCACAACGAACACACTGGTGGTATGTGGTTGGGAATGCAATTTATGGGGATGTCTGTGTTGGATGAGATGTTATCTTCACATTCTGTGTCTACTTCTAGTTATTTAACCTTGGGCAAGTCTCTCAACACCTCTTAATTCAAGGATCCTCACCTAAAGAGGGTTCTGGATGCCAGCTTTGTGAGATTGTTGACAGAACTAGGAAAAGGTGTACTTAACTGGGCTAGGTGGCTCATGCCTGCAATCCCAATGCTTTAGGAGGCTGAAGCAAGAGGATCACTTGGGGCCAGGAGTTAGAGACCAGCCTGGGCAAGATGGCAATATCTCATTTCTTCAAAATAAAAATTAAAAAATTAGCTGGGTGTGGTGGTGTGAGCATGTATTATATGCCATACCTGGAAAACAGAGAGACTCTGTCAGGAAAGAAAAGAAAAGAAAAAAGAGAAGAGAGGAGGAGGAAGGAAGGAGAGAAAGGAAGGAAGGAAGGGAGGGAGGGAGGGAGGGAAGGGAAAGGAAGAGAAGAAGGAAGGAAAGAAGGAAGGAAGGAAGGAATATATTTTAAACTGAGGCATAGCCCAGGGCTTGTCAACTCAGGGTCCTGTGAGTGGATGTAATAAAATCATGAAGCTCTACATATTTTGTTTTTCTTCTTTTGGTATAAGCTTCGGTTTCAGAGGTATGTTTTTTGACACAAGTAAAACTTCCAGCATGGAAATAAACTGCAGTCAACGGCTCCCCGGAAAGTCGGAGAGGTGATAGGAAACTGCATTGAAATGGTCTGCATTGAACTGGTTTGACTGGCTGCATTGATAGGCTGCATTGAACTGGACAACACTTATCTGGTCTCAGGTGAATGACTGCTGTCAGCCCAGAATGGCCAGGATGTGTGGCAAGATTTTTCTGTTTACCAAAATCGACCAACCAATTGGGATATACTGCTTGTAAATGGTTTTTATCCTGCTTGTAAATTTTTTAAACACTACAGGGGCTAAATAAATCACCCCTGGGGACCAAGTTCAGCTTGTGGATCTCAGCTTGCACTCTGCTGTTCATTGCTATAGTCTTGCAAGTAGGTGGGTGCTAGGTGTGGAGCCTACTCTATCTGGGGTACTCTATATGTGGGGAAGGGGGGCTCAATGCTCCATGTCTGTGGGGAGGTTAGTGGGAATCTAGAGACAGAATCAGGATTGGGGACCTGAATTACTGTGTTACTGGCCTGACGCCAGAGGCTCAGCCTGGTAGAGGTCTATGTAAGGCCTTCCCTGGTCGTCAATCCTCCTTCCTCGCCACCATGTCTTTCTCTCCTCTTCCTTGGGACAGCTCTCCCTGAAGCCTCCAGGCGTCCCTTGTGAGATCCCCCCAAGAGCTAAACAGTTCCTGGAAACCACTGAGAAGACTGCCAGACTGAGAGTCAAACTTGTGGATACACACTTGCTGTTTGGCCTTGAGCAGGAACCTCCATCCCTCTGAGTCTTTGTTTCCTCATTTGTAAAGTGAGGAGGAAGAGAAAAGCCTTTCCCAGCTTCGTCAGGATGGCACCTGGGTAGAGATCATAGAGATGATGCATGAGGCATGCTTTGTGAACTTGAAAGTGCTGAGCAGTACTTGGTCATTTTAAAACAATGACGTCTTTGAATAATTCTTAAATCCTGGTACAGAATTAAGAAAGGATCATCTATTCAATTAGTCAACTATTTGTTCCAGAAATATGTACTGAGCCTTCATTATGTGCCAGGTACTTCTAAGCAATGACTAAGACAGACATGGATTGCCTGTCGTGAAATGTCAATTCTAGAGTAGGAGGCAGAGAATACGGAAGAAAGGAGGGAAGGAGGAAGAAAGGAGAGAAGGAGGAAGAAAGGAAAGCAGGATGTGAGAAGGAAAGGAAGGAAAGGAGGGAAGGACAGAAGAAATGAGGGAGGGGGGAGGAAACGCAGGAAAGAGGGCAGAAGGGGAGGAGGGAGGGATGGAGTGAAGGAAAGAAGGCAGCTTAAAATTGGCCATGATGAGTATTTATACTACTAACATTGAAAAACCCAGTAAATCCGGGTTCTTCCGGCAGGCTGCCTTTTAAATATTTGCCATCAACTACTGAAGCCAGAGGTTACAGTGAGGAGCCAGAGGAGGATTCTAAGTGCAGAAGAAACACAACTTGCTACTCATTTTATCCATTTTTCAAAGGTTCCTCTTCACCATGTAGAGAATAGACTGCAGCCAAGCACAGTAGCAGCGGGAGTTACCAGCCTAGAAGGCTGTGAAATAACCCAGGCATGAGACGCAAGGTGCTTCGGTTGGGCTAGCAGTGGAGTAGCCAGACATGGATGGTTGGGATATGATGGGGGGCAAGGCTGACAGCATTCATTTGTGGATTGGCTGTGGGGTAAAGATAGAGACAGCAAGTGAATCATACAGAAACATGCTGTTCATAAGGAGCTCACAGTTTAGTAGGAGAAACAAAGCAGGCAGTCAGCTGGGACTTCCACAGATATTTATTTATACTGGCTCTCAATGACATATAACACAGGGAAACCTAGCCACGTTTGGAAATCAAATGACATTTGAGCTTTGTTATGGTGAGGTATGGTACAATCACACATCCATGGAGATATTTACATGTAATTTCCTCCACACCTGTTTTGGTTCTGCAAACACCCCAGGCCCCAAACATGTCATTCTCTAGTAATGTGCTGTGGCAAGGAGGAATCAGAACCGTGTGAGCTTTCACACATTATCTACCAACCCAACTTCTGGGTTTTGCCTATTCTGTCAGGGTCCTCTGTGAGCTGCTGGGGTAATGGGCAAAGAGTGGAGACGCAAATGAAAATAGAAATGCTGAGTGAACAGGTTATCTAGTGGAAAGAGGGTGCCAAAGGAAGCAGGGTTGCTAGCGTGAGTGGACGGTTTGATACAGAGTGTGGGAAAGGGTAAGATTTGGAGATGCCCTGATGAGGGAAGTCTTGAGGAAGGAAATGAATGATGAGTTTCTTCAGGGCTGATGATAGGTTGTGTCACTCAACCCATTCTGCACTGACCACCATGTGACTTTGCTCCTAATAAATAAGCAAAATATATTTCCCCACCCCTTGATGTAGGGTTTGGCCATAACAGTTGCTTTGGCTGAAAGACTGAGATGGATGGGAGTGACAGGGAACTCGTTATGACATTTCTGCTTTAAAGGCTTTCCACATTTGCCATTGTCATCTGCCATTGTTTGCCACCAGAGGAAAATGAGAGACACACACTCCAGAGCCAGCCTAGCTAAGCCCTGCCTAGATCAGCCAAAAAGCAGCTGACCTGCAGACATGTGAGCAATTATAAATGATCATTGCTTTATCCTGCGGAGTCTTGAGGAGGTGTTTACACAGCAACAGCTGAATGATGCAGGGCCTTACTGTGTGTCCCACAGTGTAGTTTGGCTTTTCCTCATTTGGTGTAAGTAGGGACTTCAATTACTTCTAAATGCTTTCCAAATGGTTGATTACTATTTATTTTGGTAGTACTGAAAGTGCCTTTGCAAAAATTGTATCCGTGAGAAAAATTATAACAGTAAGCTGAGCTAACTAGTTACACGTAGTTAGAGAGGCATGACTGGGGCAAGAGAGAGATCTTCCCCCTCCCACTAGGAATGTTAGGTGATGGTTTGAGAGCTATCACACTGTTTCTGAAAAAAACATACTTTGGGGGTCTAGGCACGACGGTTCACACCTATACTCCCAACACTTTGGGAGGTGGAGACCAACAGAGAGCTTGACCCCAGGAATTCAATGCCAGCCTAAGCAACAAGGCAAATCCTGTCTCTACAAAAAATACAGAAATTAGCCAGGTGTGGCAGCACACACCTGTAGTCCTGGCTACTCAGGAGGCTAAGGTGGGAGGATCAATTGAGCCCTGGAGGTTGAGGTTGCAGTGAACCATGATTGCCCCACTGCATGACATCTGGGGTGACAGAGTAAGACCTTGACTCAAAAGAAAAAAAAAAAAAAGGTTTTGTTACCATAGGTAGTTAGGCAGACATGAGCAGGGAAGAAGATGGCCCTCGCCAGGAATGTCAGGCGACCATAAGGTGATAGTGAGGTGATTGTTAAACTGTCTCTAAAATAATAATTAGTTGCAGCTGGCACCAGGGAAAGTCAGTCTCCCAATAGATAGAAAACACCTGAAACTGATGATCAGCAGCTTCCTGATTAGAGCTCAGGAGTTGGGTGAGTGAACTCAAGATGCACACTAAGAGGCAAAATGGTGGAATGAACTGGTATATGACCTTCCTTAGGGAATACTCAACCGGTAAGGGAAAAATGTTTCAAGGCAGCCTGCATACAACTTTAGTAAACACACTGCACATGTGGCCCCTACTAAGTGCTGGCAGGCCACTCAAAGGGAAGTATCAGGGGAGAAGGGCACAATCACCCCAGAAGCATAAAAACCCAAGTCAAAGGTCAAACCTTGCACTCGATCTCTCAAGTCACCCGCTTGCCCCTCTTCCAAGTCTACTTCACTTCCTTTCATTCTTGCTCTAAAACTTCTTAATAAACTTTCACTCCTTCCCTTAAACTTGCCTCAGTTTCTCCCTAGGCCTTATTCCCTTTGGTTGAATTATTTCTTCTGAAGGAGGTAAGAATTGAGGTTGCTGCAGTCTTGTATGGATTCACCACTGCTAACAGTTAAAATGGTAAATTTTATGTTGTGTATATTTTATCACAATAAAAATTACCAAATAAGAGATAATTGGCTATTTAAACATAAATAATAACTGTATTATTGGGGTTATGACTTATATAAATTGGAAAACAAACACAATAACATAAAGGCTGGTGGGGGAGAAATAGAAGTATACTCATTTAAGGATGTCATACCACATATGAAGAGGTATAATATCACTCAAAAGTATATTGTGATAAGAAAAGATGTATGCTACCACTAAAATAACAAAACAAAGAGTTATAGCTAATAAGTCTATAAAGGAGATAAAATAGATCATAAAAATACTCAACTAATTCAAATCAATCCAGTTAATCTAAATTAATCCAATTAATCTAAAATAAGACAGAGAGGGAGGAAAAAAGGAACAAAGAACAGGTGGAACAAGTAAGAAACAAATGCCAATGTGATAGAGTGAAAGTTAGCCATTACAGATAAAAAGTTTAAATAAAAATAGTCCAAATAGCCCCATTAAAAGGCAGACTGTCAGACTGGATAAAAATGCAAGACAACTTTGTGCTGCCTGCAAGAGATGCACTTTAAAATATAAAGACACAAAATGGGTTAAAAGTGAAAAAAATCATTTTTTTTCTTGAGGCCAGTCTGTTCTCAAACTCCTGCACTCAGGATCCACCTGCCTCAGCCTCCCAAAGTGCTGGGATTAGCCACGGGGCCACGGGGCATGAGCCACGGGGCCTGGCCAAGTAGTCTAATGTTTTGACAAGGGTATGCTATTGCTGGCACTGGTCAAGAGGAAGCTGGAGTGGCTCAGCAGTTTTCTGAGAGACAAAACCCAACGCTGTGTGTGAGTTTTCAGCCATTACAAAGGCCTTACCACAGGGTTTGTTCCATGGGTGCTCCCCATCCAGCCTCGGTGCACAGAGCACACAGTATCCTAAGGGAGTTGTATCCAAGACTCATTTCCCCCCGCACTTATGTTCTTACACATACCTGCATTCCCAGCCCAGATACTTCCTTGCAGAGGTCCCTGGATCAGGGGGGTCCTGGCAGAGGTCTTTCTTGGCTGCCTCTACTGGAGACCAACTTTTTGAGGGTAACCTGAACAACACGCTTTTCTCTGTTCTTCTTGTTGTTGTTGTTCTTGTTGTTGTTGTTGTTCTTCTTCTTCTTCCTCTTCTCTTCTTCCCTCCCCCACGCCTCCCCCTCCCCCACGCCTCCCGCACCCCCCACTCCCCTGCCCTCCCCCTCCCCCTCTTCCTCTTCCTCTTCCTCTTCTTCTTCTGGAGACGGAGTCTCATGCTGTCGCTTAGGATGGAGTGAAGTGGCGCGATCTCGGCTCACTGCAATAACCTCCACCTCCGTGGTTCTCAGTGTTAATTATCTTCCAGTCCTAGCCGTCCCCAAACTCCCACCCTTCACCACAGGGTGCATAAATTCCCAGCAACAGCGAAATAGCAGGAGGCTCATGTTTGGCAGCCCCTCTCCCTAAGCCGGAAGATGATCACCCCCATACCCCAAACTCCCCTCCTCTGAGCTGCTCCATGGGGGAAAACATGGAACATTCTGGGAGCTGCCACTTATTCCTTTTTTGCTTCTTGCTTATACTACTGCACAAGTGAATAAAGTCTTGATGGTCTCTTTTTTTTTCTTTTTACTTTAAATTTGGCCGTTTTCTTAACTGACCATGTTAAAACCTGGCAGCTCAGCTCTCTCTCCAGCTCAGCCCTTGACAGAGGCTATATTAATATACTAAAAGAAGTCAATCTTAGAGTGAAAAATGTTACTGTAGTCATTTCATCATGACAAATTTGTCAGTTAATGAAAATGTGACAATCCTAAGTGTTTATGTACTTCATAACAATGCTTCAAAATACGTGAGGCAAAAACTAATAGACTTCAAGGAGAAATAAACACATCCATAATTGTAGTTGGGAATTTCAATAATCCTTTCTCGATAATTAATAGAACAAGTAGACAGAAAATCAGCAAGGATATAATAGATTTGAACAATACTATCAAACAACTCCTAACTGACATTTTTACAACACTCCATCCAATGGAGGCAGAATACATATTATTTTCAAGTACACATGGGCCATTTACAAAGACCAACTACATTCTGAGCCATAAAACCATTCTCAATATACGTAAAAAGATTCAAGTCATACAAATATGCTCTTTGACTACAGTGAAATTAAATTAGAAATCAATAGAAGAGGGATAACTGAAAAATACCCAAATATCTGGAAACTAAATAACATGCTTCTAAATAACTCATAGTTCAAAGAAGAAATCAACAGGGAAATTACACAATATTCTGAAGTGAATGAAAATGACAATACAGTATATCAGAATTCATAGGATGCCACTAATATTTGGCACCTAATACTAATACTAATACTAATGGAACTGTATAACACCAAATACCTATTTTACCAAAAAAAAAAAAAAGATTCCAGACAATGACTTCAGGATTCATATCAAGAAATAAATAATAAAAACAAGAGTTCACATTAAACTCAAAGGAAGCAGACAGTAGGAAACAATAAAGATCAAAAGAGAAATCAATAAAATAGAAGACAAAAATAGAGAAAATCAACAAAAACAAAGTTGGTTTCTTGACAAGAAAAATAAAATGGAGCTGGGCACAGTGGCTCATGCCTGAAATCCCAACACTTTGGAAGGCCACGGCAGGTGGATCACCTGAGGTCAGGAGTTCTAGATGAGCCTTACCAATATGGTGAAACACCATCTCTACTGAAAAATGCAAAAATTAGCTGGGCTTGGTGGTGCACACCTGTAATCCCAGCTACTCAGGATGTTGACGCAGGAGAATCGCCTGAACCCAGGAGGCAGAGGTTGCCCCATTGAGCCGAGATCGACCCATTGTACTGCAGCCTGGGCAACAAGACTGAATCTCCATCTCAGAGAGGAAAAACAAAAACAAAGCAAAAGAAAATGGATATGTCTCAAGACAGACTGATTAGGAAAAAGGAGAGATCAAAATTTTTCATATTAGGAATGAGAGAATAGGTATCACTAGTTTCTAAGATATTAAAAAGTATAAAATGGGAATATCACTTTTAAAATTTTATGCCCATAAATTTTACAATGGAAATGAAATTAACAAATTTCCTAAAACACATAAAATATCAAAGCTCAGTCACAAAGAAACAGATAATAGCCTTATATTTAAAAAAAAAAAAATCAATATAGGGTGTGCACGGTGGCTCATGCCTGTAATCCCAACACACTGGGAGGCTGAGACAGGCGGATCATCTGAGGTCAGAAGTTCGAGACCAGCCTGACTAACATGGCAAAACCCTGTCTCTACTAAAAATTCAAAAACAATTAGCTGGGCATGGTGGCACACACCTATAATCCCAGCTGCAAGGGAGACTGAGGCAGGAGAATTGCTTGAAACCAGGAGACAGAGGTTGCAGTGAGCTGAGATCACACCACTGGGCTCCAGCCTAGGTGACAGAGAGAGATTCCATCTCAGAAAATAAATAAATGTATAAATAAAAATAAATTTAAAAATTTTCAATTTGTAGTTAGAAATCTTCCCACAAAGGAAATTCGAGACCCAGATAGCTTTGCCAGTGAATTCTCCCAAATATTTAACGAAGAAATAATATCAATTCTATACAAACTATCCCAGATAATTTATGAGATGGGGAATACTTGTAAGAGACCAGAATTACCATGACACAAAAACCTTACTAAGATGTAACAAAAAAGCAAACTATAGGCCAAGATCCTTCATGAATATAGAAGAAAAAAATTAAAATTTTAGCAACCTGAATTCAAAATATGTAAAAAGGATACAATATCATGATAAATTGGGATTTTACTTCCCAGGAATTCAGAATGATTTTACACTGAAAATAAATCAATACAATTCTCCATGTTAGCAAAGAGATAAATCACATGATCATCTCAAAAGACACAGAAAAAGCAGGTGACGAAAATCTAACATGTATTATTAAATAAAAACTTTCAGCCAACTAAGCATAGAAAAGCACTTCCTCAAACTGATAAAGGGCATCTGTGATGGTTAATACTGAGTGTTAACTTGACTAGCTTGAAGGAGGCAAAGTATTGTTCCTGGGTGTGTCTGTGAGAGTGTTGCCAAAGGAGATTAACATTTGAGTCAGTAGACTGGGAGAGGCAGACCCACCCTCATTCTGGGTGGGCACAATCTAATCAGTGGCCAGCACAGCTAGTATAAAGTAGGCAAAAGAACATGGAAGAACTAGAATTGCTGAGTCTTCCGGCTTTCATCTTTCTCCTGTGCTGGATGCTTCCTGCCCTCAAGCATCGGAGTGCATGTTTTTCAGCTTTGGGAGTCTCAGGCTTAATGCCAGTGGTTTGCTAAGGGCTCTGAGGCCTTCAGCCACAGACTGAAGGTGGCACTGTTGGCTTCCCTGCTTTTGAGGTTTTGGGGCTTGGACTGGCTTTCTTGCTCGTCAGCTTGTAGACGGCCTATCATGGGACTTCACCTTGTGATCAGGTGAGTCAATACTCCTTAATAAACTCCCTTTCATATACACATCTCTCCTATTAGTTCTGTCCCTCTGGAGACTCCTGAATAATACAGCATCTATGAAAAATCTATAGCTAAAAACATACTTCATGATAAAAGACTGAATGCATGTCCTCTGTGATCAGGACTAAGACAAGGATGTCTGCTCTCACCACTTGTATTCAACCTTGTGCTGGAGACACTGGAACATATAATCAGACATGAAAAAAATGCATCCAGAATGGAAGAAATAAAACTGTCTTTATATATAGCCAACATGACCATCTATGTAGAAAATCTAACAGAAACACAAAAAAGTTAGAAGTAACAATTGATTTTAGCTAAGGTTTTAGGATAAAATATCAATAAAAAATCAATTGTATTTCTACAGACTAGCAAAGAACAATCACAAGTTGAAATTTTAAAAATACTTTGAATAATGTAAAAATATGAAATACATAGGGATAAATCTGACATAAACTGTGAAAGACCTGTACACTATAAATTATAATACATTGCCAAGAGAAATTAAAGACCTATATAAATGGAGAGATAGACCATGCTTATGTATTAAAAGACTCATTATTATGAATATGCCAATTATCTCCAAATTATGGATTGGATGGACTCATAATCAAAACCCTAGCAGACATTTTATAGAAATTGACAAGCTGACTCTATGATTTATGTGGAAACGAAAAGGACCTATACTAGACAAAAGAATAAACAATTTGGGAAAAGAAGAACTAAGCAGATTAACACTATCTCACTTCAAGACTTATTACTAAGCTATGGTAACCAAAATAGTGGGTATTGACATCACAATAGACAAGGGATATCATTAAAAAATACAGAGAGCCCAGAAAGAGACCTACATATATATGGAGTGTGTGTGTGTCTGTCTGTGCGTGTGTGTGTGTGTGTGTGTTTACAAAGTGCAAATGTAATTAAGTGGAGAAAGGGCAGTCTTCTCAACAAATGGTGCTAGAATAATTGGTTACCATATGCAAAATCCATACTTCACACTATACCTAGAAATGAACTGAAAAATGGGTCACAGGCCTAAGTTAGAAACCAAAAACGATAACATTTCTAAAAGAAAATCTTTGTGACTTTGCATTGGGCAAAGATTTCTTAGCTATAACACCAAAAGCATGATCCATAAAAGAACAAACTGATAAATTGGATTTCATCAAAATTTAAAACTTCTGTTCTTCAGATGATGCTATTAAGAGAACGAGAAAACAAGCCAAACTGGGAGAAAATATTTGCACAGACTATGTCTGATAGCAGCCTTCATCCAGAATGTTTAAGTACTCTCAAAACTGAGTTAGAAAAACAGTAAAACAATGGGCAAAATACTTGAACAGACACTTCCACAAAGAAGATACAGGGATGTGAAATAAGCATATGAAAAGATGTTCAAAATCATTAGTAGTTAGGAAAATACAAATTAAAAGCACTATGTGCCTACTAGAATAGCTAAATTTAAAAAGATTGACAATACCAAATGTTGTCAAGGAGGTGGAGGAATTGGAACTGATGTACTGTTGGAAACAAAAAATGGAAAACTGTTTGGCAGTTTCTTAAAAAATCAGACGTATTCCTGCTACATGATCCAGCACTTGTACATCCAAGAGAACTAAAAGCGTATCATAAAATGACTCATATATAAATGTTTGTAGCAGCTTTATTTGTAAAAGTCCCACACTGAAAACAACCCAAATGTCCATAACAGGTAACTAGGTAAAGTAACGTTGGTGTATTCATACAATGAAATACTATTCAGCAAAAAAAAGAAGGGTCTATGGATACATATAACAACATGAATGAATGTTAAAGTAATTATGCTGAATAAAAGAAGCCACACCAAAACAAACTACTTACTGTATTATTACATTTGCATATGCCTCTAGAAAATCAAAACCAATCTGTGTTACAGAAAGGAGATCAGTGGTTGTCTGAGAAGAGGGTACATAGACAGAGACAGGAAGGAGAGATTACAAAGGAGCACAAGGATACCTTTTGGGGTGATGTTTATGTTCACTGTATTGATCGGCTTCATGGGTATATACATACGTCAAAACTTATCCAATTGTACACTAGATATATATGCTGCTTATTTTATGTCACTTATACTTTCAAAATGCTGTTAAAACCGTCACCAAATTAGGTATGGAAGGAATGTTCCTCAACAGAAAAAACAGAATATTTGACAAGCCCACAGCCAACATCATACCCAATGGTAAAAAGCAGAAAGCTTTCCTTCTGTGATCAGGAACAAGGGTGCCCACACTCACCACTTCTATTGTGCATAGTACTATAAGTGCTACCTAGAGCAGTTAGGCAAGAAAAAGAAATTAAAAAATGTCCAAATCAGAAAGGAAGAAGCAAAATTGTCTCTGTAGATGACATGACCTTGTATATAGAAACTCCACCAAAAAACTGTTAGACCTAAAAAAATAATTCAGTAAAGTTTCAGAATACCAAAATCAACATTAAAAATGAATTGCACTTCTTTTATTATTATTATTATTATTATTATTATTATTATTATACTTGAAGTTTTAGGGTACATGTGCACAACGTGCAGGTTTGTTACATATGTATGCATGTGCCATGTTGGTGTGCTGCACCCATTAACTCCAACAATGATAGACTGGATTAAGAAAATGTGGTACATATACACCATGGAATAGTATGCAGCCATAAAAAATGATGAGTTCATGTCCTTTGTAGAGACATGGATGAAGCTGGAAACCATCATTCTCAGCAAACTATCGCAAGGACAAAAACCCAAACACCACATCTGAAAAAGAAAGAAAGAAAACAATCCTACTTACAATAGCATCAAGCACAATAAAAATACTTAGGAATACATTTAATCAAGAAGTTTAAATATCAGTATATAAAACACTGAGAAAATAAAGTGAAGATGACACAAATAAAAAGAAAGATATCACATGTTCATGTATCAGAATTAATATTTTAAAATGTCCATACTACCCAAGGTGATCTATAGGTTCACTGCAAACACTATCAAAATTCCAATGGCAGCATTCTTTGCAGATAGAGAAAAAATAATTCTAAGATTCATACGGAACCACAAAAAAACCTGAACACAGCAATCTTGACAAAGAAGAGCAAAGCTGGAGGCATCACATTTCCTGATTTCAAACTACGTTACAAAGCTATATTAATCTAAAGATTATGGTACTGGCATAAAAACAAACACATAGACTATTAGAACATCATGTGTTTGAATGGTACAGGTCTACTTTATGTGAATTTTCTTCTGTTTCTGCCACATCTGAGACAGCAAGGCCAATCCTCCTCTTCCTTTTCTTCCTCAGTTCTGCCCAATAGGAAGACAAGGATCATGAAGACCTCTCTGCTTTGACTTAAGGAATAGTAAATATATTTTCTTTTCCTTATGATTTTCTTAATAAAACTGTCTTTTCTATAGTTTACTTTAGCGTAAGAATACAGTGTATAATACATATACAACATACATGTTAATCAACTGTTTATGTTATTGGTAAGGCTACCGGTCAATAGTAGACTATTAGTAGTTAAGTTTTTGGAGAATCAAGTTTTATGCAAGAGCTGGTCAAAGTGGAACACGCCTGTAGTCCTAGCTACTCAGGAGCCTCAGGCAGAAGGATCCCTAAAACCCAGTAATTCAAGGCCAATCTGGGCAACATAGTGAGACCCCATGTCTTAAGAAAAAGTTACATGCTGATTTGTGACTATGCAGGGGTCAGTGCTCAAACTCCATGCTGTTCAAGGCTCAACAGTATATTATATGCAGAATATATGAGAGTTGAACTCATCAAAACATACAGTACAATGGCAGTTGCCAGGGAATGGGGGTGGGGGAAATGGGTAGATTTTGACCAAAGGGCACAAACTTTCAGTTATAAGATGGGCAATTTCTGAGAATCTGATGTATAGCATGGGTGATAATGTATGTATTAATTAATTTGATTGTAGTAATTATACAATGTATTAGGTTGGTGCAACCTAATTGCATGTGCACAACTAATTGCACCAACCTAATTTAGGTATATCAAATAATTACATTGTACACCTTGAGTATATACAATCTTCATCCATTAAATAAATAAAAATAAAAATGGTCAGATGAGTTTAATAATTAAGGATCTGAAAGAGGAAAAAGTCAGTTAAAATTTTGCTTGTAGTTACAGAATAGAGCCAAATATGTGAAATTTCCTTGTTCAATTAAAAATCACTGAAAAACTAACACTAATATGAATGTATGCTAATTGTGCAATGGTTTTGTACAGTATGGTAATCTGCAAGTTCAAATGCTACACAAGTATTCAAAAAATTATTGTGAAAATGTTTATAGTCTAATGCTAAGTGAGTAAAGGAGACTGAAAAATTATGCCTGAACCTATGGGTGACAACTTTCCTTCTCACTATTAAAACTTGTTTCCAGCAATAATTTGTAATAAAATAGGAATGGAAACATTTTAAGGCTGTTAATTTTTAATCAATGACTTAAAGACAGTCACTTTTTTTTTTCTAAATGATTCAAAACCTAAACAGGTGGTATGGAGGAAAGCCCTGCACTTTTTGAGGAGTTTGAATAATCAGGCAATTGACCGCATCAAACAAATTAATCTCTAGGGAGAGGTTGAAAATCCCTTCTCCAAAATGCTTGAAACCAGAAGTGTTTTGGATTTGGCGGGGTTTTTTTGTTTGTTTGTTTTTGATTTTGATTTTGGTTTTGGAATATTTGCATATATATATAATGAGATATCTGGGAGTGAGACCCAAATCTAAACATGGAATTCATTTATGTTTCATATATACATTAGGCACACAGTCTGAAAGTAATTTTATACAGCACTTTAAATAATTTTGTGTATGAAACAATGTTTTTGTACACTGAACCATCTGAAAGCAAAGGTTTCACTATCTCATGTTAGCACTGAAAAACTTTCAGATTCAGGGGCATTTTTGGATTTGGGATTTTTGTATTAGGATGCACATCATGTACTGATTTTAAAAGAAGGCTTTCCTGGGAATGATGCAGCCCAATAGAAAAGGCAACTGCCATTAAAATCAAAAAGCTAGATTGAAATATTATCAGAATAAGTTGCCACATCACTGATTATTCACTAAAACACTTCTATTCAAAAGGCCCAATTTTTGTAGATTCCTGAAGTAGGACTTGACACCAGGTATCACAAATTTACAAACTTACCACTTCAGCGTTTTAAGACTTTCTTACCAGAATCCCTGGTCTTCCGGGTGCCATGGCAACTCCAACTAGAAAAAAAAAAAAAAAAAAAAAAGAAATTCCCCTCAGCTGGAAACTCTGTTCATGTCATTCCTGAGCCCCCCTAGGTGTCTAATGTAGATTATATAAGCTACAGTTGACAAATGCACTTTGCATTTGTTCCACAAACCCTGCTGAACACCCGTTTTGTAGGAGGTTCCACGTGCTGGGCAAAGAAGAATGAATATAACACAGTCTCTGCCCTGGAAGAATTTACAAAGAAATAGTGGTACTACAGGTGCTGTGGAACAGCAAAGAGTATGTAAGTGTTAGCTTAATGGTATCTTTCTAACATCAAACTTTTTTATGTCTTCTGTTTTCACACTCTCATTGCAAAAAACTCAAATAATTCAGAAAAGAATAAAGAAGAAAATGTAAGACTCTTTGAAATCCTACCATCAAGTAATAAGCATTGCTAACATTTGATGAGTATCTTTCTTAAGCAGTCATGTATTAAAAAAATGAGAATTATACTCTAAATGCTATTTTTATAAACTCAGTGCTATTTTTCAACATTCCTTTTCCTAATCAGGAGCATGCAGTAGATCTCATGAGATGTTGCATCTTTTTTTTAATGTGATGTCAGCTATTATCATTTATATGCATTGGCCTGACATAAAATTCTGCAGAATCTAACTCAGGCCACCTATGTTCATTCACCTCTACCTTATCTTGTAGGTGCTGCCTCTTGTCCCAGTGTGGAAGGAACCGTGACCTTGCAATTGAAAGGCCTTTCTTCTGGTGCTGACCATGTTCCGACCCTCGGCCATCCCTTAAACCTCCCTAAGTTCCAATGTTCTCTTCCGTAAAATGAAGGTTGTAAATATTTGCCCTGCCTGCCTTCTTCCTACCGGCTATTCCCTCTACCAAAAACTGGGCTACTTGACCTCCAGGAATCTACAGGCCAGTGGGGGATACAGGTAAGAAAAAACAAAATTGCAAAACGCTGTCAAGGGCTACCTCTACCCTAATACCCTAACAGTTTGTTCTCAACTCAGTATCTAGAGTGACTCCTTAAATACATAAATCAAATCTTGCCACTTGTATTAGTGTGTTCTCATGCTGCTAATAAAGACTGGATGATTTATAAAGAAACAGAGGTTTAATGGACTCACAGTTCCACCTGGCTGGGGAGGCCTCACAATCATGGTGGAAGGCAAAGGAGGAGCAAAGGCATTTCTTACATGGTGGCAGGCAAGACATTGTGTGCCGGGGAACTTCCCTTTATAAAACCATCATATCCCATGAGACTCATTCACTATCACGAGAACAGCATGGCAGCCACCACCCAGCCCCACCATGATTCAATTACCTCCCACCAGATCCCTCTCATGACATGTGGGGATTACGGAAGCTACATTTCAAGATGAGATTTAGATGGAGACACAGCCAAACAATATCAATACTGCTCTATTCAAAAATATTTCAGTGGCTAAGAACTCATTCGGAGTTAAAAACAATGTCCTCACTATGATCTCTGAGGGCCTTTGTGATCTGGCCACCCATTACCAATCTGTCCTCACTCCTGCCACTGTGTTCTTCCCTCACTCCACTTCAGCCACACCAAAAAATCAACAGACTTGCTGTTCCTTAAGATCACTAGGCATGCTTTTCCCTCAGATCCTATGCACTAGCTGTCCCCACTGTCTGCAATGCTCTTCCCCAAGATATCAGTATGATTTCCTACTTGACCTCTTTCAAGTATTTGCTCATTTGTAACTTTCTGAGTAAGGCCTGCTGCCACCATTCTATTTAAAATGGAAATCTCACTCTGCTGAAGCCATGTGGATCTCCCTTGCCACCTTGCTCTATTACTACTTGTTAACCTTGCATATGTGTCACTGCTTATTCTCCTTATCATCTTTCTCCTTCACTAGAACATACGCGCTACAAGGGCAAACATTTTTATATGCTTTGTTTCCTGATATTTCTGTCTAGAACAATGTCTAGTGTAGTAGATGCCAAACAAATGCTTGTAGAATTAACTGGATAGAGCTGAACAGAGAATGGGAGGTGGGAAGACTGCCTCATCACACAACTCTGGGGGCATCCTTCACATTGTAGTCCACGTGATGGCATCTCCTTGAATTGTGCAACTACACAGGCTTCACAGCTGTGCGGCAACCCCAACAACAACCATGGAAGTACTTTGTCAAAGAGTATGAATTATTAAATAAAAATATTTTTTCTAGTAATGAAAAAATGTGAAAACAAAAAAAGGAAAAAAAATCATCTCAAATTCTTCAACCTAGTGGTAATGTCTTCATTAATATTTGCTGAACATCCTTTGGACACTTCTGTACTGATATATATACGTACCAATCTTCATTTTGCATAAGTGACATCGTACCATAAATGCTATACTGATATCTGCTTTTGTTTTTACCCAATAGTATGTTACAATCAGCTCTCTTTGTCAGTAAATACAAATCCATATCATATCATCTCTATAAACCAGGGGTCTGCAAATTAAGGCTCACAAGCCAATTCCACCTGTGTTTTTTTTTTTTTTCCGTAAATAAACAAAGTTTTATCAGAACATGAATGTGCTGATTCCTTTATATACTATCTATGGCCATTTCTGTGCTACAATAGCAGAATTAATTATTTCTGACAGAAACCACATGGCCCACAAATGTACAATACTTACTATCTATTCTTTTCCAGAAAAGTTTGCCAGCCCTGCTTCATAGCTGAGTATTAAATGGTATGAAAATACTCTATTTGAATTATTCCTCTATTAGAACATATTTAGCTTCTTCCAATTTTTGTTGATGAATACGTCGTATACACATCTTTCAACTCATGTCTGGTATATCACCTTAAGATAACTTCCCAGAAGTGGATTGGCTGGGCCAGACATGAACTCTATAAAGGTTCTTGATACACATGATTAAAATGTCCATGGCATGGAACCCTCATCTATTTCTGTGCTTTTGTATTTTCTGTGCGTATTTCAGTTTTGTTTAGTTGGCTCAAGTAAAATTAGTTCCTTTTGGAAACGTTCAGCTTGTATGAACTCAACTAAGGGTACCAGGAATTTCCATCCACAACCCAGCCAGGAGTTTGCCAGAGGCCAGGAGAGCTCCTGTCCAGGCAGCTCCAAAGAGGCCCGGGGTCCAGTGAGAAATGGAGAAGAGCAAGACTGAAAACTTAGAAGACAGCAGCCAGGGACTGATGCCAGATCCTTTGACCCTGTCAAAAGATCTGAACTCTGGCCCACATTTGTCCTTTTGACCCCATCAAGTTAACCAAGAGTTTAGCCATCCATGCTCCACACAACTGTAGCTTTTCTTCTTCTTCTGAGCAGCTATAACTCTGTCTCATTAGATTGCTCTGAATTTTGTTACTGATTATCTAGGAAATAAATACAACCAACTTTTTGCCTATTTCCCAATTGTTGCAGCTGGTAGAAATAATCAGCATAAAATAAAACTGACAACAGGTGATACCATACATGGCAACAGTGCTATTGATTAAAAATGGAAAGAAGGCTCGCATCCTTTTAATAAAATTCATTCAAATTTTATTTTTTGTTTTGTTTTTACTTTTTATTTTGATAGCTTTAGGGGTACACGTGGTTTTTTGTTACATGGATGAATTGTGTAGTGGCGAAATGTGAAATTTTAGTGCACCCATCACCTGAGTAGTGTATCGTACCCAAAATGTAGTTTTTAGCCCTCATTCCTCACCACCTTCTCCCCCTTTTTGAGTCTCTGATGTCCATTGTAGAACTCTGAATGTCTTTGTGTCTTTATAGCTTAGCTCTCACTTGTAACTGAGAACACATGGTTTCTGGATCTCCATTGTTAAGTTACTTCATTTAGAATAATGGCCTCCAGTTACATCCAAGTTGCTGCAAAAGACATTTTCTTTACATTTAGACTTGCAACATTTGATGTCAGGGAGATTTGGATTTGGAAAACAAAAGCAAAAATTGCAGTGGTTGAAACTAAATAAGGAAAAATTAATGTGATACAGAAAACTGATCAATGAATCTAATTTGTGTAAAAACAATGGAAATAAGGAAAGAATTGCAGTGAAAAGAAAGTTCAACGAAATAAAAATAAACACAGCAAACATGGAAACTGTCTTTGCTGCACGGTACAGAATACAATCAAGGGATTAAATTGGCTTGAGATTGTGCTGGAAAATATTTTCTTGATGAAAAGCCACCTATGTTGGGGATGAAATTTCTTTAAACCAACAGCTAGACAAATAACTTTCTACTCATTATTGGACTTCTTTAGCCAATTTTTCACAAGAATGTTGGGGTCTCTGAAATCACTAAAGCCCCAGTAAAAAGGAAAATGGAATCTCCTATCAGTTGCTGTATGTAGAACCTCTTTTGTAAGCAAGTGGCAGCCAATGTTAACACTTCTCACACTGACCTTAACAATTCTTAGAATATTTAAAAAATTCTGCACAGAAATTAAGTATTATGTACTTATTTCTAATAATTCCAAGGAGGTAAACATTATTGTACAATTTCAAAGTCTTAAAAGTGCACATTTAATAGCAAATAAGAGAATATTTTACAGTTTGATTACATAATTTTACATGTGAGTTTTGTAGGGTTTATAGGCCATATTATTTTTTACCCATCTACTATACTTATTTAATAGGCTTCTGGAGAGGATTTTATAATGTTACACTAATTTGTCTTATTTTTATTAGAATATGCTTTTTATTGAAGATTTCCTATATCAAAGAAACAAAGGAGAAAAATAAAATACAAAAATTAGAAATCAGCCATAGCCTCTATGGAGTGCAGTCACCAATATGCCAATTCCAGAGGCAAAGTATTTTTGTTTTATTTATATTGTTATGGCTCATGTGGTGACTTCATTTAAAGACACTGTTCCCAAAGCTGAATTGTGTATGAAAGCAAATACGGGAGACAGGAAGCAGGGAAGGAAAAGAGTAAAATCAAGAAAGCAACATCTCAAATACCATGAATGATCCCGTTACTTTTTCCCCCTCATCAGGACTGACTCAAGGCCAGGGCTGCAAAATACTGAGAAAGACCAATTAAAAACTAAACTGTCTGAAATGACTGTGGTCACACAGGTGAAATTTTGTTTTCTTAAGAGAAAAAAGAAATTTGTCAGCTTCTTGAGGGCAGAAATATTGTTGTAGATCTCTATGTTGCCGACACTTAGTAAAGAGCTAGTATAGTTCTTTTTGAATAAATGAATGGGTAAGAAAAAAATGATGCACAAATGAAAATATGTCATTATTTAAATACCTGGGACTTGTCTGTCTAGTCTTGCTCAGTGGTTCTCGGTGGTTCTCAACATTGACTGCACATTACAATCATTTAGAGAGTTATTTTTTCTTCACTTTGTACTATGTATTATATACAGAGAAGTACACATTTCTAGGGGAGCTTTTAGAAACCGCTAATGACCCCTATAATGGTTTAAATTTAAAATACTGACAATATTGGTGTTGTGGCAAAAATGTAGGACAACTGAACACTCACACATCACTGGTGGATGTGCGAAACAGTACAACTACTTTGAAAAATGGTTTGGAGGTTAGGCACAGTGGCTCGTGGCTGTAATCCCAGCACTGTGGTAGGCCGGAGAGGGTAGATTATGAGGTTAGGAGTTGGAGACCAGCCTGGCCAACATGGTGAAACCAACGCCTCTACTAAAAACACAAACATTACCTGGGCATGGTGGCATGTGCCTGTAATCCCAGCTATTCAGAAGACTGAGGCAGGAGAATTGCTTGAACCTGGGAGGCCGAGGTTGCAGTGAACCGAGATCACGCCATTGCACTCTAGTCTGGGAGACAGAGCAAGACTCTGTCTTGGAAAAAAAGAAAAATGATTTGTAAGTTTCTTATAAAGTTAAACAGACACTTACCATAAGACCCAGCAATTCTACTCCTACACATTTACCCAAGAGAAATGAAAACATATCTCCACACAAAGACTTCTATGAACGTACACAGAAGCTCTATTCATGACAGTCAACACGTGGAAACAGCCCAGATATCCATCAACAGGTGAATGGATAAACAAAATGTGGTACCTCCATACAATGAAATACTAATCAGTAGTGAAAAAGAATAAACTATGGACATATGTAACTATATGATGACTCTGAGCCAGACTGTTAGATTCTGTGTATACAAAATTCTCAAATAATCACCATTAATCTATAGTAACAAGCCAGATCAGGGGTTGCCTGAGGTGAAATGTGGGGTATTTGAAGATGATGGAAATATTGTATACTTGATTAGAGTGGTGTTTATACGGAGGATATATACTTGTCAAAACTCATTGAACTGTACACTTAAAATAAATGCATTTTGTTGTATGTAAATCATTACCTTTGAAAGATTGATTTAAAAAAAAAAAAAAAAACTATTGACACCCAGACTCCACCTCAGACCAATTAAATTAGAATCTCTAATGGAATCCAGACATTAGACCTATTTAAAAGAGCTTCCTGAGTAGTCTGATGTGTAGGAAGAGTTGAGAACTAGTGGCCTTAACTTTAAGAGAATACTGGAGAGAAAATAAAACAACAAAATAATTTTTTAAAGAGTGACATGAAGGATCATGGATGATTTTTATTTTCTTCTTTAAGCTACTCTTTATTTTTGGATTTGTTTTCATCATGAATTACATGCATAATTTTCAAAGACAGTGTTATTTTATTTATTTACCTATTCTACTCCTTTCATCCTCTCCAATTTTGCCCTCTCATTCATTTTGGTTCAGATAAGCCATTATCTGACATTCGTTCATCCAAAGCTGATTAGCCATCCTTTTATGCAAAGGACTGTTTTAGGAATTGAAGGTGCAAAAAAGAACAAATAAATCTACTCCAGGCAATCAAACGCATGGGCGACAAAGATGTACACATTTATTTTTAAAAGAACCTCCAAATATTACAGTAGCACAAAGATGACAAGAGATAAGATTATGTTAATTTATTCTTGTGTGTTTCCAGAAAACAGTGTGGAAATTTCTTTAAAAACTTAAAATGCACCTAATATAGGACCTTGCTGTTCAATTCCTGGGTGTTTGCCCAGAAGAAATAAAAGCATACCTCTACACAAAGACTTACACACTAATGTTAGTAGCAACTTTATTTGCAATAGCCCCAAACTTGAAATAGCCCAAATGCCCATCAGCATGAGAATGGAAGCACAAGTTGTGTAAAATCCTTATTATGAAATACTACTCAGCAATAAAAATGAAGAAACTATTGATACATGCAACAACACAGACAAATCTAAAAATCATTACGAGAAATGAAAGAAGTCACAGATCAAAGGGTATATACTGTATGATTCCATTTATATAAACCTCTAGAAAGCTTGAAGTAATTCACAGTGACAGAAAACAGATTATTAGTTGAGGGTGGGTTGGAGAATGAATTACAATGAGATGATGGGAATGTTTATCTTCACTATTGTGATGGTTTCACAGTTGTATACATATGTCAAAACTCAGCAAGGTGTACAATTTTAATATGTGCAGTTTATGTACTGCACATATTAAATAACAGCAATGAAGCTGTTAAAATTAAAAGGAGGAAGGAAGAAAAAGTGAAACCAACAAGGCTGTGAATGGGCCTGAATGAGACCCATGGCATCCAATTTGTATCCTTGCTAACAACAAAGAACCATTTCGTGGGTCTGGACTAGGGAGAAGAATCTGGTGACTTCCTAAACTTTAGAGTCTGTTACTAATAGGAGAAGCAGCCAGTGGAGAGGAGGACACTTGGGATGGGCCTTCTTTGAACCTTGAGAAGAACCTGCATGGATGACAGACATATCAAGAAAATATGGGGCAGAGTCCCAGCCCTTCCTTGTCTCATTGATTCTTTGGATTAAGCTAAAGTGATTTCAATCACTATTCAACAAACAAAAAGGTACCAAGACCTTTTAGTGGGGGAAAGAATTGTTTTTAATGATGCTGGGACCACTGAATATCCAAAAGCAAAAGAAGAAAGACAAGACCCTACTTCATACTATATAAAACGTTAACTCAAGATGAATCAATAACCTAAATATAAAAGCTAAAACTATACCCCTTAGAAGAAACCATAGGTGTAAATCTTCTTGAAAGTGGATTTAGCAATAGATTATTACATATGACAACAAAAGCATGAAAAACAAAAATAGATAAATTATATTTTGTCAAAATTTTAAAATTTTATGCATCAAAGCAAGGACATTACCAAGAAAGTAAAAATCCAGCCTACAAAATGGGTGAAAATAATTGCGAATCACATTTTTGATAAAGATCTGGTATTGAGAACATACATATAAACAACTTTTAACAACTCAACTACAAAAATACCTAACAATCCAATTTAAAAATGAGCAAAGGACTGAATAGGTATTTCTATAAAGAATATATACAAATGGCAAACAAACATGATTTACAAATGTTCAATATCATTAGTCATTAGGGAAATGCAAATAAAAGCCACAACAAAGTATCATTTCACAGCCTCTAGGATAGCCATACTTTTTTTAAACAGAAAATTAACAAGTGCTGGTGAGAAATCAGAACTTGTACATTGCTGGTTATAATACAATATGGTTCGGCTGCTGTGGAAAACAGTTTGGCAATCTCTCAAAGGATTAAACACAGAATTACCATGTGACCCCCAAGTTCATTTCTGTGCATACACCCAGGAGAATTAAAAATCAGAACTCAACAAAAAATAATAGATGCTAGTGAGGTTGCAGAGAAAAGGGAACCCTTATACACCATTGGTGGAGCGTAAATTCATTCAACCCTTATGAAAAGCGGTATGGCAATTCCTCAAACAGCTAAAAGCAGAACTACCATTCCACCCAACAATCCTATTACTGGGTATATACCCAGAGGAATACAAATCATTCTGCCTTAAAGACAAATGCACACAAATGTTCATTGCAGCAGTATTCACAATAGCAAAAACAAAGAATCAACCTAAATGCCCATCAATGACAAATTGGATAAAGCAAATGCGGTACACATACACTATCAAATACTATGTAGCCATACAAAAAGAAAAAGATCATGTCTTTTGCAGGAACGTGGATGGAGCTGGAAGCCATTATCCTCAGCAAACTAGTGCAGGAACAGAAAACCAAATACTGCATGTTCTCACTTATAAGTGGGAGCTAAATGATGAGGACTTATGAATACAAAGAAGGAAACAACAGGCACTGAGGGGCACTTGAGGCAGGAGGGTGGGAGGAGAGAGAGGAGCAGAAAAGGTAACTGTTGGGTACTGGGTTTAACTCCTGGGTGATGAAATAATCTGTACAACAAACACTCCCATGACACGAGTTTATCTACGTAACACACCTTCACATGTGCCCCCAAGCCTAAAATAAAAGTATTAAAAAAGAAGAAAATAGGGACTCATAAATAAGTACATGTGCACACATGTTTATAGCAGCACTATTTACAATAATCAAAAAGTAGAAACAGCCCAAAAGTCCAGCAGGGGGAATGGATAAACATAATGTGGTATATTCATGGAACGGAATATTATTCAACCATGAAAAGGAATGAAGTATTTGATACCTGCTACAATGTATGCTAAGTGAACAAAACATACTAAGTGAAAGCAGATAAAAGGTCACATACTGCATGATTCAATTTATACAACATATCCAGAAAAGGTAAGAGTGCACATTGGTGGTTTCCAATGATTGCAGTTGTAGTGGGATGGGGAAAAATTGCTTAAAGGTATTTTTACTTTGGCATGATGAAAACATTTTAGAACTAAGATAGAGGTGCTGTTTGTATGACATTATGAATCTACTTAGTGCTACTTTAAAATGGTTAATTTCATTATTTTAATTTCACCTCAACAAATTAATTTTTAAAAAGATTCTCCATATTCTAAACAAATCAGATCTGTTCTATGTAAACCACTGCCTTCTAAGAAAAGGGCATGGAGTGAGAAAGGATTGAAGTTTAAGTGACAGAGGAATTTAGGGTGGTAAACTGGGGGGCTCTGCAGTCAGACCCCTGACTCTGTAGCTAACTAGCTCTGTGACATCAGCTAAGATATTTTATAGTATAAGTATTTGTGTTCTCACATACAAAAAATAAGAATAATATCTAACTTCACTAGGGTGTTGTAAGGATTAAGTGAGGGGAGTTACTGAATGCAATTTTGTACAGAGCCTGCTGACACATGGTAAATTTTAGCTCAACCTATTCTAAGTAAATTTTTTTCTCCCTCAAATTTTAAGTTGTCCATTTCACATTATAGTCCTGGTTATAGCTTTTATAAAGCCCAGTCAAAAATATTTCTGTCTCTTGGATTAATTAAGAGCAAGGCTGACTAGAAGCCCCTAGAGCTTGTCTCCATCACAGATGCCAGAAAGACTAAAAAAACATGACATTTTAATGAGAGTAACTGAAGGAGAGTTCCAGAGAAACTCAGAGGAATAGCAGGAACCCTGATGAGCACAGAAACAGAACAGCCACAAAGAGAATGGAAGGAAATGCCAGGCCTTCACCACTCCATCCCCAAATTGAGATAAGCTAGGAACAAAGAGGAACTTCTTCATACAGTGAGGAGGTAAGCAAGAGAACACCAGCAACCCCGATCAACACCTTGGACATCCACAGACCTCACCATGGCAGAGGTGGCCTACGGTCCTCACAGGCACTACCTAAGCCCACCTGAAGGAGCTGTCTAGAGTTCACAAAGCTGTGCTCCCTTCAGAGAAGTAGCTAAAACTATGTTCTCCTCTGTGGCCCACATGTCTACTGTGCTATATACCATCTTGCAGCTAGACCTACGGCTGGAGTGTGTTGTGCTCAGGGTTCAAGTAGGCACAGGTCCCCTTCACCCCTGAGGCTAAACTGCCACCACAACACCCCCAGCCTAGTGACTGAACATCCCCAAGGTGAGCTATAAGCAGCTGTTACACACTTCTCCTGGGGCCAAGTGGAGGTGGAGCTGATCCACCTACTCTTCCCCTGACTCCTCAGGCCAGATCTGAAACAGTACCCTGTCTCCAAGAAAACAATACCTTAGTCACTTTGAGCAGTCATGCCTCCCTGTGCCTAAGTTTTAGCAGTGCCCTGTGTCCCAGAAAATGGTGTCTGGGCCACCTGGGGAATCAGTGCCCTGGCCAAGCTGAACTAAACTGCTGTAGTACCTTGCATCCCAGAGAAGCAAAACCGTGGCTGAACTGAGACAGTCAGCCCTACAGGCCAGACAACTCTAGTATCCTAATTCCCTGGAGAGCTGGACTAGCCACCTAGAGCTGGAGCTGCTGAGACACCCCTCTCCCTGGAAAGTAAAATCATCACGGTGCTGTTTCCTGCCTAACACGGCCCAAAGGACAGCTGTTCTCCACTTGCTACTTGCTACTGCTACACCTGGCCTCAGGGTACTTGCTACTGCTACACCTGGCCTCAGAGAATCTGGAATACTGCTGACTCCACCATCACAATGTCTAGAGTCACTACTACTGCCACTACAACAACTACTACTACTACTACAACTACAACAACTACAACTACAACTACTACTACAACTACTTCTACGACAGCTACAACTACTACCACTACTACTACTACTACTACTACTACTACTACAATGGGACCCACATTGCCACTGATACCTATTGGCTTAGGTTCCCGAATTGCAGCACTACCCTGCCATCCCTAGGTCCAAACATCCAGAGCACCCCTTCTTCACCAGAGTTCGTCCAGTGCTGCTCCCTGGCCACTAGGGATAGAATCACAGCTGCAACCCAAATCCCTGTAAACAAGCTGCTAGGGGGTACCTCAGAGTCACACATCTTTGGGCAACCTGCATTCAACCTCACCACAGAGAATAAACAAGCACCCCAAGATCCAAGTGCCACAAACAGTTCATGAGACCTTGAGCCTAGGAACCTAGCACCATAGCCATTTGGAACACCTAAACCTGGAACCCAGCACTGCTATAGCTACTTATAGGCCATGTCAGACCTGAATCCAGAAAGGATACTCTAGTCTAAATCTACCCAATGTGTGGAAAATGAGAATGAAGAAAACCCCCAAAGCCTTTGATACGGAGGATATTAACAACTTATGCCACCATCACTACCACAAATTTTTATGGTCTAGGCAACTGAGGTACCCACAGCTACTGCTGATATTGAATGAAGCCAAAGAAGCTGCATGAGGCCATACCATTTCACCTATCTTGAAAAAGAGTCACTACACCCTTCTCAACTGGCACACTAAAACTCAGATGCACATGAAAGTCTTTCTCTACAAAGGCAAGAGAAAAGCATCAAGTCACATTTAAGGGAATCTCCATTAGACTAGCAGTGGATTTCTCTGCAGAAATCTTACAGGCCAGGAGAAAATGAGATGATATAATTCAAAGTGCTAAAAAAAAAAAAAAATCAGTCAAGAATGCTATTCCCAGCAAAGCAATCCTTCATAAATGAGGGAGAAATAAAGTCTGCCTAAGGCAAGCAAAAACTGAGGGAGTCCATCACTGCTAGATTGGCCTTACAAGAAATGGTTAAGGAAGTCCTACATCTGGAAGTAAAAAGATGTGTCACTATTTTTTTTTTCTGTTTTTTTGTTTTGTTTTGTTTATTATTATTATTATTATTATTATTATTATAGAGACATAGACAAGTGTAAAGATCATTGGTAGAGCAGATATACAAAAAAAGGAATAATAATCAAATCTTATCACTATGGAAATGACCAAACTGCAATGATAAACAATGAGACAGAAATAAATGAACAAAGGATATACAAAACAACCAGAAAATAATTAACAAAATGACAGGAGTAAGTCCTCACCTGTCAGTAATACCTTGAATGTAAGCAGATTAAATTCCTCACATAAAAGACTTAGGCTAGCAGAATGAACTGAGAAAAAAAAAAAAAAATGACCCAATCGGATGCTGCCTACAAGTAACTGACTTCATCTGTAAAGACACTTGTGTGATTACATAGACTGAAAGTGAAGGAACAGAAAAAGATATTCCATGTGAACAAAAACCAAAAGTGAATTAGAGTAGCTATGCATATCAGATGAAACAGACTTAAAGTCAAAAACTGTAAAAAGAGACCAAAAAGGCCATTATGTAATGATAAAGGGTCCAATTGAACCAGAAGATATAACAATTGTGAATATATATTCACCCAACATCAGAGCACCCAGATATATAAAAACCAAATATTATTAAATCTAAAGGGTGAGACAGACTTCAATATAGTAATTGTTGGGGACTTCAACACTCACTCTCTGCATTAGACAGATATATATATACAGAAACCAACAAAGAAATGTTGAACAGGAAATGAATCTCAGACCAGACAGACCTAACAGACATTTCTAGAACATTTCATCCTATAGTTGCAGAATACACATGCTTTTCATCAGTAAATTCTGCACATGGAATGTTCTTGAGGATAGACCACATGTTCATCCACAAAATGAAGTTTCAACAAATTTAAATAAACCGAAAACATGGTAAATATCTTCTCTTACCACAATGGAATAAAACTAGAAATTGATAACAAGAGTAACTTTTGAAATTATACAAATACCTGGAAATTAAACAGCATGCTCCTGAATGAGAAGTAAGTCAATGAAAAAATTAAAAAGATAATTTAAAAATTTCTGGAAACAGATGAAAATAGCAACATCTGAAAACCTACGCAATACAACAAAGCCATTTTAGGAGGGAAACTTACAGCAATAAATACCTATATCTGAAAAGTGGAAATAAAATTAAAAACCTAACAATGTATATCAAGGAACTAGAAAAGTAAGAGCAAACCATGACCAAAATTAGTAGAAGAAAAAAATAATGAAGATCAGAGCAGAAATAAAATGGAAGCTACAAAAATACAAAAGATCAACAAAAGAAAAAGTTGGTTTTGTGAAAAGATAAAATTTGCAAATGGTTAGCTACACAAACCAAGAATAAAAGAGAAAAACAGCCAAATAAATAAAATCAGAAATGAAATAGGAGACTACCAGAGAAATATAAAGGATCATTAGAGACTATTCTGAACAACTATACACCGAAAAGTTAGAAAACCTAGCAGAAAGAAATAGACAAATTCCTGGACACATAAAACCTACCAAGATTGAACCAGTGAGAAATAGAAAACCTGGGCCGGGCGCGGTGGCTCATGGCTGTAATCCCAGCACTTTGAGAGGCCGAGGTGGGCGGATAATGAGGTCACGAAATCAAGACCTTCCTGGCTAACATGGTGAAACCGCATCTCTACTAAAAATACATAAAATTAGCTGGGCATCGTGACAGGTGCCTGTAGTCCCAGCTGCTCAGGAGGCTGAGGCAAGAGAATGGCATGAACCTGGGAGGAGGAGTTTGCAGTGAGCCAAGATCGCACCACTGCACTCCAGCCTGGGTGACAGAGAGAGACTCCATCTCCAAGAAAGAAATAGAAAACCTGAACAGACCAATTATGAGTAACAAGATTGAATCTGTAATAAACAGCCTCTCATCAAATAACTGAGGAGCTGAGGGCTTCAATGCTGAATTAAAGCCACAAATTTAAATAAATAATAGCAATTCTTCTCAAACCCTTCCAGAAAGTTGAAGAGGAGAGAATTCTTCAAAGTTCATTATTTCAGGTCAGCATTACTCTAATACCGAATCCAGACAAGGACACAACAAAAAAACAAAACTATAGACCAGTATCTCTGATTAACATAAACGCAAAAAACCTCAACCAAATACTAAGAAACTGAAACCAAATACTAAGCACATTAAAAAGATCATTCCCCATGACCTCAAGTGGGATTTATCCCAGAGATGCAAGGGATTCATCCCAATAGAGCAGATATACAAGGGAGAAAGGAAAAAGAATCAAACTTTGTCACCACAGGAAAATACTAAACTGCAATGATAAACAATAAGAAAGAAATCAACAAACGTTATACAAAACAACCAGAAAATAATTAACAAAATGACAGGATATTTCAACATATGCAAGCCACCTTAAATATGATACATCACATTGACAGAGTGAAGAACAAAAACCATTTGATCATCTCAATAGATGCAGAAAATGCATTTGATAAAATTCAACAGGACTTCATGATAAAAACTCTCCACAGGTCAGAGGTAAAAGGAATATATCTGAACACAATAAAGGCCATATATAACAAACCCACAACCAACATCACACTGAACAGGGAAAAATTCAAAGGTTTTCCTCTAACATATGGAACAGACAAAAATATCCACTTTCACAACTTTTATTCAGCATAGTACCAGAAGTTCTAGCCACAGCAATTAGGCAAGGGGGAAAAAAAAAAAGAGCATCCAAATTGGAAAGGAAGAAGTCAAATTGTCCCTGTTTGCAGATGACATTATCTTATACACACAAAACCCTTAAAACTCTACCAAAACACTTTCAGAGGTGATAAATGAATTCTGTAAATTTGCAGTACACAAAATTAATATACAAAACCAGTAGAATTTCTGTGTACCAACAACAAGCCAGCAGGAAAAAATAATCAAGAAAGCGATCCCATTTACAATAGGTACAAAAAATAAAATAAAGTATCTGGGAATAAATTTAACCAATGAGATAAAAACCTCTACAAGGAAAACTATTAAAAAAACTTATGAAATAAATTAAAGATTACACAAAAAAGTAGAAAGACACCCCAACCTCATGTTCACAGGTTGGAAGAATTAATATTGTTAAAATAACCAATTCTGCCAAAAGTGATCTACAGATTTCATGCAATTCCCATGAAAATACCAAATACCTCTTCATAGAAATTAGAACAAAAAAAAAATCATAAAATTCTATGGAACCACAAAAGACTCCAAGAAGTGAAAGCGATCCTGAGTCAAAAGAATAAAGCTGAAGGCATCACACTAGCAAATTTCAAAATGTACTGCAAAACTGTAGGAGTAACCAAAACAGCATGGCGTGTTGAAGGGATCTCTGCACTCTCATGTTCATTGCAGTACTATTCACAATATCCAAGATTTGGAACCAACCTAAGTATCCATCAACAGATGAATGGATAAAGAAAATGTGGTACATCTACACAATGGAGTACGACTGAGCCATTAAAAAGGATGAGATCCTGTCATTTGCAGCAACATGGATGGAACCGAGGACATTATTTTAAGAGAAATAAACCAGGCACAGAAAGACAAATGTCGTTATTCTCACCCATATGTGGGAGCCAAAATAATTGATCTCATGGAGGTAAAGTGTAGAACAGTAGTTAACAGAGCCTATAGAGAGGGAGTGTTGGGGTTGGGGGAGGGGAATTAAGAGAGGTTGTTTACCGGATACAAAAATACAGTTAGAAGGAATAAGTTCTAGTGTTTGACAGCACAGGAGGGTGACTATAGTTAACAATAATTTATTGTGTAGTTCCAAATAGGTAGAAAATGCTCCCCACACAAAGAAATGATAAATGTTTGAGGTGATGGATATCCCAATTACCCTGTTTTGATCACCACACATTGTATGGAAGTATGAAATTGTCAGAGATATCCCATAAATGTGTATAATTATTATGTATTAGTGAAAATATTTCTGTATTTTGATTTGGAGAGTCTGCTATCTATGAGATAGTATAAAAAGCAATGGCCCAGATGTAAAGTCTCAGTTTCTTATTGTATAAAAAACAATGGCCCAGATGTAAAGTCTCAGTTTCTTATTTATCTGAATCCCAGGGTGTGTAAATTTAAGAAAATCACACCTAAAACCTAGACATGTCAAGCACTTCAAAGGAGTTGATGAAGACTGAACAAAATCATATATATGAAGCAGCTCTGAAAACCCTAAAATCCTATACAAATATCAGGGAGTATGCATGTGATGAGAAGACTGGGACATGAAATCCTGCCTGCCACCTCCAGCATTCCATGAAGGAAAAACAGAAATTGTGCTTAGGGAATGCTGGCCTATGTACCGTTATTTCACTCATTTGTTAGTGTTCTACTCATTCAAGGCCCTCTCAGAAAAAGGGAACTATTCTAGAAAATATCCTGAAGAGCCTAGCATAATGAGCTGCTTCCTACCACCAAAGAAGACACACAAAAGACTACATTTCAGGACACAGTCATTCACCAAACCATGGCTACTCTGTACATAGACCACTTGTGAAGTTCTAGTTACTGAAATGTAAAGGCTACAGAAAACTTAGGTGGGTTTGAGTGGGAGGCAGGTGGGTAGATTTGTGGATGGGAAGCTAACCACATTGATGCGTTGCCCAATATAATCTCATAGTAACACTATAAAGTAGATATTAGTATCGTTGTTTTAAAAAGGAGGAAACCAAGACTCAGGGAGAAGCTCATCCAAGCTTACTCAGGAAGTATTTGGGGCTGGGATTTAAAGTTCACTCTTTATTGTGACATTCAAGTACCTAAGTGATCAGAGGCATTTAACAATGTTCGTAGGAGCATAGTTTGTAACAGCAGTCAACGAATCAACACAATTTACATTTAAAATTTTAAAATGAAGAATAAAATTCAATTGTCCCCCAGCAAGGGAAATAATAAGCCATAAAATATTCAACTGATACAACTAAAAAGCAGTGAAAATAAATACAACCTCCAAGTCAACACAGATGAGTCTAACAATGTGCCAAAAAAAAAAAAAAATTCAGTATATGTTCTCTTAAAGTTCAAAATCTTGTGAAAAGAAACATTTTATTCAGTAGATGATTAAACCAAAATTCAATTTAGTGGTTTCTTCTTCTTGGGGAGGAAGAGGGTGTGATCAGGGAGGGCACTTTTTTTAATTAATGAAATTTTCTATTTCTCAAGCCAACTTGGGTATTTATTATTCTTTAAATAAATATTTTTATACTTTTGAGTGAATTTAATGTGAAATTTTAAAACACAAAGACACATACAAAAAGAATATGGGTATCAAATGCCTAAGGCTGTCTCTGGAACTTGATCTCAACATATTTTTTGATATTGATTTGTTATTATCATTCTTGCTTAAAGATGTAAAAGGTAGTAGTTAATTCCACAGCAGGAAAAGGAGCAATGACAGGCCATACTTTTCTAAGAACCATGGGTAATACTATTTGTAAAGTTTGTCAAGTGAGTCAAAGGCATAGTTCTTCACTCCAGGAGGCAAACAGTGTTTCTGTCCTCACGATATCCACTCTGCCCCCTCCCACTGGAGCCTAGTCCCTCACCCTTGGCTTGCCTGCTCTTGGCCTTGGAACCCAGCTTTACCTCTGTAGTCACTCCCTCCTGTCACTGATTTCTGGCCACAAGTCTTGGTTTTCAAACTTTTTGTTCCATCTATTTCAGCCCACTCATGAATTACTCTTGCCTGTGGACAGATGGCATTCCCAGGCACGGGCTTGGCAGGGAAAGATGAATTCGGTGAATTAAGCCAACGGAATCCTTTCTGAAAGTCATAATTGACCTGACAGGGCCGTTTCTATCCTAAATCCAGGGGTAGCTTGAGATGATATAATGAGAGCTCCACAACTGAGGCCATATTTCTCAAAGTATGTTACACTGGTCAGAATCACCTGGGGCACATGTTAAAAATGCAGATTACTGGGCCCATCCAGAGCATTAGCACAGGAGCATCTGAGAATGGGGCCCAGGATTTGGCCTCTGAAAAACACCCCTTATGATAGCTCTGATGCTCTTTGACTTCCCTGTAAAATTGGTATCTTGAGGAAACCTGCCCTATCAAATATTGAACTGATCTAAACATGGACACAACTTTGGATGGTGAGCATATGGGTTTGTGAAAGACACATCACCAACCAAAATGATGAGCAACAACCAAGTCATGTTCAGGGGGGGAAAAAAAAAGTGCAGGTCACGCTTTTCTCAATATAGCCATTTTACTGCTTAAACACTGTTCAGATTTTACTCACAGTGAAGCTGCTCCAACACTAGGTAGGGGATCAGCATAGGTAAAAACGAAGAGAAAATGTCCTCTGCCTTTTAAATTACCTCTCTCCATTCTTATTGGCCTAGTCAGATTTATAGAGGGTGTGAAGGAGGCGGGGAGAGTCATATCAAAATTTTTAAACAAATGTAGAAGGGCAGAGGGGACATGTCCACTTAAACAGCTGGCCTGGTTGTATCATTATCAACTGCCTTTCTTCTGAAGTTTCATCTAAGATTGAGCCAGAACGGAGTGTGTCTCTATCCATTTTATTTTGGGCAAAGATAATAGATGTGATTAGAACCTTAGTGTATTTTTGCTAGATTTTTCTATAAAAAGATCTGATTGAGGATTATGAAACCTCCAGTTTTCCAAAGTGCTTAAAATGTTATACTATTGCTTCAAATTTATAAGGAGTGTTCATGACCTGAATATCCCAGTCATGCAAGTATTTCTTCTATTGTTAAAGACCTAGTGAACTGGTTGGTATCTTGAAGTTTCATGTGGAAAAAGGCACATTCCTGGCATACAGCATTAATGAAGGTGCACATAAGATACAAAGCCTTGTCTTGGGAAAACGAACTAGAGACTTTAACTAGAAAACTGTTTCAGATCAGTTAAAAATGTAAAATATAGCGACCATAGAGTTTAATTGTACAGTGGTAGTTTCAACTTCTGTACCAAGAGACAATTTTTTTTTTTTTTGCATTTTCTTGGGATTGGCCCACAGCTACAGCCATATTGGACAGATGTTTTTAACTCTAAATGCAATGTTGAATTACCTATTATTTATTTGCTATGCAGATTGAATATTTTGCATGAGCATTCAAAAACATCTGTTCGTAGTTTGAACTTATGTCTATTGTTTTCTACTACAAAATGTACTGTCTAAAGATGGAAAGTCCTGTCTTTAATGAGTGGTAAGGAATTGCTCACAACAACCAGTTACATACAGAGACATACTATCCATGTTGGGAAGGGATAGATTACAGTTATCAAAATATGTACATGCTACTTTTCTCTCCCTTATGTTTCCCCACTTTCTCTATTGGCATCTTTGTGAAAGCAGGGTGGCATGCTGCCTTATCGTTGCTGCTCCTTATTACCCTCAACTGACAGCAAGGAAAGTAGGCAAGGCGATTAAGCAATGTGGCAGCCCATTTTTATCAGTTTACCTTTAAAAAAAGCCAAGAAAAATTTCGTGAAGAAGGGCTAGAGGTGCTTTATAACGAGGGAAGTGCTGTGGAGTATTTATTTTTAAGAGTCAATGACTTCCCTGCAAGACAGGTACTATCAATTTTGAAGTTATTTTCAATTAAAGGTAATCTGATTTTACATGAAGAAAAAACCAACATGCAGAATACACTCTTGGAGGTGACCAACCTTTTTAGAGCTGCTTGATTTCGCCATAACTTGAACTTTTTACAAAAAAGTGCTCAACTGTTATTTTTCAATTCCAAAGATTTTTGTGTTAATAATTTAATACGAAACTAGAAACAAGCTGGTGTAAAGCAACTATCTTAACGCATATGTAATCTAGTTTTGGGGTCTGAAAATACTGAAAACTTACTAGCTTCATCAGCTAGAACCAAATATTCTGGATAATCGGTAGTATGTATGTAACCACAGATATATGCAATCATAGATATATGCATATATAGACACATGTATACATATAGACACATATGCACATAAAAGAATTACCAATTTTTAGCCTATTATTGGACACTAAACATCACAATTTAATCTTTGGTGATGCACAAAGCACTGTTTGCTATCCTGCAGATCCTTGGAGTCAACTTTATGGTTATGAATCAGCAAGCTTACTAAGTAATGAAATACAAGAGTGTCTGAGGAGAGTTTCCTCTCCATTGGACTCAGCTTATAGAACTGAGTACCAACACTAGAGCTAGAAGAAGTGGTACTGATTTTTTTGATTGTATCCACATGAAGTACATGCAATATAAAAAATTTAAGCTCCATTAGGCAACTGCAATACCCCGAAATAAATGATCTAGAGACTAGGCCCAAAGTGTACAGTAGACAAAATGCCTCATAGCATCCAAAATGTGAGGGACCTTAGCCGTGAGATAGCAGAGTTGGATGTGTTCATCAGCATTCCTATTCCGCACTGCTGTGGATGCACCTCTTAAATTTATCTTTGTACCTACATTTGATTTTATGGGCTAACTCAGATTAGTAAATTGAACTTTATACTTCTGCATTTTAAGAATTTAAGCTTGTTATACGAATTTAAACCTTGTTACACAGTTCCCACACAACTCCCCACCATTTTAGATTATTACATCAGAAAGCCAGAAACACTTTTGAAGAAAAAAAGTTTATTTTTATTCATTTATGCAAAGACAGTATCAGCAACAGGTAGCAGAAACATTTTTCTAAGTTCAGAATTAATTTTCCATTTTGAAAGGTTTAGGACTTAATATCTCTTTTACCTTACGCTTTTAAATACTTCACTCCAACAAAGACAAAAATTTATTCCCTTACTTTTCCTTAAGGTCATATCGGAATAATCCGAATTAGCTCTTTAGAATATAGGTATCATTTATAGAAATCTGGAGATTTAATCACAGAATGATGTACATCAGAATGTTAAAAGCACTAAAAAAACTATGGGTGATTTTTAATGGACAAATTCATGGTGCTTTTGATTTCTGAGGTGTAATAAAGCCCTCTTGAGAATTCTAAAGTTAAAATACTCTCTCCTTCAGATTCAGAATGAAAATTTTGAGAAATCATAGACCCCAGTGGGCATTACTAATATGGCCCATAGTAACTACATTAACTTAAGAGTCTCCATGTTTTAGGGAAGAAGCCATTGAAAGAAGGGCCAGAAAGCCACTTTAAACTCATGTCCATGGCAGATCAAATGATACTGATACAAATGTTTCCCTCAGAAAGGTATTATATCCCATTGCTACCATTCCACGGCTTGGCCCTTGAACTGCTCATACAGCTACTTCCATTCTTTACATCACCAGTCCTAAGAGCAAACCTCCTGAAAGACTAGTAAAAGAGGCTGGGAAAAAAAGACTGTGAGTATAGCAAAAGGGCTCTGGTGCTCTAGCTGTGTGGTCACAATATAAAATGACGACACTACCTAATCTAGAAACAACGTTAACTTTAACTCTAGCAGATTCTTAAGATATACTTACTAAACAACTTTCGTGATTTAGAAATATCAAAACTACCTATTTTGTCTCCTCTGGACATATTTTATTTTACAAAATGAAATATAACAGGCTAAAAAACAAAAATAAAAATCTATTTATAGCAAGTAACTAATACTTCAATGTTTTTATAAAAGCAATTCCTGATTAATCTTTGAGTGACATAAAAAAGTTGCAGCGTTCTTTAATACCAGTTATTTTGCAAATTTCACATACAGCCATTAAGTTTAGCATTTCAAGGAACAATTTTTTTTTAATAAAAACGAAGAATGGTAACTCATTGAGGTTATATACCTAGTAAAGTTTAGTTTGCCTTGGATTCTTTAAAAAATTAGGCCCAGAATTTTAGTTACCTAATTACTATCCCAATCGAATTGGATACATATATATATATGTGGATTCTAGATAAAAGATAACATACTTTGAACAAACATGATGATTCACTGACTGGACTGTTTGCTTAGAATCTGTTTTACTAGGTTTGGATAAGAAGACTTCAATAAAGCTAATTATACATTGAGTTCCACTGATTAAAAATGCAGTTTTAAAAATTCTGGTTTTCAGGCAAATTTCTAGATAAATCATAAATGCAAAGCTCAATACTGAAATACTGTACTGTTCACAGGTACTTCTTGGAGAAGTGAAATGCTTGTGTTCGGACTATCAAAATTCTTAGCTTTCAAATCAGGTTTTAAAAACTTGTTTTTGAAAATCAGTATTTGCTTTTAAACACTTAAAATGCAAATTTCTTTTAAAAATCCTTGCAGATAAATCTTAACATTCTTTCAGTCTCAATTATTTGTTACTTTAAACTATATATTAAACACAGAACCAGGTTCTAAATAAACATCTAAGGAGGAACAGTTTCAATGTAAGATAAAACTAGAGAGTCTAATAATACAACTTATACAGAAAGTTTCAGTGTGATTTACCAAAATTCAGAATTTCTGTAATAGTGGAAAACTTTTAGCTTAATATTCAAAACCAGCAACTTCCCACAAAACTGGACAGCTGAGAGGATCAAACAGATTTAAATACTGTCAAACTTCTTCTGAAGCGATGCACTCTTTTATCCTGGAAAAGACAGAAATAGTCCTTTTATTTTACCGAAAATTTCTGATGACTACTATGGGTCTGAAAGTTGTCAAAACTTAAACCGTTTGTTTTGAGTTTAAACATTACAAATAATGAGAAAAAAAAGATGATTCTTTTCAGGAAGCATATTTGAACACTGGGATGATAAATGTACCAAGATGGCTAGTTTTATTAAACAGTTAAAAAAGAAATCAATAATTAAAGAAAACAAATTCCAGTAAACTCAGAAATAACAGGACTTAAACTCAGTATCATTTTATGTACTTCTTAGTTAATAATTTTGCAGTGATGTCCCAAAGACAGCTGGTAGAAAATGTAATTGTAAAAAATACTTTTTTTCACTAATTGAACTGCATTTAATAGCAACTACAGCTTGCGAACAGCTCTCCAATCTGAAAGTTAATGTTTTTAGATTAAAATATGTAAGTTTTGGCATTTAAAGACGTATCATTAACCTGTGTAGACATGCCATACTTTAGAAAGGAAGATAAAACTTTAAAATACATGCAAAACTTTATTTTCACTCTATGTTGCCTACAGACATGCAAAGAGAAGTGAGAGGCCTTACAAGGAGGAATGGGAATGAGTAAACGAGTAACAACATTTCCTTTTCTACAAAGCTGTGCCCTTTTTTTAAGACTTCAGTTTCATTTTCAGCCTTCATTTTTAAGGCTTCAGTTTCATTTCAAGCCATAAAAGTGGCTTCTGGAAGTTACCTCATCTGTCAAAAGAGTGATAATCTATTTAGGTTAAAATCTAGAAAACTGGACACCAACATGTATCTTCAGAGGTCATGTAGGAAGCAAGATTGTAAAAGGGCTGGATAATTAAGACAATGAAGAGTGAAATCAGCTATGGAAATTGTAAATACATTCAAAAATATCTCAGGCATTCTAATTCAATATAACAACATGCAGTCAATCAAAATAGGTCTAGATGTTAGACAACTGCAGGATGCCAACTTCTGATTCCTCTCCCAAATAAGTAGAAAACTCTGCAAGTTTCAAAGGGAGTCTTTTGTCTAACACCAGGTGAGAACTCAAGTTTAAAAAAATATTTTCTGGGCCAGACATGGTGGCACACGCCTGTAATCCCAGCACTTCGGGAGGCTGAGGCAGGAGGATCACTTGAGCCCAGGAGTTCAAGACGAGCCAGGACAATATAGTAAGATTCTCTCTTAAAAAAAAAATCTTTTGGCTGGGCACGGTGGCTCACGCCTGTAGTCCCAGCACTTTGGGAGGCCGAGGCAGGCATGTCACAAGGTCAGAAGATCGAGACCATCCTGGCTAACAGGATGGAACCCCATCTTTACTAAAAACACAAAAAATTAGTTGGGCGTGGTGGCGGGTACCTGTAGTCCCAGCTACTCGGGAGGCTGAGGCAGGAGAACGGCATGAACCCGGAAGGCAGCAGAGCTTGCTGTGAGCCAAGATCGCACCGCTGCACTCCAGCCTGGGTGACAGAGTGGGACTCTATCTCAAAAACAAAAACAAACAAACAAAAAAAACTTTTTAACTAGCTAAGTGTGGTGGTGCATGTCTGTAGTCCTAACTATTCGGGACGCTGAGGCAGAAGGATCCCTTGAGTGCAGGAGTTTGAGGTTGTAGTAAGCTGTGATTGCGACACTGCACTCCAGCCTGGATGACCAAATGAGGTCACCTCAAAAAAAAAAAAAAAAAAAAAAAACACAATCTTTTTAACCAGCTAAGTGTGGTGGTGCAAGTCTGCAGTCCTAACTATTTGGGACGCTGAGGCAGAAGGATCCCTTGAGTGCAGGAGTTTGAGGTTGTAGTAAGCTGTGATTGCGACACTGCACTCCAGCCTGGATGACCAAATGAGGTCAACTCAAAACAAAACAAAAAAAAACACACGAAAGACTGTCTTCTGCTTTGAACATCATTTAAGTACTACTGCAGACACCAATGTAATCAGAACTTTGGGCAAGGTAAGCTGATGTACCATTCCAGTTCTTTCTTTTCTAAATTATACTATCTATGTAGAATGAAGCAACAAGAGAACAAATGTCAAATTTAAATATGTTTACTCCCTGTTGCAAAGATGTTAAGAACTTAATTCTGCTATGTGGCTCTACTCTTCTACATTATACAGATGATCCATAATACAACCTTTTAAAAAGTCTTAAGCTTCATCCCATATCCATTCACAGATGAAAAAAAGCTGGTTGTGTTTTAAGACACAAAGCGATGGTTAAACATTTTCTGTCTAATGTAAAGTGTGTAGCCAGTTTTGACAAATCTGGCAGTTCCACAAAAGGTTGAATATGACTTAGCAATTCCATTCCCAAGTATATACGCAAGAGAAGTAAGCACGTATGTCCACACAATAACTTGTACGTGAATATTCACAGCATTATTTATAACAGCTAAAAAATGGAAATAATCCAAATGTCTTTAACAGATGAATGCATAAACAGAATAAATATCTACAAATGAAAAGAAATGATGAAGTTCTGATAAGTGCTAGAATACTGACGAACCTTACAAACATTAAGCTGAGTGAAAACATCCAGTCACAAAATGCCACATCATTATGTGTGATTCCATATACAAGAAATGTCCGCCACAGGAAAATCCTTAGAGGAAAAAAGTAAATTAGTGGTTGCCTGGGGATACACAAGTTCTGGGAAAATAGCAGGAGACTGCTAAGGTAGGGGGGTGATTTTTGGGGTGATTTAAATATTCTAAAATTGATTGTGGACATGGTTGCAAAACCTTGAATATACGAAAAAACAGTGAAGTGCACACTTTAAATACATAAATTGTATTACTGCTATTATTTCAATAAAATTGTTACTTAAAAAACACCTTCCCTTTATTAACCATAGTATTTTTCTCCCACTGGGCTGACCAGGTTAGTTCTTTTTCATATTTATAGACTTAAAACCACAAGAACCCAGAAACCTTTAGTCCTGTACCTTCTCATTCTAGACTTGTAAAAACTAGAACCTTAATAAAAGATTTATCTATCTAACATGGATAGAAAGTGGGAGCAGAAATCAGATCTTTCTGGAATTCAACTAGCCACATTCTCTTCCACTTCACCAACTCTGAATCAACCTTTCTTTCTTTCTACTGAACTTTTTACTGCTTCATTTTACCCCTTTTCTCCCTTCACACTGTTCAGGTGTATCATCTGAATAAACCATTTCTTTTCTTCTCTTTAGTCCAATATGCATGTATTAAGTTCTACTTTTCTTTTCCTTTTTTTTATTTTTATTTTTTTTGAGAGAAAGGTCTCTCACTCTGTTGCCCAGGCTGGACTACAATGGCACGATCACGGCTCGGTGCAGCCTCAACTTTCCAGGCTCAAGCAATCCTCCTGCCTCAGACTCCTCTGGAGTAGTTGGGACTACAGGCATGTACTATCACAACTGGATGATTTTTGTATTTTTTTGTAGAGATGGTGTTTTGCCATGTTACCCAGGGTGGTCTCAAACTCCTGAGCTCAAGCAATCCACCCACCTCAGCCCCCAAGTGTTGGGATTACAGGCGTGAGCCACTGTACCCGGCCAAGATCTGCTTTCTGTATCTAAAATTTTCTTTTACTATTTGGTCATGGTAGTCAACTAACTCTCTTCTCTAGTAAACCCTTTCAATTACAAATTTCTGCTGCAGGGTTCTTCCCTAAATTTGACTACATATATATATCAAGGTTTGGCAGCAGAAAATATACTGCCAAGTAAAACCCACACTGGTTTACTGGGTTACAGTCAAATGCCAACAGTTCAATTAAATGCTCTAGGCCGAGCGCGGTGGCTCACGCCTGTAATCCCAGCACTTTGGGAGGCTGAGGCGGGCAGATCACGAGGTCAGGAGATAGAGAACATCCTGGCTAACACGGTGAAACCCCGTCTCTACTAAAAATAGAAAAAAATTAGCTGGGCGTGGTGGTGGGCGCCTGTAGCCCCAGCTACTTGGAAGGCTGAGGCAGGAGAATGGCATTAAGTAAACCCAGGAGGTGGAGCTTGCAGTGAGCCTAGATGGTGCCACCGCACTCCAGCCTGGGCGACAGAACGAGACTCCGTCTCAAAAAAAAAAAAAAAAAAAAAAAAATTCCTCTAAGAAATCTCAAAATACATGTACCACAAGGAAAACAGCTAACTTGAGAGGGAACAAGTGGGCTTTTTAATATGCATACCATTCCTTTCATATCTTGAAGTAGTCATCTTGAGTAACAACAGAATTTATCAGTCTGCTCTCTGGATTAAACAGACAAGATACCACCATCTGTATGCTTCAGTCCACAGATTTCTGAAACACATAAGTTTTCAGTAATGTAAAGACAACTCGTTCTTTCACTCGCTCTTAATAAGGGTGTGTGTTTCTTTTATGTTGATGGTTTACTGAACATATTAGTTTATTTCTAAAGAAACGCAAAAAATGCTAAAAGAGGCTGGCAACAGTGGCTCACACCTGTAATGCCAGCATTTTGGGAGTCCGAGGCGGACAGATCACCTGAGATCAGGAGTTCAAGACCATCCTGGCCAACACGGCGAAACCCCTTCTCCACTAAAAAATACAAAAATTAGCTGGGTGGCGGGCGCCTGTAATTCCACCTATTCAGGAGGCTGAGGCAGGGAGAATTACTGGAACCTAGGAGACGGAAGTTGCAGTGAGCCGAGATCACACCACTGCACTCCCAGCCTGGGTGACACCGGAATTTGTAATTCCTACCACATATCCTCAGTATGTAAGTTTTCTGACAAATCAAAGAATTATTTTAGAACCTTAGCGATACAATACTCGTTTAAAAAGCTCAGTTTGTTAAATCCCTAAGTGAACTCCAATGTTTCAAGAAAAAAAAAAAAAAAAAAAACTCAGGACAAAACCTGCCAATTATACTGTAAGAGTATGTTTTAATATTTATTCACTATTTAAAATCCAATATCAAATCAAGGAATTTACACTCCAATGGGATTTCTTGGGTATTATACCTATTACCAGCACATCAACTACTTCCACACTCCCACCTATTTAACAGAACACATGTGATGCAAGAGTGACAGTATTGTTATTACAGAAATTTGCAGTAATGATAAAAAACAGAAACAACGCTGTCTATTTCAGTATTTGAATAATTACTCCTGACTTCACCACTGTTGGAAACTTCTGCCACATATAATGTTATGGAGAGAATGCTTATTTAAATAATATTTTTCACTGCTTAAGATCAAAACTGTGGTAAAAGAAAAGGGACATATAATTCATACGAATTCTTCTTTTGAGTAGAATTCTAGAGGAAACCCTCCCATAGCATTCTTCCAAATCATATTAATACAGTATTTATTAAAGAATGGCTTTTTAAAATTAGTGGAACTGAAATACAGGAAACGACTGCTGAATCAGAAACTTTATGTATATACTGAATATTTGGGGTATCTGAAATTTCAGCAACCTTTACATTAACTTCTGAGTATTGGTCCATTATTTAAGCTCCATGATTTATGGCTAACATCTTAAAATTTGGGCAAAAATGTTTGCTTCTCAAAAAAAGTTATTAAAACTAGAAAAAAACACAAAATACATATTTTTAAAAAATTCAAAGTTAGACGTTTGCCTTCTGTGGGCCATTTCCAGAGGGTGGGGTAGCTTCATGAATTGAGCATTCATTTGGCACAACATCACTTCCTGTATCAACTTCTCCACAGTGACAGTTAAGAGCTGAACAAAGCCTATATTTAAAATAATGAAAGTGTAATTAAACAGATATACAGATACGTTTAAAAGCTACTTATTTATTCCTCAAAAAGGTGAGCTGGTATCAAAAGTTTCAACGTAGGTTGTGTTGAAATTCAATTGTGTTACTTCAGAAACCTTGTTTTAAACGAAAAGTCGAAATACATTAAGGCAGCCTTTGGTTTTAAAATCTCTTCCAGGCATCAACATAATCAGATGTAGAAGGATTCTAAGAAACAAATGTAGTACGGGAGTGTTTGAGAATTTTAACACTTATTATATCCTTCAAATATGCAGTCGTGATTTAAGACAGCAGCTCTGGTGTATTAGAGGTAATACTCTAATTCCTCTTTAAGAGGAATTAATAGCAAAACATTTTATTCCGATTCCTCTTTAAGAGAAATTAATAGCAAAACATTTCGGTTTCTCTTCAACAAATTTTTTATGGCTAGTAAAGCCAGAGGCATATTCTAGGCAGATACATGCTAATTCTAAAGCCAAGTTAATACTACCATTCCTGGATTATATGGTCTATCAACAAGTAACTGAACACTTATCATTATGTGGACCAGCTACTGTTTCAGCACACAAAAACCTGAGAGACAAAAAGGCACTGTTGCTCCCATGGGAGTTTACAATTGGGTTGAAGTAACAAAACATAAAACATTAATATAAAGAACCATTTAAAAATATCTATAGGCATATATGGCATAGAAAAAAAAGTCAAGAAAGATGAGGAAGTGTATGTTTCATTAATTTCACTTTACTCCATAACCCCTTTTGCTCCCCAACAGGCCACTATGGTGGCATCTTAAAAAAAAAAAGGAAGGAAACCAAAACTATTAAAATATTCCTACACATTTTCAAAAACTCATGAGATACACAATATTGAAGCACTTATCATGCTGGCTCCTTTGTTACTAAAATGAAAGAAACAGAGTAGAAAAAAGAAGTACTTTATGTTTCTAACCCCTGACGTTCTTGTTACTTTTGTATGTAAAACCTCGCCATTTTCCCAATTTTCTGGAGTTGGCATTGTGGAAATCTCAAGGATACGAGTTCTTTCAATTTATTACTTATCACCATAGATATGATTATGGGTCACAGATATAGTCACATCTATGAAAAGAGGCCCAGAGAACTACTATCATGAAGCAGCAAGCTAAAATAGAAATATAATTGAAATTCTGTGTTCTAAGAATGGGATGATAATTTTATTTCACTCTATCTCCCTAAACAATTGATGAAAGTCAGTCTGGATGTTTCAGCTATTTGACAGTGAAGATGAAAAACTACATGCTGAAATACAGAAGGGGACAACGAATCTCAGAAAACTGTTTTACAGAGAATCTCAGAAAACTGTTTTACAGAAAAGTTATTGCTAACTATATTCCTGTCAAAATGTTAATACACTACTTCTAAATAATACAGAGGGCTTCATTCTAGACTAATTGCAAGTGTTTTCCTAAATTTTAGGTACACTTCACTAGTTTAAAATGACACACTATTCAGGAAATTTGTACAAACAACTTAAAAGGGCTCAACAGTATCTGAAAATAAATCATTTTACTCCCTCTTCAATTACCTGATAATTATATACAGGCAACTGATACCCAGTGGTGACCTGACCTGGTGAACCTGGGTAAGATATGTCTGAAAGTAAGTTTACAGAAAGAATGAATACGGTAAAACATCTTTTTAAATTAGAAAGAAATATTATTCCCAAAATTTAAAAAAAAATGAAAAACTTTAAAATATTTTACTTTTCTAAATACAACAAAGCGGAATTCTAAATGAATGAATGACTTTAGAAAGAAAGAAATATTCTCTATCAAGTGCTAAGCCCCTTTGGGTGGGGCAGAGGAACACACAAATGACAAAAGTAGTGACTATTTCACCAGGCAAAGTTTACCTAACTTACACTGTGTACTTACGCCCACCCAGAAGTTATTTCTTACACTGCTGATAAGGCTCCATTAAGACAGATTTCAATGTAAGTTAAGTTAATACATTTGCTATTTCTTTGTCAATATACTTCCAGATAGTTTTGTGTTTGACAATACTACACGGTAATATGTAGTTCTCCTACAGATGTTATGTTTTTTTCTGTACTTCATTTCGAAAAACTAAGGGCAGTATACAATCCAAAACTGGAGAAGGACAGTACAATGTCTTATATGTTTCAATAAATACTTATTGTTTGAAAACATATAGGAAGCGGCATACATGAATACACCCAGATTCAGTAACGGCTCACTGTAAATGTTAGAAACAAGTAGGGCTTTTTCTCTAGCCATTGTTCAGAGAAGAAAAAAGAAGAAGAGGTATAATCCTACACATTTCAAGTACATGCAGAATGTCAATAAATGAGAGACACTGAAGAACTATTTCACTACTATTTTGTTACTTTATTTTCCATCAAAGAAAATGTCTTTTCAACTAACACATAAATAGAATGGACTAAGAACAAAATAAAGGTAATTTATCACCAATAAGTGATACAGTACGTCAAATCCTACTTTAAATATCAAACTAATCAGGATCAGAGAAATTATATGCCAGAAATTCACAGGATTTATAGGTATAGTAAATGACATCAGAAATCTATACATTCCAGAACCAGAATATATCCAGAAGTCAGCAGTTTATATGAGGTGGCATCTGGAAATCATTGCAAGTAAAGAAGAGCTAGATTAATCGCTATCCTTAAAGAATAAACTAGGCAGAAACATCAGAACAGCTGCTTTCAAATATTTTCGGAACTAGGTATAAGGGGGGAAAGAAGCTCAGGTGTTTTAGAGGTAATACTCTTTTTTATTCCTATTCTTATTTAAGAGTAATTAACAGCAAAACATTTCTGTTTCTCTTCAACAAGTTTTTTGTGGCTGGTAAAGCCAGAGGCAGACCCTAGGCAGATACATGCTAATTCTAAAGTAACATTAATACTATCTTTCTTAGATTACACAGTCTATCAACAAGTAACTGAACACTTATTATGTGGACCAGCCACTGCTTAAGCACACAAAAACCTGAGAGAGAAAAAGGCACTGTTGTGCCCATGGGAGATTGCAACTGGGTTAAAAAGAAAGTAACAAAATGTAACACATTAATATAAAGAACCATTTAAAAATATTTATAGGCATATATGATATGAAAAGTAATCCAGAAAGAACAGGAAGTGCATGGTAGGCTAATTCACTTTACCAGAGGTACAACCTACCTTCTTTGCTCCCCAACAGGCCACTGCAGTGGCATCTTAAAAAAAAAAAAAAAAGAAAAACAGGAAACCAAAATTACTCAAATATTCCTAAACATTTTCAAAAACACATGATATATATAATATTGAAGTACTCATACTGGCTCCTTTGTTATTATAATAAAAGAAACGGAATGGAAAAAAGAAGTGCTTTATGGTTCTAATCCCTGACATTCTTGTTACTTCCACATATAAATATAAAACCTCACCTTTTCCCCAATTTTTTGGATTTGGCATTGTGGAAATCTCAAAGATGTTACTACTTTCAATTTATTATGACAGATATAATAATTGGTCATAGATAAGAGTCCTATCTACTATGAAAAGAGAACCAGACAACAACTGTGGTGAAGCAGCCTGCTAAAATGAAACTATAATTTGAATTACGTGCTCTAAGAATTGGGTAATAATTTTATTCACTCTATATCCCTAAAAAATTCATGAAAGTCATTCTGGATGTTTCATTCAGCTATTTGACAGCAAAGATGAAAACTATACCCTGAAATATAGAAGGGCCAAATCTCAGAAAACTCTTCTACAGAAAAGTTATTGCCAAGTATATTCCTGTCAAAATATTATTCCATTACTTCTAAGTAATACAGAAGTCTTCATTCTAGACTTACTCTAAGTGTTTTCTTAAATTTTACCTATACTTCACTAGTTTAAAATGACAAACTATTCAGGAAATTTGTATCAACAACTTTAAGGCCTCGATAATATCTGAAAGCAAACATTTTACTCCTTACATTACCTGATAATTATATACAGGCAACTGATATCCAGTGGTGACCTGAACTGGTGAATTTGGATAAGCAGGAAATGCCTGAAAATAAAGGTTACAGAAAAAAATTAATACGGTATACCGTTTTTTAAAATTAGAAAGAAATACAATTCCCAATATAACAAAAATACGAAAAACTTTGAAACAGTAATTGTTTTTCTACGTACAGCAATGCAGATTTCTAAATGACTGACTTTATGAAGAAATAAAAATTCTCTTGTCAAGTGCTACCCTTTGGGTGGGGAGGGGGAAGAGACAAATGACAAAAGAAGTGACTATTTCACCAGCCAAAGTTTACCTTATATATATCGGGTACTTATGCCCACCCAGAAGTTATTTCTTACACTGGTGATAAGGCTCCATTAAGACAGATTGCAATGTAAGTTAAATTAACACATTTGCTATCTCCCTGTAAAAATATTTCTAGACTGTTTTGTATTAGACAATAATATAGGGTAACATGTAGTTCTATAGAAGTTATGGCTTTTTCTGTACTTCGTTCTGAAAAACTAAGTGCAGTCTATAATCCAATAGTGGAGAAGAGAAAGCATGTCTTGTATGTTTCAATAAATTCTTATTGTTTGAAAACATACAGGCAGCAGCATACATGAATACACCCAGATTCAGTAATGGCTCACAGTAAATGACACAAACAAGTAGGGTTTTTTTTCTAGCCACTGTTCAGAGAAGGAAAAAGAAGAGGTATACCATACATGTTTCAAGCACGTGGAAAATGTCAACAAATTAGAGACACTGCACAACTGGTTCACTATTATTTTGTTACTTTATTTTCCATCAAAGAATACGTCTTTTAAACTAACACATAAATAAAATAGACTAAGAAGAATACAAACGTTATTTATCAACAGTAAGTGATAGAGTATGTCAAATCCTACTTTAAATATCAATGTAAGCAGGATCACAGAAATTAGATGCCAGAAGCTCACGCGATTTATATATATATATATCAAACCACATCGGAAATCTACCCATTCCAGAACCAGAATATATCCAGAAGTCAGCAATTTACATGAGGAGGCATCTGGAAATCATTTCAAATAAAGAGTAGCTAGATGAACTGCTAAACTTACAGAAGAATAAAGTGGGCAGACACGTAAGGAGAGCTGCTTTCATGCACTTTAGGAACTGGTTATAAGGGGAAAAGCAGCTCAGGTGGTTTAGAGGTAATACTCTTGTTTATTCCTATTCTTATTTAAGAGTAATTAACAGCAAAGCATTTCTGTTTCTCTTCTACAAATGTTCTATTGCTGGTAAAGCCAGAGGCAGATTCTACGCAGATACATACTAATTCTAAAGCCACGTGAATACTACCTTTCTTTGATTATATAGTCTATCATTATGTGGACCTGCCATTGCTTAAGCACATAAAAACCTGAGAGCAAAAAAGGCACTGTTGCTCTCATTGGAGTTTATAATCGGGTTAACAAGAAAGTAAATAAATAAATAAATAAAACATTAATATAAAGAATCATTTAAACATATTTATAGGCATATATGACATGGAAAAAAATCAAGAATGAACAGGAAGTGTACGTTTGGCTAATTCACTTAACGTCAAGTACAACATAATCCCTTTGCTCTCCAACAGGCCACTATGGTGGCACCTTTTAAAAAAAAAAAAAAAAAAAAGAAAAAACGGACACCAAAACTATTAAAATATTCCTACACATTTTCAAAAACACATGAGAAACACAATATTGAAGTACTTATCCTGCTGTCTCCTTTGTCATTATAATAAAAGTAACAGAATGGAAAACTTAAGTACTTTATGTTTTTAGTCCATGACATTCTTGTTACTTTTATATATGAAACTTCACGTTTCTCCAGATTTTCTGGAGTTGGCAATGTGGAAACCTCAAAGATAGTAGCTCTTTCAGTTTATCACCATAGATATAATTATGGGTCATAGACACAGTCGTATCTATGAAGAGAGATCCAGAGAATTACTACCGTGAAACAGCCAGCTAAAATGAAAATATAATTGGAATTCTGTGCTCTAAAAAGTGGATCATAATTTTACTTCACTCTATCTCCCTAACAAAATTCAGCAAAGTCAAGTTTGGATGTTTCATTCAGTTATTTGACAGCAAAGATGAAAACTACAATCCAGAAATGAAGAAGGGGACACCAAATCTCAGAAATCTGTTCTACAGAAAAGTTATTGCCAAGTATATTCCTGTCAAAATATTACTTCATTACTTCTAAATAAGACAGAGGTCTTCATTCTACACTAACTCTAAGTGTTGCCTTAAATTTTAGGTACACTTCACTAGTTTAAAATGACAACCTATTCAGGAAATTTGTATAAACAAGTTAAAGGCCTCTATAATATCAGAAAGCAAATCATTTTACTTCCTCTTACATTACCTGATAATTATATACAGGCAACTGATATCTAGTGATGACCTGAACTGGTGCATTTGGATAAGTACGATATGCCTGAAAATAAATTATACAGAAAGAATGAATAAATAAGGTAAAACGTATTTTTTAATTAGAAAGAAATATTCACAGTAGAACAAAAATATGAAAAACATTGAAATACTAATTATTTTTCTATATACAACAATGCAGAATTGTAAATGACTGATTTATGAAGAACGTATTATTCTCGGTCAAGTCCTACGGTTGGGCGTGGAGGGGGAACAGACAAATGACAAAAGAATTGGCTATTTCACCAGGCAAACTTAACCTTACTTATATTATGTACTTATGCCCACCCAGAAGTTATTTCTTACACTGGTGATAAGGCTACATTAAGACAGAGTTCAATGTAAGTTAAATTAATACATTTGCTATTTCCCTGTAAAAATGCTTCCGGACTGATTTGTGTTTGACAATATTATAAGGTAATATGTAGTTCTACAGAATTTATGGCGTTTTCTGTACTTTACGTTGAAAAACTAAGTGCAGTATACAATCCAATAGTGGAAAAGAGACAGTATAAAGTCTCATATGTTTCAATAAATACTCATTGTTTGAACACATATAGGTACGCAGCAGGCATGAATACACCCAGATTCGGTAATGGCTCACAGTAAATGTTAGAAGAAGGGCTTTTATTCTAGCCATTGTTCAGAGAAGGAAAAAGAAGATGAGGTATACCGTACGTGTTTCAAGCACAGGGAAAACGTCAACAAATGAGAAACACTGAATAACTATTTCACTACTATTCTGTTACTTTATTTTCCATCAAAGCAAATGTCTTTTCAACTAAGATATAAATAAAATGAACTAAGAAGGAAATAAACGTTATTTATCACCAATAAGTGACAGAATATGTCAAATCTACTTTAAATAGCAAAGTAACAAGGGTCAGAGACACTACATGCTAGAAACTGATGGGACTTACAGATATCTAAAACTATCAGAAATCTACCTATTCCAGAATCAGAATATATCCAGAAGTCAGCAATTTATATGCAGAGGCATCTGGAAATCATTTCAAATAAAGAATAGCTGGATTAATTGCTAAACTTAGAGAAGAATAAAGTAGGCAGACACATGAGAAGAACTGCTTTCAAATATTTTAGTTACATGGGGGAAAGCAGCTCAGGTGTTATAGAGGTAATGCTCTTTTTAATCCTATTCTTATTTAAGAGTAATTAACAGAAAAACATTTCTGTTTCTCTTTATCAAATTTTTTATGCTTGGTAAATCCAGACGCAGATTCTAATCAGATACATGCTCTTCTAAAGCCAAATTAATACTACCGTTCTTAGGTAAAGCCACATTAGGACTACCTTTCTTACATTAAATAATCTACCAACAAGTAACTGAACACTTGTCATTACGTGGATAAGCCATTGCTTAAGCATACAAAACCTGAGAGAGAAAAAGGCACTGTTGCTGCCATGAGAGGTTAAAAAGAAAGTAACAAAACGTAACACATTAATATAAAGGATGATTTAAAATATTTATAGGCATATATGACACACAAAAAATCAAGAAAGAAGAGGAAGTATATGTTTCACTAATTCGCTTTACCACAGGAACAACATAACTCCTTTGCGCCCCAACAGGCCAGTGCAGTGGAATCTTTTTTTAAAAAAAAAAAAAGTAACCAAAATTATGTAAATACTCCTACACATTTTCAAAAACCCGTGAGTTACATAATATTGAAGTATTTATCATGATGGCTCCTTTGTTATAATGAAAGAAACAGAATAGAAAAAAAGAAGTACTTTAGGTTTCTAATCCCTGAAGTTCTTGTTGTTACTTCTACATGGAAAACCTCAATCTTCCCAATTTTCTGGAAATAGAATTGTAGCATCCTCAAAGATATTAATTCTTTGAATTTGTTACCACACATATGATTACGGGTCATAGATAAGAGTTGTATCGTTGAAAACAGACCCAGAGAACTACTACCATGAAGAAGTAAGCTAAAATAAAAATACAATTGGAATTCTGTGCTCTAAGAATTGGGTAAAGCTTTTATTTCACTTTATATCTCTGCAAGATTCATGAAAGTCAGCCTGGATGTTTCAGCTCTTTGACAGCAAAGATAACAAAATACATGCTGAAACAAAGACGGAAACACAAATCTCAGAAATTGTTCTACAGAAAAGTTATTGCTGAGTACACTCCTGTCAAAATCTTATTTCATCACTTCTAAGTAACACAGAGGTCCTCATTACACGAATTCTAAGTGATTTCTTAAATTTTAGGTACATTTCACTACTTTAAAATGACAAACTATTCAAGCAATTTGTATAAACAAGTTGAAGGCCTCAATAGTAGCTGAAGGTAAAACATTTTACTCCCTCTTCAATTACCTGATAATTATATACAGGCAACTGATATCCAGGGATGACGGAATTTATAGATATAAATTGACCTGGTGAATCTGGATAAGTAGAATAAGCCTGAAAATAAAGTTGACAGAAAGAATGGATTAATACAGTAAAACATTTTTTTTAAATAGAAAGAAATATCATACTCAATATAACAAAAATATGAAAAGCTTTGAAACAGTAATTGTTTTTCTACGTACAGCAATGCAGATTTCTAAATGACTGAATTTATGAAGAAATAAAAATTCTCTGTCAACTGCTACCCTTTGGGTGGAGAGGGGGAAGAGACAAATGACAAAAGAAGTGACTATTTCACCAGCCAAAGTTTACCTTATATATACCGGGTACTTATGCCCACCCAGAAGTTATTTCTTACACTGGTGATAAGGCTCCATTAGGATAGATTTCAACGTAAATTAAATTCATACACTTGCTGTTTCTTTGGCAAAATACTTCTAGATTGTTTGGTATTTGACAACATTATAGGGTAATACTGTAGTTCTTCGACAGATGTTACGGCTTTCTCGGTACTTCATTTCCACAAATTAAGGGCAGTATATAGCCATAACTGGAAAAGAGACAGTATAACGTCTTCTACGTTTCGGTAAATTCTTACTGATTAAAAACATACAGGTAGCAGCATTCATGAATATACCCAGATTCAGTAATGGCTCACCGTAAATGCTAGAAACACATAGGGCTTTTCTTCTAGTCATTGCTCAGAGAAGGAAAAAAGAAGAGGAGGTGTACCCTACACGTATCAAGTACATGGAAAATGTCAACATATGAGAGACACTGAAGAACTATTTCACTACTATTTTGTTACTTTATTTTCCATCAAAGAAAAGGTGTTTTAAACACACACTGAAATAAGAGGAACGAAGAACAAAATAAATGTTCTTTATCACCAGTAAGTGACAGAGGATGTCAAATCTCACTTTAAATATCAAAGCAACCAGCATCAGAGAAATGACATGCCAGAAACTCACGGGATTTATAGATAGAGTAAAAGAGATCAGAAATCTACCCATCCCAGAACCAGAATATATCCAGAAGTCAGCAATTTATATGACGAGGCATCTGGAAAGCACTGCAAGTAAAGAATAGCTAGGTTAACCGCTAACCTTAGAGAACAATAAACTAGGCAGACACATAAGGAGAGCTGCTTCCAAATACTTTAGGAACTAGTTACATAGGGTGAAAAAGGAAGAGACAGGAAGAGATTTGTTCATGTGTCTAAAGAGGTCATTTCTGAGAGAAAGCCTCAAAAAGTATATAAGAAGATTTTTAGCTCAAATAACCAACACTAAGAGTAAGAAATTTCTAACAAAAGTAACAAATTTCCCATTACTCACACTGTTCAAACAGGGATTCCATTGCCACTTACTATGGAAAGTGTAGATACAATTCCACAGACGCAAGGATGACTACAATAAACAAGAGAACAGGAACATAAGCACTTCTTACCTGAACGTACTGAGTTATAGGATTCAGCGTGATTAGGGGCCGCAGGCAAGTTTCAGTGTTTGGATACCTCCAGATGTTCTGAAACTGTGGTGGAGGAGGAGGATTTAATACCAAAGGACGTGGCTGCACAAGACGAGCGCCTTTTTGAAAAGCAAGAAGAAAAAAGCCTATTTTTAGTTATTTGAAAAGCTACCCGGGTCAAAAAAGAACAATTTCTTTTCCTACTCACAGAACTTTTGTTTCCTGATTGCAGGGCCAAGCTTCAGCTTTTTACCCTGGAGATGTATCTGTGACTGAAAAGAGAACAGTAACAAAACTAGAATCCATTTTCAAGTCTTAGCTTCCAAGACTTGAGTAAACACCTAAAGCTTTCTAAGGTTCCTATCATCATAGACGATCAGTGACAACTACGCACCAAATTAAATTTTGTAATCATGAAGCTACCTTATTTACCCTTGCCACTCTAATCAATGTCAAGAGGCATCAAGTGAAAGTTGATCAAAAACTTTTCATCACCCTGTCTCCAACCTTTCCAGTCTGTAGTTCATGAACCTAGGTGTCCACTCAGAAATAAACAGGATCTATCAAGTTATGGGAGGTTACTCTGACTTTGCATTTTGAACAGGAAGTCTAACGTCCTCCAAATTTTACACAGGTCTGAGTATCTCACTAACATTAAACGTTGTAGCAGTAAGATAAGTAAGAGATTTTTCTATTACTTACCTCTACTATCTTCTGGACATCCACATCATCAACAAATGAAACAAATCCATAGCTATAAAGGCAGATAAATGAAGCATAAAATCACCATCATACAGTACATGGTTCAGAACTTCTACTGTTCTATATACAGAAGTGATCATGACCAAAGATGAATAATATACCATGATAAGTATTTGCTAACATGCACATGACAGATCCTCTACAAACACTACTTTTTCTTAAGCAGAACTACGTCAAAATGTGCTAGAATTAGGGCACTGTGAAAACTTCATTGATTAACAAAGAATTCACATCTGTGAACCTGAATTTAACTTACTATCTAAGACAAGGTGGTTAAAATTTAAGATGCGGTGCAGTGTACGAAGAAAACAATTATTTGAGAAAACTGATTAACTCATCTGTATGAAATAAAAATTGCAGACATTTCAAAACAAACATTAGAAAAATGACTAAATAAAAGAACTGGTAATAACCTTTTATCCCCTACGTGAAAGAAATTAACACCGCAAACAATTTCATTTATACAAGGGTCAGAATATCAGTTTTGAAGTCTTGTCTCATACCTATAGAACAGGGGACTAGAGTTCAGATATTTTTGATAAAATTACTCACCCTTTGGACACACCACTTCGATTCGTGATTATCTTCACTTCCTTCACAGAACTGTATCTACCAAAGCAGCTTCTGATCTCAGTTTCATCCGTCTATGGAACAGAATTGAACGTCAGAGTAAAAATTCAGCATTCAAAAATTTCAACTTTACTACAATTTTACTACCATGAGGGGGAAATTTTTTCCCCATTTATCCCCAAATGACCAGTAGCTCTTTGTCAAAGATATTTTTAGTACCTATGGGTCAAACCTGAAAGCAATTCTAAACCTCCATGAAGTACAAAAACACATTAAGTTTGTAACAGGGCCCAAATCCCATTGTTCATGATGTACTTTAAGGTAAAAATGAGGTATGAATACAATACCCTATCATCAATTCCACCAACAAAAACAGTGTTTGGCATGATTTTGCCTTCTGGTAAAACCCAGCCTTGGCTAGCCGCAGCTGATGAAGACTGGGTGCTGGCCTCTCTGCAGATGGTTGAGTTGGGAGTCTCAGGATTTGCAGCAGACTGTAATTTGGGAAGTAGACATCATAATTACGTATGCAGGGAAAACCCATACACAATGTGAATATCATTTTGTATTTTAAGTATATTTTATATAAATTACTTTCACTGTAAATTAGTCACCAGTGCAGCTCAGTTCAGGCTCAGGATTTTAAACTAATCAGAGGACATCAGCATGGAATTTTAACCAAAGGATATAGTACTTTCTTAAACCTACTGCCGCTCATCACCGAGTCTTGTATAATGCTGTGGAAGAATACTCATTTAGTATTTGTGAAAATACTCTGTGAAGTAGTTAAAAAAGACACCCAAAACTAGAAAGTTTCGATTTGTAAAAATTAAAGTTATTAAAATCATCCTGAGTTGAAAGTTTAGGGGAGGAGCCAAGATGGCCGAATAGGAAGAGCTCCGGTCTACAGCTCCCAGCGTGAGCGACGCAGAAGACGGGTGATTTCTGCATTTCCATCTAAGGTACTGGGTTCATCTCACTAGGGAGTGCCAGACAGTGGGCGCAGGTCAGTGGGTGCGCACGCCGTGCGCGAGCTGAAGAAGGGCGAGGCATTGCCTCACTCCGGAAGTGCAAGGGGTCAGGGAGTTCCCTTTCCTAGTCAAAGAAAGGGGTGACAGACGGCACCGGGAAAATTGGGTCGCTCCCACCCGAATACTGCGCTTTTCCGGCGGGCTTAAAAAACCGCGCACCAGGAGATTACATCCTGCTCCTGGCTCAGAGGGTCCTACGCCCACAGAGTCTCGCTGATTGCTAGCACGGCAGTCTGAGATCAAACTGCAAAGCGGCAGCGAGGCTGGGGGAGGGGCGCCCACCATTGCCCAGGCTTGCTTAGGGAAACAAAGCAGCTGGGAAGCTCGAACTGGGTGGAGCCCACCACAGCTCAAGGAGGCCTGCCTGCCTCTGTAGACTCCACCTCTGCGGGGCAGGGCACAGACAGACAAAAAGACAGCAGTAACCTCTGCAGACCTAAATGTCCCTGTCTGACAGCTTTGAAGAGAGCAGTGGTTCCTCCCAGCATGCAGCTGGAGATCTGAGAACGGGCACACTGCCTCCTCAAGTGGGTCCCTGACCCCTGGCCCCTGATCAGCCTAACTGGGAGGCACCCCACAGCAGGGGCAGACTGACACCTCACACGGCTGGGTACTCCAACAGACCTGCAGCTGAGGGTCCTGTCTGTTAGAAGGAAAACTAACAAACAGAAAGGACATCCACACCAAAAACCCATCTGTACATCACCATCATCAAAGACCAAAAGTAGATAAAACCATAAAGATGGGGAAAAAACAGAGCAGAAAAACTGGAAACTCTTAAAAAGCAGAGCGCCTCTCCTCCTCCTCCTCCAAAGGAACGCAGTTGCTCACCAGCAACGGAACAAAGCTGGATGGAGAATGACTTTGACGAGCTGAGAGAAGGCGGCTTCAGACGATCAAATTACTCTGAGCTACGGGAGGATATTCAAACCAAAGGCAAAGAAGTTGGAAACTTTGAAAAAAATTTAGAAGAATGTATAACTAGAATAACCAATACAGAGAAGTGCTTAAAGGAGATGATGGAGCTGAAAACCAAGGCTCGAGAACTACGTGAAGAATGCAGAAGCCTCAGGAGCCGATGCGATCAAATGGAAGAAAGGGTATCAGCGATGGAAGATGAAATGAATGAAATGAAGCGAGAAGGGAAGTTTAGAGAAAAAAGAATAAAAAGAAACGAGCAAAGCCTCCAAGAAATATGGGACTATGTGAAAAGACCAAATCTACGTCTGATTGGTGTACCTGAAAGTGACGGGGAGAATGCAACCAAGTTGGAAAACACTCTGCAGGATATTATCCAGGAGAACTTCCCTAATCTAGCAAGGCAGGCCAACATTCAGATTCAGGAAATACAGAGAACGCCACAAAGATACTCCTCGAGAAGAGCAACTAACTCCAAGACACATAATTGTCAGATTCACCAAAGTTGAAATGAAGGAAAAAATGTTAAGGGCAGCCAGAGAGAAAGGTCGGGTTACCCTCAAAGGGAGGCCCATTAGACTAACAGCGGATCTCTCGGCAGAAACTCTACAAGCCAGAAGAGAGTGGGGGCCAATATTCAACATTCTTAAAGAAAAGAATTTTCAACGCAGAATTTCATATCCAGCCAAACTAAGCTTCATAAGTGAAGGAGAAATAAAACACTTTCCAGTCAAGCAAATGCTGAGAGATTTTGTCACCACCAGGCCTGCCCTAAAAGAGCTCCTGAAGGAAGTGCTAAACGTGGAAAGGAACAACCGGTACCAGCCGCTGCAAAATCATGCCAAAATGTAAGACCATCGAGACTAGGAAGAGACTGCATCAACTAATGAGCAAAATAACCAGCTAACATCATAATGACAGGATCAAATTCACACACAACAATATTAACTTTAAATGTAAATGGACGAAATGCTCCAATTAAAAGACACAAGACTGGCAAATTGGATAAAGAGTCAAGACCCATCAGTGTGCTGTATTCAGGAAACCCATCTCACGTGCAGAGACACACATAGGCTCAAAATAAAAGGATGGAGGAAGATCTACCAAGCAAATGGAAAACAAAAGAAGGCAGGGGTTGCAATCCTAGCCTCTGATAAAACAGACTTTAAACCAACAAAGAACAAAGGAGACAACGAAGGCCATTACATAATGGTAAAGGGATCCATTCAACAAGAAGACCTAACTATCCTAAATATATATGCACCCAATACAGGAGCACCCAGATTCATAAAGCAAGTCCTGAGTGACCTACAAAGAGACTCAGACTCCCACACATTAATAATGGGAGACTTTAACACCCCACTGTCAACATTAGACAGATCAACGAGACAGAAAAGTCAACAAGGATACCCAGGAATTGAACTCAGCTCTGCACCAGGCGGACCTATTAGACATCTACAGAACTCTCCACCCCAAATCAACAGCATATACCTTTTTTTCAGCACCACACCACACCTATTCCAAAATTGACCACATACTTGGAAGTAAAGCTCACCTCAGTAAATGTAAAAGAACAGAAATTATAACAAACTATCTCTCAGATCACAGTGCAATCAAGCTAGAACTCAGGATTAAGAATCTCACTCAAAACCGCTCAACTACATGGAAACTGAACAACCTGCTCCTGAATGACTACTGGGTACATAACGAAATGAAGGCAGAAATAAAGATGTTCTTTGAAACCAACGAGAACCAAGACACAACATACCAGAATCTCTGGGATGCATACAAAGCAGTGTGTAGAGGCAAATTTATAGCACTAAATGCCCCCAAAAGAAAGCAGGAAAGATCCAAAATTGACACCCTAACATCACAATTAAAAAAGAACTAGAAAAGCAAGAGCAAACACATTCAAAAGCTAGCAGAAGGCAAGAAATAACTAACATCAGAGCAGAACTGAAGGAAATAGAGACACAAAAAACCCTTCAAAAAATTAATGAATCCAGGAGCTGGTTTTTTGAAAGGATCAACCAAATTGACAGAGAAGAATCAAATAGATGCAATAAAAAATGATAAAGGGGATATCACCACCGATCCCACAGCAATACAAAAGGAATTTGTATTTCAATTCCTAGAAATTTCAAAAGAAATTTGAAAGGATCAACAAAATTGACAGAGAAGAATCAAATAGATGCAATAAAAAATGATAAAGGGGATATCACCACCGATCCCACAGAAATACAAACTACCATCAGAGAATACTACAAACACCTCTACACAAATAAACTAGAAAATCTAGAAGAAATGGATAAATTCCTCGACACATACACTGTGCCAAGACTAAACCAGGAAGAAGTTGAATCTCTGAATAGACCAATAACAGGATCTGAAATTGTGGCAATAATCAATACCTTACCAACCAAAAAGAGTCCAGGACCAGACGGATTCACAGCCGAATTCTACCAGAGGTACAAGGAGGAACTGGTACCATTCCTTCTGAAACTATTCCAATCAATAGAAAAAGAGGGAATCCTCCCTAACTCATTTTATGAGGCCAGCATCATCCTGATACCAAAGCCGGGCAGAGACACAACCAAAAAAGAGAATTTTAGACCAATACCCTTGATGAACATTGATGCAAAAATCCTCAATAAAATACTGGCAAACCGAATCCAGCAGCACATCAAAAAGCTTATCCACCATGATCAAGTGGGCTTCATCCCTGGGATGCAAGGCTGGTTCAATATACGCAAATCAATAAACGTAATCCAGCATACAAACAGAACCAAAGACAAAAACCACATGATTATCTCAATAGATGCAGAAAAGGCCTCTGACAAAATTCAACAACCCTTCATGCTAAAAACTCCCAGTAAATTAGGTATTGATGGGACGTATCTCAAAATCATAAGAGCTATCTATGACAAACCCACAGCCAATATCATACTGAATGGGCAAAAACTGGAAGCATTCCCTTTGAAAACTGGCACAAGACAGGGATGCCCTCTCTCACCACTCCTATTCAACATAGTGTTGGAAGTTCTGGCCAGGGCAATTAGGCAGAAGAAGGAAATAAAGGATATTCAATTAGGAAAAGAGGAAGCCAAATTGTGCCTGTCTGCAGACGACATGATTGTATATCTAGAAAACCCCATTGTCTCAGCCCAAAATCTCCTTAAGCTGGTAAGCAACTTCAGCAAAGTCTCAGGACACAAAATCAATGTACAAAAATCACAAGCATTCTTATACACCAACAACAGACAAACAGAGAACCAAATCATGAGTGAACTCCCATTCACAATTGCTTCAAAGAGAGTAAAATACCTAGGAATCCAACTTACAAGGGACGTGAAGGACCTCTTCAAGGAGAACTACAAACCACTGCTCAAGGAAATAAAAGAGGATACAAACAAATGGAAGAACATTCCATGCTCATGGGTAGGAAGAATCAATATCATGAAAATGGCCATACTGCCCAAGGTAATTTACAGATTCAATGCCATCCCCATCAAGCTACCAATGACTTTCCTCACAGAACTGGAAAAAACTACTTTAAAGTTCATATGGAACCAAAAAAGAGCCCACATCGCCAAGTCAAAAGAACAAAGCTGGAGGCATCACACTACCTGACTTCAAACTATACTACAAGGCTACAGTAACCAAAACAGCATGGTACTGGTACCAAAACAGAGAGATAGATCAATGGAACAGAACAGAGCCCTCAGAAATAACGCCGCATATCTACAACTATCTGATCTTTGACAAACCTGAGAAAAACAAGCAATGGGGAAAGGATTCCCTATTTAATAAATGGTGCTGGGAAAACTGGCTAGCCATATGTAGAAAGCTGAAACTGGATCCCTTCCTTACACCTTATACAAAAATCAATTCAAGATGGATTAAAGACTTAAACATTAGACCTAAAACCATCAAAACCCTAGAAGAAAACCTAGGCATTACCATTCAGGACATAGGCACGGGCAAGGACTTCATGTCTAAAACACCAAAAGCAATGGCAACAAAAGCCAAAATTGACAAACGGGATCTAATTAAACTAAACAGCTTCTGCACAGCAAAAGAAACTACCATCAGAGTGAACAGACAACCTACAAAATGGGAGAAAATTTTCGCAACCTACTCATCTGACAAAGGGCTAATATCCAGAATCTACAGTGAACTCAAACAAATTTACAAGAAAAAAAACAAACCACCCCATCAAAAAGCGGGCGAAGGACATGAACAGACACTTCTCAAAAGAAGACATTTATGCAGCCAAAAAACACATGAAAAAATGCTCACCATCACTGGCCATCAGAGAAATGCAAATCAAAACCACAATGAGATACCATCTCACACCAGTTAGAATGGCAATCATTAAGAAGTCAGGAAACAACAGGTGCTGGAGAGGATGTGGAGAAATAGGAACACTTTTCCACTGCTGGTGGGACTGTAAACTAGTTCAACCCTTGTGGAAGTCAGTGTGGCGATTCCTCAGGGATCTAGAACTAGAAATTCCATTTGACCCAGCCATCCCATTACTGGGTATACACCCAAAGGACTATAAATCATGCTGCTATAAAGACACAAGCACACGTATGTTTATGGCGGCATTATTCACAATAGCAAAGACTTGGAACCAACCCAAATGTCCAACAAGGATAGACTGGATTAAGAAAATGTGGCACATATACACCATGGAATACTATGCAGCCATAAAAAATGATGAGTTCATGTCCTTTGTAGGGACATGGATAAAATTGGAAATCATCATTCTCAGTAAACTATCGCCCAGAACAAAAACCCAAAATCCACATATTCTCACTCATAGGTGGGAATTGAACAATGAGAACACATGGAAACAGGAAGGGGAACATCACACTCTGGGGACTGTTGTGGGGTGGGGGGAGAGGGGAGGGATAGCATTGGGAGATATACCTAATGCTAGATGACGAGTTAGTGGGTGCAGCGCACCAGCATGGCACAAGTATACATATGTAACTAACCTGCACATTGCGCACATGTACCCTAAAACCTAAAGTATAATAATAATAAGTAAATGAATAAATAAATTTAAAAAAAACATCCTATTCTACATTCATAAACAACTTTTCACTTTACTGAGTATACTGAAGATAAACCTTAAAAAAAAAAAAAAAAGCCGCACCAAAAACAAAATAAGCCTCAATGTGTTACATCAATTTCTTATAATCCTCTTCCCTAACGCTAGGGTGTTCAAAGCATCTTTTGAAATAATATTTTTCTTCCTGAGTAACACGGAATCAGCCCGACTGATAATTCTAGTTTTCAAAGTGGGCTGATAGATATAAATCATACCATCTTTATTTTCAAATTACCATCTTTATTTTCAAATTAAAAAAACACAGACATATAACTCATTAATTTTCTAGATTCTGATCAGAACTGTCTTTATTCTTTCCACTGTTGACTCTAAGGTTAATGTAAAATTTTCTGAAGTAGTATTCATAACTAATATATATGTTGGACAAACAATATAGCACAGTGAAACAAAAAATAATTTAGTCAGGAGATCTAGGTTTATGTCCCTTACAGCTAAGTGGTTATAAGCCACCTACTTACTTACCAGCTATGTATCTGTGGGCAAATTGCTTTGAGAATGAAATGAGATAACCTCTGTGAATTCATTTTGTACGTATAAAGTGGTAAAAGTGGTAATGCCAATGTAAGTTAGTGTCCTGTTATTTGAATTTATTTTCAGCCGATTTGTTTTCAAGTTTCTTTTTTGGCTTCACTATTTAGCTGACTTATTTTGAAAAAAATTTTAATTAAGAACTAATTGAAACATCAGGAAACTATGACGCATCATTAACTTAAAAATCATTGATGAAGTGCTGTTGACTTTAAAAGGTAAGTACAAAAAGCTGCAAAAGACAAAACTATTACACATACACCTGTCTGAAAGAAAACAAAACACGAAAGAAATTGTGTATCTTTTCGAACAACACAGTAATGTTATAGAAGTTAATAAGAAAGGTGGGTTCCTGCTTTGCTAATTAGATGCTAGAAGTTACCGAGTCTAATTAGATGCTAGAAGTTACTGATTCTACACAGCTTTACTACACATGAAATCTAAATCGTCACATCAACTAAAGCCGAGGTTACTGCATTTCTCTATTCCTTCGTGCTTGTACCTGCTATTTTGGCTTTGCAACTAATTCCTAATTCTTTCCTTTAACAGCGTTATTTCATGACAATGATGTGGAAGAAAAATTTACAACACTATTTTTAAAGTTTTTCCTTTCTAAAAATGTCTTCCATTATTGTTTTTTTTCCAAATGACATTAAGCTGCATTATCTTCAACTACTGGGAACCTGCTTAGATTGCCCTTCCCTATAGACATTTTACCGATTCCTTCTCACTTCATTCAGAAATCCCAAACAGAATAAAACAAAACAAAACAAAAGAAATTCTGAAATTCTTGTAGTTTCTTTCTCTCCTTTTCAACTCCCCCTTGATTTGTGGATGAACTTTGGATATGTTTTTCTTTGATAAGCAAGCTATATTACGGTATTGTCTCTGCACCACAGTGTTTGGATGTATTTTAATTTAGAAATGTAACATCTGGCAGAAACCTGCGTCAGATCATGAGAGATTATGGAAATGCACTGATTCTCAACTGGGCAAGATTTTTGAGCCCCAGGGGCATTCAGCGACGTTTAGAGATTGGCTGTCACAACCGAGATGTATTCCTGGAATCTGGTGGGCTGAAGGCCAGGCATACTACTGCACATCCTACAATGCAAAGACAGCCTCCTACAATAAGGAATTATTTTGGTGCCAAATTTGCAAAGGGTCTGGTTAAGAAGCCTTGTGACAGTGACACAAGAATGGAAGAGGAAAATTCTTGTTTGGGAAGAACCTGATTTCCATTGCTCACGAAAGTGAATCTTTTCATGACCTCAGTTTCAGTTTCCTTGCTTGAAAACGAATGGCCGGAAAAGACCTCGGGTGTCTCTTCTGATTCTCATACTCTATACACAAATAGTAAAATGGATACTTAGTTTGGTAAAGAGGAAAAAAGGCATTTGATTTTATAAGAAGTCTGACTTTAGCTTGGATCTTACAAACTGGCTGCCTGCTTAACTGGAATCGTACATATAAAATTCACTGAATCCCTTTAACAGCGTGGTAACATTTTAAATTAAGCAAGTCACCATCACGTCCTAGTCCTCAGCCAGCAGGTGGCGCGCAAAGCTAACAAAGTAAGCCATGTACTTCATTTTTTGCAATGTACCTCATTTTTACCATGGCTTGACTAGCAGGGATTGTTCAATTCCGACTCTGTGTGTATTTATACATAATTATGTAAGGTATGTATACATATATATCTATATAAATATTATATATCTATATAAATATTATATATCTATGTATTTATAAAAACATTATATATATCTATACAATTTATATATTATATATATATTTATATATAATATATAAATACATATATATAAATATATAAATCCACAATCAATAGATAGCCTTTGGTTATTTCTAAACTATGGCCAAAAATATAAAGGAATGCTTAGGATAAGCTAAAGTTTAATTTTAAACAAAGTACCATCGTAACTGTCAATAGCATCCCGCAAACCAACTGCATTAAAGAAGTAATTTTCTTAATCATACCTTCAAGTGAGTTGGTGAATTTTGAAGTGAGAAATGTTGGAATAGTAAACGGGTGAGCTTCAAGACCATCATATACACAACTCTCACTGCGATTTCTAGCAAGCGTATTCCTTGTTATATGCAGACAATCAAGTGACAAAGACAGCTAAAAGCTGGAGAAAATTATCATTAAATTCCAGCGATGTCAGCTCCTTTGCCAGTATTATCTAATGCAATTACTAAGTGAACACGTAAGCAAATTGATATTTACATAAACTGGCCAGGAAAAAGGCTAGAATTTGTAGTCATCAAAGTTACATTCACAGCAACAGGAAGAGGAGCAAATAAAGACAATGCTAAAATTAAGAAAATATGATGGGAAAATCAGAAGTTAATGCAGCAGCAGATTCTTGGGGAGTGCTGCGTGGGAAGGATGAAATTCAAGCAATACGCGATCCTTGCAAAACTATGCAAGAAAAAGCAAAAATATATACGAGACCTGAAAAATGAGTCGTGGCCAGCGGTTACAATAGAATGCTACGCGCAATCTCTATAGGAATAAATTTATATTACATATACTATTTTTCTATAGGAATAAATATTTACATAAACTGATCAGGAAAAAGCCTATCATCTGTAGTCAGCAAAGTTACATTCACAGCAATAGGAAGAGGAGCAAATAAAGAGAGCGATAAAATTAAGAAAATATGATGTGAAACTCAGGATGAAAACCTTAAGTAAATCCAAGAGCAGATTCTCGGGGAGTGGTGCGTGGGGAGGATGAAATTCAAGCAACAAACAATCCTGGCAAAACAAAGCAAGAAAACACAAGAAAGCAAAAGTATATATGAGACCTGAAAAATGGGTTGTGGCCACAGATAATAAAAGAGTGCTATGCAGAAACTCTGTTTTCAAAGAGGAAGAAAGTATTTCTCAACGCATTTTACAAAGCTAAAAGCACGTAAGTAACAAAGCCTCATCCAGATGATCCATCCCTGCCCTCAACACAAATGGGAAATTCCAGCCGTATATAGAGTCTAAGTTTATACTGGGAATGCAAGAATACTCCATTTGCAGGATACATTACTTTAATTCATCACTGAAAATCAACTGATAAAATACAGCACTCATTTTTAAATTTTGTAAAACCCCAAGTCAAATAGAGAAAGAGGAATCTTCTTTTCGATCAATCTCATTCTACCCTATCATCAAGCTTACAAGTGAACTAGTTGAGTCAACTCAATTGAAATTAGGGATAAGGTAAGGGCACCAGGTCACCTCCTATCACTCCTGTATGTTTTTTCCACTATGTATAACTAATAGTGAATACTATTAGTATTAGAATAGTGAATACTAATAAAAAGCTTTTTATGAATCAGTAAGAAAAATAAAATTAAGAAGGTAATTTAAAAAGCTAAACATCAATGATCAACTTCAACGATGATTTTAAAAAGTGCCCATCAACATAATGTAGTATTTTCCGGCTATTAGGCTGACAATTTAAAAAATACTAATAACTTTCACTGGAATGGGTGTGGAAAAGACAGCATTCTATACACCATCAGTGAGAAAATACTAATACGTGACTTACCAAGAGTACTTTGGAAAAGGTGTATCATAATTTGATAAGCGGGGATACTCACCAGTATACTAAAAAGGAGAATTAGTTATAAAATTGTTATAAAAGGGGCAAAGTGCTTTCACCTAGCAATTCCACTGATAGCAATTCATCTCAAGAAATTAATAGTACAAGCGTGCCAAGATATTTACACAAAGATATTCATAGCATCTTTTTTTTTTTTTTTTTTTTTTTTTGAGACTGAGTCTCTCTTTGCAGCCTAGGCTGGAGTGCAGTGGCACAATCCCACCTCACAGCAATCTGCATCCCAGGATCAAGTGATTCTGCTGCCTCAGCCTCCCGAGTAGCTGGGATTACAAGTGTGCGCCACCACGCCTGGCTAATTTTTTTGTACTTTTAGTAGAGACAGGAAACAAAAATCATTCAAATATTCCTTCACATTTTCAAAAACACATAAGATACACAATATTGAAGAACATATGCTGGCTCCTTTAATTTGTTATTCTAATAAAAGAAACAGAACGGAAAAAAGAATTACTTTAGGTTTCTAATCCCTGACGTTTTTGATGTTACCTCTGTATGTAAAACCTCAACTTTTTCCCAATTTTCTGGGGTTGGTATTGTGGAAATCTCAAGGATATTAGCTCTTGGAATTTATTACCATAGATATGATTATGGGTCATATATACAGTCACAGCTATGAAAAGAGACCCAGAGGACAACTAATGTGAAGCAGCCAGCTAAAATACAAATATAATTCAAATTCTGTGCTCTAAAAGGTGGGTAGTAATCTTATTTCACTCTGTCTTTCTAAAAAATTGATGAAAGTCAGTCTGGATGTTTCAGCTATTTGACAGCAGGATGAAAATAAACATGCTACAATAAAGAAAGGGACACCACATCTCAAAAAACTGTTCTACAGTAAAGTTTTTGCTAAGTACATTCCTGTCAAAATGTAACGCAATTACTTCTAAATAATACAGAGGCCTTCATTCTAGACTAATTCTAAGTGTTGTCGTAAATTTTAGGTACATTTCACTACTTTAAAATGGCAAACTATTCAAGCAATTTGTATAAAAAAAGGTCTCAATAGTATCTGAAAGTAAATCATTTTGCTCCCTCTTAAATTACCTGATAATTATATACAGGCAAATGATATCCAGTGATGATGTGAACTGCTGAATTTGGGTAAGTAGGATGTGCCTAAAAATAAAGTTTACAGTAAGAATGAACGAATATGATAAAACATTTTGTTAATTAGAAATACTATTCCCAATATAAAAAACTATGAAAAAGTTTTAAAACATTATTTTTCTACATACAGCGTTGCAGAATTCTAAATGAGTGACTGATTTTATGAAAGAAAGAAAGAGTCTGTCAAGTGCTGCCCTTTGGGTGGGGAGGGGGAACAGACAAATGACAAAACAAGTGACTATTTCGCCAGACAGGTTTACCTTATTTATACCGTGTACTTATGCCCACCCAGAAGTTATTTTTTACGCTGCTGATAAGGCTCTATTAAGACAGACTTCAGTGTAAGTTAAATTAATGCATTTGCTGTTTCTTTGTTAAAATACTTCTAAAGGGTTTTGTATTTGACAATATTATAGGGAATTATGAAGTTCTCCTACAAACGTTATGGCTTTTTCTGTACTTCATTTCAAAAAACTAAGGGGAGTATATAGTCCGCAACTGGAAAAGAGACAGTATAATGTCTTCTACCTTTCAATAAATACTTACTGATTGAAAACACATACGTAGCATGACACATGAATACACCCAGATTACAGAATGGCTCACAGTAAATGTGAGAAACAGGGCTTTTTTTCTAGCCATCGCTCAGAGGACGAAAAAGAGGCAGAGATATACCCTACCTGTTTCAAGTACATGGAAAATGTCAACAAACGAGAGACACTGAAGAACTATTTCACCACTATTTTCTTGCTTTATTTTCCATCAAAGAAAATGTCTTTTAAACTAAGACATAAATAAAACAAACTAAAAAGAAAATAAACGTTACTTATCACCAGTAAGTGACAGAGTATGTCAATTCCTACTTTACATATCAAGGTAACCAGGATCAGAGAAATTACATGCCATACACTCACGGGATTTATAAATATAGTAAAACACATCAGAAATTTACCCATTCCAGAACCAGAATATATCCAGAAGTCAGCAATCTCCATGAGGAGGCATCTGGATATCATTGCAAGTAAAGAATAGCTGGATGAACTGCTAACCTTAGAGAAGAATAAACTAGGCAGACACATGAAGACAGCTGCTTTCAAATATTTTCGGAACTAGTTATATGGGGGGAAAGCAGTTCGGCTGTTTTAGAGGTAATACTCTTTTTTCTTCCTATTCTTATTTAAGAGTAATTAATAGCAAAACATTTCTGTTTCTCTTCAACAGATTTTTCTTACGGAGGGTAAAGCCAGAGGCAGATTCCAGGCAGATACATGCTCATTCTAAAGCCACATTAATACTACCTTTCATGGATTGTATAGTCTATCAAAAAGTAACTGAATTCTTATCATTATGTGGACCAGCCACTGCTTAAGCATGCAAAAACCTGGGAGAGAAAAAGGCACTGTTGCTCCCATAGGAGTTTGTAATTGGGTTAAAAGAAAGCAACAAAACGTGCCACTTTAATACAAAGAATGATTTAAAAAATTTACAGGCATATATGACATAGAAAAAAATCAAGGAAGAACAGGGAGTATACGTTTGGCGCATTCACTTTACCTGAGGTACAGCATAACTCCTTTGCTCCCCAACAGGCCACTGTGGTGGCATCTTGGAAAAAAAAAAAAGAAACCAAAATTATTCAAATATTCCTGTACATTTTCAAAAACACATGAGATACACAATATTGAAGTACTTCTCATGCTGGCTCCTTGGATAATAGAACAAAAGAAACAGAATACAAAAAAGAAGTACTTTAGGTTTCTAATCCCTGAAGTTTCTTGTTGTTACTTCCACACACAAAACCTCACCTTTTTCCCAATTTTCTGGAAATGGCATTGTGGAACTCCCAAAGATATTAATTCTTTGAATTTGTTACCACACATATGGTTACGGGTCACAGATATAGTCGTGTCGTTGAAACGACACCCAGAGAACTACTAACATGAAGCAGCAAGCTAAAATAAAAATACAACTGGAATTCTGTGCTGTAAGAATTGGGTAAAGCTTTTATTTCACTCTGTATCTCTATAAAATTCATCAAAGTCAGTCTGGATGTTTCAGCTCTTAGACAGCAAACAGAACAAAATACATGCTGAGACAAAGACGGAAACACAAATCTCAGAAATTGTTCTACAGAAAAGTTATCGCTAGGTACCCTCAACAGCAAACATAACAAAATACATGCTGAAACAAAGACGGAAACACAAATCTCACAAATTGTTCTACAGAAAAGTTATTGCTAAGTACCCTCCTGTCACAATACTCTTTCATCACTTCTAAATGATACAGAGGGCTTCATTACGCTAATTCTAAGTGTTTTCTTAAATTTTAGGTACATTTCACTAGTTTAAAATGACAAACTATTCAGGAAATTTGTATAAACAAGTGGAAGGCCTCAATAGTAGCTGAAAGTAAATCGTTTTACTCCCTCTTCAATTACCTGATAATTATATACAAGCAACTGATACCCAGTGATGACCTGACCTGCTGAATTTGGGTAAGTAGGATAAGCCTGAAAATAAAGTTTACAGAAAGAATGGATTAATACGGTAAAACATTTTTTTTTAATTAGAAAGAATGATCATTCCCAATATAACAAAAATATGAAAAACTTTGAAATAGTAATTACTTTTCTATACACAGCAATGTAGAATCCTAAAAGAATGACTGACTTCATGAAGAAACAAACATTCTCTGTCAAGCGCTACCCTTTGGGTGGGGAGGGAGAAGAGACAAATGACAAAATAAGTGACTATTGCACCAGCCAAAGTTTACCTTATTTGTACTGTGCACTTATGCCCACCCAGAAGTTATTTCTCACACTGGTGATAAGGCTCTATTAAGACAGATTTCAACCTAAGTTAATACATTTGCTACTTCTTTGGCAAAATACTTCCAGACTGTTTTGTATTTGACAATATTATAGGGTAATACTGTAGTTCTTCGACAGATGTTATGGCTTTCTCTGTACTTCATTTCCTAAAAGTAAGGGCAGTACACACGCCACAAATGGAAAAGAGACACTATAATGTCTTCGACGTTTCAATAAATACTTACTAATTAAAAATATACAGGTAGCAGCATTCATGAATACACCCACATTCAGTAATGGCTCACCGTAAATGCTAGAAACAAGTAGGGCTTTTCTTCTAGTCATTGCTCAGAGAAGGAAAAAGAAGAAGACGTGTACCCTACACGTTTCAAGTACATGGAAAATGTCAACAAATGAGAGACACTGAAGAACTATTTCACTACTATTTTGTTACTTTATTTTCCATCAAAGAAAAGGTCTTTTAAACACACACAGAAATGAAAGGAACGAAGAACAAAATAAACCTTATTTATCACCAGTAAGTGACAGAGGATGTCAAATCCCACTTTATATATCAAAGCAAACAGCATCAGAGAAATGACATGCCAGAAACTCACGGGATTTATGGATAGAGTAAAAGAGATCAGAAATCTACCCATCCCAGAACCAGAATATATCCAGAAAGTCAGCAATTTATATGACGAGGCATCTGGAAAGCATTGCAAGCAAAGAATAGCTAGGTTAACTGCTAACCTTACAGAACAATAAATTAGGCAGACACATAAGGAGAGCTGCTTCCAAATACTTTAGGAACTAGTTATATGGGGTGAAAAAAGAAGAGATAGGAAGAGATTTGTTCATGTGTCTAAAGAGGTCATTTCTGAGAGAAAGCCTTGCAAAGTATATAGAAGATTTTTAGCTCAAATAACCAACACTAAGAGTAAGAAATTTCTAACAAAAGTAACAAACGTCCCATTACTCACACTGTTCAAAAAGGGACTCCATTGCCACTTACTATGGAAAGTGTAGATACAATCCCACAGACACAAGGATGACTACAATTAACAAGAGATCAGGAACATAAGCAGTTCTTACCTGAACGTACTGAGTTACAGGATTCAGCGTGATTAGGGGCTGCAGGCAAGTTTCAGTGTTTGGATTCCTCCAGACGTTCTGAAACTGTGGTGGAGGAGGAGGATTAAATACCAAAGGACGTGGCTGCACATGACAAGCACCTTTTTGAAGAGCAAGAAGAAAAAAGCCTACTTTTAGTTATCTGAAAAGCTACACGGGTCAAAAAAGAACAATTTCTTTTCCTACTCACAGAACTTTTGTTTCCTGAGTGCAGGGCCCAGCTTCAGCTTTTTACCCTGGAGATGTATCTGTGACTGAAAAGAGAACAGTAACAAAACTAGAATCCATTTTCAAGTCTTAGCTTCCAAGACTTGGGTAAACACCTAAAGTCTTCTAAAGTGCCAACCATCATAGACGATCAGTGACAACTACGCACCAAATTAAAATTTGTCATCATGAAGCTACCTTACTTATTACCCTTGCCACTCTAACCAGTGTCAAGAGGCATCAAGTGAAAGTTGATCAAAAACTTTTCATCACCCTGACTCCAACCCCTCCTGTCTGTAGTTCGTGAACCTAGGTGTCCAGTCAAAAATAAACAGCATCTATCAAGTTATGGGAGGTTACTCTTGAGTTTGGATTGTGAACAGGAAGTCTAGCTTTCTCCAAATTTTACACAAGTCTGAGTATATCACTAACACTCAACGTCGTAGCAGTAAGATAAATAAGAGATTTTTCTATTAGACTACTTACTTCTACTATCTTCTGGACATCCACATCATCAACAAATGAAACAAATCCATAGCTATAAAGGCAGATAAATGAAGCATAAAATCACCATCATACAGTACATGGTTCAGAACTTCTACTATTCTATATACAGAAGTGATCATGACCAAAGATGAATAATATACCATGAAAAGTATTTGCTAACATGCACATGACAGATCCTCTACAAATACTACTTTTTCTTAAGCAGAACTATGTCAAAATGTGCTAGATTAGGGCACTGTGAAAACTTCATTGATTAACAAAGGGTTCACATCTGTGAACCTGAATTTAACTTACTATCTAAGACAAGGTGGTTAAAATTTAAGATGCGGTGCAGCGTATGAAGAAAACAATTATTTGAGAAAACTGATTAACTCATCTGTATGAAATAAAAATTGCAGACATTTCAAAACAAACATTAGAAAAATGACTAAATAAAAGAACTGGTAATAACCTTTTATCCCCTACGTGAAAGAAATTAACACCGCAAACAATTTCATTTATACAAGGGTCAGAATATCAGTTTTGAAGTCTTGTCTCATACCTATAGAACAGGGGACTAGAGTTCAGATATTTTTGATAAAATTACTCACCCTTTGGACACACCACTTCGATTCGTGATTATCTTCACTTCTTTCACTGAACCATATCTACCAAAGCAGCTTCTAATCTCAGCTTCATCCGTCTATGGAACAGAATGGAACGTCAGAGTAAAAATTCGGCATTCAAAAATTTCAACTTTACTACAATTTTACTACCATGAGGGGGAGATTTCTTCCCCATTTATCCCCAAAATGACCAGTAGCTCTTTGTCAAAGATATTTTTAGTACCTATGGGTCAAACCTAAAAGCAATTCTAAACCTCCATGAAGTACAAAAACACATTAAGTTTGTAACAGGGCCCAAATCCCATTGTTCATAATGTATTTTAAGGTAAAAATGAGGTATGAATACAATACCCTATCATCAATTCCACCAACAAAAACAGTGTTTGGCATGATTTTGCCTTCTGGTAAAACCCAGCCTTGGCTAGCCGCAGCTGATGAAGACTGGGTGCTGGCCTCTCTGCAGATGGTTGCGTTGGGAGTCTCATGATTTGCAGCAGACTGTAATTTGGAAAGTAGACATCGTAATTACGTATGCAGGCAAAACCCATACACAATGTGAAATATCATTTTTGTATTTTAAGTATAATATATTTTATATAAGTTATTTTCATTGTAAATTAGTCACCAGTGCAGCTCAGTTCAGGCTCAGGATTTAAACTAATCAGAGGACATCAGCATGGAATTTTAACCAAAGGATATACTACTTTCTTAAACCTACTGCCGCTCATCACCGAGTCTTGTATAATGCTGTGGAAGAATACTCATCCAGTATTTGTGAAAATACTCTGTGAAGTAGTTAAAAAAGACACCCAAAACTAGAAAGTTTAGATTTGTAAAAGTTATTAAAATCATCCTGTTCTATATTCATAAACAACTTTTCACTTTACTGAGAAGACTAAAGATAAACCTTAAAAAAACAAACAAACAAACAAACAAAAAGCCCCACCAGAAAGAAAATAAGCCTCAATGTTTTAAACCAATTTCTTATAATCCTCTTCCCTAACGCTAGGGTGTTCAAAGCGTCTTTTGAAATAACATTTTTCTTCCTGAGTAACACAAAATCAGTCCATCTGATAATTCTAATTTTCACAGTGGGCTGATAGATATAAATCATGCCATCTTTATTTTCAGATAAAAAAACACATACATATAACTCATTCATTTTCTAGATTCTGATCAGAACTGTCTTTATTCTTTCCACTGTTGACTCTAAGGTTAAGGTAAAATTTTCTGAAGTAGTATTCGTAAGTAATATATATGTTGGACAAACAATATAGCACAGTGAAACAAAAATTAACTTAGTCAGGAGATCTAGGTTTATGTCCCTTACAGGTAAGTGGTTATAAGCTACCTATTTGCCAACTACGTATCTGTGGGCAAACTGCTTTGAGAATGAAACGAGATAACATCTGTGAATTCATTTTGTACGTATAAAGTGGTAAAAGGGGTAATGCCAATGTAAGTTAGCGTCCTGTTATTTGAATTTCTTTTCAGCCGATTTGTTTTCAAGTTTCTTTTTTGGCTTCACTATTTAGCTGACTTATTTTGAAAAAAATTTTAATTAAGAACTAATTGAAACATCAGGAAACTATGACACATCAATAACTTAAAAATCATTGATGAAGTGCTGTTGACTTTAAAAGGTAAGTACAAAAAGCTGCAAAAGACAAAACTATTACACATACACCTGTCTGAAAGAAAACAAAAGACGAAAGAAACTGTACATCTTTTTGAACAACCCAGTAACGTTATAGAAGTTAATAAAAAAGGTGGGTTCCTGCTTTGCTAATTAGATGCTAGAAGTTACTGAGTCTACACAGCTTTACTACACATGAAATCTAAATTGTCACATCAACTAAAGCCGAGGTTACTGCATTTCTCTATTCTTTCGTGCTTGTACCTGCTATTTTGGGTTTGCAGCTAATTCCTAATTCTTTCCTTTAACAGTGTTATTTCATGACAATGATGTGGAAGAAAAATTTACAACACTATTTTTAAAGTTTTTCCTTTCTAAAAATGTCTTCCATTATTGTTTTTTCCAAATGACATTAAGCTGCATTATCTTGAACTACTGGGAACCTGCTTAGATTGCCCTTCCCTATAGACAATTTACCGATTCCTTCTCACTTCATTCAGAAATCCCAAACAGAATAAAACAAAACAAAACAAAAGAAATTCTGAAATTCTTGTAGTTTCTTTCTCTCCTTTTCAACTCCCCCTTGATTTGTGGATGAACTTTGGATATGTTTTTCCTTGATAAGCAAGCTATATTACGGTATTGTCTCTGCACCACAGTGTTTGGATGCATTTTAATTTAGAAATGTAACATCTGGCAGAAACCTGCGTCAGATCATGAGAGGTTATGGAAATGCACTGATTCTCAACTGGGCAAGATTTGTGAGCCCCAGGGGCATTCAGCGACGTTCAGAGATTGGCTGTCACAACTGAGATGTATTCCTGGAATCTGGTGGGCTGAAGGCCAGGCATACTACTGCACATCCTACAATGCAAAGACAGCCTCCTACAATAAGGAATTATTTGGTGCCAAATTTGCAAAGGGTCTGGTTAAGAAACCTTGTGACAGTGCCACAAGAATTGAAGAGGAAAATTCTTGTTTGGGAAGAACCTGATTTCCATTGCTCACGAAAGTGAATCTTTTCATGACCTCAGTTTCAGTTTCCTTGCTTGAAAACGAAATGGCCGGAAAAGACCTCGGGTGTCTCTTCTGATTCTCATACTCTATACACAAATAGTAAAATGGATACTTAGTTTGGTAAAGAGGAAAAAAGGCATTTGATTTTATAAGAAGTTTGACTTTAGCTTGGATCTTACAAACTGGCTGCCTGCTTAACTGGAATCGTACATATAAAATTCACTGAATCTCTTTAACAGCGTGGTAACACTTTAAATTAAGCAAGTCACCATCACGTCCTAGTCCTCAGCGAGCACGTGGCGCTCAAAGCTAACAAAGTAAGCCACGTACTTCATTTTTGGCAATGTACCTCATTTTTACCATGGCTTGACTGGCAGGGATTGTTCAATTCCGACTCTGTGTGTATTTATACATAATTATATAATGCACATATAGATATAGATAGATAGATAGACAGATACACACAATCAATAGACAGCCTTTGCTTATTTCTAAACTATGGCCAAAAATATAAAGGAATGCTTAGGATAAGCTGAAGTTTAATTTTAAAGAAAGTACCATCATAACCGTCAATAGCATCCTGCCAACAAACTGCTTTAAAGAAGTAATTTTCTTAATCATACCTTCAAGTGAGTTGGTGAATTTTGAAATGAGAAATGTTGGAATAGTAAACAGGGGTGAGCTTCAAGACCATCATATACACAACTCTCATTGCAATTTCTAGCAAGCACATTTCTTGTTATATGCGGACGGACAATCAATTGACAAAGACAGCTAAAAGCTGGAAAAAATTATCATTAAACTCCTGCGACGTCAGCTCCTTTGCCAGTATTATCTAATGCAATTACTATGGGAACATGTAAGCAAACTGATATTTACATAAACCGGCCAGGAAAAAGCCCATCATTTGCAGTCATCAAAGTTACATTCACAGCAATAGGAAGAGGAACAAATAAAGAGAATGCTAAAATTAAGAAAATACGACGTGAAAATCAGAAGTTAATCCAAGAGCAGATTCTCAGGGAGTGCTGGGTGGGAAGGATGAAATTCAAGCAATAAACAATCCTTGCAAAACTAAGCAAGAAAAAGCAAAAATATATATTGAGACCTGAAAAATGGGTTGTGGCCCATGGTTATAAAAGAATGTTATGTACAAACTCTATGGGGATAAATTTTGAAATCAACGACATGGTCAACTTCTACAGAAATTTTAATTTTTCCCAAACAATCTTGAAAAAGAACACCCAATGGTATTTGGCTTAGTTTCCCTGGGAGTTTTTTCAACTTGGGAAGAAACAGGCAACTTGGGTGTATGTGGTGTTTCAGAGAGAGGTGCACACAGATACCAGAAACCTGAAGTAAAGATAGAAGACACAGAAGAAGAGATTAAGAAATTTAAACTCTTTTCTTCAATTTTCAAAGAGGAAAAAAGTACTTCTCAATGCATTTTACAAAGGTTAACAGCATATAAGCAACAAAGCCTCATTAAGATGGTCCAACCCTCTCCTCAACACAAATGCAAAATTCCAGTAGTAAAGAATATAGTTTATACTGGCAATGCAAGAATACTCCATTCGCAGGATACGCTACTTTAATTCATCATTGAAAAAGTATTTAATAAAATACATCATTCATTTTTCAATTTTTTAAAAACCTAAGTAAAATAGAAATAGGGGATTCTTATTTTCTATCAATCTAATTCTACCCTATCACTAAGCTTACAGTGAAATACTACAGCCATCTCCACTGAAAAGAGGAATAAGGTAAGGGCACCACGGCACCTCATCGTTACTACTATATATATTTTCCCACTATGTATGACAACTGCGAGTATTAATACAGAGTTTTTATGAGTCAATAAGGGAAATAAAATTAAAAAGGAAATTTAAAAAGCTAATGATCAATGATCAACTTCATTGATGATTTAAAACAGTGCACATCAACATAGTGTAATATTATCCAGCTATTAGGTTGACAATGTAAAAAATCCTAATACCGTTCATTAGAAAGGGTGTGGAACAGAGATCACTCTACCCACCATCAGTGGGAAAATACTGATACATGCTTTACCAAGAGTACCTTGGAAAAGGTGTATCATAATTTGATAGGGGGATACTCACCACTATACTAATGAGGAGCATAACTTAAAATTGTTATGAAATGGCAAAGCACTTCCACCCAGCAATGCCACTTACAGCAATTCATCTCAAGGAATTAATAGTACAAGTGTGCCAAGATATTTACACAAGGACATGCACAGCATTTTTTTTTTTTTTTTTTTTTTTGAGACTGAGTCTCCCTTTCTTGCCTAGGCTGGAATGCAGTGGCACCATCTCAGCTCACTGCAACCTGCTTCCCAGGTTCAAATGATTCTCCTGCCTCAGCCTCCCGAGTAGCTGGGACTACAAGTGCACGCCACCATGCCTGGCTAATTTTTCGTATTTTTAGTACAGATGGGGTTTCACCATGTTAATCAGGCTGTTTTCGAAATCCTGACCTCCAGTGATCTGCCCACCTCAGTCTCCCAAAGTGTTGGGAATACAGGCGTGAGCCACGGCGCCCAGCCCATGATAGTTTCAATACTGAAAAAGTATTCATCATAAGGGAATTCAGTAAAACAACAGCATAATTTTTAACATGATATACTGAAAGTTATCTTCAGAATAATACCCACATTAACTGAAAGCTGCAAGTTGTAAAATAGTATTAAGCAGTACTATGTGACTTTTGTAAAAGTTGGCCTATCTATATGCAATCGCAATACACGCACAAAAATAAGCTGGAAGGGCATTCATGCATCAAAATTTAACTGTGGTTTTATGTGTTGGTATTAAGATGGACTGCTATTTTCTTACTGTGATTGTTTTCAAATGAGTAAATATACTACTTTTATAATCAGGAAAAAAACCTAATGAAACTGTAAGCATTTCTTCCCTTTACCTCTAAAAATGAAAAGTATTATTGTAAATAATTGTAACTTATAAATCAAGGTGACTTTTTATTAGCATGGATAACATGTTGCACACTTATGACACATAATAGTTGCTTATATATACTTAATGTTTATACATGGTAATATAAACCGTGTGTAAAACTCCTTTTATCTCTAAAAATGAAAAGACAGAATTATCAATGCAGACACACACACACAGAGCATGTAACACGTGTGTTTGACTCAGTGTTTGGTCAGCGTATTCAGAGCCACATCTGTGACGGCGCTCAACGAACGCTGGGCATTTACCAAACTCGCAGGAATGCACACCCAACATTATCTACCAATTGGACATTTTGTCAAAGATTCCTGGTTTATCTAGAAGGGAAAAATTGTGCCTGGAGTTTAAAAATTCTAAAATTCTCAACGGTAACTACTGAAGCCAACCTCTTGCCACAAAGATAGCGTCGAGTGAGCTTTTGTGCCTGTCGCCGCCGCAGGAGGGAGCCGCCATCAGCAAGTCCCCAGCAGCCGCTAGCCGCGAAAGGACCAGAGGCACTTCCCACCCAGCCCCCTCAGCTAGTGGGCCATGCCTTCAGGCCGCCCCACCCGCCACACTCAGGCCCCCACAAACCCCACCAACCCACCCCACCCAGTACAAGCACCAGGAGGGAACCACTTCCTGAAGAAGTTCCGGCCCTCCCAATTGAAGGGAGCCAAGTCCCTCAGCAGGCCCGCGGCCATCTTGCAGAGCCACCGGGAGAGCGTCAGAAACGAAGTTGGCGGGGTGGGGGCGCATGGGAGTGGGGGAGGGGGAAAGGGCGCCTAGGAGTGGAGGTGGGGACGCGTGGGGGTGGGGAACCCACACCCCAAATCGCTACCAGGAGAGAACCTGGGGCAGGAAATGGGTTCTGCACGAAGGCTGTGGCCCTTGCAAGCGAACTGTGAGGCAGCGCGTCCTGGGGACCCACGCCATGCTCGCTGTCCCGCCACTTCTGTGCCTGCCTCTCTCTGTGTGTGGGCCGCACTGCTGCCAGGCCGCCTCGCCCCACCCTGCGGGTCACGGCTCCTAATGCGTCCAGGCGGGTGGCCCCGAAACAGGAAAACCGAGGATAAGGCGCAGCCTGGTTTCACCCACCGGTGAAAACCCCACAGGCCTCGCCCCTCAGGTCTTTCCTTCAACTCACCATGATGGCGGCAGGCAGCAGCTCCCCACAGGCTCAAGGAGGAACAGAGGCTGTGTTTCACCCACCACTTCTGGGTCCGCTGGTGAAGTCCGCTGGAACCCGCTGTGGGGCTTCGAGTGGTCAAAGGAGCCAAAGGCGAAGGTGTAAGGAAAACCAAGGGCGGGTGAACCCTCGGAGGTAGAACCGCCAGGATGAGGCGCGCAGGCCGACTGAGGCGTGGACCGGGGGCCTCTGGGAGGTGGCTCCTGTGCCGGGTATCGGGGCGCGTGGTATCGGCCTCAGCCAATGGGTGGCAGCGCTCACGCCCCCTGGAGGGTGGAGGCCTGCGGGGGATGACGGCGTCCCCCACGCTGTGGGTGGGTAGAGGACGCAGGGTACGCAGTGCGTGTGTGCTGGTCCCAGGCAGGCACCGCCCTCACGTAGACCGACAGGCACACGCATCGCCTCCAAAACACCCTTGAAATAAGTATGCATACTGAAATATATGGTGTAGTTTTAAAAAACGAGAATGTGTCTGGGCTGTAGTTTCAAAATGGCTTCTGGAATGCACAGGTTTAGCACAATCACTGTTAGCGTCACACCCACCCCAAAATCTTTTAAAGTACCTACAGAAATAAATAGTAGCAAGTCTGTGGAAAAGGGAGGGAGACATCAACAGGCCAGAAACTTGGACTCCTTTCTGTCAAGTTTGAGATACAAGGGATTGGATGGGAGGAAATGCCAGTTTTGACATTCAGGGTGTTCGTTCTTTCAAGAAGTAGTTACTGAGTGCTTGTGATTACCAGCTACTGCAGATGCAGGAGTGAACAGAATAAAATAGTGTCTCTTTGCTCAGGGATTTTACATTTTGATGGGAGAATTCACCTTCTAGGACTTACAGGAAGACGCTAGGCCTGCCTAGAGACTTACAGAACATTCTCAAGATCAGAGCAAGGGCCTAGAGCAGGAGCAAGCTGTGGGGCAGGTGGTGGAGCCAATCACATAACTTTGGGGACCACTCCAGCACCCTGTTATACACACAGGGCTAAGTGGCTATGACCTTTATCCTCAAACTTCACTTCTGTACTGACGGAAAGAATTGAAACGTGACGTTTTGAACTGGCAAAATGCTGGACTTCTATAACGTGGGAAGTGTCTCACTACTGACATCTAGTAATGCGGGATAAAAAAAAATAATAACGTTTTGTTTCCAATAGGCAGATAAACCCATAAAAAAAAGGAGGGAAATTCCAAGTACCAAAAATAAACTGAAAACTAGAGCAATGAATTGTTCAACTGATTCTTCTCCTGCCCTGGATATGGGGGCTGGGTTGTAGGGCAGCCGGTCATACTGGTTTGCCCAGGACTTACTGGTTTTAGCACTGAGAAATTCCTGCGTCCCTAAGGAAACCAGAAGGATTGGTCGTCCTAGGTGTGGGCAAAATGTTACTCTCTCTAACTTGAGTTCTGGATGTTTAGGGGCAGGAGGTTAAGGGCTGAAGGCGGGAGCTGGAGCTGAGTACTCTGCGAAAAGCCGTTGTCCCTAAAATCCTTAGGAAAAGGATAGAGTGGGGAAAATGTAAATCATCACCCATGAACGAGCAGATGAGGAAGCCTGCCCCATCTCTGGATGAAGAAAATACGTATTTAACTCTCATTAAATTTTGAAACCCTAGACCTGCATTTCATCAAAGTTTGGGGTTTAAATCTATAATGTGTTATTGGAATCTGCAAGCCAAGAAATGGGTCCTCCTACACCATCACCCTCTCTCCTGCCTAAAGAGGTCCTAGACATGGGGCATCTAGAATGCCTGGCAGAAGCAAACGTAAAGCCGACTTGGATGAATCCTTCTACAACCTAGGCTGAAAGAAAGTGATCCTTTAAGGACACGCTCACAGTAAAAATTTGTAGAACACTACTTACCTTGAATAAGAATGGCATACAAACAAGAAAGTTAAAACTTACAGAAGAAGCTTCTCAGTAGCAATAGAAACTAGAAGATAACAGTAATATGCTCACGTGTGTACGCGTTTTTTTGGTGTGTTTTTTTTGTTTTCTTTTTCTCACGTTGTTTTTTTCCTCAACTTATTTGGAGTAATGCAGTCTATATTTTTAAGTGACTGTTGTACTATTTTAAAATGTAAACTTAAAATATAAAGCTAATACATAGCTTTACTCTCCTCTTGAATAATACAAAGGCTTTCAGGATGTTTTAGCTCTAGACACCCTCCCCTCTCTCAGTTTATATGTTATTCACTATTTTAGCTCTATCCTGGTTTCGTCATATAAATTAGACATCGTTTTTTAGACGCATCCACATATGTAATAACATTTTGCTTACCATTCCTTTGCATATGTCAGATCTGCCTTCTGAATCATTTTCCTTATGCCTGTAGCAAATTCCTTATAATTTCCTTGTGTGACAGTGTGATGTGGTAAACCCTTGGGTTTTTTTCTACCTAAAATATTTTGATTTTTCCCTGTTGTTTCATAATTCTACTGAATACATAATTCTAGGTCTAAAAGTATTTTCCCTCTCAGAATATTGAGCATATTACTCTGTTATCTTCTAGTTTCTATTCCAGCTGAGAAATCTGCTGCCAGTCTTTTTGCTGTGTAAGATCAGTTTTTCTTTGGTGTTCTGAACTTTCACAATGATGTAAGTAGGTGTGGAGTTTTAAAAAATGTCTCCTGCTTAGGAGTTTTAACGTTTTCTGGATTTGTGTGTTAGTTCTTAACAGTTCTGAACAGTTTCACCCATTTTCTTGTTAAAGGTTAGCTGGTCAAGGGATCAAACATTATTTGTATTTTATATTTCATAAGTGATTCTTAGAATTTACTTTTCTTTAGATCATGAATTTTTCAAAGGCTGGTGCTGTTTTCTTGAAATCTTATGAAATCTCTTAAAAAACTTTTAGGATCAAAAATGATTGTATCCATTTCAATGTGTTAAGTAAGATTAGTGGCGTAATTTGTATCAGCTCAGAAATAAATCTCTATATTTCTTTCTTATACGTTGGGGGAGAAGATGTATACATGCTGGTGTCTTTGAACACCTCTGCCAGTTCTTCTGTGCTCCTAAAGCACAGTTGGGAAACACTGGATTGGCAGAACTCTATAGAGCTTTAGGTATGCAAAGTTAGGCCCAAGGGACTAAAGAGTAGAGTTTCAAATTGTTCTGCCTAATAAATGAGAATAATCAAATTACAAGGGGAGAAACCAAGCAAGGGGGTGGGGGGGAGAAGTGGAAGTCCTGGAAGCTGGAGAAAAGAAGTAACCTTGCAGGTGGGCTTATTTGCTCACACCTGTAATTCTCACACTTTGGGAGGCTGAGCCCGATGGATTGCCTAAGTTCAGGAGTTTGAGACCAGTCTGGGGAACATGGGAAAACCCTGTCTCTACCAAAAATACCAAAAATTAGCTGGGTGTGGCAGTGTGCACCTGTGGTCCCTGCTCCTCAGGAGGCTGAGGTGGGAGGATCATTTGAGTCTGGGAGGTGGCGGTTGCAGTGAGCCAAGATTGCCCCCACTGCATTCCAGCCTGGGTGACACAGTGAGACTCCTTCTCAGAAAAATGAAATTAAAATAACCTTGCAAAGAGACAAGAAGTTGGATCCTGCAGTGAAAGCTATCTGAGTATATTAGAAACTTAAAAAAATTGTGTGTCCATGCCTCACCCCAAACCAATTAAATCAGCTGAGGGCAGGGCTCAGAAGTCAATATTTTTTTTTTAAGGAAATGTTTCTCTTGTTACTCCAATATGGAGCCAAATTTGAAAATTGGTGCTATTGGTGCTGTGGAGGCTTGCTACTCAGTGTATGATCCTCAGATCAGCAACTTCACATCACGTGGGTGCTGTAGAATCTCAGGTCCCAGGCCAAACCTACTGAATCAGAATCTGCATTTTAACAAGATCTCCAAATGGCCCATGGGCACACTGACGGTCGAGAAACATTGCCATAGAGAGCGCTTGTCATAAACAGGTTGCACCCCTCTGGATTTGAGAATGCTTCACCTTATGAATAAATAGTCTTATTTTCTCAGCCTGTCTTGCAGCTACATCTTGGGCAGGTAACCTACAAACATCAGTGAGATGCACCCATCCCAAATTTTTAATAGGGGACTACTGATGCTGTAAAGAAGGGAATGCATAGAATACTTTCTGGAGAAGAGTATCAACAGCAGCAGCAGCAGCAGCCGTGGTATCGGTTAGAGCGGCAATGGCCACTACTGTCAGTTGTGCAAGCCATGATGTAACTCAGTGCCCAGTGGTGACAGCTGAGGTGTCTTCACTGGACAAGTTCTGCGGCATGGTTTTGTGTGTCATTCCTGGAGACAGCCTGGCTCTTTGGTTCATTTTGAGATTCTGTGAGCTAGTTACCCAATACATTTTAATAAGTTGTTTTCCTGTTTAAACCAGCCAAAACTTCTGTGACTATTGCTTGCAACAAGGCATCTTGACTACATTAGGTGATGAGTGAGGTTAGCCAAACTGCTTTTAAAAAGAAGGTTAACAGCTTTGAGATTTATGACTCTTTACTGTGATTATGTAGCATACTGTCCTGCCATTGTGTCCAACCTTTACCAAGCTTCCAGTACACACACAAATGCCTTATGTCAGTGGTATTTTGTGAGGAGTGCCGAGGACACTGTCCATTGCAACATGGGTCAGGGACGGCATGCTGATTCACAGCAAGATGATACGTAGATGAAATAATTCGGCAGAAACAGTAGCTTACAGCCAAAAGTGACCTGGAAAAGCAAAAATCGTAAGCTCAGTATGCCCAGCAAGATAGAAAGAACTATGTGCTATTCCCATTGCATGTTAGCAGATGTTTAAACCAATTCCATTTAAATCTCAGGGTATGGTGCCTCATCTTCTATTGGGCCTGTATTCATGGGGTCCAGCATGGCAACACACATCTCATGTACACTTGTGCATACTTACAGATATGTCTATCAACTGAGCAACATTGGCTTAAGCCCTGCTTATTCACCTTTAACCCTACTACCTGCAATAATAGTTTATTCAGTCAAAACTTAAATCTCCTAAGCAGATTGTCTGCATTTTGGGATTGGTCTGAAGCAAACTTACATAATCTTCGTGATGGCCTCTTGATACTAAATATTAAATATTTAACTGAAAAATTATTGATTTGTTAAAAGTAATAATATTGACACAAGGCACTGATACTGATATGGTACATACTATGTACCAGGCATTATTGTAATCATTTTACTTCTAGTTCATCTAATCCTCATAACAATACTAGGTGCTATTATTATCTCAATTTTACGGAGAAGGACGTAGAGGTACACAGAGGTTGGATAACTTGCCTGAGATCATAGTTGGTAGGCATCAGAGCTGTGATTTAAACCCAGTCAGACATTAAAATCTGAGTTCTCAACCATTATGCTATATTAGCAAACTGCATGGAGGAAGAAAGCGGTAATATAGTGGGACAAATTTATGTATTAAATCTCTTGTTCCCGTGAGAGTAGCTAAACAAAGAAGCAGAACCACAAATCTAAGCCCTAAACAACACTATGGTGTGAATGTTTGCCCCCACTCAACCCTTCACCTGTACATACGTTGAAACTCTAGTCCCTGAGGTGATGGTATTAGGAAGTGGAGCCTTTGGGAGATGAATTAGGTCATAAGGGCAGAGCTTTCGTGAATGAGTGATGGTATTAGGAAGTGAAGCCTTTGGGAGATGAATTAGGTCATGAGGGCAGAGCTTTGGTGAATGGGATTGATGCCCTTATAAAAGAGGACTCAGGGAGCTTAGTTACTCCTTCTACCATGAAAGAATACAGCAAGAAGTTGGCAGTCTGCACCCCAGAAAAGTGTCCTCACCAGAACCTCACCATGCTGACACCCTGGTCTTGGACTTGCCAGTCTCCGAAACTGTGAGATACAAATTTCTGTTGTTTATTAGCCACCCAGGTTCAGATATTTTTATTGTAACAGCCTGAATAGATTAAGAAAGGTAGTACTGGGAGAGGGGTGCTGCTATAATAAATGCCTAAAACTATGGAATCAGTTTTGGAAATGGGTAAAGGGTAGAGGCTGGAAGAGTTTTGACACGTATCCTGGAAAAATCCTACACTGCTCTGAACAGACCAGGCCATAAAGGGCGATTCTGATGAGGGCTCAGAAGGAGAAAAGGAGAGCTGTAGAGAAAGCTTGACTCTTCTTAGCGAGTACCTAAGTAGTTGTGAACAGACTTCGTAGAAATACAGACAGTAAAGACCATTCTGACATGAGGAACATGTTACTGGAAACTAGAGGAAAGACAATCCTTGTTACAAAGTAGCAACAAACTTGGATAAGTCATGTTCACGTACTATTGTTTTGTGGAGTATTGCTTTTATTATAGCAGCCTGAACAGATAATACATCTATCTACACTAATGAATTGCTCCAAAACAATTGGCCCTTGAGGAGACTATCTGCTTAACAAAAGTGAAATTTCCACATTTCCTTCTGAATTTTGCCTGTTAACAAATCTTTCAGTACTTTTTTCAAATGTTGGAATCAATCTTATCTCTACAGGACTGACTCCCTACTCACACACATACTTCTCCCAGTTGCTTTGAAACTGCTTTTTCTGCATCAGGAGGCATCACCACTGAGCAAACTCTTGAAGATCACAAGTTGAACACTTGTGGAGGAAGCGGAGAGAAAAAGCTGGTATAACTCACTCTTCTTCCTTTCCTCGTCCCTAATCATGCTAACCTTCATTTCCATAGTTTTATTCTTTCTATGTTAATCTTTTGTTTCTTATCCATTTTTGACAATACGAGTAATAGACAATATATGTCCCTTTCTTTAAAATACTAAAAACATTAAGGTAGGCTTAAGTTACCTTTTGACCACCAGCTCTACATCCCAGATCCATTCCCAGAGATTGGTAGTTTGGTGTAAATCCTTTCAGATATTTTTCTATAGTTTCCTTTTATACACTTATACACAACATTTGATATTTGAACGTACAGAACATATTTACTAACATAAAATATGTGGTATTTTTATTATACTTGTAATAGAGAAATTATATTCATATAATAAGTAATATGTATATATATATACACATAGTGTAGAAAATATATGCTTACACTATATATTTATACTTAAAGGGTATATAGAGGGAATATATATTATTTTGGGGTATATGTTCTCGAACAAAAATGCTATTAAAATGTATGTAACTTGATTTTTTTTCCTCCAGGAACATGACTCAGAAATATCTACATTAATAGGTAGATTTTTTTTTCTTTTTTAGAAATGGGGTCTTGCTATGTTGCCCAGGCTGGCCTGGAACTCCTGGGTTCAAGTGATCCTCCCACCTCAGCCTATGAGTAGCTGGGACTAGGGGGGCACACCATCACACCCAGTTACTCAGAAATTTGTAATGTCAGCATATATATCTACTTAATTCCTTTTAACTTTGGCATAATTTTACATAATATGGATATGCCACCGTTATTAGCCATTCCCTGGTCAATGGACATTTAGGTCATTTGTACTTTGTCATGGTTATTAATAATATACAATGAACCTCTCTCATTGGAGCCAAATGAGTATTTGTTTTTTCTGGGGTGAACACCAAGAGATATATCTGTCGGTTCATGGATATGCACATTTCAGATTTTAATAGATATCAGAAAATTGCCCTTTAAAGTGCTGTGCCAGTATGTACGAATTTACACTCCCACCATTTGTTAGTTAGAGTCTTCATTTGTCTATTCGCTTTCCAATATTGATATCACTACTCTTTAATTTGCCAACCTGATGGTCAAGAAGTGGCATCTCATTTTCATTTTACTTTGGTTTTCCCTGATTGCTCATGGAGTTAAACTTTTTTCTACTGTTTGTTGACTGTTTGGATTCCTCATCGTTGAAAGACCTGTTCATAGCCTCTGGTCATTTTTCATTTGAGTTGCTTGTCTTTATCATATTGTTTTGTGGTAATCTGGCTTCCTTCGTTTTTTTTGTTTTTTTGTTTTGTTTTGTTTTTCTTTATTCAGACAGAGTCTGGCTCTCTTGCCCAGACTGGAGTGCAGTGGCGTGATCTTGGCTCACTGCAACCTCTGCCTCCCAGGTTAAACCAATTCTCCTGCCTCAGCGTCCAGCATAGCTGGGACTATAGGCACACAACACATGCCTGGCTAATTTTTTTAATTTTAGTGGCGATGAGGTTTCACCATATTGGTCAGGCTGGTCTCGAACTCCTGACCTCAGGTGATCCACCCACCTCAGCCTCCCAAAGTGCTGGGATTACCGGCATGAGCCACCACACCCAGCCACCTTCCTTCTTTATCTTCCTTCTCAGTCCTTCAGGCAAAGGTGCAGTGGTATTGGTGCCTCTTTGAAGTTCCACTTCAGTGTAATGAACTACAGTTACATTTATTTCCAAGAATTTCTTTTCCTAAACTGGAGAAATTTAAGCCATGAATCAGAGAGAAAGGGAAATCTCTGGTGTAAACATTAACCACTAACCTTTCAATGTCTTTGAACCCGTCAACTCTGCTGGACCTCTTTCTAAAAAACAGATGAGAGTTGTTACTCGAGTCAGTTAGCCCTTTAGTACTTTCAAACTTTTTTTTCAGGAGCTCAAGGAATTGCCAAAGAGAAGGAGAACTGTTAGCTGTGATTTCTAAAGTGCTTTCCTAAATATTGATTGCATTTTTTAGGCAATGCGACAATCTCAAAGCACTTTGCTAAGGGCAACATTGTGTTGTGGTCTAACAACTGTTAAATTTCTCATCTTGCCCCGATTCCCTTAATTTACAATGAGACTATCTGTAGAGAAATGAGGTGAGACATCAGGTGAGTAAATACACATTAACAGGGGCAGCATTCACAGATTCTCAGGAACGGTTCTGACAACAACTTGATTAATGCAAAACTAAATTAATCTCTGATCACCATAAAAAACGAGAAGCTGAAATGTTTCTTTTTTTCTCATGAAGGATTTTTTTTTTTCTGTGACTTATGTGGAATTGACTGAAAAAAAAAAAAAACTCCACAATTTCAAAACCTTTTGGCAAAAACTCTGTGTACCTATAGCTAGCATTTCAGCCAGCATGAGCAAGTACGAGGAACTGAAAAGACTCGTACTTGAGAATATAGTCAAAGGAAAACCATGGAATAAAGAAAAACCAGACACAGAGATAATATACATACTTTTTATAAAAAGGAAGGAAGTTGAGGGAAACCTTTTCTGTTATTTCCAATACCTAGTCAGTCAACAAGTTTTATTTTGTTTTGTTTTGTTTTTAAGAGACAGATCTTGTTCTGTCACCTAGGCTGGAGTACAGTGGTGTTGTCATAGCTCACTGCAGTCTCAAATTCCTGGGCTCAAGGGATCCTCCCACCTCAGCCTCCCAAGTACTATGTACTTGGGAGTACTAGTACTATGGGTACTAGTAGCTAGTACTATGGGTGCATGCCACCGTGTCCAGTTAATTTTGTTTTCATTTTTGTATTTTTTGTAGAGATGGGGTCTGATATGGTAAGGCTCTGTGTCCTCACCCAAATCTCATCTTGAATCGTAATCCCCATAATCCCCACATGTCAAGGGAGAGACCAGGTGGCGGTAATTGAATCACAGGGGACAGTTTCCCCCATACTGTTCTAATGATAATGAGTTATCATGAGATCTGATGGTTTTATAAGGGTTTCTTCCCCCTTCCCTTGGCACTTTTTCCTGCTACCTTGTGAATAAGGTGCCTTGCCTCCCCTTCACCTTCCACCATGATTGTAAGTTTCCTGAGGCCTCTCCGGGCATGCTGAACTGTGAGTCAATTAGAGCATTTTTCCTTTATGAGTTACACAGTCTTGGGCAGTTATTTATAGCCGTATGAAAATGGCCTAATACAGTAAGTTGGTACGACCGAGAGTGAGGTGCTGCTATAAAGATATCCAAAAATGTGGAAGCAACTTTGGAACTGGGTAACAGGTGGATGTTGGAACAGTTTGGAGGGCTCAGAAGAAGACAAGAAAATGAGGGAAAGTTTGGAACTTCCTAGAGACTTCTTGAATGTCTTTCACCAAAATGCTGATAGTGATATAGGCAATGAAGTCCAGGCTGATGTGGTCTCAGATGGAGATGAGGAACTTGTTGGGAAGCAGAGTAAAGGTGACTATTGCTATAATTTAGCAAAGAGACTGGGAGCATTTTGCACCTACCCTAGAGATCTGTGGAACTTTGAACTTGAAGGAGAAGATTTAGGGTATCTGGTGGAAGAAATTTCTCCGCAGCAATGTGTTCAAGAATTGACTTGGATGCTCCTAAAAGCATTCAGTTTTATGCATTCATAAAGAGATGGTTTGGAATTGGAACTTAGGTTTAAAAGTGAAATGGAGTGTAAAAGTTTGGAAAATTTGTAACCTCATGATGTGATAGAAAAGAAAGAAAAACCCATTTTCTGTTGAGAAATTTGAGCTGGCTTCAGAAAGTTGCATAAGTAACGAGGAGCCAAATGATAGTCACCAAGACAGTGGGGAAGATGTCTCCAGGGCATGTCAGAGAACTTCATAGCAGCCCCTCTTGTTACAGGCCTGGAGGCCTAGCAGGAAAACATGGTTTCATGGGCCGGGCACAGGGCCTTGCTGCTTTGTGCAGTCTTGGGACTTGGTGCCCTGCATCCCAGCCATGGGTAAAAGGGGATAACATAGAGCTCAGGCTATTGCTTCAGAGGCTGCAAACCCCAGGCCTTGGCATCTTCCACGTGCTGTTGAGCCTGTGGGTGCACAGAAGCCAAGAAGTTAGGTTTAGGAACCTCTGCCTAGATTTCAGAGGATGCATGAAAATGCCTGCATGTCCAGGAAGAAGTTTGCTTCAGGGGTGGAGCCCTCATGGAGAACCTCTGCCAGGGCAGTGCAGAAGAGAAATGTGGGGTTGAAGCCCCTCCATGGTCCCCATTGGGGCACTGCCTAGTAGAGGTGTGAGAAGAGAGCCGCTATCCTTCAGACCCCAGAATGGCAGATCCACTGACATCTTGCACTGTGCTCCTGGAAAATACAAAATACACTCAATGCCAGCCTGTGAAAGCAGCCAGGAAGGGGGTTGTACCCTGCAAAGCCACAGGGGTGGAGCTGCCTACGGCCATGGGAACCCATCTCTTGTATCAGCATGATCTAGATATGAGACAGGGAGTCAAAGGAGATCGCTTCAGAGCTTAAGATTTGACTGCCCTGAAGATTTCAGACTTTGCATGGGGTCTGCTGCACCTTCATTTTGGCCAATTTCTCCCATTTGGAATGGGTGTATTTACTCTGTGCCTGTACCCCCATTGTATCTAGGAAGTGACTAACTTGCTTTCGATTTTACAGGCTCATAGGCGAGACTTGCCTTGTCTCAGGTGAGACTTTGAACTTGGACTTTTGGGTTAAATGTTGGAATGAATTAAGACTTTGGGAGACTGTTGGGAAGGCATGATTGGTTTTGAAATGTGAAAAGGACATGTGATTTCGGAGGAGCCAGGGACAGAGTGACATGGTTAGGCTTTGGGTCTCCACCCAAATCTCATCTTGAATTGTAATCCCCATAATCCCCATGTGTTGAGGTAGAGACCAGGTGGAGGTGATTGAAACATGGGGGTCACTTTCCCCCATGCTGTTCTCATAATAGTGAGTGGGTTCTCATGAGATCTGATAGTTTTCTAAGGAACTCTTCCCTCTTCACTTGGCGCTTCTCCTGACTGCTGCCTTGTGAAGGAGGGGCCTTGCTTCCCCTTTGCCTTCTGCCATGGTTGTAAGTTTCCTGAGGCCTCTCCAGCCATGCTGATCCATGGGTAAATTAGACATCCTTCTTTATGAATTACCCAGTCTTGGGCAGTTCCTTATATCGGTATGAAAATTGACTAGCATGGGATCTCAGGTTGGTCTTGAACTCCTGGTCTCAAGCAGTCCTCAACCTTTGCATATCAAAGTGTTAGAACTGTATCCCATCATATCAGGCCAACAAGTTTCTTTAAGTGGATTATCTAACAAATCTCCCTTTCCACTTCACCACTTCCTTTTGGACCATAAGACATATCCTTGGTTAAAGGAAAACCAGATCATGTTCTCGTTATTTTGGAATATTCCAGTACCTACATTAATGGTATTAATACCACTTTAAAACTCTATCAAACACTACTGTCAATATATCACTTTTCAGCTCTACTCAGAATCCTTCCAGGGTACCCTAGTACCAATTTTATTATATTGAATATAAGCTTTAAATTTAAGCTGGCTCCTACAACCCTTCAATATATGACCCCATCCTTTCTAGCTCAGCATTGTCTTCTCATACAGCGTTCCATGTTCCTTCCATTTAAAATGCTCTTCCAGCTTTTCTTTTATTCTCTGAATTCTACCTCTTACAGACAGTCCAATCAAGTTTTCCCTTCTTTGTGAAATTTTCTGTCGTCTCCACTTTATCTTCCCCTCTTATGGCCATTTCAGTACCCACAGTATGTAATGTGCCATTTTGGATGGCAATACCTGTGAAAATGGGGAAAATGTTTGGATTTGCATTGGGTTTGCATTGTCCCTAGCATTGCACTTAATGACACTGGCTTTCCTTTAACCAAGGATAGGTCTTATGGTCCAAAAGGAAGTGGTGAAGTGGAAAGGGAGATTTGTTAGATAATCCACTTAAAGAAACTTGTTGGCCTGATATGATGGGATACAGTTCTAACACTTTGATATGCAAAGGTTGAGGACTGCTTGAGACCAGGAGTTCAAGACCAACCTGAGATCCCATGCTAGTCAATTTTCATACCGATATAAGGAACTGCCCAAGACTGGGTAATTCATAAAGAAGGATGTCTAATTTACCCATGGATCAGCATGGCTGGAGAGGCCTCAGGAAACTTACAACCATGGCAGAAGGCAAAGGGGAAGCAAGGCCCCTCCTTCACAAGGCAGCAGTCAGGAGAAGCGCCAAGTGAAGAGGGAAGAGTTCCTTAGAAAACTATCAGATCTCATGAGAACCCACTCACTATTATGAGAACAGCATGGGGGAAAGTGACCCCCATGTTTCAATCACCTCCACCTGGTCTCTACCTCAACACGTGGGGATTATGGGGATTACAATTCAAGATGAGATTTGGGTGGAGACCCAAAGCCTAACCATGTCACTCTGTCCCTGGCTCCTCCGAAATCACATGTCCTTTTCACATTTCAAAACCAATCATGCCTTCCCAACAGTCTCCCAAAGTCTTAATTCATTCCAACATTTAACCCAAAAGTCCAAGTTCAAAGTCTCACCTGAGACAAGGCAAGTCTCGCCTATGAGCCTGTAAAATCGAAAGCAAGTTAGTCACTTCCTAGATACAATGGGGGTACAGGCACAGAGTAAATACACCCATTCCAAATGGGAGAAATTGGCCAAAATGAAGGTGCAGCAGACCCCATGCAAAGTCTGAAATCTTCAGGGCAGTCAAATCTTAAGCTCTGAAGCGATCTCCTTTGACTCCCTGTCTCATATCTAGATCATGCTGATACAAGAGATGGGTTCCCATGGCCGTAGGCAGCTCCACCCCTGTGGCTTTGCAGGGTACAACCCCCTTCCTGGCTGCTTTCACAGGCTGGCATTGAGTGTATTTTGTATTTTCCAGGAGCACAGTGCAAGATGTCAGTGGATCTGCCATTCTGGGGTCTGAAGGATAGCGGCTCTCTTCTCACACCTCTACTAGGCAGTGCCCCAATGGGGACCATGGAGGGGCTTCAACCCCACATTTCTCTTCTGCACTGCCCTGGCAGAGGTTCTCCATGAGGGCTCCACCCCTGAAGCAAACTTCTTCCTGGACATGCAGGCATTTTCATGCATCCTCTGAAATCTAGGCAGAGGTTCCTAAACCTAACTTCTTGGCTTCTGTGCACCCACAGGCTCAACAGCACGTGGAAGATGCCAAGGCCTGGGGTTTGCAGCCTCTGAAGCAATAGCCTGAGCTCTATGTTATCCCCTTTTACCCATGGCTGGGATGCAGGGCACCAAGTCCCAAGACTGCACAAAGCAGCAAGGCCCTGTGCCCGGCCCATGAAACCATGTTTTCCTGCTAGGCCTCCAGGCCTGTAACAAGAGGGGCTGCTATGAAGTTCTCTGACATGCCCTGGAGACATCTTCCCCACTGTCTTGGTGACTATCATTTGGCTCCTCGTTACTTATGCAACTTTCTGAAGCCAGCTCAAATTTCTCAACAGAAAATGGGTTTTTCTTTCTTTTCTATCACATCATGAGGTTACAAATTTTCCAAACTTTTACACTCCATTTCACTTTTAAACCTAAGTTCCAATTCCAAACCATCTCTTTATGAATGCATAAAACTGAATGCTTTTAGGAGCATCCAAGTCAATTCTTGAACACATTGCTGCGGAGAAATTTCTTCCACCAGATACCCTAAATCTTCTCCTTCAAGTTCAAAGTTCCACAGATCTCTAGGGTAGGTGCAAAATGCTCCCAGTCTCTTTGCTAAATTATAGCAATAGTCACCTTTACTCTGCTTCCCAACAAGTTCCTCATCTCCATCTGAGACCACATCAGCCTGGACTTCATTGCCTATATCACTATCAGCATTTTGGTGAAAGACATTCAAGAAGTCTCTAGGAAGTTCCAAACTTTCCCTCATTTTCTTGTCTTCTTCTGAGCCCTCCAAACTGTTCCAACATCCACCTGTTACCCAGTTCCAAAGTTGCTTCCACATTTTTGGATATCTTTATAGCAGCACCTCACTCTCGGTCGTACCAACTTACTGTATTAGGCCATTTTCATACGGCTATAAATAACTGCCCAAGACTGTGTAACTCATAAAGGAAAAATGCTCTAATTGACTCACAGTTCAGCATGCCCGGAGAGGCCTCAGGAAACTTACAATCATGGTGGAAGGTGAAGGGGAGGCAAGGCACCTTATTCACAAGGTAGCAGGAAAAAGTGCCAAGGGAAGGGGGAAGAAACCCTTATAAAACCATCAGATCTCATGATAACTCATTATCATTAGAACAGTATGGGGGAAACTGTCCCCTGTGATTCAATTACCGCCACCTGGTCTCTCCCTTGACATGTGGGGATTATGGGGATTACGATTCAAGATGAGATTTGGGTGAGGACACAGAGCCTTACCATATCAGACCCCATCTCTACAAAAAATACAAAAATGAAAACAAAATTAACTGGACACGGTGGCATGCACCCATAGTACTAGCTACTAGTACCCATAGTACTAGTACTCCCAAGTACATAGTACTTGGGAGGCTGAGGTGGGAGGATCCCTTGAGCCCAGGAATTTGAGACTGCAGTGAGCTATGACAACACCACTGTACTCCAGCCTAGGTGACAGAACAAGATCTGTCTCTTAAAAACAAAACAAAACAAAATAAAACTTGTTGACTGACTAGGTATTGGAAATAACAGAAAAGGTTTCCCTCAACTTCCTTCCTTTTTATAAAAAGTATGTATATTATCTCTGTGTCTGGTTTTTCTTTATTCCATGGTTTTCCTTTGACTATATTCTCAAGTACGAGTCTTTTCAGTTCCTCGTACTTGCTCATGCTGGCTGAAATGCTAGCTATAGGTACACAGAGTTTTTGCCAAAAGGTTTTGAAATTGTGGAGTTTTTTTTTTTTTTCAGTCAATTCCACATAAGTCACAGAAAAAAAAAAATCCTTCATGAGAAAAAAAGAAACATTTCAGCTTCTCGTTTTTTATGGTGATCAGAGATTAATTTAGTTTTGCATTAATCAAGTTGTTGTCAGAACCGTTCCTGAGAATCTGTGAATGCTGCCCCTGTTAATGTGTATTTACTCACCTGATGTCTCACCTCATTTCTCTACAGATAGTCTCATTGTAAATTAAGGGAATCGGGGCAAGATGAGAAATTTAACAGTTGTTAGACCACAACACAATGTTGCCCTTAGCAAAGTGCTTTGAGATTGTCGCATTGCCTAAAAAATGCAATCAATATTTAGGAAAGCACTTTAGAAATCACAGCTAACAGTTCTCCTTCTCTTTGGCAATTCCTTGAGCTCCTGAAAAAAAAGTTTGAAAGTACTAAAGGGCTAACTGACTCGAGTAACAACTCTCATCTGTTTTTTAGAAAGAGGTCCAGCAGAGTTGACGGGTTCAAAGACATTGAAAGGTTAGTGGTTAATGTTTACACCAGAGATTTCCCTTTCTCTCTGATTCATGGCTTAAATTTCTCCAGTTTAGGAAAAGAAATTCTTGGAAATAAATGTAACTGTAGTTCATTACACTGAAGTGGAACTTCAAAGAGGCACCAATACCACTGCACCTTTGCCTGAAGGACTGAGAAGGAAGATAAAGAAGGAAGGTGGCTGGGTGTGGTGGCTCATGCCGGTAATCCCAGCACTTTGGGAGGCTGAGGTGGGTGGATCACCTGAGGTCAGGAGTTCGAGACCAGCCTGACCAATATGGTGAAACCTCATCGCCACTAAAATTAAAAAAATTAGCCAGGCATGTGTTGTGTGCCTATAGTCCCAGCTATGCTGGACGCTGAGGCAGGAGAATTGGTTTAACCTGGGAGGCAGAGGTTGCAGTGAGCCAAGATCACGCCACTGCACTCCAGTCTGGGCAAGAGAGCCAGACTCTGTCTGAATAAAGAAAAACAAAACAAAACAAAAAAACAAAAAAAACGAAGGAAGCCAGATTACCACAAAACAATATGATAAAGACAAGCAACTCAAATGAAAAATGACCAGAGGCTATGAACAGGTCTTTCAACGATGAGGAATCCAAACAGTCAACAAACAGTAGAAAAAAGTTTAACTCCATGAGCAATCAGGGAAAACCAAAGTAAAATGAAAATGAGATGCCACTTCTTGACCATCAGGTTGGCAAATTAAAGAGTAGTGATATCAATATTGGAAAGCGAATAGACAAATGAAGACTCTAACTAACAAATGGTGGGAGTGTAAATTCGTACATACTGGCACAGCACTTTAAAGGGCAATTTTCTGATATCTATTAAAATCTGAAATGTGCATATCCATGAACCGACAGATATATCTCTTGGTGTTCACCCCAGAAAAAACAAATACTCATTTGGCTCCAATGAGAGAGGTTCATTGTATATTATTAATAACCATGACAAAGTACAAATGACCTAAATGTCCATTGACCAGGGAATGGCTAATAACGGTGGCATATCCATATTATGTAAAATTATGCCAAAGTTAAAAGGAATTAAGTAGATATATATGCTGACATTACAAATTTCTGAGTAACTGGGTGTGATGGTGTGCCCCCCTAGTCCCAGCTACTCATAGGCTGAGGTGGGAGGATCACTTGAACCCAGGAGTTCCAGGCCAGCCTGGGCAACATAGCAAGACCCCATTTCTAAAAAAGAAAAAAAAATCTACCTATTAATGTAGATATTTCTGAGTCATGTTCCTGGAGGAAAAAAAATCAAGTTACATACATTTTAATAGCATTTTTGTTCGAGAACATATACCCCAAAATAATATATATTCCCTCTATATACCCTTTAAGTATAAATATATAGTGTAAGCATATATTTTCTACACTATGTGTATATATATATACATATTACTTATTATATGAATATAATTTCTCTATTACAAGTATAATAAAAATACCACATATTTTATGTTAGTAAATATGTTCTGTACGTTCAAATATCAAATGTTGTGTATAAGTGTATAAAAGGAAACTATAGAAAAATATCTGAAAGGATTTACACCAAACTACCAATCTCTGGGAATGGATCTGGGATGTAGAGCTGGTGGTCAAAAGGTAACTTAAGCCTACCTTAATGTTTTTAGTATTTTAAAGAAAGGGACATATATTGTCTATTACTCGTATTGTCAAAAATGGATAAGAAACAAAAGATTAACATAGAAAGAATAAAACTATGGAAATGAAGGTTAGCATGATTAGGGACGAGGAAAGGAAGAAGAGTGAGTTATACCAGCTTTTTCTCTCCGCTTCCTCCACAAGTGTTCAACTTGTGATCTTCAAGAGTTTGCTCAGTGGTGATGCCTCCTGATGCAGAAAAAGCAGTTTCAAAGCAACTGGGAGAAGTATGTGTGTGAGTAGGGAGTCAGTCCTGTAGAGATAAGATTGATTCCAACATTTGAAAAAAGTACTGAAAGATTTGTTAACAGGCAAAATTCAGAAGGAAATGTGGAAATTTCACTTTTGTTAAGCAGATAGTCTCCTCAAGGGCCAATTGTTTTGGAGCAATTCATTAGTGTAGATAGATGTATTATCTGTTCAGGCTGCTATAATAAAAGCAATACTCCACAAAACAATAGTACGTGAACATGACTTATCCAAGTTTGTTGCTACTTTGTAACAAGGATTGTCTTTCCTCTAGTTTCCAGTAACATGTTCCTCATGTCAGAATGGTCTTTACTGTCTGTATTTCTACGAAGTCTGTTCACAACTACTTAGGTACTCGCTAAGAAGAGTCAAGCTTTCTCTACAGCTCTCCTTTTCTCCTTCTGAGCCCTCATCAGAATCGCCCTTTATGGCCTGGTCTGTTCAGAGCAGTGTAGGATTTTTCCAGGATACGTGTCAAAACTCTTCCAGCCTCTACCCTTTACCCATTTCCAAAACTGATTCCATAGTTTTAGGCATTTATTATAGCAGCACCCCTCTCCCAGTACTACCTTTCTTAATCTATTCAGGCTGTTACAATAAAAATATCTGAACCTGGGTGGCTAATAAACAACAGAAATTTGTATCTCACAGTTTCGGAGACTGGCAAGTCCAAGACCAGGGTGTCAGCATGGTGAGGTTCTGGTGAGGACACTTTTCTGGGGTGCAGACTGCCAACTTCTTGCTGTATTCTTTCATGGTAGAAGGAGTAACTAAGCTCCCTGAGTCCTCTTTTATAAGGGCATCAATCCCATTCACCAAAGCTCTGCCCTCATGACCTAATTCATCTCCCAAAGGCTTCACTTCCTAATACCATCACTCATTCACGAAAGCTCTGCCCTTATGACCTAATTCATCTCCCAAAGGCTCCACTTCCTAATACCATCACCTCAGGGACTAGAGTTTCAACGTATGTACAGGTGAAGGGTTGAGTGGGGGCAAACATTCACACCATAGTGTTGTTTAGGGCTTAGATTTGTGGTTCTGCTTCTTTGTTTAGCTACTCTCACGGGAACAAGAGATTTAATACATAAATTTGTCCCACTATATTACCGCTTTCTTCCTCCATGCAGTTTGCTAATATAGCATAATGGTTGAGAACTCAGATTTTAATGTCTGACTGGGTTTAAATCACAGCTCTGATGCCTACCAACTATGATCTCAGGCAAGTTATCCAACCTCTGTGTACCTCTACGTCCTTCTCCGTAAAATTGAGATAATAATAGCACCTAGTATTGTTATGAGGATTAGATGAACTAGAAGTAAAATGATTACAATAATGCCTGGTACATAGTATGTACCATATCAGTATCAGTGCCTTGTGTCAATATTATTACTTTTAACAAATCAATAATTTTTCAGTTAAATATTTAATATTTAGTATCAAGAGGCCATCACGAAGATTATGTAAGTTTGCTTCAGACCAATCCCAAAATGCAGACAATCTGCTTAGGAGATTTAAGTTTTGACTGAATAAACTATTATTGCAGGTAGTAGGGTTAAAGGTGAATAAGCAGGGCTTAAGCCAATGTTGCTCAGTTGATAGACATATCTGTAAGTATGCACAAGTGTACATGAGATGTGTGTTGCCATGCTGGACCCCATGAATACAGGCCCAATAGAAGATGAGGCACCATACCCTGAGATTTAAATGGAATTGGTTTAAACATCTGCTAACATGCAATGGGAATAGCACATAGTTCTTTCTATCTTGCTGGGCATACTGAGCTTACGATTTTTGCTTTTCCAGGTCACTTTTGGCTGTAAGCTACTGTTTCTGCCGAATTATTTCATCTACGTATCATCTTGCTGTGAATCAGCATGCCGTCCCTGACCCATGTTGCAATGGACAGTGTCCTCGGCACTCCTCACAAAATACCACTGACATAAGGCATTTGTGTGTGTACTGGAAGCTTGGTAAAGGTTGGACACAATGGCAGGACAGTATGCTACATAATCACAGTAAAGAGTCATAAATCTCAAAGCTGTTAACCTTCTTTTTAAAAGCAGTTTGGCTAACCTCACTCATCACCTAATGTAGTCAAGATGCCTTGTTGCAAGCAATAGTCACAGAAGTTTTGGCTGGTTTAAACAGGAAAACAACTTATTAAAATGTATTGGGTAACTAGCTCACAGAATCTCAAAATGAACCAAAGAGCCAGGCTGTCTCCAGGAATGACACACAAAACCATGCCGCAGAACTTGTCCAGTGAAGACACCTCAGCTGTCACCACTGGGCACTGAGTTACATCATGGCTTGCACAACTGACAGTAGTGGCCATTGCCGCTCTAACCGATACCACGGCTGCTGCTGCTGCTGCTGTTGATACTCTTCTCCAGAAAGTATTCTATGCATTCCCTTCTTTACAGCATCAGTAGTCCCCTATTAAAAATTTGGGATGGGTGCATCTCACTGATGTTTGTAGGTTACCTGCCCAAGATGTAGCTGCAAGACAGGCTGAGAAAATAAGACTATTTATTCATAAGGTGAAGCATTCTCAAATCCAGAGGGGTGCAACCTGTTTATGACAAGCGCTCTCTATGGCAATGTTTCTCGACCGTCAGTGTGCCCATGGGCCATTTGGAGATCTTGTTAAAATGCAGATTCTGATTCAGTAGGTTTGGCCTGGGACCTGAGATTCTACAGCACCCACGTGATGTGAAGTTGCTGATCTGAGGATCATACACTGAGTAGCAAGCCTCCACAGCACCAATAGCACCAATTTTCAAATTTGGCTCCATATTGGAGTAACAAGAGAAACATTTCCTTAAAAAAAAAATATTGACTTCTGAGCCCTGCCCTCAGCTGATTTAATTGGTTTGGGGTGAGGCATGGACACACAATTTTTTTAAGTTTCTAATATACTCAGATAGCTTTCACTGCAGGATCCAACTTCTTGTCTCTTTGCAAGGTTATTTTAATTTCATTTTTCTGAGAAGGAGTCTCACTGTGTCACCCAGGCTGGAATGCAGTGGGGGCAATCTTGGCTCACTGCAACCGCCACCTCCCAGACTCAAATGATCCTCCCACCTCAGCCTCCTGAGGAGCAGGGACCACAGGTGCACACTGCCACACCCAGCTAATTTTTGGTATTTTTGGTAGAGACAGGGTTTTCCCATGTTCCCCAGACTGGTCTCAAACTCCTGAACTTAGGCAATCCATCGGGCTCAGCCTCCCAAAGTGTGAGAATTACAGGTGTGAGCAAATAAGCCCACCTGCAAGGTTACTTCTTTTCTCCAGCTTCCAGGACTTCCACTTCTCCCCCCCACCCCCTTGCTTGGTTTCTCCCCTTGTAATTTGATTATTCTCATTTATTAGGCAGAACAATTTGAAACTCTACTCTTTAGTCCCTTGGGCCTAACTTTGCATACCTAAAGCTCTATAGAGTTCTGCCAATCCAGTGTTTCCCAACTGTGCTTTAGGAGCACAGAAGAACTGGCAGAGGTGTTCAAAGACACCAGCATGTATACATCTTCTCCCCCAACGTATAAGAAAGAAATATAGAGATTTATTTCTGAGCTGATACAAATTACGCCACTAATCTTACTTAACACATTGAAATGGATACAATCATTTTTGATCCTAAAAGTTTTTTAAGAGATTTCATAAGATTTCAAGAAAACAGCACCAGCCTTTGAAAAATTCATGATCTAAAGAAAAGTAAATTCTAAGAATCACTTATGAAATATAAAATACAAATAATGTTTGATCCCTTGACCAGCTAACCTTTAACAAGAAAATGGGTGAAACTGTTCAGAACTGTTAAGAACTAACACACAAATCCAGAAAACGTTAAAACTCCTAAGCAGGAGACATTTTTTAAAACTCCACACCTACTTACATCATTGTGAAAGTTCAGAACACCAAAGAAAAACTGATCTTACACAGCAAAAAGACTGGCAGCAGATTTCTCAGCTGGAATAGAAACTAGAAGATAACAGAGTAATATGCTCAATATTCTGAGAGGGAAAATACTTTTAGACCTAGAATTATGTATTCAGTAGAATTATGAAACAACAGGGAAAAATCAAAATATTTTAGGTAGAAAAAAACCCAAGGGTTTACCACATCACACTGTCACACAAGGAAATTATAAGGAATTTGCTACAGGCATAAGGAAAATGATTCAGAAGGCAGATCTGACATATGCAAAGGAATGGTAAGCAAAATGTTATTACATATGTGGATGCGTCTAAAAAACGATGTCTAATTTATATGACGAAACCAGGATAGAGCTAAAATAGTGAATAACATATAAACTGAGAGAGGGGAGGGTGTCTAGAGCTAAAACATCCTGAAAGCCTTTGTATTATTCAAGAGGAGAGTAAAGCTATGTATTAGCTTTATATTTTAAGTTTACATTTTAAAATAGTACAACAGTCACTTAAAAATATAGACTGCATTACTCCAAATAAGTTGAGGAAAAAAACAACGTGAGAAAAAGAAAACAAAAAAAACACACCAAAAAAACGCGTACACACGTGAGCATATTACTGTTATCTTCTAGTTTCTATTGCTACTGAGAAGCTTCTTCTGTAAGTTTTAACTTTCTTGTTTGTATGCCATTCTTATTCAAGGTAAGTAGTGTTCTACAAATTTTTACTGTGAGCGTGTCCTTAAAGGATCACTTTCTTTCAGCCTAGGTTGTAGAAGGATTCATCCAAGTCGGCTTTACGTTTGCTTCTGCCAGGCATTCTAGATGCCCCATGTCTAGGACCTCTTTAGGCAGGAGAGAGGGTGATGGTGTAGGAGGACCCATTTCTTGGCTTGCAGATTCCAATAACACATTATAGATTTAAACCCCAAACTTTGATGAAATGCAGGTCTAGGGTTTCAAAATTTAATGAGAGTTAAATACGTATTTTCTTCATCCAGAGATGGGGCAGGCTTCCTCATCTGCTCGTTCATGGGTGATGATTTACATTTTCCCCACTCTATCCTTTTCCTAAGGATTTTAGGGACAACGGCTTTTCGCAGAGTACTCAGCTCCAGCTCCCGCCTTCAGCCCTTAACCTCCTGCCCCTAAACATCCAGAACTCAAGTTAGAGAGAGTAACATTTTGCCCACACCTAGGACGACCAATCCTTCTGGTTTCCTTAGGGACGCAGGAATTTCTCAGTGCTAAAACCAGTAAGTCCTGGGCAAACCAGTATGACCGGCTGCCCTACAACCCAGCCCCCATATCCAGGGCAGGAGAAGAATCAGTTGAACAATTCATTGCTCTAGTTTTCAGTTTATTTTTGGTACTTGGAATTTCCCTCCTTTTTTTTATGGGTTTATCTGCCTATTGGAAACAAAACGTTATTATTTTTTTTTATCCCGCATTACTAGATGTCAGTAGTGAGACACTTCCCACGTTATAGAAGTCCAGCATTTTGCCAGTTCAAAACGTCACGTTTCAATTCTTTCCGTCAGTACAGAAGTGAAGTTTGAGGATAAAGGTCATAGCCACTTAGCCCTGTGTGTATAACAGGGTGCTGGAGTGGTCCCCAAAGTTATGTGATTGGCTCCACCACCTGCCCCACAGCTTGCTCCCGCTCTAGGCCCTTGCTCTGATCTTGAGAATGTTCTGTAAGTCTCTAGGCAGGCCTAGCGTCTTCCTGTAAGTCCTAGAAGGTGAATTCTCCCATCAAAATGTAAAATCCCTGAGCAAAGAGACACTATTTTATTCTGTTCACTCCTGCATCTGCAGTAGCTGGTAATCACAAGCACTCAGTAACTACTTCTTGAAAGAACGAACACCCTGAATGTCAAAACTGGCATTTCCTCCCATCCAATCCCTTGTATCTCAAACTTGACAGAAAGGAGTCCAAGTTTCTGGCCTGTTGATGTCTCCCTCCCTTTTCCACAGACTTGCTACTATTTATTTCTGTAGGTACTTTAAAAGATTTTGGGGTGGGTGTGACGCTAACAGTGATTGTGCTAAACCTGTGCATTCCAGAAGCCATTTTGAAACTACAGCCCAGACACATTCTCGTTTTTTAAAACTACACCATATATTTCAGTATGCATACTTATTTCAAGGGTGTTTTGGAGGCGATGCGTGTGCCTGTCGGTCTACGTGAGGGCGGTGCCTGCCTGGGACCAGCACACACGCACTGCGTACCCTGCGTCCTCTACCCACCCACAGCGTGGGGGACGCCGTCATCCCCCGCAGGCCTCCACCCTCCAGGGGGCGTGAGCGCTGCCACCCATTGGCTGAGGCCGATACCACGCGCCCCGATACCCGGCACAGGAGCCACCTCCCAGAGGCCCCCGGTCCACGCCTCAGTCGGCCTGCGCGCCTCAGCCTGGCGGTTCTACCTCCGAGGGTTCACCCGCCCTTGGTTTTCCTTACACCTTCGCCTTTGGCTCCTTTGACCACTCGAAGCCCCACAGTGGGTTCCAGCGGACTTCACCAGCGGACCCAGAAGTGGTGGGTGAAACACAGCCTCTGTTCCTCCTTGAGCCTGTGGGGAGCTGCTGCCTGCCGCCATCATGGTGAGTTGAAGGAAAGACCTGAGGGGCGAGGCCTGTGGGGTTTTCACCGGTGGGTGAAACCAGGCTGCGCCTTATCCTCGGTTTTCCTGTTTCGGGGCCACCCGCCTGGACGCATTAGGAGCCGTGACCCGCAGGGTGGGGCGAGGCGGCCTGGCAGCAGTGCGGCCCACACACAGAGAGAGGCAGGCACAGAAGTGGCGGGACAGCGAGCATGGCGTGGGTCCCCAGGACGCGCTGCCTCACAGTTCGCTTGCAAGGGCCACAGCCTTCGTGCAGAACCCATTTCCTGCCCCAGGTTCTCTCCTGGTAGCGATTTGGGGTGTGGGTTCCCCACCCCCACGCGTCCCCACCTCCACTCCTAGGCGCCCTTTCCCCCTCCCCCACTCCCATGCGCCCCCACCCCGCCAACTTCATTTCTGACGCTCTCCCGGTGGCTCTGCAAGATGGCCGCGGGCCTGCTGAGGGACTTGGCTCCCTTCAATTGGGAGGGCCGGAACTTCTTCAGGAAGTGGTTCCCTCCTGGTGCTTGTACTGGGTGGGGTGGGTTGGTGGGGTTTGTGGGGGCCTGAGTGTGGCGGGTGGGGCGGCCTGAAGGCATGGCCCACTAGCTGAGGGGGCTGGGTGGGAAGTGCCTCTGGTCCTTTCGCGGCTAGCGGCTGCTGGGGACTTGCTGATGGCGGCTCCCTCCTGCGGCGGCGACAGGCACAAAAGCTCACTCGACGCTATCTTTGTGGCAAGAGGTTGGCTTCAGTAGTTACCGTTGAGAATTTTAGAATTTTTAAACTCCAGGCACAATTTTTCCCTTCTAGATAAACCAGGAATCTTTGACAAAATGTCCAATTGGTAGATAATGTTGGGTGTGCATTCCTGCGAGTTTGGTAAATGCCCAGCGTTCGTTGAGCGCCGTCACAGATGTGGCTCTGAATACGCTGACCAAACACTGAGTCAAACACACGTGTTACATGCTCTGTGTGTGTGTGTCTGCATTGATAATTCTGTCTTTTCATTTTTAGAGATAAAAGGAGTTTTACACACGGTTTATATTACCATGTATAAACATTAAGTATATATAAGCAACTATTATGTGTCATAAGTGTGCAACATGTTATCCATGCTAATAAAAAGTCACCTTGATTTATAAGTTACAATTATTTACAATAATACTTTTCATTTTTAGAGGTAAAGGGAAGAAATGCTTACAGTTTCATTAGGTTTTTTTCCTGATTATAAAAGTAGTATATTTACTCATTTGAAAACAATCACAGTAAGAAAATAGCAGTCCATCTTAATACCAACACATAAAACCACAGTTAAATTTTGATGCATGAATGCCCTTCCAGCTTATTTTTGTGCGTGTATTGCGATTGCATATAGATAGGCCAACTTTTACAAAAGTCACATAGTACTGCTTAATACTATTTTACAACTTGCAGCTTTCAGTTAATGTGGGTATTATTCTGAAGATAACTTTCAGTATATCATGTTAAAAATTATGCTGTTGTTTTACTGAATTCCCTTATGATGAATACTTTTTCAGTATTGAAACTATCATGGGCTGGGCGCCGTGGCTCACGCCTGTATTCCCAACACTTTGGGAGACTGAGGTGGGCAGATCACTGGAGGTCAGGATTTCGAAAACAGCCTGATTAACATGGTGAAACCCCATCTGTACTAAAAATACGAAAAATTAGCCAGGCATGGTGGCGTGCACTTGTAGTCCCAGCTACTCGGGAGGCTGAGGCAGGAGAATCATTTGAACCTGGGAAGCAGGTTGCAGTGAGCTGAGATGGTGCCACTGCATTCCAGCCTAGGCAAGAAAGGGAGACTCAGTCTCAAAAAAAAAAAAAAAAAAAAAAATGCTGTGCATGTCCTTGTGTAAATATCTTGGCACACTTGTACTATTAATTCCTTGAGATGAATTGCTGTAAGTGGCATTGCTGGGTGGAAGTGCTTTGCCATTTCATAACAATTTTAAGTTATGCTCCTCATTAGTATAGTGGTGAGTATCCCCCTATCAAATTATGATACACCTTTTCCAAGGTACTCTTGGTAAAGCATGTATCAGTATTTTCCCACTGATGGTGGGTAGAGTGATCTCTGTTCCACACCCTTTCTAATGAACGGTATTAGGATTTTTTACATTGTCAACCTAATAGCTGGATAATATTACACTATGTTGATGTGCACTGTTTTAAATCATCAATGAAGTTGATCATTGATCATTAGCTTTTTAAATTTCCTTTTTAATTTTATTTCCCTTATTGACTCATAAAAACTCTGTATTAATACTCGCAGTTGTCATACATAGTGGGAAAATATATATAGTAGTAACGATGAGGTGCCGTGGTGCCCTTACCTTATTCCTCTTTTCAGTGGAGATGGCTGTAGTATTTCACTGTAAGCTTAGTGATAGGGTAGAATTAGATTGATAGAAAATAAGAATCCCCTATTTCTATTTTACTTAGGTTTTTAAAAAATTGAAAAATGAATGATGTATTTTATTAAATACTTTTTCAATGATGAATTAAAGTAGCGTATCCTGCGAATGGAGTATTCTTGCATTGCCAGTATAAACTATATTCTTTACTACTGGAATTTTGCATTTGTGTTGAGGAGAGGGTTGGACCATCTTAATGAGGCTTTGTTGCTTATATGCTGTTAACCTTTGTAAAATGCATTGAGAAGTACTTTTTTCCTCTTTGAAAATTGAAGAAAAGAGTTTAAATTTCTTAATCTCTTCTTCTGTGTCTTCTATCTTTACTTCAGGTTTCTGGTATCTGTGTGCACCTCTCTCTGAAACACCACATACACCCAAGTTGCCTGTTTCTTCCCAAGTTCAAAAAACTCCCAGGGAAACTAAGCCAAATACCATTGGGTGTTCTTTTTCAAGATTGTTTGGGAAAAATTAAAATTTCTGTAGAAGTTGACCATGTCGTTGATTTCAAAATTTATCCCCATAGAGTTTGTACATAACATTCTTTTATAACCATGGGCCACAACCCATTTTTCAGGTCTCAATATATATTTTTGCTTTTTCTTGCTTAGTTTTGCAAGGATTGTTTATTGCTTGAATTTCATCCTTCCCACCCAGCACTCCCTGAGAATCTGCTCTTGGATTAACTTCTGATTTTCACGTCGTATTTTCTTAATTTTAGCATTCTCTTTATTTGTTCCTCTTCCTATTGCTGTGAATGTAACTTTGATGACTGCAAATGATGGGCTTTTTCCTGGCCGGTTTATGTAAATATCAGTTTGCTTACATGTTCACATAGTAATTGCATTAGATAATACTGGCAAAGGAGCTGACGTCGCAGGAGTTTAATGATAATTTTTTCCAGCTTTTAGCTGTCTTTGTCAATTGATTGTCCGTCCGCATATAACAAGAAATGTGCTTGCTAGAAATTGCAATGAGAGTTGTGTATATGATGGTCTTGAAGCTCACCCCTGTTTACTATTCCAACATTTCTCATTTCAAAATTCACCAACTCACTTGAAGGTATGATTAAGAAAATTACTTCTTTAAAGCAGTTTGTTGGCAGGATGCTATTGACGGTTATGATGGTACTTTCTTTAAAATTAAACTTCAGCTTATCCTAAGCATTCCTTTATATTTTTGGCCATAGTTTAGAAATAAGCAAAGGCTGTCTATTGATTGTGTGTATCTGTCTATCTATCTATCTATATCTATATGTGCATTATATAATTATGTATAAATACACACAGAGTCGGAATTGAACAATCCCTGCCAGTCAAGCCATGGTAAAAATGAGGTACATTGCCAAAAATGAAGTACGTGGCTTACTTTGTTAGCTTTGAGCGCCACGTGCTCGCTGAGGACTAGGACGTGATGGTGACTTGCTTAATTTAAAGTGTTACCACGCTGTTAAAGAGATTCAGTGAATTTTATATGTACAATTCCAGTTAAGCAGGCAGCCAGTTTGTAAGATCCAAGCTAAAGTCAAACTTCTTATAAAATCAAATGCCTTTTTTCCTCTTTACCAAACTAAGTATCCATTTTACTATTTGTGTATAGAGTATGAGAATCAGAAGAGACACCCGAGGTCTTTTCCGGCCATTTCGTTTTCAAGCAAGGAAACTGAAACTGAGGTCATGAAAAGATTCACTTTCGTGAGCAATGGAAATCAGGTTCTTCCCAAACAAGAATTTTCCTCTTCAATTCTTGTGGCACTGTCACAAGGTTTCTTAACCAGACCCTTTGCAAATTTGGCACCAAATAATTCCTTATTGTAGGAGGCTGTCTTTGCATTGTAGGATGTGCAGTAGTATGCCTGGCCTTCAGCCCACCAGATTCCAGGAATACATCTCAGTTGTGACAGCCAATCTCTGAACGTCGCTGAATGCCCCTGGGGCTCACAAATCTTGCCCAGTTGAGAATCAGTGCATTTCCATAACCTCTCATGATCTGACGCAGGTTTCTGCCAGATGTTACATTTCTAAATTAAAATGCATCCAAACACTGTGGTGCAGAGACAATACCGTAATATAGCTTGCTTATCAAGGAAAAACATATCCAAAGTTCATCCACAAATCAAGGGGGAGTTGAAAAGGAGAGAAAGAAACTATAAGAATTTCAGAATTTCTTTTGTTTTGTTTTGTTTTATTCTGTTTGGGATTTCTGAATGAAGTGAGAAGGAATCGGTAAATTGTCTATAGGGAAGGGCAATCTAAGCAGGTTCCCAGTAGTTCAAGATAATGCAGCTTAATGTCATTTGGAAAAAACAATAATGGAATACATTTTTAGAAAGGAAAAACTTTAAAAATAGTGTTGTAAATTTTTCTTCCACATCATTGTCATGAAATAACACTGTTAAAGGAAAGAATTAGGAATTAGCTGCAAACCCAAAATAGCAGGTACAAGCACGAAAGAATAGAGAAATGCAGTAACCTCGGCTTTAGTTGATGTGACAATTTAGATTTCATGTGTAGTAAAGCTGTGTAGACTCAGTAACTTCTAGCATCTAATTAGCAAAGCAGGAACCCACCTTTTTTATTAACTTCTATAACGTTACTGGGTTGTTCAAAAAGATGTACAGTTTCTTTCGTCTTTTGTTTTCTTTCAGACAGGTGTATGTGTAATAGTTTTGTCTTTTGCAGCTTTTTGTACTTACCTTTTAAAGTCAACAGCACTTCATCAATGATTTTTAAGTTATTGATGTGTCATAGTTTCCTGATGTTTCAATTAGTTCTTAATTAAAATTTTTTTCAAAATAAGTCAGCTAAATAGTGAAGCCAAAAAAGAAACTTGAAAACAAATCGGCTGAAAAGAAATTCAAATAACAGGACGCTAACTTACATTGGCATTACCCCTTTTACCACTTTATACGTACAAAATGAATTCACAGATGTTATCTCGTTTCATTCTCAAAGCAGTTTGCCCACAGATACGTAGTTGGCAAATAGGTGGCTTATAACCACTTACCTGTAAGGGACATAAACCTAGATCTCCTGACTAAGTTAATTTTTGTTTCACTGTGCTATATTGTTTGTCCAACATATATATTACTTACGAATACTACTTCAGAAAATTTTACCTTAACCTTAGAGTCAACAGTGGAAAGAATAAAGACAGTTCTGATCAGAATCTAGAAAATGAATGAGTTATATGTATGTGTTTTTTTTATCTGAAAATAAAGATGGCATGATTTATATCTATCAGCCCACTGTGAAAATTAGAATTATCAGATGGACTGATTTTGTGTTACTCAGGAAGAAAAATGTTATTTCAAAAGACGCTTTGAACACCCTAGCGTTAGGGAAGAGGATTATAAGAAATTGGTTTAAAACATTGAGGCTTATTTTCTTTCTGGTGGGGCTTTTTGTTTGTTTGTTTGTTTGTTTTTTTAAGGTTTATCTTTAGTCTTCTCAGTAAAGTGAAAAGTTGTTTATGAATATAGAACAGGATGATTTTAATAACTTTTACAAATCTAAACTTTCTAGTTTTGGGTGTCTTTTTTAACTACTTCACAGAGTATTTTCACAAATACTGGATGAGTATTCCTCCACAGCATTATACAAGACTCGGTGATGAGCGGCAGTAGGTTTAAGAAAGTAGTATATCCTTTGGTTAAAATTCCATGCTGATGTCCTCTGATTAGTTTAAATCCTGAGCCTGAACTGAGCTGCACTGGTGACTAATTTACAATGAAAATAACTTATATAAAATATATTATACTTAAAATACAAAAATGATATTTCACATTGTGTATGGGTTTTGCCTGCATACGTAATTACGATGTCTACTTTCCAAATTACAGTCTGCTGCAAATCCTGAGACTCCCAACGCAACCATCTGCAGAGAGGCCAGCACCCAGTCTTCATCAGCTGCGGCTAGCCAAGGCTGGCTTTTACCAGAAGGCAAAATCATGCCAAACACTGTTTTTGTTGGTGGAATTGATGATAGGGTATTGTATTCATACCTCATTTTTACCTTAAAATACATTATGAACAATGGGATTTGGGCCCTGTTACAAACTTAATGTGTTTTTGTACTTCATGGAGGTTTAGAATTGCTTTTAGGTTTGACCCATAGGTACTAAAAATATCTTTGACAAAGAGCTACTGGTCATTTTGGGGATAAATGGGGAAGAAATTTCCCCCTCATGGTAGTAAAATTGTAGTAAAGTTGAAATTTTTGAATGCTGAATTTTTACTCTGACGTTCAATTCTGTTCCATAGACGGATGAAGCTGAGATCAGAAGCTGCTTTGGTAGACACGGTTCAGTGAAAGAAGTGAAGATGATCACGAATCGAAGTGGTGTGTCCAAAGGGTGAGTAATTTTATCAAAAATATCTGAACTCTAGTCCCCTGTTCTATAGGTATCAGACAAGACTTCAAAACTGATATTCTGACCCTTGTATAAATGAAATTGTTTGCGGTGTTAATTTCTTTCACGTAGGGGATAAAAGGTTATTACCAGTTCTTTTATTTAGTCATTTTTCTAATGTTTGTTTTGAAATGTCTGCAATTTTTATTTCATACAGATGAGTTAATCAGTTTTCTCAAATAATTGTTTTCTTCATACGCTGCACCGCATCTTAAATTTTAACCACCTTGTCTTAGATAGTAAGTTAAATTCAGGTTCACAGATGTGAACCCTTTGTTAATCAATGAAGTTTTCACAGTGCCCTAATCTAGCACATTTTGACATAGTTCTGCTTAAGAAAAAGTAGTATTTGTAGAGGATCTGTCATGTGCATGTTAGCAAATACTTTTCATGGTATATTATTCATCTTTGGTCATGATCACTTCTGTATATAGAATAGTAGAAGTTCTGAACCATGTACTGTATGATGGTGATTTTATGCTTCATTTATCTGCCTTTATAGCTATGGATTTGTTTCATTTGTTGATGATGTGGATGTCCAGAAGATAGTAGAAGTAAGTAGTCTAATAGAAAAATCTCTTATTTATCTTACTGCTACGACGTTGAGTGTTAGTGATATACTCAGACTTGTGTAAAATTTGGAGAAAGCTAGACTTCCTGTTCACAATCCAAACTCAGAGTAACCTCCCATAACTTGATAGATGCTGTTTATTTTTGACTGGACACCTAGGTTCACGAACTACAGACAGGAGGGGTTGGAGTCAGGGTGATGAAAAGTTTTTGATCAACTTTCACTTGATGCCTCTTGACACTGGTTAGAGTGGCAAGGGTAATAAGTAAGGTAGCTTCATGATGACAAATTTTAATTTGGTGCGTAGTTGTCACTGATCGTCTATGATGGTTGGCACTTTAGAAGACTTTAGGTGTTTACCCAAGTCTTGGAAGCTAAGACTTGAAAATGGATTCTAGTTTTGTTACTGTTCTCTTTTCAGTCACAGATACATCTCCAGGGTAAAAAGCTGAAGCTGGGCCCTGCACTCAGGAAACAAAAGTTCTGTGAGTAGGAAAAGAAATTGTTCTTTTTTGACCCGTGTAGCTTTTCAGATAACTAAAAGTAGGCTGTTTTCTTCTTGCTCTTCAAAAAGGTGCTTGTCATGTGCAGCCACGTCCTTTGGTATTTAATCCTCCTCCTCCACCACAGTTTCAGAACGTCTGGAGGAATCCAAACACTGAAACTTGCCTGCAGCCCCTAATCACGCTGAATCCTGTAACTCAGTACGTTCAGGTAAGAACTGCTTATGTTCCTGATCTCTTGTTAATTGTAGTCATCCTTGTGTCTGTGGGATTGTATCTACACTTTCCATAGTAAGTGGCAATGGAGTCCCTGTTTGAACAGTGTGAGTAATGGGACGTTTGTTACTTTTGTTAGAAATTTCTTACTCTTAGTGTTGGTTATTTGAGCTAAAAATCTTCTATATACTTTGCAAGGCTTTCTCTCAGAAATGACCTCTTTAGACACATGAACAAATCTCTTCCTATCTCTTCTTTTTTCACCCCGTATAACTAGTTCCTAAAGTATTTGGAAGCAGCTCTCCTTATGTGTCTGCCTAATTTATTGTTCTGTAAGGTTAGCAGTTAACCTAGCTATTCTTTGCTTGCAATGCTTTCCAGATGCCTCGTCATATAAATTGCTGACTTTCTGGATATATTCTGGTTCTGGGATGGGTAGATTTCTGATCTCTTTTACTCTATCCGTAAATCCCGTGAGTTTCTGGCATGTCATTTCTCTGATGCTGTTTGCTTTGATATATAAAGTGGGATTTGACATCCTCTGTCACTTACTGGTGATAAATAAGGTTTATTTTGTTCTTCGTTCCTTTCATTTCTGTGTGTGTTTAAAAGACCTTTTCTTTGATGGAAAATAAAGTAACAAAATAGTAGTGAAATAGTTCTTCAGTGTCTCTCATTTGTTGACATTTTCCATGTACTTGAAACGTGTAGGGTACACGTCTTCTTCTTTTTCCTTCTCTGAGCAATGACTAGAAGAAAAGCCCTACTTGTTTCTAGCATTTACGGTGAGCCATTACTGAATGTGGGTGTATTCATGAATGCTGCTACCTGTATATTTTTAATTAGTAAGTATTTATTGAAACGTCGAAGACATTATAGTGTCTCTTTTCCATTTGTGGCGTGTGTACTGCCCTTACTTTTAGGAAATGAAGTACAGAGAAAGCCATAACATCTGTCAAAGAACTACAGTATTACCCTATAATATTGTCAAATACAAAACAGTCTGGAAGTATTTTGCCAAAGAAGTAGCAAATGTATTAACTTAGGTTGAAATCTGTCTTAATAGAGCCTTATCACCAGTGTGAGAAATAACTTCTGGGTGGGCATAAGTGCACAGTACAAATAAGGTAAACTTTGGCTGGTGCAATAGTCACTTATTTTGTCATTTGTCTCTTCTCCCTCCCCACCCAAAGGGTAGCGCTTGACAGAGAATGTTTGTTTCTTCATGAAGTCAGTCATTCTTTTAGAATTCTACATTGCTGTGTATAGAAAAGTAATTACTATTTCAAAGTTTTTCATATTTTTGTTATATTGGGAATGATAATTCTTTCTAATTAAAAAAAAATGTTTTACCGTATTAATCCATTCTTTCTGTAAACTTTATTTTCAGGCTTATCCTACTTACCCAAATTCAGCAGGTCAGGTCATCACTGGGTATCAGTTGCTTGTATATAATTATCAGGTAATTGAAGAGGGAGTAAAACGATTTACTTTCAGCTACTATTGAGGCCTTCCACTTGTTTATACAAATTTCCTGAATAGTTTGTCATTTTAAACTAGTGAAATGTACCTAAAATTTAAGAAAACACTTAGAATTAGCGTAATGAAGCCCTCTGTATCGTTTAGAAGTGATGAAAGAGTATTGTGACAGGAGGGTACTTAGCAATAACTTTTCTGTAGAACAATTTCTGAGATTTGTGTTTCCGTCTTTGTTTCAGCATGTATTTTGTTATGTTTGCTGTTGAGGGTACCTAGCGATAACTTTTCTGTAGAACAATTTCTGAGATTTGTGTTTCCGTCTTTGTCTCAGCATGTATTTTGTTCTGTTTGCTGTCTAAGAGCTGAAACATCCAGACTGACTTTGATGAATTTTATAGAGATACAGAGTGAAATAAAAGCTTTACCCAATTCTTACAGCACAGAATTCCAGTTGTATTTTTATTTTAGCTTGCTGCTTCATGTTAGTAGTTCTCTGGGTGTCGTTTCAACGACACGACTATATCTGTGACCCGTAACCATATGTGTGGTAACAAATTCAAAGAATTAATATCTTTGGGAGTTCCACAATGCCATTTCCAGAAAATTGGGAAAAAGGTGAGGTTTTGTGTGTGGAAGTAACAACAAGAAACTTCAGGGATTAGAAACCTAAAGTACTTCTTTTTTGTATTCTGTTTCTTTTGTTCTATTATCCAAGGAGCCAGCATGAGAAGTACTTCAATATTGTGTATCTCATGTGTTTTTGAAAATGTACAGGAATATTTGAATAATTTTGGTTTCTTTTTTTTTTTTCCAAGATGCCACCACAGTGGCCTGTTGGGGAGCAAAGGAGTTATGCTGTACCTCAGGTAAAGTGAATGCGCCAAACGTATACTCCCTGTTCTTCCTTGATTTTTTTCTATGTCATATATGCCTGTAAATTTTTTAAATCATTCTTTGTATTAAAGTGGCACGTTTTGTTGCTTTCTTTTAACCCAATTACAAACTCCTATGGGAGCAACAGTGCCTTTTTCTCTCCCAGGTTTTTGCATGCTTAAGCAGTGGCTGGTCCACATAATGATAAGAATTCAGTTACTTTTTGATAGACTATACAATCCATGAAAGGTAGTATTAATGTGGCTTTAGAATGAGCATGTATCTGCCTGGAATCTGCCTCTGGCTTTACCCTCCGTAAGAAAAATCTGTTGAAGAGAAACAGAAATGTTTTGCTATTAATTACTCTTAAATAAGAATAGGAAGAAAAAAGAGTATTACCTCTAAAACAGCCGAACTGCTTTCCCCCCATATAACTAGTTCTGAAAATATTTGAAAGCAGCTGTCTTCATGTGTCTGCCTAGTTTATTCTTCTCTAAGGTTAGCAGTTCATCCAGCTATTCTTTACTTGCAATGATATCCAGATGCCTCCTCATGGAGATTGCTGACTTCTGGATATATTCTGGTTCTGGAATGGGTAAATTTCTGATGTGTTTTACTATATTTATAAATCCCGTGAGTGTATGGCATGTAATTTCTCTGATCCTGGTTACCTTGATATGTAAAGTAGGAATTGACATACTCTGTCACTTACTGGTGATAAGTAACGTTTATTTTCTTTTTAGTTTGTTTTATTTATGTCTTAGTTTAAAAGACATTTTCTTTGATGGAAAATAAAGCAAGAAAATAGTGGTGAAATAGTTCTTCAGTGTCTCTCGTTTGTTGACATTTTCCATGTACTTGAAACAGGTAGGGTATATCTCTGCCTCTTTTTCGTCCTCTGAGCGATGGCTAGAAAAAAAGCCCTGTTTCTCACATTTACTGTGAGCCATTCTGTAATCTGGGTGTATTCATGTGTCATGCTACGTATGTGTTTTCAATCAGTAAGTATTTATTGAAAGGTAGAAGACATTATACTGTCTCTTTTCCAGTTGCGGACTATATACTCCCCTTAGTTTTTTGAAATGAAGTACAGAAAAAGCCATAACGTTTGTAGGAGAACTTCATAATTCCCTATAATATTGTCAAATACAAAACCCTTTAGAAGTATTTTAACAAAGAAACAGCAAATGCATTAATTTAACTTACACTGAAGTCTGTCTTAATAGAGCCTTATCAGCAGCGTAAAAAATAACTTCTGGGTGGGCATAAGTACACGGTATAAATAAGGTAAACCTGTCTGGCGAAATAGTCACTTGTTTTGTCATTTGTCTGTTCCCCCTCCCCACCCAAAGGGCAGCACTTGACAGACTCTTTCTTTCTTTCATAAAATCAGTCACTCATTTAGAATGCTGCAACGCTGTATGTAGAAAAATAATGTTTTAAAACTTTTTGATAGTTTTTTATATTGGGAATAGTATTTCTAATTAACAAAATGTTTTATCATATTCGTTCATTCTTACTGTAAACTTTATTTTTAGGCACATCCTACTTACCCAAATTCAGCAGTTCACATCATCACTGGATATCATTTGCCTGTATATAATTATCAGGTAATTTAAGAGGGAGCAAAATGATTTACTTTCAGATACTATTGAGACCTTTTTTTATACAAATTGCTTGAATAGTTTGCCATTTTAAAGTAGTGAAATGTACCTAAAATTTACGACAACACTTAGAATTAGTCTAGAATGAAGGCCTCTGTATTATTTAGAAGTAATTGCGTTACATTTTGACAGGAATGTACTTAGCAAAAACTTTACTGTAGAACAGTTTTTTGAGATGTGGTGTCCCTTTCTTTATTGTAGCATGTTTATTTTCATCCTGCTGTCAAATAGCTGAAACATCCAGACTGACTTTCATCAATTTTTTAGAAAGACAGAGTGAAATAAGATTACTACCCACCTTTTAGAGCACAGAATTTGAATTATATTTGTATTTTAGCTGGCTGCTTCACATTAGTTGTCCTCTGGGTCTCTTTTCATAGCTGTGACTGTATATATGACCCATAATCATATCTATGGTAATAAATTCCAAGAACTAATATCCTTGAGATTTCCACAATACCAACCCCAGAAAATTGGGAAAAAGTTGAGGTTTTACATACAGAGGTAACATCAAAAACGTCAGGGATTAGAAACCTAAAGTAATTCTTTTTTCCGTTCTGTTTCTTTTATTAGAATAACAAATTAAAGGAGCCAGCATATGTTCTTCAATATTGTGTATCTTATGTGTTTTTGAAAATGTGAAGGAATATTTGAATGATTTTTGTTTCCTGTCTCTACTAAAAGTACAAAAAAATTAGCCAGGCGTGGTGGCGCACACTTGTAATCCCAGCTACTCGGGAGGCTGAGGCAGCAGAATCACTTGATCCTGGGATGCAGATTGCTGTGAGGTGGGATTGTGCCACTGCACTCCAGCCTAGGCTGCAAAGAGAGACTCAGTCTCAAAAAAAAAAAAAAAAAAAAAAAAGATGCTATGAATATCTTTGTGTAAATATCTTGGCACGCTTGTACTATTAATTTCTTGAGATGAATTGCTATCAGTGGAATTGCTAGGTGAAAGCACTTTGCCCCTTTTATAACAATTTTATAACTAATTCTCCTTTTTAGTATACTGGTGAGTATCCCCGCTTATCAAATTATGATACACCTTTTCCAAAGTACTCTTGGTAAGTCACGTATTAGTATTTTCTCACTGATGGTGTATAGAATGCTGTCTTTTCCACACCCATTCCAGTGAAAGTTATTAGTATTTTTTAAATTGTCAGCCTAATAGCCGGAAAATACTACATTATGTTGATGGGCACTTTTTAAAATCATCGTTGAAGTTGATCATTGATGTTTAGCTTTTTAAATTACCTTCTTAATTTTATTTTTCTTACTGATTCATAAAAAGCTTTTTATTAGTATTCACTATTCTAATACTAATAGTATTCACTATTAGTTATACATAGTGGAAAAAACATACAGGAGTGATAGGAGGTGACCTGGTGCCCTTACCTTATCCCTAATTTCAATTGAGTTGACTCAACTAGTTCACTTGTAAGCTTGATGATAGGGTAGAATGAGATTGATCGAAAAGAAGATTCCTCTTTCTCTATTTGACTTGGGGTTTTACAAAATTAAAAAATGAGTGCTGTATTTTATCAGTTGATTTTCAGTGATGAATTAAAGTAATGTATCCTGCAAATGGAGTATTCTTGCATTCCCAGTATAAACTTAGACTCTATATACGGCTGGAATTTCCCATTTGTGTTGAGGGCAGGGATGGATCATCTGGATGAGGCTTTGTTACTTACGTGCTTTTAGCTTTGTAAAATGCGTTGAGAAATACTTTCTTCCTCTTTGAAAACAGAGTTTCTGCATAGCACTCTTTTATTATCTGTGGCCACAACCCATTTTTCAGGTCTCATATATACTTTTGCTTTCTTGTGTTTTCTTGCTTTGTTTTGCCAGGATTGTTTGTTGCTTGAATTTCATCCTCCCCACGCACCACTCCCCGAGAATCTGCTCTTGGATTTACTTAAGGTTTTCATCCTGAGTTTCACATCATATTTTCTTAATTTTATCGCTCTCTTTATTTGCTCCTCTTCCTATTGCTGTGAATGTAACTTTGCTGACTACAGATGATAGGCTTTTTCCTGATCAGTTTATGTAAATATTTATTCCTATAGAAAAATAGTATATGTAATATAAATTTATTCCTATAGAGATTGCGCGTAGCATTCTATTTTAACCGCTGGCCACGACTCATTTTTCAGGTCTCGTATATATTTTTGCTTTTTCTTGCATAGTTTTGCAAGGATCGCGTATTGCTTGAATTTCATCCTTCCCACGCAGCACTCCCCAAGAATCTGCTGCTGCATTAACTTCTGATTTTCCCATCATATTTTCTTAATTTTAGCATTGTCTTTATTTGCTCCTCTTCCTGTTGCTGTGAATGTAACTTTGATGACTACAAATTCTAGCCTTTTTCCTGGCCAGTTTATGTAAATATCAATTTGCTTACGTGTTCACTTAGTAATTGCATTAGATAATACTGGCAAAGGAGCTGACATCGCTGGAATTTAATGATAATTTTCTCCAGCTTTTAGCTGTCTTTGTCACTTGATTGTCTGCATATAACAAGGAATACGCTTGCTAGAAATCGCAGTGAGAGTTGTGTATATGATGGTCTTGAAGCTCACCCGTTTACTATTCCAACATTTCTCACTTCAAAATTCACCAACTCACTTGAAGGTATGATTAAGAAAATTACTTCTTTAATGCAGTTGGTTTGCGGGATGCTATTGACAGTTACGATGGTACTTTGTTTAAAATTAAACTTTAGCTTATCCTAAGCATTCCTTTATATTTTTGGCCATAGTTTAGAAATAACCAAAGGCTATCTATTGATTGTGGATTTATATATTTATATATATGTATTTATATATTATATATAAATATATATATAATATATAAATTGTATAGATATATATAATGTTTTTATAGATACATAGATATATAATGTTTATATAGATATATAATATTTATATAGATATATATGTATACATACCTTACATAATTATGTATAAATACACACAGAGTCGGAATTGAACAATCCCTGCTAGTCAAGCCATGGTAAAAATGAGGTACATTGCAAAAAATGAAGTACATGGCTTACTTTGTTAGCTTTGCGTGCCACCTGCTGGCTGAGGACTAGGACGTGATGGTGACTTGCTTAATTTAAAATGTTACCACGCTGTTAAAGGGATTCAGTGAATTTTATATGTACGATTCCAGTTAAGCAGGCAGCCAGTTTGTAAGATCCAAGCTAAAGTCAGACTTCTTATAAAATCAAATGCCTTTTTTCCTCTTTACCAAACTAAGTATCCATTTTACTATTTGTGTATAGAGTATGAGAATCAGAAGAGACACCCGAGGTCTTTTCCGGCCATTCGTTTTCAAGCAAGGAAACTGAAACTGAGGTCATGAAAAGATTCACTTTCGTGAGCAATGGAAATCAGGTTCTTCCCAAACAAGAATTTTCCTCTTCCATTCTTGTGTCACTGTCACAAGGCTTCTTAACCAGACCCTTTGCAAATTTGGCACCAAAATAATTCCTTATTGTAGGAGGCTGTCTTTGCATTGTAGGATGTGCAGTAGTATGCCTGGCCTTCAGCCCACCAGATTCCAGGAATACATCTCGGTTGTGACAGCCAATCTCTAAACGTCGCTGAATGCCCCTGGGGCTCAAAAATCTTGCCCAGTTGAGAATCAGTGCATTTCCATAATCTCTCATGATCTGACGCAGGTTTCTGCCAGATGTTACATTTCTAAATTAAAATACATCCAAACACTGTGGTGCAGAGACAATACCGTAATATAGCTTGCTTATCAAAGAAAAACATATCCAAAGTTCATCCACAAATCAAGGGGGAGTTGAAAAGGAGAGAAAGAAACTACAAGAATTTCAGAATTTCTTTTGTTTTGTTTTGTTTTATTCTGTTTGGGATTTCTGAATGAAGTGAGAAGGAATCGGTAAAATGTCTATAGGGAAGGGCAATCTAAGCAGGTTCCCAGTAGTTGAAGATAATGCAGCTTAATGTCATTTGGAAAAAAAACAATAATGGAAGACATTTTTAGAAAGGAAAAACTTTAAAAATAGTGTTGTAAATTTTTCTTCCACATCATTGTCATGAAATAACGCTGTTAAAGGAAAGAATTAGGAATTAGTTGCAAAGCCAAAATAGCAGGTACAAGCACGAAGGAATAGAGAAATGCAGTAACCTCGGCTTTAGTTGATGTGACGATTTAGATTTCATGTGTAGTAAAGCTGTGTAGAATCAGTAACTTCTAGCATCTAATTAGACTCGGTAACTTCTAGCATCTAATTAGCAAAGCAGGAACCCACCTTTCTTATTAACTTCTATAACATTACTGTGTTGTTCGAAAAGATACACAATTTCTTTCGTGTTTTGTTTTCTTTCAGACAGGTGTATGTGTAATAGTTTTGTCTTTTGCAGCTTTTTGTACTTACCTTTTAAAGTCAACAGCACTTCATCAATGATTTTTAAGTTAATGATGCGTCATAGTTTCCTGATGTTTCAATTAGTTCTTAATTAAAATTTTTTTCAAAATAAGTCAGCTAAATAGTGAAGCCAAAAAAGAAACTTGAAAACAAATCGGCTGAAAATAAATTCAAATAACAGGACACTAACTTACATTGGCATTACCACTTTTACCACTTTATACGTACAAAATGAATTCACAGAGGTTATCTCATTTCATTCTCAAAGCAATTTGCCCACAGATACATAGCTGGTAAGTAAGTAGGTGGCTTATAACCACTTAGCTGTAAGGGACATAAACCTAGATCTCCTGACTAAATTATTTTTTGTTTCACTGTGCTATATTGTTTGTCCAACATATATATTAGTTATGAATACTACTTCAGAAAATTTTACATTAACCTTAGAGTCAACAGTGGAAAGAATAAAGACAGTTCTGATCAGAATCTAGAAAATTAATGAGTTATATGTCTGTGTTTTTTTAATTTGAAAATAAAGATGGTAATTTGAAAATAAAGATGGTATGATTTATATCTATCCGCCCACTTTGAAAACTAGAATTATCAGTCGGGCTGATTCCGTGTTACTCAGGAAGAAAAATATTATTTCAAAAGATGCTTTGAACACCCTAGCGTTAGGGAAGAGGATTATAAGAAATTGATGTAACACATTGAGGCTTATTTTGTTTTTGGTGCGGCTTTTTTTTTTTTTTTTAAGGTTTATCTTCAGTATACTCAGTAAAGTGAAAAGTTGTTTATGAATGTAGAATAGGATGTTTTTTTTAAATTTATTTATTCATTTACTTATTATTATTATACTTTAGGTTTTAGGGTACATGTGCGCAATGTGCAGGTTAGTTACATATGTATACTTGTGCCATGCTGGTGCGCTGCACCCACTAACTCGTCATCTAGCATTAGGTATATCTCCCAATGCTATCCCTCCCCTCTCCCCCCACCCCACAACAGTCCCCAGAGTGTGATGTTCCCCTTCCTGTTTCCATGTGTTCTCATTGTTCAATTCCCACCTATGAGTGAGAATATGCGGATTTTGGGTTTTTGTTCTGGGCGATAGTTTACTGAGAATGATGATTTCCAATTTTATCCATGTCCCTACAAAGGACATGAACTCATCATTTTTTATGGCTGCATAGTATTCCATGGTGTATATGTGCCACATTTTCTTAATCCAGTCTATCCTTGTTGGACATTTGGGTTGGTTCCAAGTCTTTGCTATTGTGAATAATGCCGCCATAAACATACGTGTGCTTGTGTCTTTATAGCAGCATGATTTATAGTCCTTTGGGTGTATACCCAGTAATGGGATGGCTGGGTCAAATGGAATTTCTAGTTCTAGATCCCTGAGGAATCGCCACACTGACTTCCACAAGGGTTGAACTAGTTTACAGTCCCACCAGCAGTGGAAAAGTGTTCCTATTTCTCCACATCCTCTCCAGCACCTGTTGTTTCCTGACTTCTTAATGATTGCCATTCTAACTGGTGTGAGATGGTATCTCATTGTGGTTTTGATTTGCATTTCTCTGATGGCCAGTGATGGTGAGCATTTTTTCATGTGTTTTTTGGCTGCATAAATGTCTTCTTTTGAGAAGTGTCTGTTCATGTCCTTCGCCCGCTTTTTGATGGGGTGGTTTGTTTTTTTTCTTGTAAATTTGTTTGAGTTCACTGTAGATTCTGGATATTAGCCCTTTGTCAGATGAGTAGGTTGCGAAAATTTTCTCCCATTTTGTAGGTTGTCTGTTCACTCTGATGGTAGTTTCTTTTGCTGTGCAGAAGCTGTTTAGTTTAATTAGATCCCGTTTGTCAATTTTGGCTTTTGTTGCCATTGCTTTTGGTGTTTTAGACATGAAGTCCTTGCCCGTGCCTATGTCCTGAATGGTAATGCCTAGGTTTTCTTCTAGGGTTTTGATGGTTTTAGGTCTAATGTTTAAGTCTTTAATCCATCTTGAATTGATTTTTGTATAAGGTGTAAGGAAGGGATCCAGTTTCAGCTTTCTACATATGGCTAGCCAGTTTTCCCAGCACCATTTATTAAATAGGGAATCCTTTCCCCATTGCTTGTTTTTCTCAGGTTTGTCAAAGATCAGATAGTTGTAGATATGCGGCGTTATTTCTGAGGGCTCTGTTCTGTTCCATTGATCTATCTCTCTGTTTTGGTACCAGTACCATGCTGTTTTGGTTACTGTAGCCTTGTAGTATAGTTTGAAGTCAGGTAGTGTGATGCCTCCAGCTTTGTTCTTTTGACTTGGCGATGTGGGCTCTTTTTTGGTTCCATATGAACTTTAAAGTAGTTTTTTCCAGTTCTGTGAGGAAAGTCATTGGTAGCTTGATGGGGATGGCATTGAATCTGTAAATTACCTTGGGCAGTATGGCCATTTTCATGATATTGATTCTTCCTACCCATGAGCATGGAATGTTCTTCCATTTGTTTGTATCCTCTTTTATTTCCTTGAGCAGTGGTTTGTAGTTCTCCTTGAAGAGGTCCTTCACGTCCCTTGTAAGTTGGATTCCTAGGTATTTTACTCTCTTTGAAGCAATTGTGAATGGGAGTTCACTCATGATTTGGTTCTCTGTTTGTCTGTTGTTGGTGTATAAGAATGCTTGTGATTTTTGTACATTGATTTTGTGTCCTGAGACTTTGCTGAAGTTGCTTACCAGCTTAAGGAGATTTTGGGCTGAGACAATGGGGTTTTCTAGATATACAATCATGTCGTCTGCAGACAGGCACAATTTGGCTTCCTCTTTTCCTAATTGAATATCCTTTATTTCCTTCTTCTGCCTAATTGCCCTGGCCAGAACTTCCAACACTATGTTGAATAGGAGTGGTGAGAGAGGGCATCCCTGTCTTGTGCCAGTTTTCAAAGGGAATGCTTCCAGTTTTTGCCCATTCAGTATGATATTGGCTGTGGGTTTGTCATAGATAGCTCTTATGATTTTGAGATACGTCCCATCAATACCTAATTTACTGGGAGTTTTTAGCATGAAGGGTTGTTGAATTTTGTCAGAGGCCTTTTCTGCATCTATTGAGATAATCATGTGGTTTTTGTCTTTGGTTCTGTTTGTATGCTGGATTACGTTTATTGATTTGCGTATATTGAACCAGCCTTGCATCCCAGGGATGAAGCCCACTTGATCATGGTGGATAAGCTTTTTGATGTGCTGCTGGATTCGGTTTGCCAGTATTTTATTGAGGATTTTTGCATCAATGTTCATCAAGGGTATTGGTCTAAAATTCTCTTTTTTGGTTGTGTCTCTGCCCGGCTTTGGTATCAGGATGATGCTGGCCTCATAAAATGAGTTAGGGAGGATTCCCTCTTTTTCTATTGATTGGAATAGTTTCAGAAGGAATGGTACCAGTTCCTCCTTGTACCTCTGGTAGAATTCGGCTGTGAATCCGTCTGGTCCTGGACTCTTTTTGGTTGGTAAGGTATTGATTATTGCCACAATTTCAGATCCTGTTATTGGTCTATTCAGAGATTCAACTTCTTCCTGGTTTAGTCTTGGCACAGTGTATGTGTCGAGGAATTTATCCATTTCTTCTAGATTTTCTAGTTTATTTGTGTAGAGGTGTTTGTAGTATTCTCTGATGGTAGTTTGTATTTCTGTGGGATCGGTGGTGATATCCCCTTTATCATTTTTTATTGCATCTATTTGATTCTTCTCTGTCAATTTTGTTGATCCTTTCAAATTTCTTTTGAAATTTCTAGGAATTGAAATACAAATTCCTTTTGTATTGCTGTGGGATCGGTGGTGATATCCCCTTTATCATTTTTTATTGCATCTATTTGATTCTTCTCTGTCAATTTGGTTGATCCTTTCAAAAAACCAGCTCCTGGATTCATTAATTTTTTGAAGGGTTTTTTGTGTCTCTATTTCCTTCAGTTCTGCTCTGATGTTAGTTATTTCTTGCCTTCTGCTAGCTTTTGAATGTGTTTGCTCTTGCTTTTCTAGTTCTTTTTTAATTGTGATGTTAGGGTGTCAATTTTGGATCTTTCCTGCTTTCTTTTGGGGGCATTTAGTGCTATAAATTTGCCTCTACACACTGCTTTGTATGCATCCCAGAGATTCTGGTATGTTGTGTCTTGGTTCTCGTTGGTTTCAAAGAACATCTTTATTTCTGCCTTCATTTCGTTATGTACCCAGTAGTCATTCAGGAGCAGGTTGTTCAGTTTCCATGTAGTTGAGCGGTTTTGAGTGAGATTCTTAATCCTGAGTTCTAGCTTGATTGCACTGTTATCTGAGAGATAGTTTGTTATAATTTCTGTTCTTTTACATTTACTGAGGTGAGCTTTACTTCCAAGTATGTGGTCAATTTTGGAATAGGTGTGGTGTGGTGCTGAAAAAAAGGTATATGCTGTTGATTTGGGGTGGAGAGTTCTGTAGATGTCTAATAGGTCCGCCTGGTGCAGAGCTGAGTTCAATTCCTGGGTATCCTTGTTGACTTTTCTGTCTCGTTGATCTGTCTAATGTTGACAGTGGGGTGTTAAAGTCTCCCATTATTAATGTGTGGGAGTCTGAGTCTCTTTGTAGGTCACTCAGGACTTGCTTTATGAATCTGGGTGCTCCTGTATTGGGTGCATATATATTTAGGATAGTTAGGTCTTCTTGTTGAATGGATCCCTTTACCATTATGTAATGGCCTTCGTTGTCTCCTTTGTTCTTTGTTGGTTTAAAGTCTGTTTTATCAGAGGCTAGGATTGCAACCCCTGCCTTCTTTTGTTTTCCATTTGCTTGGTAGATCTTCCTCCATCCTTTTATTTTGAGCCTATGTGTGTCTCTGCACGTGAGATGGGTTTCCTGAATACAGCACACTGATGGGTCTTGACTCTTTATCCAATTTGCCAGTCTTGTGTCTTTTAATTGGAGCATTTCGTCCATTTACATTTAAAGTTAGTATTGTTGTGTGTGAATTTGATCCTGTCATTATGATGTTAGCTGGTTATTTTGCTCATTAGTTGATGCAGTCTCTTCCTAGTCTCGATGGTCTTACATTTTGGCATGATTTTGCAGCGGCTGGTACCGGTTGTTCCTTTCCACGTTTAGCACTTCCTTCAGGAGCTCTTTTAGGGCAGGCCTGGTGGTGACAAAATCTCTCAGCATTTGCTTGACTGGAAAGTGTTTTATTTCTCCTTCACTTATGAAGCTTAGTTTGGCTGGATATGAAATTCTGCATTGAAAATTCTTTTCTTTAAGAATGTTGAATATTGGCCCCCACTCTCTTCTGGCTTGTAGAGTTTCTGCCGAGAGATCCGCTGTTAGTCTAATGGGCCTCCCTTTGAGGGTAACCCGACCTTTCTCTCTGGCTGCCCTTAACATTTTTTCCTTCATTTCAACTTTGGTGAATCTGACAATTATGTGTCTTGGAGTTAGTTGCTCTTCTCGAGGAGTATCTTTGTGGCGTTCTCTGTATTTCCTGAATCTGAATGTTGGCCTGCCTTGCTAGATTAGGGAAGTTCTCCTGGATAATATCCTGCAGAGTGTTTTCCAACTTGGTTGCATTCTCCCCGTCACTTTCAGGTACACCAATCAGACGTAGATTTGGTCTTTTCACATAGTCCCATATTTCTTGGAGGCTTTGCTCGTTTCTTTTTATTCTTTTTTCTCTAAACTTCCCTTCTCGCTTCATTTCATTCATTTCATCTTCCATCGCTGATACCCTTTCTTCCATTTGATCGCATTGGCTCCTGAGGCTTCTGCATTCTTCACGTAGTTCTCGAGCCTTGGTTTTCAGCTCCATCATCTCCTTTAAGCACTTCTCTGTATTGGTTATTCTAGTTATACATTCTTCTAAATTTTTTTCAAAGTTTCCAACTTCTTTGCCTTTGGTTTGAATATCCTCCCGTAGCTCAGAGTAATTTGATCGTCTGAAGCCGCCTTCTCTCAGCTCGTCAAAGTCATTCTCCATCCAGCTTTGTTCCGTTGCTGGTGAGCAACTGCGTTCCTTTGGAGGAGGAGGAGGAGAGGCGCTCTGCTTTTTAAGAGTTTCCAGTTTTTCTGCTCTGTTTTTTCCCCATCTTTATGGTTTTATCTACTTTTGGTCTTTGATGATGGTGATGTACAGATGGGTTTTTGGTGTGGATGTCCTTTCTGTTTGTTAGTTTTCCTTCTAACAGACAGGACCCTCAGCTGCAGGTCTGTTGGAGTACCCAGCCGTGTGAGGTGTCAGTCTGCCCCTGCTGTGGGGTGCCTCCCAGTTAGGCTGATCAGGGGCCAGGGGTCAGGGACCCACTTGAGGAGGCAGTGTGCCCGTTCTCAGATCTCCAGCTGCATGCTGGGAGGAACCACTGCTCTCTTCAAAGCTGTCAGACAGGGACATTTAGGTCTGCAGAGGTTACTGCTGTCTTTTTGTCTGTCTGTGCCCTGCCCCGCAGAGGTGGAGTCTACAGAGGCAGGCAGGCCTCCTTGAGCTGTGGTGGGCTCCACCCAGTTCGAGCTTCCCAGCTGCTTTGTTTCCCTAAGCAAGCCTGGGCAATGGTGGGCGCCCCTCCCCCAGCCTCGCTGCCGCTTTGCAGTTTGATCTCAGACTGCCGTGCTAGCAATCAGCGAGACTCTGTGGGCGTAGGACCCTCTGAGCCAGGAGCAGGATGTAATCTCCTGGTGCGCGGTTTTTTAAGCCCGCCGGAAAAGCGCAGTATTCGGGTGGGAGCGACCCAATTTTCCCGGTGCCGTCTGTCACCCCTTTCTTTGACTAGGAAAGGGAACTCCCTGACCCCTTGCGCTTCCGGAGTGAGGCAATGCCTCGCCCTTCTTCAGCTCGCGCACGGCGTGCGCACCCACTGACCTGCGCCCACTGTCTGGCACTCCCTAGTGAGATGAACCCAGTACCTTAGATGAAAATGCAGAAATCACCCGTCTTCTGCGTCGCTCACACTGGGAGCTGTAGACCGGAGCTCTTCCTATTCGGCCATCTTGGCTCCTCCCCTAAACTTTCAACTCAGGATGATTTTAATAACTTTAATTTTTACAAATCGAAACTTTCTAGTTTTGGGTGTCTTTTTTAACTACTTCACAGAGTATTTTCACAAATACTAAATGAGTATTCTTCCACAGCATTATACAAGACTCGGTGATGAGCGGCAGTAGGTTTAAGAAAGTACTATATCCTTTGGTTAAAATTCCATGCTGATGTCCTCTGATTAGTTTAAAATCCTGAGCCTGAACTGAGCTGCACTGGTGACTAATTTACAGTGAAAGTAATTTATATAAAATATACTTAAAATACAAAATGATATTCACATTGTGTATGGGTTTTCCCTGCATACGTAATTATGATGTCTACTTCCCAAATTACAGTCTGCTGCAAATCCTGAGACTCCCAACTCAACCATCTGCAGAGAGGCCAGCACCCAGTCTTCATCAGCTGCGGCTAGCCAAGGCTGGGTTTTACCAGAAGGCAAAATCATGCCAAACACTGTTTTTGTTGGTGGAATTGATGATAGGGTATTGTATTCATACCTCATTTTTACCTTAAAGTACATCATGAACAATGGGATTTGGGCCCTGTTACAAACTTAATGTGTTTTTGTACTTCATGGAGGTTTAGAATTGCTTTCAGGTTTGACCCATAGGTACTAAAAATATCTTTGACAAAGAGCTACTGGTCATTTGGGGATAAATGGGGAAAAAATTTCCCCCTCATGGTAGTAAAATTGTAGTAAAGTTGAAATTTTTGAATGCTGAATTTTTACTCTGACGTTCAATTCTGTTCCATAGACGGATGAAACTGAGATCAGAAGCTGCTTTGGTAGATACAGTTCTGTGAAGGAAGTGAAGATAATCACGAATCGAAGTGGTGTGTCCAAAGGGTGAGTAATTTTATCAAAAATATCTGAACTCTAGTCCCCTGTTCTATAGGTATGAGACAAGACTTCAAAACTGATATTCTGACCCTTGTATAAATGAAATTGTTTGCGGTGTTAATTTCTTTCACGTAGGGGATAAAAGGTTATTACCAGTTCTTTTATTTAGTCATTTTTCTAATGTTTGTTTTGAAATGTCTGCAATTTTTATTTCATACAGATGAGTTAATCAGTTTTCTCAAATAATTGTTTTCTTCGTACACTGCACCGCATCTTAAATTTTAACCACCTTGTCTTAGATAGTAAGTTAAATTCAGGTTCACAGATGTGAATTCTTTGTTAATCAATGAAGTTTTCACAGTGCCCTAATTCTAGCACATTTTGACGTAGTTCTGCTTAAGAAAAAGTAGTGTTTGTAGAGGATCTGTCATGTGCATGTTAGCAAATACTTATCATGGTATATTATTCATCTTTGGTCATGATCACTTCTGTATATAGAACAGTAGAAGTTCTGAACCATGTACTGTATGATGGTGATTTTATGCTTCATTTATCTGCCTTTATAGCTATGGATTTGTTTCATTTGTTGATGATGTGGATGTCCAGAAGATAGTAGAGGTAAGTAATAGAAAAATCTCTTACTTATCTTACTGCTACAACGTTTAATGTTAGTGAGATACTCAGACCTGTGTAAAATTTGGAGGACGTTAGACTTCCTGTTCAAAATGCAAAGTCAGAGTAACCTCCCATAACTTGATAGATCCTGTTTATTTCTGAGTGGACACCTAGGTTCATGAACTACAGACTGGAAAGGTTGGAGACAGGGTGATGAAAAGTTTTTGATCAACTTTCACTTGATGCCTCTTGACATTGATTAGAGTGGCAAGGGTAAATAAGGTAGCTTCATGATTACAAAATTTAATTTGGTGCGTAGTTGTCACTGATCGTCTATGATGATAGGAACCTTAGAAAGCTTTAGGTGTTTACTCAAGTCTTGGAAGCTAAGACTTGAAAATGGATTCTAGTTTTGTTACTGTTCTCTTTTCAGGAACAGATACATCTCCAGGGTAAAAAGCTGAAGCTTGGCCCTGCAATCAGGAAACAAAAGTTCTGTGAGTAGGAAAAGAAATTGTTCTTTTTTGACCCGGGTAGCTTTTCAAATAACTAAAAATAGGCTTTTTTCTTCTTGCTTTTCAAAAAGGCGCTTGTCTTGTGCAGCCACGTCCTTTGGTATTAAATCCTCCTCCTCCACCACAGTTTCAGAACATCTGGAGGTATCCAAACACTGAAACTTGCCTGCGGCCCCTAATCACGCTGAATCCTATAACTCAGTACGTTCAGGTAAGAAGTGCTTATGTTCCTGTTCTCTTGTTTATTGTAGTCATCCTTGCGTCTGTGGAATTGTATCTACACTTTCCATAGTAAGTGGCAATGGAATCCCTGTTTGAACAGTGTGAGTAATGGGAAATTTGTTACTTTTGTTAGAAATTTCTTACTCTTAGTGTTGGTTATTTGAGCTAAAAATCTTCTTATATACTTTTTGAGGCTTTCTCTCAGAAATGACCTCTTTAGACACATGAACAAATCTCTTCCTGTCTCTTCCTTTTTCACCCTATGTAACTAGTTCCTAAAGTATTTGGAAGCAGCTCTCCTTATGTGTCTGCCTAGTTTATTGTTCTCTAAGGTTAGCGGTTAACCTAGCTATTCTTTACTTGCAGTGCTTTCCAGATGCCTCGTCATATAAATTGCTGACTTCTGGATATATTCTGGTTCTGGGATGGGTAGATTTCTGATCTCTTTTACTCTATCTATAAATCCCGTGAGTTTCTGGCATGTCATTTCTCTGATGCTGGTTGCTTTGATATTTAAAGTGAGATTTGACATCCTCTGTCACTTACTGGTGATAAAGAACATTTATTTTGTTCTTCGTTCCTCTTATTTCAGTGTGTGTTTAAAACACCTTTTCTTTGATGGAAAATAAAGTAACAAAATAGTAGTGAAATAGTTCTTCAGTGTCTCTCATATGTTGACATTTTCCATGTACTTGATACGTGTAGGGTACACCTCCTCTTCTTTTTTCCTTCTCTGAGCAATGACTAGAAGAAAAGCCCTACGTGTTTCTAGCATTTACGGTGAGCCATTACTGAATCTGGGTATATTCATGAATGCTGCTACCTGTATGTTTTTAATCAGTAAGAATTTACCGAAACGTAGAAGACGTTATACTGTCTCTTTTCCAGTTATGGCTATATACTGCCCTTAATTTGTGGAAATGAAGTACCGAGAAAGCCGTAACATCTGTCGAAGAACTACAGTATTACCCTACAATGTTGTCAAATACCAAACAATCTAGAAGTATTTTGCCAAAGAAACAGCAAGTGTATGAATTTAATTTACGTTGAAATCTATCCTAATGGAGCCTTATCACCAGTGTAAGAAATAACTTCTGGGTGGGCATAAGTACCCGGTATATATAAGGTAAACTTTGGCTGGTGAAATAGTCACTTCTTTTGTCATTTGTCTCTTCCCCCTCTCCACCCAAAGGGTAGCAGTTGACAGAGAATTTTTATTTCTTCATAAATTCAGTCATTTAGAAATCTGCATTGCTGTACGTAGAAAAACAATTACTGTTTCAAAGCTTTTCATATTTTTGTTATATTGAGTATGATATTTCTTTCTATTTAAAAAAAATGTTTTACTGTATTAATCCATTCTTTCTGTCAACTTTATTTTCAGGCTTATTCTACTTATCCAGATTCACCAGGTCAATTTATATCTATAAATTCCGTCATCCCTGGATATCAGTTGCCTGTATATAATTATCAGGTAATTGAAGAGGGAGTAAAATGTTTTACCTTCAGCTACTATTGAGGCCTTCAACTTGTTTATACAAATTGCTTGAATAGTTTGTCATTTTAAAGTAGTGAAATGTACCTAAAATTTAAGAAATCACTTAGAATTCGTGTAATGAGGACCTCTGTGTTACTTAGAAGTGATGAAATAAGATTTTGACAGGAGTGTACTCAGCAATAACTTTTCTGTAGAACAATTTCTGAGATTTGTGTTTCCGTCTTTGTTTCAGCATGTATTTTGTTATCTTTGCTGTCAAAGAGCTGAAACATCCAGGCTGACTTTCATGAATCTTGCAGAGATATAAAGTGAAATAAAAGCTTTACCCAATTCTTAGAGCACAGAATTCCAATTGTATTTTTATTTTAGCTTACTTCTTCATGGTAGTAGTTCTCTGGGTCTGTTTTCAACGATACAACTCTTATCTATGACCCGTAATCATATGTGTGGTAACAAATTCAAAGAATTAATATCTTTGAGGATGCTACAATTCTATTTCCAGAAAATTGGGAAGATTGAGGTTTTCCATGTAGAAGTAACAACAAGAACTTCAGGGATTAGAAACCTAAAGTACTTCTTTTTTTCTATTCTGTTTCTTTCATTATAACAAAGGAGCCATCATGATAAATACTTCAATATTATGTAACTCACGGGTTTTTGAAAATGTGTAGGAGTATTTACATAATTTTGGTTACTTTTTTTTTTTTTAAAAAAAGATTCCACTACACTGGCCTGTTGGGGCGCAAAGGAGTTATGTTGTTCCTGTGGTAAAGCGAATTAGTGAAACATATACTTCCTCTTCTTTCTTGATTTTTTGTGTGTCATATATGCCTATAAATATTTTAAATCATCCTTTATATTAATGTGTTACGTTTTGTTACTTTCTTTTTAACCTCTCATGGCAGCAACAGTGCCTTTTTCTCTCTCAGGTTTTGTATGCTTAAGCAATGGCTTATCCACGTAATGACAAGTGTTCAGTTACTTGTTGGTAGATTATTTAATGTAAGAAAGGTAGTCCTAATGTGGCTTTACCTAAGAACGGTAGTATTAATTTGGCTTTAGAAGAGCATGTATCTGATTAGAATCTGCGTCTGGATTTACCAAGCATAAAAAATTTGATAAAGAGAAACAGAAATGTTTTTCTGTTAATTACTCTTAAATAAGAATAGGATTAAAAAGAGCATTACCTCTATAACACCTGAGCTGCTTTCCCCCATGTAACTAAAATATTTGAAAGCAGTTCTTCTCATGTGTCTGCCTACTTTATTCTTCTCTAAGTTTAGCAATTAATCCAGCTATTCTTTATTTGAAATGATTTCCAGATGCCTCTGCATATAAATTGCTGACTTCTGGATATATTCTGATTCTGGAATAGGTAGATTTCTGATAGTTTTAGATATCTGTAAGTCCCATCAGTTTCTAGCATGTAGTGTCTCTGACCCTTGTTACTTTGCTATTTAAAGTAGATTTGACATATTCTGTCACTTATTGGTGATAAATAACGTTTATTTCCTTCTTAGTTCATTTTATTTATATCTTAGTTGAAAAGACATTTGCTTTGATGGAAAATAAAGTAACAGAATAGTAGTGAAATAGTTATTCAGTGTTTCTCATTTGTTGACGTTTTCCCTGTGCTTGAAACACGTACGGTATACCTCATCTTCTTTTTCCTTCTCTGAACAATGGCTAGAATAAAAGCCCTTCTTCTAACATTTACTGTGAGCCATTACCGAATCTGGGTGTATTCATGCCTGCTGCGTACCTATATGTGTTCAAACAATGAGTATTTATTGAAACATATGAGACTTTATACTGTCTCTTTTCCACTATTGGATTGTATACTGCACTTAGTTTTTCAACGTAAAGTACAGAAAACGCCATAAATTCTGTAGAACTACATATTACCTTATAATATTGTCAAACACAAATCAGTCCGGAAGCATTTTTACAGGGAAATAGCAAATGTATTAATTTAACTTACATTGAACTCTGTCTTAATGTAGCCTTATCACCAGTGTAAGAAATAACTTCTGGGTGGGCATAAGTACATAATATAAGTAAGGTTAAGTTTGCCTGGTGAAATAGCCAATTCTTTTGTCATTTGTCTGTTCCCCCTCCACGCCCAACCGTAGGACTTGACCGAGAATAATACGTTCTTCATAAATCAGTCATTTACAATTCTGCATTGTTGTATATAGAAAAATAATTAGTATTTCAATGTTTTTCATATTTTTGTTCTACTGTGAATATTTCTTTCTAATTAAAAAATACGTTTTACCTTATTTATTCATTCTTTCTGTATAATTTATTTTCAGGCATATCGTACTTATCCAAATGCACCAGTTCAGGTCATCACTAGATATCAGTTGCCTGTATATAATTATCAGGTAATGTAAGAGGAAGTAAAATGATTTGCTTTCTGATATTATAGAGGCCTTTAACTTGTTTATACAAATTTCCTGAATAGGTTGTCATTTTAAACTAGTGAAGTGTACCTAAAATTTAAGGCAACACTTAGAGTTAGTGTAGAATGAAGACCTCTGTCTTATTTAGAAGTAATGAAGTAATATTTTGACAGGAATATACTTGGCAATAACTTTTCTGTAGAACAGATTTCTGAGATTTGGTGTCCCCTTCTTCATTTCTGGATTGTAGTTTTCATCTTTGCTGTCAAATAACTGAATGAAACATCCAAACTTGACTTTGCTGAATTTTGTTAGGGAGATAGAGTGAAGTAAAATTATGATCCACTTTTTAGAGCACAGAATTCCAATTATATTTTCATTTTAGCTGGCTGTTTCACGGTAGTAATTCTCTGGATCTCTCTTCATAGATACGACTGTGTCTATGACCCATAATTATATCTATGGTGATAAACTGAAAGAGCTACTATCTTTGAGGTTTCCACATTGCCAACTCCAGAAAATCTGGAGAAAGGTGAAGTTTCATATATAAAAGTAACAAGAATGTCATGGACTAAAAACATAAAGTACTTAAGTTTTCCATTCTGTTACTTTTATTATAATGACAAAGGAGACAGCAGGATAAGTACTTCAATATTGTGTTTCTCATGTGTTTTTGAAAATGTGTAGGAATATTTTAATAGTTTTGGTGTCCGTTTTTTCTTTTTTTTTTTTTTTTTTTTTAAAGGTGCCACCATAGTGGCCTGTTGGAGAGCAAAGGGATTATGTTGTACTTGACGTTAAGTGAATTAGCCAAACGTACACTTCCTGTTCATTCTTGATTTTTTTCCATGTCATATATGCCTATAAATATGTTTAAATGATTCTTTATATTAATGTTTTATTTATTTATTTATTTACTTTCTTGTTAACCCGATTATAAACTCCAATGAGAGCAACAGTGCCTTTTTTGCTCTCAGGTTTTTATGTGCTTAAGCAATGGCAGGTCCACATAATGATAGACTATATAATCAAAGAAAGGTAGTATTCACGTGGCTTTAGAATTAGTATGTATCTGCGTAGAATCTGCCTCTGGCTTTACCAGCAATAGAACATTTGTAGAAGAGAAACAGAAATGCTTTGCTGTTAATTACTCTTAAATAAGAATAGGAATAAACAAGAGTATTACCTCTAAACCACCTGAGCTGCTTTTCCCCTTATAACCAGTTCCTAAAGTGCATGAAAGCAGCTCTCCTTACGTGTCTGCCCACTTTATTCTTCTGTAAGTTTAGCAGTTCATCTAGCTACTCTTTATTTGAAATGATTTCCAGATGCCTCCTCATGTAAATTGCTGACTTCTGGATATATTCTGGTTCTGGAATGGGTAGATTTCCGATGTGGTTTGATATATATATATATATATATAAATCGCGTGAGCTTCTGGCATCTAATTTCTGTGATCCTGCTTACATTGATATTTAAAGTAGGATTTGACATACTCTATCACTTACTGTTGATAAATAACGTTTGTATTCTTCTTAGTCTATTTTATTTATGTGTTAGTTTAAAAGACATATTCTTTGATGGAAAATAAAGTAACAAAATAATAGTGAACCAGTTGTGCAGTGTCTCTAATTTGTTGACATTTTCCACGTGCTTGAAACATGTATGGTATACCTCTTCTTTTTCCTTCTCTGAACAGTGGCTAGAAAAAAAACCCTACTTGTTTGTGTCATTTACTGTGAGCCATTACTGAATCTGGGTGTATTCATGTATGCTGCTGCCTGTATGTTTTCAAACAATAAGAATTTATTGAAACATACAAGACATGCTTTCTCTTCTCCACTATTGGATTATAGACTGCACTTAGTTTTTCAGAACGAAGTACAGAAAAAGCCATAACTTCTATAGAACTACATGTTACCCTATATTATTGTCTAATACAAAACAGTCTAGAAATATTTTTACAGGGAGATAGCAAATGTGTTAATTTAACTTACATTGCAATCTGTCTTAATGGAGCCTTATCACCAGTGTAAGAAATAACTTCTGAGTGGGCATAAGTACCCGATATATATAAGGTAAACTTTGGCTGGTGAAATAGTCACTTCTTTTGTCATTTGTCTCTTCCCCCTCCCCACCCAAAGGGTAGCACTTGACAAGAGAATTTTTATTTCTTCATAAAGTCAGTCATTTAGAAATCTGCATTGCTGTACGTAGAAAAACAATTACTGTTTCAAAGTTTTTCGTATTTTTGTTATATTGGGAATTGTATTTCTTTCTAATTTTAAAAAACGGTATACCGTATTCATTTTTTTCTGTAACCTTTATTTTCAGGCATTTCCTGCTTATCCAAATTCACCAGTTCAGGTCACCACTGGATATCAGTTGCCTGTATATAATTATCAGGTAATGTAAGGAGTAAAATGTTTGCTTTCAGATATTATCGAGGCCTTAAAGTTGTTGATACAAATTTCCTGAATAGTTTGTCATTTTAAACTAGTGAAGTATAGGTAAAATTTAAGAAAACACTTAGAGTAAGTCTAGAATGAAGACTTCTGTATTACTTAGAAGTAATGGAATAATATTTTGACAGGAATATACTTGGCAATAACTTTTCTGTAGAAGAGTTTTCTGAGATTTGGCCCTTCTATATTTCAGGGTATAGTTTTCATCTTTGCTGTCAAATAGCTGAATGAAACATCCAGAATGACTTTCATGAATTTTTTAGGGATATAGAGTGAATAAAATTATTACCCAATTCTTAGAGCACGTAATTCAAATTATAGTTTCATTTTAGCAGGCTGCTTCACCACAGTTGTTGTCTGGTTCTCTTTTCATAGTAGATAGGACTCTTATCTATGACCAATTATTATATCTGTCATAATAAATTGAAAGTAGTAACATCTTTGAGATTTCCACAATGCCAAATCCAAAAAATTGGGGAAAAGGTGAGGTTTTATATTTATATGTGGAAGTAACAAGAATGTCAGGGATTAGAACCATAAAGCACTTCTTTTTTCCATTCCGTTTCTTTTATTATAATAACAAAGGAGCCAGTATGAGTACTTCAATATTATATATATCATGTGTTTTTGAAAATGTTTAGGAATATTTGAGTAATTTTGGTTTCCTGTTTTTCTTTTTTTTTTTTTTTTAAGATGCCACTGCAGTGGCCTGTTGGGGAGCAAAGAAGGTAGGTTGTACCTCTGGTAAAGTGAATTAGCCTACCATGCACTTCCTGTTCTTTCTGGATTACTTTTCATATCATATATGCCTATAAATATTTTTAAATGGTTCTTTATATTAATGTGTTACATTTTGTTACTTTCTTTTTAACCCAGTTGCAATCTCCCATGGGCACAACAGTGCCTTTTTCTCTCTCAGGTTTTTGTGTGCTTAAGCAGTGGCTGGTCCACATAATAAGTGTTCAGTTACTTGTTGATAGACTGTGTAATCTAAGAAAGATAGTATTAATGTTACTTTAGAATTAGCATGTATCTGCCTAGGGTCTGCCTCTGGCTTTACCAGCCACAAAAAACTTGTTGAAGAGAAACAGAAATGTTTTGCTGTTAATTACTCTTAAATAAGAATAGGAATAAAAAAGAGTATTACCTCTAAAACACCTGAGCTTCTTTCCCCCCTTATACCTAGTTCCGAAAATATTTGAAAGCAGCTGTTCTGATGTTTCTGCCTAGTTTATTCTTTAAGGATAGCGATTAATCTAGCTCTTCTTTACTTGCAATGATTTCCAGATGCCACCTCATATAAACTGCTGACTTCTGGATATATTCTGGTTCTGGAATGTATAGATTTCTGATGTCATTTACTATACCTATAAATCCTGTGAATTTCTGGCATATAATTTCTCTGATCCTGATTAGTTTGATATTTAAAGTAGGATTTGACGTACTGTATCACTTATTGGTGATAAATTACCTTTATTTTGTTCTTAGTCCATTCTATTTATGTGTTAGTTGAAAAGACATTTTCTTTGATGGAAAATAAAATAACAAAATAGTAGTGAAATAGTTCTTCAGTGTCTCTCATTTATTGACATTCTGCATGTACTTGAAATGTGTAGGATTATACCTCTTCTTCTTTTTTCTTCTCTGAACAATGGCTAGAGAAAAAGCCCTACTTGTTTCTAACATTTACAGTGAGCCGTTACTGAATCTGGGTGTATTCATGTATGCCGCTTCCTATATGTTTTCAAACAATAAGTATTTATTGAAACATATAAGACATTGTACTGTCCTTCTCCAGTTTTGGATTGTATACTGCCCTTAGTTTTTCGAAATGAAGTACAGAAAAAAACATAACATCTGTAGGAGAACTACATATTACCGTGTAGTATTGTCAAACACAAAACTATCTGGAAGTATATTGACAAAGAAATAGCAAATGTATTAACTTAACTTACATTGAAATCTGTCTTAATGGAGCCTTATCAGCAGTGTAAGAAATAACTTCTGGGTGGGCGTAAGTACACAGTGTAAGTTAGGTAAACTTTGCCTGGTGAAATAGTCACTACTTTTGTCATTTGTGTGTTCCTCTGCCCCACCCAAAGGGGCTTAGCACTTGATAGAGAATATTTCTTTCTTTCTAAAGTCATTCATTCATTTAGAATTCCGCTTTGTTGTATTTAGAAAAGTAAAATATTTTAAAGTTTTTCATTTTTTTTTTAATTTTGGGAATAATATTTCTTTCTAATTTAAAAAGATGTTTTACCGTATTCATTCTTTCTGTAAACTTACTTTCAGACATATCTTACCCAGGTTCACCAGGTCAGGTCACCACTGGGTATCAGTTGCCTGTATATAATTATCAGGTAATTGAAGAGGGAGTAAAATGATTTATTTTCAGATACTGTTGAGCCCTTTTAAGTTGTTTGTACAAATTTCCTGAATAGTGTGTCATTTTAAACTAGTGAAGTGTACCTAAAATTTAGGAAAACACTTGCAATTAGTCTAGAATGAAGCCCTCTGTATTATTTAGAAGTAGTGTATTAACATTTTGACAGGAATATAGTTAGCAATAACTTTTCTGTAAAACAGTTTTCTGAGATTCTCTGTAAAACAGTTTTCTGAGATTCGTTGTCCCCTTCTGTATTTCAGCATGTAGTTTTTCATCTTCACTGTCAAATAGCTGAAACATCCAGACTGACTTTCATCAATTGTTTAGGGAGATAGAGTGAAATAAAATTATCATCCCATTCTTAGAACACAGAATTTCAATTATATTTCTATTTTAGCTTGCTGCTTCATGATAGTAGTTCTCTGGGCCTCTTTTCATAGATGTGACTATATCTGTGACCCATAATCATATCTATGGTGATAAGTAATAAATTGAAAGAACTCGTATCCTTGAGATTTCCACAATGCCAACTCCAGAAAATTGGGAAAATGGCGAGGTTTTACATACAAAAGTAACAAGAACGTCAGGGGTTAGAAACATAAAGTACTTCTTTTTTCTACTCTGTTTCTTTCATTTTAGTAACAAAGGAGCCAGCATGATAAGTGCTTCAATATTGTGTATCTCATGAGTTTTTGAAAATGTGTAGGAATATTTTAATAGTTTTGGTTTCCTTCCTTTTTTTTTTTAAGATGCCACCATAGTGGCCTGTTGGGGAGCAAAAGGGGTTATGGAGTAAAGTGAAATTAATGAAACATACACTTCCTCATCTTTCTTGACTTTTTTTTCTATGCCATATATGCCTATAGATATTTTTAAATGGTTCTTTATATTAATGTTTTATGTTTTGTTACTTCAACCCAATTGTAAACTCCCATGGGAGCAACAGTGCCTTTTTGTCTCTCAGGTTTTTGTGTGCTGAAACAGTAGCTGGTCCACATAATGATAAGTGTTCAGTTACTTGTTGATAGACCATATAATCCAGGAATGGTAGTATTAACTTGGCTTTAGAATTAGCATGTATCTGCCTAGAATATGCCTCTGGCTTTACTAGCCATAAAAAATTTGTTGAAGAGAAACCGAAATGTTTTGCTATTAATTTCTCTTAAAGAGGAATCGGAATAAAATGTTTTGCTATTAATTCCTCTTAAAGAGGAATTAGAGTATTACCTCTAATACACCAGAGCTGCTGTCTTAAATCACGACTGCATATTTGAAGGATATAATAAGTGTTAAAATTCTCAAACACTCCCGTACTACCTTTGTTTCTTAGAATCCTTCTACCTCTGATTATGTTGATGCCTGGAAGAGATTTTAAAACCAAAGGCTGCCTTAATGTATTTCGACTTTTCGTTTAAAACAAGGTTTCTGAAGTAACACAATTGAATTTCAACACAACCTACGTTGAAACTTTTGATACCAGCTCACCTTTTTGAGGAATAAATAAGTAGCTTTTAAACGTATCTGTATATCTGTTTAATTACACTTTCATTATTTTAAATATAGGCTTTGTTCAGCTCTTAACTGTCACTGTGGAGAAGTTGATACAGGAAGTGATGTTGTGCCAAATGAATGCTCAATTCATGAAGCTACCCCACCCTCTGGAAATGGCCCACAGAAGGCAAACGTCTAACTTTGAATTTTTTAAAAATATGTATTTTGTGTTTTTTTCTAGTTTTAATAACTTTTTTTGAGAAGCAAACATTTTTGCCCAAATTTTAAGATGTTAGCCATAAATCATGGAGCTTAAATAATGGACCAATACCCAGAAGTTAATGTAAAGGTTGCTGAAATTTCAGATACCCCAAATATTCAGTATATACATAAAGTTTCTGATTCAGCAGTCGTTTCCTGTATTTCAGTTCCACTAATTTTAAAAAGCCATTCTTTAATAAATACTGTATTAATATGATTTGGAAGAATGCTATGGGAGGGTTTCCTCTAGAATTCTACTCAAAAGAAGAATTCGTATGAATTATATGTCCCTTTTCTTTTACCACAGTTTTGATCTTAAGCAGTGAAAAATATTATTTAAATAAGCATTCTATCCATAACATTATATGTGGCAGAAGTTTCCAACAGTGGTGAAGTCAGGAGTAATTATTCAAATACTGAAATAGACAGCGTTGTTTCTGTTTTTTATCATTACTGCAAATTTCTGTAATAACAATACTGTCACTCTTGCATCACATGTGTTCTGTTAAATAGGTGGGAGTGTGGAAGTAGTTGATGTGCTGGTAATAGGTATAATACCCAAGAAATCCCATTGGAGTGTAAATTCCTTGATTTGATATTGGATTTTAAATAGTGAATAAATATTAAAACATACTCTTACAGTATAATTGGCAGGTTTTGTCCTGAGTTTTTTTTTTTTTTTTTTTTCTTGAAACATTGGAGTTCACTTAGGGATTTAACAAACTGAGCTTTTTAAACGAGTATTGTATCGCTAAGGTTCTAAAATAATTCTTTGATTTGTCAGAAAACTTACATACTGAGGATATGTGGTAGGAATTACAAATTCCGGTGTCACCCAGTCTGGGAGTGCAGTGGTGTGATCTCGGCTCACTGCAACTTCCGTCTCCTAGGTTCCAGTAATTCTCCCTGCCTCAGCCTCCTGAATAGGTGGAATTACAGGCGCCCGCCACCCAGCTAATTTTTGTATTTTTTAGTGGAGAAGGGGTTTCGCCGTGTTGGCCAGGATGGTCTTGAACTCCTGATCTCAGGTGATCTGTCCGCCTCGGACTCCCAAAATGCTGGCATTACAGATGTGAGCCACTGTTGCCAGCCTCTTTTAGCATTTTTTGCGTTTCTTTAGAAATAAACTAATATGTTCAGTAAACCATCAACATAAAAGAAACACACACCCTTATTAAGAGCGAGTGAAAGAACGAGTTGTCTTTACATTACTGAAAACTTATGTGTTTCAGAAATCTGTGGACTGAAGCATACAGATGGTGGTATCTTGTCTGTTTAATCCAGAGAGCAGACTGATAAATTCTGTTGTTACTCAAGATGACTACTTCAAGGTATGAAAGGAATGGTATGCATATTAAAAAGCCCACTTGTTCCCTCTCAAGTTAGCTGTTTTCCTTGTGGTACATGTATTTTGAGATTTCTTAGAGGAATTTTTTTTTTTTTTTTTTTTTTTTGAGACGGAGTCTCGTTCTGTCGCCCAGGCTGGAGTGCGGTGGCACCATCTAGGCTCACTGCAAGCTGCAAGCTCAACCTCCTGGGTTTACTTAATGCCATTCTCCTGCCTCAGCCTTCCAAGTAGCTGGGGCTACAGGCGCCCACCACCACGCCCAGCTAATTTTTTTCTATTTTTAGTAGAGACGGGGTTTCACCGTGTTAGCCAGGATGTTCTCTATCTCCTGACCTCGTGATCTGCCCGCCTCAGCCTCCCAAAGTGCTGGGATTACAGGCGTGAGCCACCGCGCTCGGCCTAGAGCATTTAATTGAACTGTTGGCATTTGACTGTAACCCAGTAAACCAGTGTGGGTTTTACTTGGCAGTATATTTTCTGCTGCCAAACCTTGATATATATATGTAGTCGAATTTAGGGAAGAACCCTGCGGCAGAAATCTGTAATTGAAAGGGTTTACTAGAGAAGAGAGTTAGTTGACTACCATGACCAAATAGTAAAAGAAAATTTTAGATACAGAAAGCAGATCTTGGCCGGGTACAGTGGCTCACGCCTGTAATCCCAACACTTGGGGGCTGAGGTGGGTGGATTGCTTGAGCTCAGGAGTTTGAGACCACCCTGGGTAACATGGCAAAACACCATCTCTACAAAAAAATACAAAAATCATCCAGTTGTGATAGTACATGCCTGTAGTCCCAACTACTCCAGAGGAGTCTGAGGCAGGAGGATTGCTTGAGCCTGGAAAGTTGAGGCTGCACCGAGCCGTGATCGTGCCATTGTAGTCCAGCCTGGGCAACAGAGTGAGAGACCTTTCTCTCAAAAAAAATAAAAATAAAAAAAAGGAAAAGAAAAGTAGAACTTAATACATGCATATTGGACTAAAGAGAAGAAAAGAAATGGTTTATTCAGATGATACACCTGAACAGTGTGAAGGGAGAAAAGGGGTAAAATGAAGCAGTAAAAAGTTCAGTAGAAAGAAAGAAAGGTTGATTCAGAGTTGGTGAAGTGGAAGAGAATGTGGCTAGTTGAATTCCAGAAAGATCTGATTTCTGCTCCCACTTTCTATCCATGTTAGATAGATAAATCTTTTATTAAGGTTCTAGTTTTTACAAGTCTAGAATGAGAAGGTACAGGACTAAAGGTTTCTGGGTTCTTGTGGTTTTAAGTCTATAAATATGAAAAAGAACTAACCTGGTCAGCCCAGTGGGAGAAAAATACTATGGTTAATAAAGGGAAGGTGTTTTTTAAGTAACAATTTTATTGAAATAATAGCAGTAATACAATTTATGTATTTAAAGTGTGCACTTCACTGTTTTTTCGTATATTCAAGGTTTTGCAACCATGTCCACAATCAATTTTAGAATATTTAAATCACCCCAAAAATCACCCCCCTACCTTAGCAGTCTCCTGCTATTTTCCCAGAACTTGTGTATCCCCAGGCAACCACTAATTTACTTTTTTCCTCTAAGGATTTTCCTGTGGCGGACATTTCTTGTATATGGAATCACACATAATGATGTGGCATTTTGTGACTGGATGTTTTCACTCAGCATAATGTTTGTAAGGTTCATCAGTATTCTAGCACGTATCAGAACTTCATCATTTCTTTTCATTTGTAGATATTTATTCTGTTTATGCATTCATCTGTTAAAGACATTTGGATTATTTCCATTTTTTAGCTGTTATAAATAATGCTGTGAATATTCACGTACAAGTTATTGTGTGGACATACGTGCTTACTTCTCTTGCGTATATACTTGGGAATGGAATTGCTAAGTCATATTCAACCTTTTGTGGAACTGCCAGATTTGTCAAAACTGGCTACACACTTTACATTAGACAGAAAATGTTTAACCATCGCTTTGTGTCTTAAAACACAACCAGCTTTTTTTCATCTGTGAATGGATATGGGATGAAGCTTAAGACTTTTTAAAAGGTTGTATTATGGATCATCTGTATAATGTAGAAGAGTAGAGCCACATAGCAGAATTAAGTTCTTAACATCTTTGCAACAGGGAGTAAACATATTTAAATTTGACATTTGTTCTCTTGTTGCTTCATTCTACATAGATAGTATAATTTAGAAAAGAAAGAACTGGAATGGTACATCAGCTTACCTTGCCCAAAGTTCTGATTACATTGGTGTCTGCAGTAGTACTTAAATGATGTTCAAAGCAGAAGACAGTCTTTCGTGTGTTTTTTTTTTGTTTTGTTTTGAGTTGACCTCATTTGGTCATCCAGGCTGGAGTGCAGTGTCGCAATCACAGCTTACTACAACCTCAAACTCCTGCACTCAAGGGATCCTTCTGCCTCAGCGTCCCAAATAGTTAGGACTGCAGACTTGCACCACCACACTTAGCTGGTTAAAAAGATTGTGGTTTTTTTTTTTTTTTTTTTTTTGAGGTGACCTCATTTGGTCATCCAGGCTGGAGTGCAGTGTCGCAATCACAGCTTACTACAACCTCAAACTCCTGCACTCAAGGGATCCTTCTGCCTCAGCGTCCCGAATAGTTAGGACTACAGACATGCACCACCACACTTAGCTAGTTAAAAAGTTTTTTTTGTTTGTTTGTTTTTGTTTTTGAGATAGAGTCCCACTCTGTCACCCAGGCTGGAGTGCAGCGGTGCGATCTTGGCTCACAGCAAGCTCTGCTGCCTTCCGGGTTCATGCCGTTCTCCTGCCTCAGCCTCCCGAGTAGCTGGGACTACAGGTACCCGCCACCACGCCCAACTAATTTTTTGTGTTTTTAGTAAAGATGGGGTTCCATCCTGTTAGCCAGGATGGTCTCGATCTTCTGACCTTGTGACATGCCTGCCTCGGCCTCCCAAAGTGCTGGGACTACAGGCGTGAGCCACCGTGCCCAGCCAAAAGATTTTTTTTTTAAGAGAGAATCTTACTATATTGTCCTGGCTCGTCTTGAACTCCTGGGCTCAAGTGATCCTCCTGCCTCAGCCTCCCGAAGTGCTGGGATTACAGGCGTGTGCCACCATGTCTGGCCCAGAAAATATTTTTTTAAACTTGAGTTCTCACCTGGTGTTAGACAAAAGACTCCCTTTGAAACTTGCAGAGTTTTCTACTTATTTGGGAGAGGAATCAGAAGTTGGCATCCTGCAGTTGTCTAACATCTAGACCTATTTTGATTGACTGCATGTTGTTATATTGAATTAGAATGCCTGAGATATTTTTGAATGTATTTACAATTTCCATAGCTGATTTCACTCTTCATTGTCTTAATTATCCAGCCCTTTCACAATCTTGCTTCCTACATGACCTCTGAAGATACATGTTGGTGTCCAGTTTTCTAGATTTTAACCTAAATAGATTATCACTCTTTTGACAGATGAGGTAACTTCCAGAAGCCACTTTTATGGCTTGAAATGAAACTGAAGCCTTAAAAATGAAGGCTGAAAATGAAACTGAAGTCTTAAAAAAAGGGCACAGCTTTGTAGAAAAGGAAATGTTGTTACTCGTTTACTCATTCCCATTCCTCCTTGTAAGGCCTCTCACTTCTCTTTGCATGTCTGTAGGCAACATAGAGTGAAAATAAAGTTTTGCATGTATTTTAAAGTTTTATCTTCCTTTCTAAAGAATGGCACGTCTACACAGGTTAATGATACGTCTTTAAATGCCAAAACTTACATATTTTAATCTAAAAACATTAACTTTCAGATTGGAGAGCTGTTTGGAAGCTGTAGTTGCTATTAAATGCAGTTCAATTAGTGAAAAAAAGTATTTTTTACAATTACATTTTCTACCAGCTGTCTTTGGGACATCACTGCAAAATTATTAACTAAGAAGTACATAAAATGATACTGAGTTTAAGTCCTGTTATTTCTGAGTTTACTGGAATTTGTTTTCTTTAATTATTGATTTCTTTTTTAACTGTTTAATAAAACTAGCCATCTTGGTACATTTATCATCCCAGTGTTCAAATATGCTTCCTGAAAAGAATCATCTTTTTTTTCTCATTATTTGTAATGTTTAAACTCAAAACAAACGGTTTAAGTTTTGACAACTTTCAGACCCATAGTAGTCATCAGAAATTTTCGGTGAAATAAAAGGACTATTTCTGTCTTTTCCAGGATAAAAGAGTGCATCGCTTCAGAAGAAGTTTGACAGTATTTAAATCTGTTTGATCCTCTCAGCTGTCCAGTTTTGTGGGAAGTTGCTGGTTTTGAATATTAAGCTAAAAGTTTTCCACTATTACAGAAATTCTGAATTTTGGTAAATCACACTGAAACTTTCTGTATAAGTTGTATTATTAGACTCTCTAGTTTTATCTTACATTGAAACTGTTCCTCCTTAGATGTTTATTTAGAACCTGGTTCTGTGTTTAATATATAGTTTAAAGTAACAAATAATTGAGACTGAAAGAATGTTAAGATTTATCTGCAAGGATTTTTAAAAGAAATTTGCATTTTAAGTGTTTAAAAGCAAATACTGATTTTCAAAAACAAGTTTTTAAAACCTGATTTGAAAGCTAAGAATTTTGATAGTCCGAACACAAGCATTTCACTTCTCCAAGAAGTACCTGTGAACAGTACAGTATTTCAGTATTGAGCTTTGCATTTATGATTTATCTAGAAATTTGCCTGAAAACCAGAATTTTTAAAACTGCATTTTTAATCAGTGGAACTCAATGTATAATTAGCTTTATTGAAGTCTTCTTATCCAAACCTAGTAAAACAGATTCTAAGCAAACAGTCCAGTCAGTGAATCATCATGTTTGTTCAAAGTATGTTATCTTTTATCTAGAATCCACATATATATATATGTATCCAATTCGATTGGGATAGTAATTAGGTAACTAAAATTCTGGGCCTAATTTTTTAAAGAATCCAAGGCAAACTAAACTTTACTAGGTATATAACCTCAATGAGTTACCATTCTTCGTTTTTATTAAAAAAAAATTGTTCCTTGAAATGCTAAACTTAATGGCTGTATGTGAAATTTGCAAAATAACTGGTATTAAAGAACGCTGCAACTTTTTTATGTCACTCAAAGATTAATCAGGAATTGCTTTTATAAAAACATTGAAGTATTAGTTACTTGCTATAAATAGATTTTTATTTTTGTTTTTTAGCCTGTTATATTTCATTTTGTAAAATAAAATATGTCCAGAGGAGACAAAATAGGTAGTTTTGATATTTCTAAATCACGAAAGTTGTTTAGTAAGTATATCTTAAGAATCTGCTAGAGTTAAAGTTAACGTTGTTTCTAGATTAGGTAGTGTCCTCATTTTATATTGTGACCACACAGCTAGAGCACCAGAGCCCTTTTGCTATACTCACAGTCTTTTTTTCCCAGCCTCTTTTACTAGTCTTTCAGGAGGTTTGCTCTTAGGACTGGTGATGTAAAGAATGGAAGTAGCTGTATGAGCAGTTCAAGGGCCAAGCCGTGGAATGGTAGCAATGGGATATAATACCTTTCTGAGGGAAACATTTGTATCAGTATCATTTGATCTGCCATGGACATGAGTTTAAAGTGGCTTTCTGGCCCTTCTTTCAATGGCTTCTTCCCTAAAACATGGAGACTCTTAAGTTAATGTAGTTACTATGGGCCATATTAGTAATGCCCACTGGGGTCTATGATTTCTCAACATTTTCATTCTGAATCTGAAGGAGAGAGTATTTTAACTTTAGAATTCTCAAGAGGGCTTTATTACACCTCAGAAATCAAAAGCACCATGAATTTGTCCATTAAAAATCACCCATAGTTTTTTTAGTGCTTTTAACATTCTGATGTACATCATTCTGTGATTAAATCTCCAGATTTCTATAAATGATACCTATATTCTAAAGAGCTAATTCGGATTATTCCGATATGACCTTAAGGAAAAGTAAGGGAATAAATTTTTGTCTTTGTTGGAGTGAAGTATTTAAAAGCGTAAGGTAAAAGAGATATTAAGTCCTAAACCTTTCAAAATGGAAAATTAATTCTGAACTTAGAAAAATGTTTCTGCTACCTGTTGCTGATACTGTCTTTGCATAAATGAATAAAAATAAACTTTTTTTCTTCAAAAGTGTTTCTGGCTTTCTGATGTAATAATCTAAAATGGTGGGGAGTTGTGTGGGAACTGTGTAACAAGGTTTAAATTCGTATAACAAGCTTAAATTCTTAAAATGCAGAAGTATAAAGTTCAATTTACTAATCTGAGTTAGCCCATAAAATCAAATGTAGGTACAAAGATAAATTTAAGAGGTGCATCCACAGCAGTGCGGAATAGGAATGCTGATGAACACATCCAACTCTGCTATCTCACGGCTAAGGTCCCTCACATTTTGGATGCTATGAGGCATTTTGTCTAGTGTACACTTTGGGCCTAGTCTCTAGATCATTTATTTCGGGGTATTGCAGTTGCCTAATGGAGCTTAAATTTTTTATATTGCATGTACTTCATGTGGATACAATCAAAAAAATCAGTACCACTTCTTCTAGCTCTAGTGTTGGTACTCAGTTCTATAAGCTGAGTCCAATGGAGAGGAAACTCTCCTCAGACACTCTCGTATTTCATTACTTAGTAAGCTTGCTGATTCATAACCATAAAGTTGACTCCAAGGATCTGCAGGATAGCAAACAGTGCTTTGTGCATCACCAAAGATTAAATTGTGATGTTTAGTGTCCAATAATAGGCTAAAAATTGGTAATTCTTTTATGTGCATATGTGTCTATATGTATACATGTGTCTATATATGCATATATCTATGATTGCATATATCTGTGGTTACATACATACTACCGATTATCCAGAATATTTGGTTCTAGCTGATGAAGCTAGTAAGTTTTCAGTATTTTCAGACCCCAAAACTAGATTACATATGCGTTAAGATAGTTGCTTTACACCAGCTTGTTTCTAGTTTCGTATTAAATTATTAACACAAAAATCTTTGGAATTGAAAAATAACAGTTGAGCACTTTTTTGTAAAAAGTTCAAGTTATGGCGAAATCAAGCAGCTCTAAAAAGGTTGGTCACCTCCAAGAGTGTATTCTGCATGTTGGTTTTTTCTTCATGTAAAATCAGATTACCTTTAATTGAAAATAACTTCAAAATTGATAGTACCTGTCTTGCAGGGAAGTCATTGACTCTTAAAAATAAATACTCCACAGCACTTCCCTCGTTATAAAGCACCTCTAGCCCTTCTTCACGAAATTTTTCTTGGCTTTTTTTAAAGGTAAACTGATAAAAATGGGCTGCCACATTGCTTAATCGCCTTGCCTACTTTCCTTGCTGTCAGTTGAGGGTAATAAGGAGCAGCAACGATAAGGCAGCATGCCACCCTGCTTTCACAAAGATGCCAATAGAGAAAGTGGGGAAACATAAGGGAGAGAAAAGTAGCATGTACATATTTTGATAACTGTAATCTATCCCTTCCCAACATGGGTAGTATGTCTCTGTATGTAACTGGTTGTTGTGAGCAATTCCTTACCACTCATTAAAGACAGGACTTTCCATCTTTAGACAGTACATTTTGTAGTAGAAAACAATAGACATAAGTTCAAACTACGAACAGATGTTTTTGAATGCTCATGCAAAATATTCAATCTGCATAGCAAATAAATAATAGGTAATTCAACATTGCATTTAGAGTTAAAAACATCTGTCCAATATGGCTGTAGCTGTGGGCCAATCCCAAGAAAATGCAAAAAAAAAAAAAAAATTGTCTCTTGGTACAGAAGTTGAAACTACCACTGTACAATTAAACTCTATGGTCGCTATATTTTACATTTTTAACTGATCTGAAACAGTTTTCTAGTTAAAGTCTCTAGTTCGTTTTCCCAAGACAAGGCTTTGTATCTTATGTGCACCTTCATTAATGCTGTATGCCAGGAATGTGCCTTTTTCCACATGAAACTTCAAGATACCAACCAGTTCACTAGGTCTTTAACAATAGAAGAAATACTTGCATGACTGGGATATTCAGGTCATGAACACTCCTTATAAATTTGAAGCAATAGTATAACATTTTAAGCACTTTGGAAAACTGGAGGTTTCATAATCCTCAATCAGATCTTTTTATAGAAAAATCTAGCAAAAATACACTAAGGTTCTAATCACATCTATTATCTTTGCCCAAAATAAAATGGATAGAGACACACTCCGTTCTGGCTCAATCTTAGATGAAACTTCAGAAGAAAGGCAGTTGATAATGATACAACCAGGCCAGCTGTTTAAGTGGACATGTCCCCTCTGCCCTTCTACATTTGTTTAAAAATTTTGATATGACTCTCCCCGCCTCCTTCACACCCTCCATAAATCTGACTAGGCCAATAAGAATGGAGAGAGGTAATTTAAAAGGCAGAGGACATTTTCTCTTCGTTTTTACCTATGCTGATCCCCTACCTAGTGTTGGAGCAGCTTCACTGTGAGTAAAATCTGAACAGTGTTTAAGCAGTAAAATGGCTATATTGAGAAAAGCGTGACCTGCACTTTTTTTTTCCCCCCCTGAACATGACTTGGTTGTTGCTCATCATTTTGGTTGGTGATGTGTCTTTCACAAACCCATATGCTCACCATCCAAAGTTGTGTCCATGTTTAGATCAGTTCAGTATTTGATAGGGCAGGTTTCCTCAAGATACCAATTTTACAGGGAAGTCAAAGAGCATCAGAGCTATCATAAGGGGTGTTTTTCAGAGGCCAAATCCTGGGCCCCATTCTCAGATGCTCCTGTGCTAATGCTCTGGATGGGCCCAGTAATCTGCATTTTTAACATGTGCCCCAGGTGATTCTGACCAGTGTAACATACTTTGAGAAATATGGCCTCAGTTGTGGAGCTCTCATTATATCATCTCAAGCTACCCCTGGATTTAGGATAGAAACGGCCCTGTCAGGTCAATTATGACTTTCAGAAAGGATTCCGTTGGCTTAATTCACCGAATTCATCTTTCCCTGCCAAGCCCGTGCCTGGGAATGCCATCTGTCCACAGGCAAGAGTAATTCATGAGTGGGCTGAAATAGATGGAACAAAAAGTTTGAAAACCAAGACTTGTGGCCAGAAATCAGTGACAGGAGGGAGTGACTACAGAGGTAAAGCTGGGTTCCAAGGCCAAGAGCAGGCAAGCCAAGGGTGAGGGACTAGGCTCCAGTGGGAGGGGCAGAGTGGATATCGTGAGGACAGAAACACTGTTTGCCTCCTGGAGTGAAGAACTATGCCTTTGACTCACTTGACAAACTTTACAAATAGTATTACCCATGGTTCTTAGAAAAGTATGGCCTGTCATTGCTCCTTTTCCTGCTGTGGAATTAACTACTACCTTTTACATCTTTAAGCAAGAATGATAATAACAAATCAATATCAAAAAATATGTTGAGATCAAGTTCCAGAGACAGCCTTAGGCATTTGATACCCATATTCTTTTTGTATGTGTCTTTGTGTTTTAAAATTTCACATTAAATTCACTCAAAAGTATAAAAATATTTATTTAAAGAATAATAAATACCCAAGTTGGCTTGAGAAATAGAAAATTTCATTAATTAAAAAAAGTGCCCTCCCTGATCACACCCTCTTCCTCCCCAAGAAGAAGAAACCACTAAATTGAATTTTGGTTTAATCATCTACTGAATAAAATGTTTCTTTTCACAAGATTTTGAACTTTAAGAGAACATATACTGAATTTTTTTTTTTTTTTTTGGCACATTGTTAGACTCATCTGTGTTGACTTGGAGGTTGTATTTATTTTCACTGCTTTTTAGTTGTATCAGTTGAATATTTTATGGCTTATTATTTCCCTTGCTGGGGGACAATTGAATTTTATTCTTCATTTTAAAATTTTAAATGTAAATTGTGTTGATTCGTTGACTGCTGTTACAAACTATGCTCCTACGAACATTGTTAAATGCCTCTGATCACTTAGGTACTTGAATGTCACAATAAAGAGTGAACTTTAAATCCCAGCCCCAAATACTTCCTGAGTAAGCTTGGATGAGCTTCTCCCTGAGTCTTGGTTTCCTCCTTTTTAAAACAACGATACTAATATCTACTTTATAGTGTTACTATGAGATTATATTGGGCAACGCATCAATGTGGTTAGCTTCCCATCCACAAATCTACCCACCTGCCTCCCACTCAAACCCACCTAAGTTTTCTGTAGCCTTTACATTTCAGTAACTAGAACTTCACAAGTGGTCTATGTACAGAGTAGCCATGGTTTGGTGAATGACTGTGTCCTGAAATGTAGTCTTTTGTGTGTCTTCTTTGGTGGTAGGAAGCAGCTCATTATGCTAGGCTCTTCAGGATATTTTCTAGAATAGTTCCCTTTTTCTGAGAGGGCCTTGAATGAGTAGAACACTAACAAATGAGTGAAATAACGGTACATAGGCCAGCATTCCCTAAGCACAATTTCTGTTTTTCCTTCATGGAATGCTGGAGGTGGCAGGCAGGATTTCATGTCCCAGTCTTCTCATCACATGCATACTCCCTGATATTTGTATAGGATTTTAGGGTTTTCAGAGCTGCTTCATATATATGATTTTGTTCAGTCCTCATCAACTCCTTTGAAGTGCTTGACATGTCTAGGTTTTAGGTGTGATTTTCTTAAATTTACACACCCTGGGATTCAGATAAATAAGAAACTGAGACTTTACATCTGGGCCATTGCTTTTTATACAATAAGAAACTGAGACTTTACATCTGGGCCATTGCTTTTTATACTATCTCATAGATAGCAGACTCTCCAAATCAAAATACAGAAATATTTTCACTAATACATAATAATTATACACATTTATGGGATATCTCTGACAATTTCATACTTCCATACAATGTGTGGTGATCAAAACAGGGTAATTGGGATATCCATCACCTCAAACATTTATCATTTCTTTGTGTGGGGAGCATTTTCTACCTATTTGGAACTACACAATAAATTATTGTTAACTATAGTCACCCTCCTGTGCTGTCAAACACTAGAACTTATTCCTTCTAACTGTATTTTTGTATCCGGTAAACAACCTCTCTTAATTCCCCTCCCCCAACCCCAACACTCCCTCTCTATAGGCTCTGTTAACTACTGTTCTACACTTTACCTCCATGAGATCAATTATTTTGGCTCCCACATATGGGTGAGAATAACGACATTTGTCTTTCTGTGCCTGGTTTATTTCTCTTAAAATAATGTCCTCGGTTCCATCCATGTTGCTGCAAATGACAGGATCTCATCCTTTTTAATGGCTCAGTCGTACTCCATTGTGTAGATGTACCACATTTTCTTTATCCATTCATCTGTTGATGGATACTTAGGTTGGTTCCAAATCTTGGATATTGTGAATAGTACTGCAATGAACATGAGAGTGCAGAGATCCCTTCAACACGCCATGCTGTTTTGGTTACTCCTACAGTTTTGCAGTACATTTTGAAATTTGCTAGTGTGATGCCTTCAGCTTTATTCTTTTGACTCAGGATCGCTTTCACTTCTTGGAGTCTTTTGTGGTTCCATAGAATTTTATGATTTTTTTTTTGTTCTAATTTCTATGAAGAAGTATTTGGTATTTTCATGGGAATTGCATGAAATCTGTAGATCACTTTTGGCAGAATTGGTTATTTTAACAATATTAATTCTTCCAACCTGTGAACATGAGGTTGGGGTGTCTTTCTACTTTTTTGTGTAATCTTTAATTTATTTCATAAGTTTTTTAAATAGTTTTCCTTGTAGAGGTTTTTATCTCATTGGTTAAATTTATTCCCAGATACTTTATTTTATTTTTTGTACCTATTGTAAATGGGATCGCTTTCTTGATTATTTTTTCCTGCTGGCTTGTTGTTGGTACACAGAAATTCTACTGGTTTTGTATATTAATTTTGTGTACTGCAAATTTACAGAATTCATTTATCACCTCTGAAAGTGTTTTGGTAGAGTTTTAAGGGTTTTGTGTGTATAAGATAATGTCATCTGCAAACAGGGACAATTTGACTTCTTCCTTTCCAATTTGGATGCTCTTTTTTTTTTTTTTCCCTTGCCTAATTGCTGTGGCTAGAACTTCTGGTACTATGCTGAATAAAAGTTGTGAAAGTGGATATTTTTGTCTGTTCCATATGTTAGAGGAAAACCTTTGAATTTTTCCCTGTTCAGTGTGATGTTGGTTGTGGGTTTGTTATATATGGCCTTTATTGTGTTCAGATATATTCCTTTTACCTCTGACCTGTGGAGAGTTTTTATCATGAAGTCCTGTTGAATTTTATCAAATGCATTTTCTGCATCTATTGAGATGATCAAATGGTTTTTGTTCTTCACTCTGTCAATGTGATGTATCATATTTAAGGTGGCTTGCATATGTTGAAATATCCTGTCATTTTGTTAATTATTTTCTGGTTGTTTTGTATAACGTTTGTTGATTTCTTTCTTATTGTTTATCATTGCAGTTTAGTATTTTCCTGTGGTGACAAAGTTTGATTCTTTTTCCTTTCTCCCTTGTATATCTGCTCTATTGGGATGAATCCCTTGCATCTCTGGGATAAATCCCACTTGAGGTCATGGGGAATGATCTTTTTAATGTGCTTAGTATTTGGTTTCAGTTTCTTAGTATTTGGTTGAGGTTTTTTGCGTTTATGTTAATCAGAGATACTGGTCTATAGTTTTGTTTTTTTGTGGTGTCCTTGTCTGGATTTGGTATTAGAGTAATGCTGACCTGAAATAATGAACTTTGAAGAATTCTCTCCTCTTCAACTTTCTGGAAGGGTTTGAGAAGAATTGCTATTATTTATTTAAATTTGTGGTGTAATTCAGCATTGAAGCCCTCAGCTCCTCAGTTATTTGATGAGAGGCTGTTTATTACAGATTCAATCTTGTTACTCATAATTGGTCTGTTCAGGTTTTCTATTTCTTTCTTGGAGATGGAGTCTCTCTCTGTCACCCAGGCTGGAGTGCAGTGGTGCGATCTTGGCTCACTGCAAACTCCTCCTCCCAGGTTCATGCCATTCTCTTGCCTCAGCCTCCTGAGCAGCTGGGACTACAGGCACCTGTCACGATGCCCAGCTAATTTTATGTATTTTTAGTAGAGATGCGGTTTCACCATGTTAGCCAGGAAGGTCTTGATTTCGTGACCTCATTATCCGCCCACCTCGGCCTCTCAAAGTGCTGGGATTACAGCCATGAGCCACCGCGCCCGGCCCAGGTTTTCTATTTCTCACTGGTTCAATCTTGGTAGGTTTTATGTGTCCAGGAATTTGTCTATTTCTTTCTGCTAGGTTTTCTAACTTTTCGGTGTATAGTTGTTCAGAATAGTCTCTAATGATCCTTTATATTTCTCTGGTAGTCTCCTATTTCATTTCTGATTTTATTTATTTGGCTGTTTTTCTCTTTTATTCTTGGTTTGTGTAGCTAACCATTTGCAAATTTTATCTTTTCACAAAACCAACTTTTTCTTTTGTTGATCTTTTGTATTTTTGTAGCTTCCATTTTATTTCTGCTCTGATCTTCATTATTTTTTTCTTCTACTAATTTTGGTCATGGTTTGCTCTTACTTTTCTAGTTCCTTGATATACATTGTTAGGTTTTTAATTTTATTTCCACTTTTCAGATATAGGTATTTATTGCTGTAAGTTTCCCTCCTAAAATGGCTTTGTTGTATTGCGTAGGTTTTCAGATGTTGCTATTTTCATCTGTTTCCAGAAATTTTTAAATTATCTTTTTAATTTTTTCATTGACTTACTTCTCATTCAGGAGCATGCTGTTTAATTTCCAGGTATTTGTATAATTTCAAAAGTTACTCTTGTTATCAATTTCTAGTTTTATTCCATTGTGGTAAGAGAAGATATTTACCATGTTTTCGGTTTATTTAAATTTGTTGAAACTTCATTTTGTGGATGAACATGTGGTCTATCCTCAAGAACATTCCATGTGCAGAATTTACTGATGAAAAGCATGTGTATTCTGCAACTATAGGATGAAATGTTCTAGAAATGTCTGTTAGGTCTGTCTGGTCTGAGATTCATTTCCTGTTCAACATTTCTTTGTTGGTTTCTGTATATATATATCTGTCTAATGCAGAGAGTGAGTGTTGAAGTCCCCAACAATTACTATATTGAAGTCTGTCTCACCCTTTAGATTTAATAATATTTGGTTTTTATATATCTGGGTGCTCTGATGTTGGGTGAATATATATTCACAATTGTTATATCTTCTGGTTCAATTGGACCCTTTATCATTACATAATGGCCTTTTTGGTCTCTTTTTACAGTTTTTGACTTTAAGTCTGTTTCATCTGATATGCATAGCTACTCTAATTCACTTTTGGTTTTTGTTCACATGGAATATCTTTTTCTGTTCCTTCACTTTCAGTCTATGTAATCACACAAGTGTCTTTACAGATGAAGTCAGTTACTTGTAGGCAGCATCCGATTGGGTCATTTTTTTTTTTTTTTCTCAGTTCATTCTGCTAGCCTAAGTCTTTTATGTGAGGAATTTAATCTGCTTACATTCAAGGTATTACTGACAGGTGAGGACTTACTCCTGTCATTTTGTTAATTATTTTCTGGTTGTTTTGTATATCCTTTGTTCATTTATTTCTGTCTCATTGTTTATCATTGCAGTTTGGTCATTTCCATAGTGATAAGATTTGATTATTATTCCTTTTTTTGTATATCTGCTCTACCAATGATCTTTACACTTGTCTATGTCTCTATAATAATAATAATAATAATAATAATAATAAACAAAACAAAACAAAAAAACAGAAAAAAAAAATAGTGACACATCTTTTTACTTCCAGATGTAGGACTTCCTTAACCATTTCTTGTAAGGCCAATCTAGCAGTGATGGACTCCCTCAGTTTTTGCTTGCCTTAGGCAGACTTTATTTCTCCCTCATTTATGAAGGATTGCTTTGCTGGGAATAGCATTCTTGACTGATTTTTTTTTTTTTTAGCACTTTGAATTATATCATCTCATTTTCTCCTGGCCTGTAAGATTTCTGCAGAGAAATCCACTGCTAGTCTAATGGAGATTCCCTTAAATGTGACTTGATGCTTTTCTCTTGCCTTTGTAGAGAAAGACTTTCGTGTGCATCTGAGTTTTAGTGTGCCAGTTGAGAAGGGTGTAGTGACTCTTTTTCAAGATAGGTGAAATGGTATGGCCTCATGCAGCTTCTTTGGCTTCATTCAATATCAGCAGTAGCTGTGGGTACCTCAGTTGCCTAGACCATAAAAATTTGTGGTAGTCATGGTGGCATAAGTTGTTAATATCCTCCGTATCAAAGGCTTTGGGGGTTTTCTTCATTCTCATTTTCCACACATTGGGTAGATTTAGACTAGAGTATCCTTTCTGGATTCAGGTCTGACATGGCCTATAAGTAGCTATAGCAGTGCTGGGTTCCAGGTTTAGGTGTTCCAAATGGCTATGGTGCTAGGTTCCTAGGCTCAAGGTCTCATGAACTGTTTGTGGCACTTGGATCTTGGGGTGCTTGTTTATTCTCTGTGGTGAGGTTGAATGCAGGTTGCCCAAAGATGTGTGACTCTGAGGTACCCCCTAGCAGCTTGTTTACAGGGATTTGGGTTGCAGCTGTGATTCTATCCCTAGTGGCCAGGGAGCAGCACTGGACGAACTCTGGTGAAGAAGGGGTGCTCTGGATGCTTGGACCTAGGGATGGCAGGGTAGTGCTGCAATTCGGGAACCTAAGCCAATAGGTATCAGTGGCAATGTGGGTCCCATTGTAGTTGTAGTAGTAGTAGTAGTTGTTGTAGTGGCAGTAGTAGTGACTCTAGACATTGTGATGGTGGAGTCAGCAGTATTCCAGATTCTCTGAGGCCAGGTGTAGCAGTAGCAAGTACCCTGAGGCCAGGTGTAGCAGTGGCAAGTAGCAAGTGGAGAACAGCTGTCCTTTGGGCCGTGTTAGGCAGGAAACAGCACCGTGATGATTTTACTTTCCAGGGAGAGGGGTGTCTCAGCAGCTCCAGCTCTAGGTGGCTAGTCCAGCTCTCCAGGGAGTTAGGATACTAGAGTTGTCTGGCCTGTAGGGCTGACTGTCTCAGTTCAGCCACGGTTTTGCTTCTCTGGGATGCAAGGTACTACAGCAGTTTAGTTCAGCTTGGCCAGGGCACTGATTCCCCAGGTGGCCCAGACACCATTTTCTGGGACACAGGGCACTGTTAAAACTTAGGCACAGGGAGGCATGACTGCTCAAAGTGACTAAGGTATTGTTTTCTTGGAGACAGGGTACTGTTTCAGATCTGGCCTGAGGAGTCAGGGGAAGAGTAGGTGGATCAGCTCCACCTCCACTTGGCCCCAGGAGAAGTGTGTAACAGCTGCTTATAGCTCACCTTGGGGATGTTCAGTCACTAGGCTGGGGGTGTTGTGGTGGCAGTTTAGCCTCAGGGGTGAAGGGGACCTGTGCCTACTTGAACCCTGAGCACAACACACTCCAGCCGTAGGTCTAGCTGCAAGATGGTATATAGCACAGTAGACATGTGGGCCACAGAGGAGAACATAGTTTTAGCTACTTCTCTGAAGGGAGCACAGCTTTGTGAACTCTAGACAGCTCCTTCAGGTGGGCTTAGGTAGTGCCTGTGAGGACCGTAGGCCACCTCTGCCATGGTGAGGTCTGTGGATGTCCAAGGTGTTGATCGGGGTTGCTGGTGTTCTCTTGCTTACCTCCTCACTGTATGAAGAAGTTCCTCTTTGTTCCTAGCTTATCTCAATTTGGGGATGGAGAGGTGAAGGCCTGGCATTTCCTTCCATTCTCTTTGTGGCTGTTCTGTTTCTGTGCTCATCAGGGTTCCTGCTATTCCTCTGAGTTTCTCTGGAACTCTCCTTCAGTTACTCTCATTAAAATGTCATGTTTTTTTAGTCTTTCTGGCATCTGTGATGGAGACAAGCTCTAGGGGCTTCTAGTCAGCCTTGCTCTTAATTAATCCAAGAGACAGAAATATTTTTGACTGGGCTTTATAAAAGCTATAACCAGGACTATAATGTGAAATGGACAACTTAAAATTTGAGGGAGAAAAAAATTTACTTAGAATAGGTTGAGCTAAAATTTACCATGTGTCAGCAGGCTCTGTACAAAATTGCATTCAGTAACTCCCCTCACTTAATCCTTACAACACCCTAGTGAAGTTAGATATTATTCTTATTTTTTGTATGTGAGAACACAAATACTTATACTATAAAATATCTTAGCTGATGTCACAGAGCTAGTTAGCTACAGAGTCAGGGGTCTGACTGCAGAGCCCCCCAGTTTACCACCCTAAATTCCTCTGTCACTTAAACTTCAATCCTTTCTCACTCCATGCCCTTTTCTTAGAAGGCAGTGGTTTACATAGAACAGATCTGATTTGTTTAGAATATGGAGAATCTTTTTAAAAATTAATTTGTTGAGGTGAAATTAAAATAATGAAATTAACCATTTTAAAGTAGCACTAAAGTAGATTCATAATGTCATACAAACAGCACCTCTATCTTAGTTCTAAAATGTTTTCATCATGCCAAAGTAAAAATACCTTTAAGCAATTTTTCCCCATCCCACTACAACTGCAATCATTGGAAACCACCAATGTGCACTCTTACCTTTTCTGGATATGTTGTATAAATTGAATCATGCAGTATGTGACCTTTTATCTGCTTTCACTTAGTATGTTTTGTTCACTTAGCATACATTGTAGCAGGTATCAAATACTTCATTCCTTTTCATGGTTGAATAATATTCCGTTCCATGAATATACCACATTATGTTTATCCATTCCCCCTGCTGGACTTTTGGGCTGTTTCTACTTTTTGATTATTGTAAATAGTGCTGCTATAAACATGTGTGCACATGTACTTATTTATGAGTCCCTATTTTCTTCTTTTTTAATACTTTTATTTTAGGCTTGGGGGCACATGTGAAGGTGTGTTACGTAGATAAACTCGTGTCATGGGAGTGTTTGTTGTACAGATTATTTCATCACCCAGGAGTTAAACCCAGTACCCAACAGTTACCTTTTCTGCTCCTCTCTCTCCTCCCACCCTCCTGCCTCAAGTGCCCCTCAGTGCCTGTTGTTTCCTTCTTTGTATTCATAAGTCCTCATCATTTAGCTCCCACTTATAAGTGAGAACATGCAGTATTTGGTTTTCTGTTCCTGCACTAGTTTGCTGAGGATAATGGCTTCCAGCTCCATCCACGTTCCTGCAAAAGACATGATCTTTTTCTTTTTGTATGGCTACATAGTATTTGATAGTGTATGTGTACCACATTTGCTTTATCCAATTTGTCATTGATGGGCATTTAGGTTGATTCTTTGTTTTTGCTATTGTGAATACTGCTGCAATGAACATTTGTGTGCATTTGTCTTTAAGGCAGAATGATTTGTATTCCTCTGGGTATATACCCAGTAATAGGATTGTTGGGTGGAATGGTAGTTCTGCTTTTAGCTGTTTGAGGAATTGCCATACCGCTTTTCATAAGGGTTGAATGAATTTACGCTCCACCAATGGTGTATAAGGGTTCCCTTTTCTCTGCAACCTCACTAGCATCTATTATTTTTTGTTGAGTTCTGATTTTTAATTCTCCTGGGTGTATGCACAGAAATGAACTTGGGGGTCACATGGTAATTCTGTGTTTAATCCTTTGAGAGATTGCCAAACTGTTTTCCACAGCAGCCGAACCATATTGTATTATAACCAGCAATGTACAAGTTCTGATTTCTCACCAGCACTTGTTAATTTTCTGTTTAAAAAAAGTATGGCTATCCTAGAGGCTGTGAAATGATACTTTGTTGTGGCTTTTATTTGCATTTCCCTAATGACTAATGATATTGAACATTTGTAAATCATGTTTGTTTGCCATTTGTATATATTCTTTATAGAAATAGCTATTCAGTCCTTTGCTCATTTTTAAATTGGATTGTTAGGTATTTTTGTAGTTGAGTTGTTAAAAGTTGTTTATATGTATGTTCTCAATACCAGATCTTTATCAAAAATGTGATTCGCAATTATTTTCACCCATTTTGTAGGCTGGATTTTTACTTTCTTGGTAATGTCCTTGCTTTGATGCATAAAATTTTAAAATTTTGACAAAATATAATTTATCTATTTTTGTTTTTCATGCTTTTGTTGTCATATGTAATAATCTATTGCTAAATCCACTTTCAAGAAGATTTACACCTATGGTTTCTTCTAAGGGGTATAGTTTTAGCTTTTATATTTAGGTTATTGATTCATCTTGAGTTAACGTTTTATATAGTATGAAGTAGGGTCTTGTCTTTCTTCTTTTGCTTTTGGATATTCAGTGGTCCCAGCATCATTAAAAACAATTCTTTCCCCCACTAAAAGGTCTTGGTACCTTTTTGTTTGTTGAATAGTGATTGAAATCACTTTAGCTTAATCCAAAGAATCAATGAGACAAGGAAGGGCTGGGACTCTGCCCCATATTTTCTTGATATGTCTGTCATCCATGCAGGTTCTTCTCAAGGTTCAAAGAAGGCCCATCCCAAGTGTCCTCCTCTCCACTGGCTGCTTCTCCTATTAGTAACAGACTCTAAAGTTTAGGAAGTCACCAGATTCTTCTCCCTAGTCCAGACCCACGAAATGGTTCTTTGTTGTTAGCAAGGATACAAATTGGATGCCATGGGTCTCATTCAGGCCCATTCACAGCCTTGTTGGTTTCACTTTTTCTTCCTTCCTCCTTTTAATTTTAACAGCTTCATTGCTGTTATTTAATATGTGCAGTACATAAACTGCACATATTAAAATTGTACACCTTGCTGAGTTTTGACATATGTATACAACTGTGAAACCATCACAATAGTGAAGATAAACATTCCCATCATCTTATTGTAATTCATTCTCCAACCCACCCTCAACTAATAATCTGTTCTCTGTCACTGTGAATTACTTCAAGCTTTCTAGAGGTTTATATAAATGGAATCATACAGTATATACCCTTTGATCTGTGACTTCTTTCATTTCTCGTAATGATTTTTAGATTTGTCTGTGTTGTTGCATGTATCAATAGTTTCTTCATTTTTATTGCTGAGTAGTATTTCATAATAAGGATTTTACACAACTTATGCTTCCATTCTCATGCTGATGGGCATTTGGGCTATTTCAAGTTTGGGGCTATTGCAAATAAAGTTGCTACTAACATTAGTGTGTAAGTCTTTGTGTAGAGGTATGCTTTTATTTCTTCTGGGCAAACACCCAGGAATTGAACAGCAAGGTCCTATATTAGGTGCATTTTAAGTTTTTAAAGAAATTTCCACACTGTTTTCTGGAAACACACAAGAATAAATTAACATAATCTTATCTCTTGTCATCTTTGTGCTACTGTAATATTTGGAGGTTCTTTTAAAAATAAATGTGTACATCTTTGTCGCCCATGCGTTTGATTGCCTGGAGTAGATTTATTTGTTCTTTTTTGCACCTTCAATTCCTAAAACAGTCCTTTGCATAAAAGGATGGCTAATCAGCTTTGGATGAACGAATGTCAGATAATGGCTTATCTGAACCAAAATGAATGAGAGGGCAAAATTGGAGAGGATGAAAGGAGTAGAATAGGTAAATAAATAAAATAACACTGTCTTTGAAAATTATGCACGTAATTCATGATGGAAACAAATCCAAAAATAAAGAGTAGCTTAAAGAAGAAAATAAAAATCATCCATGATCCTTCATGTCACTCTTTAAAAAATTATTTTGTTGTTTTATTTTCTCTCCAGTATTCTCTTAAAGTTAAGGCCACTAGTTCTCAACTCTTCCTACACATCAGACTACTCAGGAAGCTCTTTTAAATAGGTCTAATGTCTGGATTCCATTAGAGATTCTAATTTAATTGGTCTGAGGTGGAGTCTGGGTGTCAATAGTTTTTTTTTTTTTTTAAATCAATCTTTCAAAGGTAATGATTTACATACAACAAAATGCATTTATTTTAAGTGTACAGTTCAATGAGTTTTGTCAAGTATATATCCTCCGTATAAACACCACTCTAATCAAGTATACAATATTTCCATCATCTTCAAATACCCCACATTTCACCTCAGGCAACCCCTGATCTGGCTTGTTACTATAGATTAATGGTGATTATTTGAGAATTTTGTATACACAGAATCTAACAGTCTGGCTCAGAGTCATCATATAGTTACATATGTCCATAGTTTATTCTTTTTCACTACTGATTAGTATTTCATTGTATGGAGGTACCACATTTTGTTTATCCATTCACCTGTTGATGGATATCTGGGCTGTTTCCACGTGTTGACTGTCATGAATAGAGCTTCTGTGTACGTTCATAGAAGTCTTTGTGTGGAGATATGTTTTCATTTCTCTTGGGTAAATGTGTAGGAGTAGAATTGCTGGGTCTTATGGTAAGTGTCTGTTTAACTTTATAAGAAACTTACAAATCATTTTTCTTTTTTTCCAAGACAGAGTCTTGCTCTGTCTCCCAGACTAGAGTGCAATGGCGTGATCTCGGTTCACTGCAACCTCGGTCTCCCAGGTTCAAGCAATTCTCCTGCCTCAGTCTTCTGAATAGCTGGGATTACAGGCACATGCCACCATGCCCAGGTAATGTTTGTGTTTTTAGTAGAGGCGTTGGTTTCACCATGTTGGCCAGGCTGGTCTCCAACTCCTAACCTCATAATCTACCCTCTCCGGCCTACCACAGTGCTGGGATTACAGCCACGAGCCACTGTGCCTAACCTCCAAACCATTTTTCAAAGTAGTTGTACTGTTTCGCACATCCACCAGTGATGTGTGAGTGTTCAGTTGTCCTACATTTTTGCCACAACACCAATATTGTCAGTATTTTAAATTTAAACCATTATAGGGGTCATTAGCGGTTTCTAAAAGCTCCCCTAGAAATGTGTACTTCTCTGTATATAATACATAGTACAAAGTGAAGAAAAAATAACTCTCTAAATGATTGTAATGTGCAGTCAATGTTGAGAACCACCGAGAACCACTGAGCAAGACTAGACAGACAAGTCCCAGGTATTTAAATAATGACATATTTTCATTTGTGCATCATTTTTTTCTTACCCATTCATTTATTCAAAAAGAACTATACTAGCTCTTTACTAAGTGTCGGCAACATAGAGATCTACAACAATATTTCTGCCCTCAAGAAGCTGACAAATTTCTTTTTTCTCTTAAGAAAACAAAATTTCACCTGTGTGACCACAGTCATTTCAGACAGTTTAGTTTTTAATTGGTCTTTCTCAGTATTTTGCAGCCCTGGCCTTGAGTCAGTCCTGATGAGGGGGAAAAAGTAACGGGATCATTCATGGTATTTGAGATGTTGCTTTCTTGATTTTACTCTTTTCCTTCCCTGCTTCCTGTCTCCCGTATTTGCTTTCATACATAATTCAGCTTTGGGAACAGTGTCTTTAAATGAAGTCACCACATGAGCCATAACAATATAAATAAAACAAAAATACTTTGCCTCTGGAATTGGCATATTGGTGACTGCACTCCATAGAGGCTATGGCTGATTTCTAATTTTTGTATTTTATTTTTCTCCTTTGTTTCTTTGATATAGGAAATCTTCAATAAAAAGCATATTCTAATAAAAATAAGACAAATTAGTGTAACATTATAAAATCCTCTCCAGAAGCCTATTAAATAAGTATAGTAGATGGGTAAAAAATAATATGGCCTATAAACCCTACAAAACTCACATGTAAAATTATGTAATCAAACTGTAAAATATTCTCTTATTTGCTATTAAATGTGCACTTTTAAGACTTTGAAATTGTACAATAATGTTTACCTCCTTGGAATTATTAGAAATAAGTACATAATACTTAATTTCTGTGCAGAATTTTTTAAATATTCTAAGAATTGTTAAGGTCAGTGTGAGAAGTGTTAACATTGGCTGCCACTTGCTTACAAAAGAGGTTCTACATACAGCAACTGATAGGAGATTCCATTTTCCTTTTTACTGGGGCTTTAGTGATTTCAGAGACCCCAAGATTCTTGTGAAAAATTGGCTAAAGAAGTCCAATAATGAGTAGAAAGTTATTTGTCTAGCTGTTGGTTTAAAGAAATTTCATCCCCAACATAGGTGGCTTTTCATCAAGAAAATATTTTCCAGCACAATCTCAAGCCAATTTAATCCCTTGATTGTATTCTGTACCGTGCAGCAAAGACAGTTTCCATGTTTGCTGTGTTTATTTTTATTTCGTTGAACTTTCTTTTCACTGCAATTCTTTCCTTATTTCCATTGTTTTTACACAAATTAGATTCATTGATCAGTTTTCTGTATCACATTAATTTTTCCTTATTTAGTTTCAACCACTGCAATTTTTGCTTTTGTTTTCCAAATCCAAATCTCCCTGACATCAAATGTTGCAAGTCTAAATGTAAAGAAAATGTCTTTTGCAGCAACTTGGATGTAACTGGAGGCCATTATTCTAAATGAAGTAACTTAACAATGGAGATCCAGAAACCATGTGTTCTCAGTTACAAGTGAGAGCTAAGCTATAAAGACACAAAGACATTCAGAGTTCTACAATGGACATCAGAGACTCAAAAAGGGGGAGAAGGTGGTGAGGCATGAGGGCTAAAAACTACATTTTGGGTACGATATACACTACTCAGGTGATGGGTGCACTAAAATTTCACATTTCGCCACTACACAATTCATCCATGTAACAAAAAACCACGTGTACCCCTAAAGCTATCAAAATAAAAAGTAAAAACACAACAAAAAATAAAATTTGAATGAATTTTATTAAAAGGATGCGAGCCTTCTTTCCATTTTTAATCAATAGCACTGTTGCCATGTATGGTATCACCTGTTGTCAGTTTTATTTTATGCTGATTATTTCTACCAGCTGCAACAATTGGGAAATAGGCAAAAAGTTGGTTGTATTTATTTCCTAGATAATCAGTAACAAAATTCAGAGCAATCTAATGAGACAGAGTTATAGCTGCTCAGAAGAAGAAGAAAAGCTACAGTTGTGTGGAGCATGGATGGCTAAACTCTTGGTTAACTTGATGGGGTCAAAAGGACAAATGTGGGCCAGAGTTCAGATCTTTTGACAGGGTCAAAGGATCTGGCATCAGTCCCTGGCTGCTGTCTTCTAAGTTTTCAGTCTTGCTCTTCTCCATTTCTCACTGGACCCCGGGCCTCTTTGGAGCTGCCTGGACAGGAGCTCTCCTGGCCTCTGGCAAACTCCTGGCTGGGTTGTGGATGGAAATTCCTGGTACCCTTAGTTGAGTTCATACAAGCTGAACGTTTCCAAAAGGAACTAATTTTACTTGAGCCAACTAAACAAAACTGAAATACGCACAGAAAATACAAAAGCACAGAAATAGATGAGGGTTCCATGCCATGGACATTTTAATCATGTGTATCAAGAACCTTTATAGAGTTCATGTCTGGCCCAGCCAATCCACTTCTGGGAAGTTATCTTAAGGTGATATACCAGACATGAGTTGAAAGATGTGTATACGACGTATTCATCAACAAAAATTGGAAGAAGCTAAATATGTTCTAATAGAGGAATAATTCAAATAGAGTATTTTCATACCATTTAATACTCAGCTACGAAGCAGGGCTGGCAAACTTTTCTGGAAAAGAATAGATAGTGAGTATTGTACATTTGTGGGCCATGTGGTTTCTGTCAGAAATAATTAATTCTGCTATTGTAGCACAGAAATGGCCATAGATAGTATATAAAGGAATCAGCACATTCATGTTCTGATAAAACTTTGTTTATTTACGGAAAAAAAAAAAAAAACACAGGTGGAATTGGCTTGTGAGCCTTAATTTGCAGACCCCTGGTTTATAGAGATGATATGATATGGATTTGTATTTACTGACAAAGAGAGCTGATTGTAACATACTATTGGGTAAAAACAAAAGCAGATATCAGTATAGCATTTATGGTACGATGTCACTTATGCAAAATGAAGATTGGTACGTATATATATCAGTACAGAAGTGTCCAAAGGATGTTCAGCAAATATTAATGAAGACATTACCACTAGGTTGAAGAATTTGAGATGATTTTTTTTCCTTTTTTTGTTTTCACATTTTTTCATTACTAGAAAAAATATTTTTATTTAATAATTCATACTCTTTGACAAAGTACTTCCATGGTTGTTGTTGGGGTTGCCGCACAGCTGTGAAGCCTGTGTAGTTGCACAATTCCAGGAGATGCCATCACGTGGACTACAATGTGAAGGATGCCCCCAGAGTTGTGTGATGAGGCAGTCTTCCCACCTCCCATTCTCTGTTCAGCTCTATCCAGTTAATTCTACAAGCATTTGTTTGGCATCTACTACACTAGACATTGTTCTAGACAGAAATATCAGGAAACAAAGCATATAAAAATGTTTGCCCTTGTAGCGCGTATGTTCTAGTGAAGGAGAAAGATGATAAGGAGAATAAGCAGTGACACATATGCAAGGTTAACAAGTAGTAATAGAGCAAGGTGGCAAGGGAGATCCACATGGCTTCAGCAGAGTGAGATTTCCATTTTAAATAGAATGGTGGCAGCAGGCCTTACTCAGAAAGTTACAAATGAGCAAATACTTGAAAGAGGTCAAGTAGGAAATCATACTGATATCTTGGGGAAGAGCATTGCAGACAGTGGGGACAGCTAGTGCATAGGATCTGAGGGAAAAGCATGCCTAGTGATCTTAAGGAACAGCAAGTCTGTTGATTTTTTGGTGTGGCTGAAGTGGAGTGAGGGAAGAACACAGTGGCAGGAGTGAGGACAGATTGGTAATGGGTGGCCAGATCACAAAGGCCCTCAGAGATCATAGTGAGGACATTGTTTTTAACTCCGAATGAGTTCTTAGCCACTGAAATATTTTTGAATAGAGCAGTATTGATATTGTTTGGCTGTGTCTCCATCTAAATCTCATCTTGAAATGTAGCTTCCGTAATCCCCACATGTCATGAGAGGGATCTGGTGGGAGGTAATTGAATCATGGTGGGAGTGGGTGGTGGCTGCCATGCTGTTCTCGTGATAGTGAATGAGTCTCATGGGATATGATGGTTTTATAAAGGGAAGTTCCCCGGCACACAATGTCTTGCCTGCCACCATGTAAGAAATGCCTTTGCTCCTCCTTTGCCTTCCACCATGATTGTGAGGCCTCCCCAGCCAGGTGGAACTGTGAGTCCATTAAACCTCTGTTTCTTTATAAATCATCCAGTCTTTATTAGCAGCATGAGAACACACTAATACAAGTGGCAAGATTTGATTTGTGTATTTAAGGAGTCACTCTAGATACTGAGTTGAGAACAAACTGTTAGGGTATTAGGGTAGAGGTAGCCCTTGACAGCGTTTTGCAATTTTGTTTTTTCTTACCTGTATCCCCCACTGGCCTGTAGATTCCTGGAGGTCAAGTAGCCCAGTTTTTGGTAGAGGGAATAGCCGGTAGGAAGAAGGCAGGCAGGGCAAATATTTACAACCTTCATTTTACGGAAGAGAACATTGGAACTTAGGGAGGTTTAAGGGATGGCCGAGGGTCGGAACATGGTCAGCACCAGAAGAAAGGCCTTTCAATTGCAAGGTCACGGTTCCTTCCACACTGGGACAAGAGGCAGCACCTACAAGATAAGGTAGAGGTGAATGAACATAGGTGGCCTGAGTTAGATTCTGCAGAATTTTATGTCAGGCCAATGCATATAAATGATAATAGCTGACATCACATTAAAAAAAAGATGCAACATCTCATGAGATCTACTGCATGCTCCTGATTAGGAAAAGGAATGTTGAAAAATAGCACTGAGTTTATAAAAATAGCATTTAGAGTATAATTCTCATTTTTTTAATACATGACTGCTTAAGAAAGATACTCATCAAATGTTAGCAATGCTTATTACTTGATGGTATTATTTCAAAGAGTCTTACATTTTCTTCTTTATTCTTTTCTGAATTATTTGAGTTTTTTGCAATGAGAGTGTGAAAACAGAAGACATAAAAAAGTTTGATGTTAGAAAGATACCATTAAGCTAACACTTACATACTCTTTGCTGTTCCACAGCACCTGTAGTACCACTATTTCTTTGTAAATTCTTCCAGGGCAGAGACTGTGTTATATTCATTCTTCTTTGCCCAGCACGTGGAACCTCCTACAAAACGGGTGTTCAGCAGGGTTTGTGGAACAAATGCAAAGTGCATTTGTCAACTGTAGCTTATATAATCTACATTAGACACCTAGGGGGGCTCAGGAATGACATGAACAGAGTTTCCAGCTGAGGGGAATTTCTTTTTTTTTTTTTTTTTTTTTTCTAGTTGGAGTTGCCATGGCACCCGGAAGACCAGGGATCCTGGTAAGAAAGTTTTAAAACGCTGAAGTGGTAAGTTTGTAAATTTGTGATACCTGGTGTCAAGTCCTACTTCAGGAATCTACAAAAATTGGGCCTTTTGAATAGAAGTGTTTTAGTGAATAATCAGTGATGTGGCAACTTATTCTGATAATATTTCAATCTAGCTTTTTGATTTTAATGGCAGTTGCCTTTTCTATTGGGCTGCATCATTCCCAGGAAAGCCTTCTTTTAAAATCAGTACATGATGTGCATCCTAATACAAAAATCCCAAATCCAAAAATGCCCCTGAATCTGAAAGTTTTTCAGTGCTAACATGAGATAGTGAAACCTTTGCTTTCAGATGGTTCAGTGTACAAAAACATTGTTTCATACACAAAATTATTTAAAGTGCTGTATAAAATTACTTTCAGACTGTGTGCCTAATGTATATATGAAACATAAATGAATTCCATGTTTAGATTTGGGTCTCACTCCCAGATATCTCATTATATATATATGCAAATATTCCAAAACCAAAATCAAAATCAAAAACAAACAAACAAAAAAACCCCGCCAAATCCAAAACACTTCTGGTTCCAAGCATTTTGGAGAAGGGATTTTCAACCTCTCCCTAGAGATTAATTTGTTTGATGTGGTCAATTGCCTGATTATTCAAACTCCTCAAAAAGTGCAGGGCTTTCCTCCATACCACCTGTTTAGGTTTTGAATCATTTAGAAAAAAAAAAGTGACTGTCTTTAAGTCATTGATTAAAAATTAACAGCCTTAAAATGTTTCCATTCCTATTTTATTACAAATTATTGCTGGAAACAAGTTTTAATAGTGAGAAGGAAAGTTGTCACCCATAGGTTCAGGCATAATTTTTCAGTCTCCTTTACTCACTTAGCATTAGACTATAAACATTTTCACAATAATTTTTTGAATACTTGTGTAGCATTTGAACTTGCAGATTACCATACTGTACAAAACTATTGCACAATTAGCATACATTCATATTAGTGTTAGTTTTTCAGTGATTTTTAATTGAACAAGGAAATTTCACATATTTGGCTCTATTCTGTAACTACAAGCAAAATTTTAACTGACTTTTTCCTCTTTCAGATCCTTAATTATTAAACTCATCTGACCATTTTTATTTTTATTTATTTAATGGATGAAGATTGTATATACTCAAGGTGTACAATGTAATTATTTGATATACCTAAATTAGGTTGGTGCAATTAGTTGTGCACATGCAATTAGGTTGCACCAACCTAATACATTGTATAATTACTACAATCAAATTAATTAATACATACATTATCACCCATGCTATACATCAGATTCTCAGAAATTGCCCATCTTATAACTGAAAGTTTGTGCCCTTTGGTCAAAATCTACCCATTTCCCCCACCCCCATTCCCTGGCAACTGCCATTGTACTGTATGTTTTGATGAGTTCAACTCTCATATATTCTGCATATAATATACTGTTGAGCCTTGAACAGCATGGAGTTTGAGCACTGACCCCTGCATAGTCACAAATCAGCATGTAACTTTTTCTTAAGACATGGGGTCTCACTATGTTGCCCAGATTGGCCTTGAATTACTGGGTTTTAGGGATCCTTCTGCCTGAGGCTCCTGAGTAGCTAGGACTACAGGCGTGTTCCACTTTGACCAGCTCTTGCATAAAACTTGATTCTCCAAAAACTTAACTACTAATAGTCTACTATTGACCGGTAGCCTTACCAATAACATAAACAGTTGATTAACATGTATGTTGTATATGTATTATACACTGTATTCTTACGCTAAAGTAAACTATAGAAAAGACAGTTTTATTAAGAAAATCATAAGGAAAAGAAAATATATTTACTATTCCTTAAGTCAAAGCAGAGAGGTCTTCATGATCCTTGTCTTCCTATTGGGCAGAACTGAGGAAGAAAAGGAAGAGGAGGATTGGCCTTGCTGTCTCAGATGTGGCAGAAACAGAAGAAAATTCACATAAAGTAGACCTGTACCATTCAAACACATGATGTTCTAATAGTCTATGTGTTTGTTTTTATGCCAGTACCATAATCTTTAGATTAATATAGCTTTGTAACGTAGTTTGAAATCAGGAAATGTGATGCCTCCAGCTTTGCTCTTCTTTGTCAAGATTGCTGTGTTCAGGTTTTTTTGTGGTTCCGTATGAATCTTAGAATTATTTTTTCTCTATCTGCAAAGAATGCTGCCATTGGAATTTTGATAGTGTTTGCAGTGAACCTATAGATCACCTTGGGTAGTATGGACATTTTAAAATATTAATTCTGATACATGAACATGTGATATCTTTCTTTTTATTTGTGTCATCTTCACTTTATTTTCTCAGTGTTTTATATACTGATATTTAAACTTCTTGATTAAATGTATTCCTAAGTATTTTTATTGTGCTTGATGCTATTGTAAGTAGGATTGTTTTCTTTCTTTCTTTTTCAGATGTGGTGTTTGGGTTTTTGTCCTTGCGATAGTTTGCTGAGAATGATGGTTTCCAGCTTCATCCATGTCTCTACAAAGGACATGAACTCATCATTTTTTATGGCTGCATACTATTCCATGGTGTATATGTGCCACATTTTCTTAATCCAGTCTATCATTGTTGGAGTTAATGGGTGCAGCACACCAACATGGCACATGCATACATATGTAACAAACCTGCACGTTGTGCACATGTACCCTAAAACTTCAAGTATAATAATAATAATAATAATAATAATAATAATAAAAGAAGTGCAATTCATTTTTAATGTTGATTTTGGTATTCTGAAACTTTACTGAATTATTTTTTTAGGTCTAACAGTTTTTTGGTGGAGTTTCTATATACAAGGTCATGTCATCTACAGAGACAATTTTGCTTCTTCCTTTCTGATTTGGACATTTTTTAATTTCTTTTTCTTGCCTAACTGCTCTAGGTAGCACTTATAGTACTATGCACAATAGAAGTGGTGAGTGTGGGCACCCTTGTTCCTGATCACAGAAGGAAAGCTTTCTGCTTTTTACCATTGGGTATGATGTTGGCTGTGGGCTTGTCAAATATTCTGTTTTTTCTGTTGAGGAACATTCCTTCCATACCTAATTTGGTGACGGTTTTAACAGCATTTTGAAAGTATAAGTGACATAAAATAAGCAGCATATATATCTAGTGTACAATTGGATAAGTTTTGACGTATGTATATACCCATGAAGCCGATCAATACAGTGAACATAAACATCACCCCAAAAGGTATCCTTGTGCTCCTTTGTAATCTCTCCTTCCTGTCTCTGTCTATGTACCCTCTTCTCAGACAACCACTGATCTCCTTTCTGTAACACAGATTGGTTTTGATTTTCTAGAGGCATATGCAAATGTAATAATACAGTAAGTAGTTTGTTTTGGTGTGGCTTCTTTTATTCAGCATAATAACTTTAACATTCATTCATGTTGTTATATGTATCCATAGACCCTTCTTTTTTTTGCTGAATAGTATTTCATTGTATGAATACACCAACGTTACTTTACCTAGTTACCTGTTATGGACATTTGGGTTGTTTTCAGTGTGGGACTTTTACAAATAAAGCTGCTACAAACATTTATATATGAGTCATTTTATGATACGCTTTTAGTTCTCTTGGATGTACAAGTGCTGGATCATGTAGCAGGAATACGTCTGATTTTTTAAGAAACTGCCAAACAGTTTTCCATTTTTTGTTTCCAACAGTACATCAGTTCCAATTCCTCCACCTCCTTGACAACATTTGGTATTGTCAATCTTTTTAAATTTAGCTATTCTAGTAGGCACATAGTGCTTTTAATTTGTATTTTCCTAACTACTAATGATTTTGAACATCTTTTCATATGCTTATTTCACATCCCTGTATCTTCTTTGTGGAAGTGTCTGTTCAAGTATTTTGCCCATTGTTTTACTGTTTTTCTAACTCAGTTTTGAGAGTACTTAAACATTCTGGATGAAGGCTGCTATCAGACATAGTCTGTGCAAATATTTTCTCCCAGTTTGGCTTGTTTTCTCGTTCTCTTAATAGCATCATCTGAAGAACAGAAGTTTTAAATTTTGATGAAATCCAATTTATCAGTTTGTTCTTTTATGGATCATGCTTTTGGTGTTATAGCTAAGAAATCTTTGCCCAATGCAAAGTCACAAAGATTTTCTTTTAGAAATGTTATCGTTTTTGGTTTCTAACTTAGGCCTGTGACCCATTTTTCAGTTCATTTCTAGGTATAGTGTGAAGTATGGATTTTGCATATGGTAACCAATTATTCTAGCACCATTTGTTGAGAAGACTGCCCTTTCTCCACTTAATTACATTTGCACTTTGTAAACACACACACACACACACACGCACAGACAGACACACACACACTCCATATATATGTAGGTCTCTTTCTGGGCTCTCTGTATTTTTTAATGATATCCCTTGTCTATTGTGATGTCAATACCCACTATTTTGGTTACCATAGCTTAGTAATAAGTCTTGAAGTGAGATAGTGTTAATCTGCTTAGTTCTTCTTTTCCCAAATTGTTTATTCTTTTGTCTAGTATAGGTCCTTTTCGTTTCCACATAAATCATAGAGTCAGCTTGTCAATTTCTATAAAATGTCTGCTAGGGTTTTGATTATGAGTCCATCCAATCCATAATTTGGAGATAATTGGCATATTCATAATAATGAGTCTTTTAATACATAAGCATGGTCTATCTCTCCATTTATATAGGTCTTTAATTTCTCTTGGCAATGTATTATAATTTATAGTGTACAGGTCTTTCACAGTTTATGTCAGATTTATCCCTATGTATTTCATATTTTTACATTATTCAAAGTATTTTTAAAATTTCAACTTGTGATTGTTCTTTGCTAGTCTGTAGAAATACAATTGATTTTTTATTGATATTTTATCCTAAAACCTTAGCTAAAATCAATTGTTACTTCTAACATTTTTGTGTTTCTGTTAGATTTTCTACATAGATGGTCATGTTGGCTATATATAAAGACAGTTTTATTTCTTCCATTCTGGATGCATTTTTTTCATGTCTGATTATATGTTCCAGTGTCTCCAGCACAAGGTTGAATACAAGTGGTGAGAGCAGACATCCTTGTCTTAGTCCTGATCACAGAGGACATGCATTCAGTCTTTTATCATGAAGTATGTTTTTAGCTATAGATTTTTCATAGATGCTGTATTATTCAGGAGTCTCCAGAGGGACAGAACTAATAGGAGAGATGTGTATATGAAAGGGAGTTTATTAAGGAGTATTGACTCACCTGATCACAAGGTGAAGTCCCATGATAGGCCGTCTACAAGCTGACGAGCGAGAAAGCCAGTCCAAGCCCCAAAACCTCAAAAGCAGGGAAGCCAACAGTGCCACCTTCAGTCTGTGGCCGAAGGCCTCAGAGCCCTTAGCAAACCACTGGCATTAAGCCTGAGACTCCCAAAGCTGAAAAACATGCACTCCGATGCTTGAGGGCAGGAAGCATCCAGCACAGGAGAAAGATGAAAGCCGGAAGACTCAGCAATTCTAGTTCTTCCATGTTCTTTTGCCTACTTTATACTAGCTGTGCTGGCCACTGATTAGATTGTGCCCACCCAGAATGAGGGTGGGTCTGCCTCTCCCAGTCTACTGACTCAAATGTTAATCTCCTTTGACAACACTCTCACAGACACACCCAGGAACAATACTTTGCCTCCTTCAAGCTAGTCAAGTTAACACTCAGTATTAACCATCACAGATGCCCTTTATCAGTTTGAGGAAGTGCTTTTCTATGCTTAGTTGGCTGAAAGTTTTTATTTAATAATACATGTTAGATTTTCGTCACCTGCTTTTTCTGTGTCTTTTGAGATGATCATGTGATTTATCTCTTTGCTAACATGGAGAATTGTATTGATTTATTTTCAGTGTAAAATCATTCTGAATTCCTGGGAAGTAAAATCCCAATTTATCATGATATTGTATCCTTTTTACATATTTTGAATTCAGGTTGCTAAAATTTTAATTTTTTTCTTCTATATTCATGAAGGATCTTGGCCTATAGTTTGCTTTTTTGTTACATCTTAGTAAGGTTTTTGTGTCATGGTAATTCTGGTCTCTTACAAGTATTCCCCATCTCATAAATTATCTGGGATAGTTTGTATAGAATTGATATTATTTCTTCGTTAAATATTTGGGAGAATTCACTGGCAAAGCTATCTGGGTCTCGAATTTCCTTTGTGGGAAGATTTCTAACTACAAATTGAAAATTTTTAAATTTATTTTTATTTATACATTTATTTATTTTCTGAGATGGAATCTCTCTCTGTCACCTAGGCTGGAGCCCAGTGGTGTGATCTCAGCTCACTGCAACCTCTGTCTCCTGGTTTCAAGCAATTCTCCTGCCTCAGTCTCCCTTGCAGCTGGGATTATAGGTGTGTGCCACCATGCCCAGCTAATTGTTTTTGAATTTTTAGTAGAGACAGGGTTTTGCCATGTTAGTCAGGCTGGTCTCGAACTTCTGACCTCAGATGATCCGCCTATCTCAGCCTCCCAGTGTGTTGGGATTACAGGCATGAGCCACCGTGCACACCCTATATTGATTTTTTTTTTTAAAATATAAGGCTATTATCTGTTTCTTTGTGACTGAGCTTTGATATTTTATGTGTTTTAGGAAATTTGTTAATTTCATTTCCATTGTAAAATTTATGGGCATAAAATTTTAAAAGTGATATTCCCATTTTATACTTTTTAATATCTTAGAAACTAGTGATACCTATTCTCTCATTCCTAATATGAAAAATTTTGATCTCTCCTTTTTCCTAATCAGTCTGTCTTGAGACATATCCATTTTCTTTTGCTTTGTTTTTGTTTTTCCTCTCTGAGATGGAGATTCAGTCTTGTTGCCCAGGCTGCAGTACAATGGGTCGATCTCGGCTCAATGGGGCAACCTCTGCCTCCTGGGTTCAGGCGATTCTCCTGCGTCAACATCCTGAGTAGCTGGGATTACAGGTGTGCACCACCAAGCCCAGCTAATTTTTGCATTTTTCAGTAGAGATGGTGTTTCACCATATTGGTAAGGCTCATCTAGAACTCCTGACCTCAGGTGATCCACCTGCCGTGGCCTTCCAAAGTGTTGGGATTTCAGGCATGAGCCACTGTGCCCAGCTCCATTTTATTTTTCTTGTCAAGAAACCAACTTTGTTTTTGTTGATTTTCTCTATTTTTGTCTTCTATTTTATTGATTTCTCTTTTGATCTTTATTGTTTCCTACTGTCTGCTTCCTTTGAGTTTAATGTGAACTCTTGTTTTTATTATTTATTTCTTGATATGAATCCTGAAGTCATTGTCTGGAATCTTTTTTTTTTTTTTGGTAAAATAGGTATTTGGTGTTATACAGTTCCATTAGTATTAGTATTAGTATTAGGTGCCAAATATTAGTGGCATCCTATGAATTCTGATATACTGTATTGTCATTTTCATTCACTTCAGAATATTGTGTAATTTCCCTGTTGATTTCTTCTTTGAACTATGAGTTATTTAGAAGCATGTTATTTAGTTTCCAGATATTTGGGTATTTTTCAGTTATCCCTCTTCTATTGATTTCTAATTTAATTTCACTGTAGTCAAAGAGCATATTTGTATGACTTGAATCTTTTTACGTATATTGAGAATGGTTTTATGGCTCAAAATGTAGTTGGTCTTTGTAAATGGCCCATGTGTACTTGAAAATAATATGTATTCTGCCTCCATTGGATGGAGTGTTGTAAAAATGTCAGTTAGGAGTTGTTTGATAGTATTGTTCAAATCTATTATACCCTTGCTGATTTTCTGTCTACTTGTTCTATTAATTATCGAGAAAGGATTATTGAAATTCCCAACTACAATTATGGATGTGTTTATTTCTCCTTGAAGTCTATTAGTTTTTGCCTCACGTATTTTGAAGCATTGTTATGAAGTACATAAACACTTAGGATTGTCACATTTTCATTAACTGACAAATTTGTCATGATGAAATGACTACAGTAACATTTTTCACTCTAAGATTTACTTCTTTTAGTATATTAATATAGCCTCTGTCAAGGGCTGAGCTGGAGAGAGAGCTGAGCTGCCAGGTTTTAACATGGTCAGTTAAGAAAACGGCCAAATTTAAAGTAAAAAGAAAAAAAAAAGAGACCATCAAGACTTTATTCACTTGTGCAGTAGTATAAGCAAGAAGCAAAAAAGGAATAAGTGGCAGCTCCCAGAATGTTCCATGTTTTCCCCCATGGAGCAGCTCAGAGGAGGGGAGTTTGGGGTATGGGGGTGATCATCTTCCGGCTTAGGGAGAGGGGCTGCCAAACATGAGCCTCCTGCTATTTCGCTGTTGCTGGGAATTTATGCACCCTGTGGTGAAGGGTGGGAGTTTGGGGACGGCTAGGACTGGAAGATAATTAACACTGAGAACCACGGAGGTGGAGGTTATTGCAGTGAGCCGAGATCGCGCCACTTCACTCCATCCTAAGCGACAGCATGAGACTCCGTCTCCAGAAGAAGAAGAGGAAGAGGAAGAGGAAGAGGGGGAGGGGGAGGGCAGGGGAGTGGGGGGTGCGGGAGGCGTGGGGGAGGGGGAGGCGTGGGGGAGGGAAGAAGAGAAGAGGAAGAAGAAGAAGAACAACAACAACAACAAGAACAACAACAACAAGAAGAACAGAGAAAAGCGTGTTGTTCAGGTTACCCTCAAAAAGTTGGTCTCCAGTAGAGGCAGCCAAGAAAGACCTCTGCCAGGACCCCCCTGATCCAGGGACCTCTGCAAGGAAGTATCTGGGCTGGGAATGCAGGTATGTGTAAGAACATAAGTGCGGGGGGAAATGAGTCTTGGATACAACTCCCTTAGGATACTGTGTGCTCTGTGCACTGAGGCTGGATGGGGAGCACCCATGGAACAAACCCTGTGGTAAGGCCTTTGTAATGGCTGAAAACTCACACACAGCGTTGGGTTTTGTCTCTCAGAAAACTGCTGAGCCACTCCAGCTTCCTCTTGACCAGTGCCAGCAATAGCATACCCTTGTCAAAACATTAGACTACTTGGCCAGGCCCCGTGGCTCATGCCCCGTGGCCCCGTGGCTAATCCCAGCACTTTGGGAGGCTGAGGCAGGTGGATCCTGAGTGCAGGAGTTTGAGAACAGACTGGCCTCAAGAAAAAAAATGATTTTTTTCACTTTTAACCCATTTTGTGTCTTTATATTTTAAAGTGCATCTCTTGCCGGCAGCACAAAGTTGTCTTGCATTTTTATCCAGTCTGACAGTCTGCCTTTTAATGGGGCTATTTGGACTATTTTTATTTAAACTTTTTATCTGTAATGGCTAACTTTCACTCTATCACATTGGCATTTGTTTCTTACTTGTTCCACCTGTTCTTTGTTCCTTTTTTCCTCCCTCTCTGTCTTATTTTAGATTAATTGGATTAATTTAGATTAACTGGATTGATTTGAATTAGTTGAGTATTTTTATGATCTATTTTATCTCCTTTATAGACTTATTAGCTATAACTCTTTGTTTTGTTATTTTAGTGGTAGCATACATCTTTTCTTATCACAATATACTTTTGAGTGATATTATACCTCTTCATATGTGGTATGACATCCTTAAATGAGTATACTTCTATTTCTCCCCCACCAGCCTTTATGTTATTGTGTTTGTTTTCCAATTTATATAAGTCATAACCACAATAATACAGTTATTATTTATGTTTAAATAGCCAATTATCTCTTATTTGGTAATTTTTATTGTGATAAAATATACACAACATAAAATTTACCATTTTAACTGTTAGCAGTGGTGAATCCATACAAGACTGCAGCAACCTCAATTCTTACCTCCTTCAGAAGAAATAATTCAACCAAAGGGAATAAGGCATAGGGAGAAACTGAGGCAAGTTTAAGGGAAGGAGTGAAAGTTTATTAAGAAGTTTTAGAGCAAGAATGAAAGGAAGTGAAGTAGACTTGGAAGAGGGGCAAGCGGGTGACTTGAGAGATCGAGTGCAAGGTTTGACCTTTGACTTGGGTTTTTATGCTTCTGGGGTGATTGTGCCCTTCTCCCCTGATACTTCCCTTTGAGTGGCCTGCCAGCACTTAGTAGGGGCCACATGTGCAGTGTGTTTACTAAAGTTGTATGCAGGCTGCCTTGAAACATTTTTCCCTTACCGGTTGAGTATTCCCTAAGGAAGGTCATATACCAGTTCATTCCACCATTTTGCCTCTTAGTGTGCATCTTGAGTTCACTCACCCAACTCCTGAGCTCTAATCAGGAAGCTGCTGATCATCAGTTTCAGGTGTTTTCTATCTATTGGGAGACTGACTTTCCCTGGTGCCAGCTGCAACTAATTATTATTTTAGAGACAGTTTAACAATCACCTCACTATCACCTTATGGTCGCCTGACATTCCTGGCGAGGGCCATCTTCTTCCCTGCTCATGTCTGCCTAACTACCTATGGTAACAAAACCTTTTTTTTTTTTTTCTTTTGAGTCAAGGTCTTACTCTGTCACCCCAGATGTCATGCAGTGGGGCAATCATGGTTCACTGCAACCTCAACCTCCAGGGCTCAATTGATCCTCCCACCTTAGCCTCCTGAGTAGCCAGGACTACAGGTGTGTGCTGCCACACCTGGCTAATTTCTGTATTTTTTGTAGAGACAGGATTTGCCTTGTTGCTTAGGCTGGCATTGAATTCCTGGGGTCAAGCTCTCTGTTGGTCTCCACCTCCCAAAGTGTTGGGAGTATAGGTGTGAACCGTCGTGCCTAGACCCCCAAAGTATGTTTTTTTCAGAAACAGTGTGATAGCTCTCAAACCATCACCTAACATTCCTAGTGGGAGGGGGAAGATCTCTCTCTTGCCCCAGTCATGCCTCTCTAACTACGTGTAACTAGTTAGCTCAGCTTACTGTTATAATTTTTCTCACGGATACAATTTTTGCAAAGGCACTTTCAGTACTACCAAAATAAATAGTAATCAACCATTTGGAAAGCATTTAGAAGTAATTGAAGTCCCTACTTACACCAAATGAGGAAAAGCCAAACTACACTGTGGGACACACAGTAAGGCCCTGCATCATTCAGCTGTTGCTGTGTAAACACCTCCTCAAGACTCCGCAGGATAAAGCAATGATCATTTATAATTGCTCACATGTCTGCAGGTCAGCTGCTTTTTGGCTGATCTAGGCAGGGCTTAGCTAGGCTGGCTCTGGAGTGTGTGTCTCTCATTTTCCTCTGGTGGCAAACAATGGCAGATGACAATGGCAAATGTGGAAAGCCTTTAAAGCAGAAATCTCATAACGAGTTCCCTGTCACTCCCATCCATCTCAGTCTTTCAGCCAAAGCAACTGTTATGGCCAAACCCCACATCAAGGGGTGGGGAAATATATTTTGCTTATTTATTAGGAGCAAAGTCACATGGTGGTCAGTGCAGAATGGGTTGAGTGACACAACCTATCATCAGCCCTGAAGAAACTCATCATTCATTTCCTTCCTCAAGACTTCCCTCATCAGGGCATCTCCAAATCTTACCCTTTCCCACACTCTGTATCAAACCGTCCACTCACGCTAGCAACCCTGCTTCCTTTGGCACCCTCTTTCCACTAGATAACCTGTTCACTCAGCATTTCTATTTTCATTTGCGTCTCCACTCTTTGCCCATTACCCCAGCAGCTCACAGAGGACCCTGACAGAATAGGCAAAACCCAGAAGTTGGGTTGGTAGATAATGTGTGAAAGCTCACACGGTTCTGATTCCTCCTTGCCACAGCACATTACTAGAGAATGACATGTTTGGGGCCTGGGGTGTTTGCAGAACCAAAACAGGTGTGGAGGAAATTACATGTAAATATCTCCATGGATGTGTGATTGTACCATACCTCACCATAACAAAGCTCAAATGTCATTTGATTTCCAAACGTGGCTAGGTTTCCCTGTGTTATATGTCATTGAGAGCCAGTATAAATAAATATCTGTGGAAGTCCCAGCTGACTGCCTGCTTTGTTTCTCCTACTAAACTGTGAGCTCCTTATGAACAGCATGTTTCTGTATGATTCACTTGCTGTCTCTATCTTTACCCCACAGCCAATCCACAAATGAATGCTGTCAGCCTTGCCCCCCATCATATCCCAACCATCCATGTCTGGCTACTCCACTGCTAGCCCAACCGAAGCACCTTGCGTCTCATGCCTGGGTTATTTCACAGCCTTCTAGGCTGGTAACTCCCGCTGCTACTGTGCTTGGCTGCAGTCTATTCTCTACATGGTGAAGAGGAACCTTTGAAAAATGGATAAAATGAGTAGCAAGTTGTGTTTCCTCTGCACTTAGAATCCTCCTCTGGCTCCTCACTGTAACCTCTGGCTTCAGTAGTTGATGGCAAATATTTAAAAGGCAGCCTGCCGGAAGAACCCGGATTTACTGGGTTTTTCAATGTTAGTAGTATAAATACTCATCATGGCCAATTTTAAGCTGCCTTCTTTCCTTCACTCCATCCCTCCCTCCTCCCCTTCTGCCCTCCTTCCTGCGTTTCCTCCCCCCTCCCTCATTTCTTCTGTCCTTCCCTCCTTTCCTTCCTTTCCTTCTCACATCCTCCTTTCCTTTCTTCCTCCTTCTCTCCTTTCTTCCTCCTTCCCTCCTTTCTTCCGTATTCTCTGCCTCCTACTCTAGAATTGACATTTCACGACAGGCAATCCATGTCTGTCTTAGTCATTGCTTAGAAGTACCTGGCACATAATGAAGGCTCAGTACATATTTCTGGAACAAATAGTTGACTAATTGAATAGATGATCCTTTCTTAATTCTGTACCAGGATTTAAGAATTATTCAAAGACGTCATTGTTTTAAAATGACCAAGTACTGCTCAGCACTTTCAAGTTCACAAAGCATGCCTCATGCATCATCTCTATGATCTCTACCCAGGTGCCATCCTGACGAAGCTGGGAAAGGCTTTTCTCTTCCTCCTCACTTTACAAATGAGGAAACAAAGACTCAGAGGGATGGAGGTTCCTGCTCAAGGCCAAACAGCAAGTGTGTATCCACAAGTTTGACTCTCAGTCTGGCAGTCTTCTCAGTGGTTTCCAGGAACTGTTTAGCTCTTGGGGGGATCTCACAAGGGACACCTGGAGGCTTCAGGGAGAGCTGTCCCAAGGAAGAGGAGAGAAAGACATGGTGGCGAGGAAGGAGGATTGACGACCAGGGAAGGCCTTACATAGACCTCTACCAGGCTGAGCCTCTGGCGTCAGGCCAGTAACACAGTAATTCAGGTCCCCAATCCTGATTCTGTCTCTAGATTCCCACTAACCTCCCCACAGACATGGAGCATTGAGCCCCCCTTCCCCACATATAGAGTACCCCAGATAGAGTAGGCTCCACACCTAGCACCCACCTACTTGCAAGACTATAGCAATGAACAGCAGAGTGCAAGCTGAGATCCACAAGCTGAACTTGGTCCCCAGGGGTGATTTATTTAGCCCCTGTAGTGTTTAAAAAATTTACAAGCAGGATAAAAACCATTTACAAGCAGTATATCCCAATTGGTTGGTCGATTTTGGTAAACAGAAAAATCTTGCCACACATCCTGGCCATTCTGGGCTGACAGCAGTCATTCACCTGAGACCAGATAAGTGTTGTCCAGTTCAATGCAGCCTATCAATGCAGCCAGTCAAACCAGTTCAATGCAGACCATTTCAATGCAGTTTCCTATCACCTCTCCGACTTTCCGGGGAGCCATTGACTGCAGTTTATTTCCATGCTGGAAGTTTTACTTGTGTCAAAAAACATACCTCTGAAACCGAAGCTTATACCAAAAGAAGAAAAACAAAATATGTAGAGCTTCATGATTTTATTACATCCACTCACAGGACCCTGAGTTGACAAGCCCTGGGCTATGCCTCAGTTTAAAATATATTCCTTCCTTCCTTCCTTCTTTCCTTCCTTCTTCTCTTCCTTTCCCTTCCCTCCCTCCCTCCCTCCCTTCCTTCCTTCCTTTCTCTCCTTCCTTCCTCCTCCTCTCTTCTCTTTTTTCTTTTCTTTTCTTTCCTGACAGAGTCTCTCTGTTTTCCAGGTATGGCATATAATACATGCTCACACCACCACACCCAGCTAATTTTTTAATTTTTATTTTGAAGAAATGAGATATTGCCATCTTGCCCAGGCTGGTCTCTAACTCCTGGCCCCAAGTGATCCTCTTGCTTCAGCCTCCTAAAGCATTGGGATTGCAGGCATGAGCCACCTAGCCCAGTTAAGTACACCTTTTCCTAGTTCTGTCAACAATCTCACAAAGCTGGCATCCAGAACCCTCTTTAGGTGAGGATCCTTGAATTAAGAGGTGTTGAGAGACTTGCCCAAGGTTAAATAACTAGAAGTAGACACAGAATGTGAAGATAACATCTCATCCAACACAGACATCCCCATAAATTGCATTCCCAACCACATACCACCAGTGTGTTCGTTGTGACAGGGTGTGTGACCTGATACAACAGCCCTTGTGTAATCTGACACATTCCCATTAGGTAGCGACATAAACCAACAAAGCTTTCCAGGACAATGCCTTTGTGGAAATTGGTTTTCTTGCGTTATTAGGGATTTTAAGGCAGAACGGTTTTTCCCCTCTTTCTGTCTCTCTCTCAAAAAAAAGCCCTTTCAATACCCAATATTGCATGGCTTTCATGCCAGGCAGAAAATGAAATTTGCCATAATCCATTGCCTAGGGAGAAAGTCGTATGTGTGTGTCACAACTGACATCTGTTAAATTAAGTAAGCAAGCAATAAGAAGGTCTGAAATATATTCTTTGTTCAAGAAGTCTTGCAGACACTGATCAGCTGCCCTGTACAACTGAGAAGAGAACAAGCACCTTTTTTTTCCCCCAACGTGTGCCACTGAAAGCCTCCAAGGAGGACAAAAGCAGAGGATGGATGAACTTGCACACCATGAGTTTAGCACTTCTGTTTCAAGTTCAAGCAAAATGGCTGAGCACAGCAGGAATGACCACATTGCCAGCTCCATCATACCTGCTTCCTCCCCAGGGCTGAACAGGAGCTCAGGCTAGTCCTTCCTTACCTGCTACTTCTTTTGCAAAGTGTAGGAAGGTGTGAGGCTTCATCCAGACCACCTGATCAGTTTTGACCATCAGCATGTTATTATGGTGGATCTATTCTTAAAATACATTTGTTCTTTTGTTTTCCTCACTAGCAAGGAATTTTGAACCAATAGCTCCAGAGTTAGCCCTTGCAATTTATTAATCAAGCTTCATTATGAATATGAGAATGAGAACAGATGTAATTCCAATATGCAGCTGGAGTATCAGCTAAGATGTGGTCCTTATAGAGATACACTAGGATCATCAAATGAGAAAGAGAAGCTTTGCCTATGCAACCAATTATAACTGTGGGATGGTGTATTTTGGGTATTGGAATTTTTTGATAAACATAAGGATAGGCAGAAAGCCCTTCAGTTTCAATCCTTTGTTTTGTCCTTTCCCTCATCCCTAGAAATAGGTTATGTATCTATGACAATAACAGTGAGTGCCTCCCAAAAAACCACACACGTTTTCAAACCTCCCCTGCAGTTGAATTGAACCATGTGGATGAGTTCTGGTAAACGGGAAAATATTTTCTTATATTTTCTTTGAGTTCTATTGTGGTTTTATTTTTGTATTTAATCCACATGGAGTTTCTTTTAGTATATTAGTTTCAAGGCAGTTGTTCCCAGACTATTTAATTAATCTTTCCTTTTCCTGCCGATTGCAAATACCAATCAGTATATGATAAATTCTGATTTATGGTTCAGTAATCAATTTTCTCATTCCTATGTTGGTATCAAATTCCTAAATTAGAGTAATTTAAAAATATGTCTTACTATCTAGTAAGAGCTATCCCCTTTAATTTTTTAAATGGGGTCTCACTCTGTTGTCCAGGCTGGTCTTAAACTTCTGGGCTCAAGCAACCCTTCTATCTCAGTTCAGGCTCCAGAGTAGCTGGGACTACAGGCTCACACCACCACACCTGACTCCTTTAAAAAAATTAATTTAGTTACTTTTACAAATGTATTCTTTGAGTAGAATTTAAAAATCAGTTTTTTAAGTTAAAAAATCAAAGATTGACTAAATTCACAGGGTGACTGGGAAATAATTGATATCTTGTCAGGCCTGAGACTTCTCATTCACATGTGTGAGTTTTCCCTTCATTTCATGTCTTCTTCCGTGTCCTTAGGCCATTTTGTATTTCTTCTGTGTTTGATTCTGAGTATTCTATGATTTTGGTTGCTTTTGTAAATGGGATATTTTTCTCATTTCTCATCATTTTTTTCTAATTTATTATGGCTGAATGTTATTCCACTGTATGTATATATCACAATTTATTTATCCACTCATCCATCAATGGACATGTGGTTTGCTTCCACCTTTTGGCTAGTGTGCTGCTATCAACATGTGTATGCATGTACTTGCATCCCTGTTTTCAATTCTTTTGGGTACAGACGCCTGGGAGTGGAATTGCAGGGTCCTGTGATAATTCTGTGTTGAGTCATCTGAGGAACCACCAACTGTTTCCTGCAGTAGCTGAACCATATTACATTCCCACCAGCAATAGACAAATTCCATTTTCTCCACATCCTCCCCAATACTTGCTGTTTTCTGTTTTCTTTTTAAAAAATTATTGCCATCCTAATGGGTGTGCAGTGGTGCCTCATTTTTATTTGCATTTCCCTAATGATGAATGATGCTGAGCATGTTTTCATGTGTTTGTGGGCCATGGTCTATCTTCTTTGGAAAAATATCCACTCAAGTCCTTTTTACATTGTTTAAGGGATGGTTTGTCTTTTTGTTGTTAGTTTCCTAACTTTTTGACAGGAAAAAAATTAACTGAAAGTTGCTGTGTTTCATAGGATACTTTCAAAAGCAACAACTAGAAGATGCAAATCAAAATGACTTAAATGATGAAAAATGTTAAATGTTTGAGTGATCAGGTATGGTTCTAGCATTCTCCACATATTAATTCATTTAATTATAACAAGAATACTACAGGGTAGGTATACAAAGCAGAAATATCAGGTACAGAGAAGTCCAAAGTCACACAGCTGGTAAGTGGTAAAGCCGGAATTTGAACCTAGGAAGTCTGACTCCGTAGTCTCATCTCTGAGTGACCAGGTAATAAGTCTACAGGGAGGCAGTACTGGCATTGATTGGTTTAGCAGCTCAAACTAATACAGGAGTCTAGATTTGTCAATGTTCCTATTCCGTTACCCGAAGCACGTTGCCTTTGCCTCAGGGTCCTCCCCTCATGGTTGCAAAATGGCTTCAACAGCTCCAAGCATCATATTATCTCCCAGCAACATCCAAATGACAGAAACAGAAAGTCTCTTTGGTTTCTTCTTTTTTAAGAGTAAGGAAAACTCTTCTAGAAGTACCTCTAGCAGACTTCTCATTGACCAGAATTGTGCCACATGCCTCATCCTAAACCAATCACTAACAAGGGGCACAGAACTACAATTTTGGACACAGACTAATCAAGGTTTATACCTTGAAACTTCAATGGATTCCAGATTCTAAAAAGTACCTGCTGCTCAGTTCCTGAACAGAAATCATTTTCTGTTAACAAAGAAGAAGGAGGTAATCACTGTCGAGTTGGTGACCAACAGCTGCTGCCACAATTGTCATTTACTTCTGTTAGCCTCAAGGTTAGTGATATCTTCTCTGTGGGCTGGTGATTTCTCACCCTTGATTTCTGCTAGGCCATGTGTCTGATATCTTCTAGGCCACAGATGCAACATGTACAAGAAAATCTGAATTCCCACCACACATTTGTTTGCAAAACTCTGTGTGCCATTTCTTTCTACTTCTGACAGCTACCCCTACAGATCACAGGGGCAAGCATCTCTTTAGGGTGACCTTTGCATGTTTATGCTAATTGCAGATTAAAACTGTAAGCACTAACACTCATAATCTCCTAGCTTCCCACTGTAAAATGTCCCCCTAAGTGATATTTAATTTCACATGCTTGCCAAATCTTAAATCCAAAAGCAAAAGCCGATTTACCTCTGTACTGAAATTAAAACTATACAAAGCTTTTGGCTTTGGGGGCACACATCACTCTTCTCAGTGGCCCTTTGTAGGTCAGATTTAAGTTAGGAGTCTCCCTGACATTTGAAAATGTCATCAAACTATCCTGGCTAAAAAGAAATGAAGAAGTTTTCTTCCACATTTATCCAAGTCACAGGAAATCTTTCTAAGGGGACAAAGTGAAATAGTCTTGGGACAAATATTTCACTCCGTGTTTATACAATGAATACACTGCACTGAGCATCTGTGAATTTTTCTGAACATTGCTCCTAATCCAATTTTAATGTATTTCTGGTCATGAAAACAAACACAAACACACTTAACCTTCAAAAGGGAAGAGGAATGACTTTGACTTCAGGTTTTTCACAAATATCTGTAAATAGCCGAACAACCCAATCTACATGATGATCTTTCTGCTATTGCTGGATGAGTCAAGTTCTGCCTTCCCATTTACTCTGGAGCTCATGTGAGATGGCTGTGATTTAACCAGAGGAAGCTCAAGTCATAGGGCTTTGTGGTAGTGAGTTTTTCTTCAAAGAAAGGTAGTAAGTTTCCCATAATAGAAAGGATTCAAGCAGAGGGTAGATGACCTTTTGTCCAGGATTCTGCATAGTACAGGTTGAACTTAGAGAATTTACTGAAGGTCTCTTATTGAAGGTCTCTTTCAAAAGATCCTAGGAGAAGTCAGGAAAACAATCCTTATATACCTGTGATGTTTTACGAATCAGAAAACCCTTAGACATGGGCTTTGTCTCATTTAAATATCAAAACAACCCTATGAGGTAGGTGGGTTGATTATTCTTGTTTTACAGATGATGAAATTGAGGTTCTGGTAGAGGTTAAGCAACTTATCTAGGGTCACACATTTAGGAAGCGAGGTCGTAGGACCTCCAGGTCAGAGTTATCTCCATCCTCAGGACAGGGTAGAGAGGAGGCAGGCCCATTCTGCATGGCTGGAGCATTGCTAGGCGGGTGGCTACACTGCTGGGCACAGAGAAGTGGTTGTGGCTGCTCCAGCCTTTCTCTTTCTCCTATGCCCTAAGGCTGGTCATCGACAAAGCTCTCTGTCCTCAAGGACCCCTATGTATTCTTTCTCAGCTGCTGCAGCTTGGAGCTGACCTGCCTCCCAAAAGCCAAGTGTGTGAAGCCTGTGATTTATACTTGCTTAGTGTTTCAACCCATGCCCCCTTGGTGTTTCAACCCATGCCCCAAATACACCTTTTTAAAAGGACCACCACAGAAACACCTCCAAAGCAGGGGGCTATCAGGCAGGCTCTCTCTCAGCCCACAGTTTTGGCAAGGGAGAAGGGGAACACTTCTGCTCAGTAGGGTCATTCCAGTCATGCCGTACAGGCTACTCCATCTAGTCTGAATTGTGTGAGAACAGAAAAGAAAATGCCACTGCTTGGTGGGGAAAGAATGTTGGTGGAGGGGACAGGATGTTCCATTTCAATCTCCTCATAGCCCCCAGGCTCTGACATAGATGGGAGCACAGAGTCCCTTGTGTGAGGGCCTGGGAACTGAGCTTTCTTCCACGTAGTTCTCCCAATCACATTATGCCCTTTTCTGGTAATTCAGTGGGAAACGGATCCACCCAAGAGTCTGGGCTGGCCCATAAAACAAAGGTAAATATCCCAAAGAAAAAAAGTATTGTCAATTACAGAGACCGTGTGTTCACAGGAATAAACAGGAATACAACTGAGCGGAAAAATGGGTGTATCACCACACATTCCATCTGATCAGTCAAGAGATGGGCCAGAAATGAGTTTCATATCTTTTTTCATTTGGGTCAGCCAGAAGGGGATATATGAAAGGGAATAAAGTATACACAGATAGCTTCAAAAATAATATCTCTAAGCTTTTAGAAAGCCATCCAGTCTTGCTACTCCTAATGCAACAGGAAGTTGTTGCATTTTTGTTGAATCTGGAAGACTTTCCTGTCTCTGCTTGACTGTATTTGACTCTACAGGATGAGCCTTGGGCCTGCTGGCAGTATGTTTTCTAACTCTGAGGGCCCAAGGAAACTGATGTTTGGAGAGAGGTCAGTGGCTTTCCCAGGGTTACACAGCTTGGAAATTTGAGGTCAGGACTTTCCCTGTCAGGTGCATCCCACACACCTGGACAAGACCCAGGCATGAGAGGAGCCAGACACCCACTGCACACCAAGGTGATGTGCGGGTCCTGATTTCCTCACTATTTTCACCCCAAGGGCTTTCTCCCATTGGAGCTACACTGGGAGATATGTGCTGTCTAAAAGGAGGGATGCTGGGGACTATAAAGAGACACTCATGTTTCCTGTTCCCACACCAAAGGTTTGAGATGCAGGAGCTTAAAACCCTGACCCTTACAGTTCAGGTACTGAGTTGATGCCAGAAGCATTTGACTTGGAATATGTAAATAAAGTTGGAAGAGCTGGTTCTTCTCACTCCAGAGAGTGGGAGAGAAGAGAGACTAGGGACCATGAGAGTTTGGCTGTTGGTAAATGTCACTGAGAAAAGGGACTGTGCCTCATTCCTGCCACAGACCTTTCATAGCGGCACCCAAGGGAGATGTGGGAAATGCTGAGATGATTCACTCCAGCCTCAGGAAGCCCTGGCTGATGGGGCTAAGGCAGATGAGGTCTTTGTGGACCAATGATGGAGAGCATAGGAGAGCAAGGGCATCTCAGAGGCACAACAGAGTGGGTGGTGATGGAAACCAGGTGGCCCCTGGGATTATGACTGTCACAAACCCTGGGAGTGATGGAGATAAATTATCAGCTGGGCCATATGTAGTTGTGATTTTTATAGTTTAGAAATGATCAAATAGCAGCAATTTCACATTGTTTTGTGTAACATCATTGGAAAGCCTGAACTGCCTGCTATTTCGTTTCTACCATGCAGTAGAATAAGAGTTTGAAGTGGAACCAAATTCAGTCTTAGTCAAAGACAATCAGGCTTCTTACCCATCTGCATGGAGGCTATGTGTAGCACTAACCACACTGAAATGCCTCGACACTACCTCACCACCAAGCAGTTCTGCAGATGCCTGATGGTTCAGATCTCCTTCCCCAGGAGACTCTAATTTGAATGGATTCTCCTCCACACCCTGCTGTTTAAGATTTACACATAGTTTTTGGTATTCTGATGGAACATGCTTGGGAGCTGAGGAAACTTGTTCTTTCCTCACAATTCAATCAAGTTTTCAGTCTTATCTATGTCATATGCCTGTGAGCACAGGATGAGAGGAATATAGGTAATTTCAGGAAACATGCAGGAGCCTACCATCATCAACTTTACTTTTTAAATGGGTTAGGTTTTGCTTCATGTTGGAAAGCTGGGTTCCTCCTGAGTGGGGAATGGTAGCAGGGAAATTGCAGGTCAAATCGTCAGCCCTTTTTCCTCCTGGCATGACACAGGAGCCTGGGAAGGACAGAGGAAGTGGCTGCCAGGGAGGTTAGAAGGCATTACTCCTCCACAACAGCCATATCTAGGAATAGCATGGTGACTTGTACGCCATGGTTCTCAAATTGTGTGCTAAGGCTCTCTGAGGTGCCTCAGTGAACACATCGGAACACTGCAAGATAGTTTAGCCTTTTGAAGGAAACTCATTAACATCTGTCAGATACTGTGCAAAAGCACTGGTTTCGATGGTTTTGCACACTATCTGAGTTTCAGATAGTTGCTATGATAAAAAAGATGCATTGTGAAAAAAATCAGTGTGAAATAGAAAATGACAATGGCGGTATCCAATCTGAGTCCAAGGTCTGAGTAACTGTTCAGTGCCCAACAGGCACACACCTCGCATTACTAAGAAATTGTGGCCGGGCGTGGTGGCTCATGCCTGTAATCCCAGCACTTTGGGAGGCCGAGGTGGGTGGATCATGAGGTCAGGAGATCGAGACCATCCTAGCCAACACGGTGAAACCCCGTCTGCACTAAAAATACAGGAAAAAAAAAAAAAGCCATGCGTGGTGGCAGGTACCTGTGGTCCCAGCAACTCAGGAGGCTGAGGCAGGAGAATGGTGTGAACCTGGGAGGTGGAGCTTGCACTGAGCCGAGATTACACAACTGCACTGCATCCTGGGCAACAGTGCCAGACTCCATCTCAAAAAAAAAAAAAAAAAAAATTGTAATCATTTGAAAATAAAGTAAATGTATTTTTATTTCAGTCCGTCTGTGTTGTTTTTTCCTGAAGTGGCCAAGGTGTTTTCAGGACATAAATAATTGGTAAATTATTTGGACGCAATTCATAAACAAATTTTGGGGTATTTCTTTTGAACTGTATGTGCCATGAAAAAATTACAGAGCTACTAGGGGAGCTGTGATCTGGAAAAACTTGAGAATCTCTGTCTTAGTGAGAGGTGACAGCGTGCTGGCAGCCCTGGCAGCCCTCGCTCACTCTCGGTGCCTCCCCAGCCCCAGCGCTCATTCTGGCCATGCTTGAGGAGCCCTTCAGTCAGCTGCTGCACCATGGAAGCCCTTCTCTGGGCTGGCCGAGGCTGGAGGCAGCTCCCTCCGCTTGTGGGGAAGTATGGAGAAGGAGGCAGGGGGCAGGGAGGGGGGAGGGGGTACGGGGGGAAACCGGGGCTGCGCAGGGCGCTTGCTGGCCAGGTAGAGTTCCAGGTGGGCGTGGGCTTGGCGGGCCCGCATTCGGAACCTCTGGCCGGCCCTGCCAGCCCCAGACAGTGAGGGGCTTAGCACCCAGGCCAGCAGCTGTGAGGGGGCATCGGGTCCCCCAGCAGTGCTGGCCCACCGGCACTGCCCTGGATTTCTTGCCTGGACTTAGCTGCCTCCCTGCGGGGCAGGGCTCCAGACCTGCAGCACGCCCTGACTGAGTCTCCCGGCTCCTACCCCCACCTGCCCTGGGGTCCCTACCCCACCTGCCACCCCAGTTTCCCCCCAACCCGCCCCCCAAGCCGCTGTCCCCACAGACCCATCCCCCTGCAATGGCTCCCACCCCTGCATCCCCCCCCTCCCCACCATGGGTTCCTGCCTGGCCTGAGCCTTGAGATGAGCCCCGCCCCCTGTTCCATGGCACCGGGTCCCATTGACAGCCCAATGGCTGAGGAGTGCAGGCACATGGTGGAGGACTGGCGGGCACTCCACCTGCCTCCTGGTGTGAAATCCACTGGGTGAGGCCAGCTGGGCTCCTGAGTCTAGTGGGGACTTGGAGAACTTTTGTGTCTAGCCAAGGGATTGTGGGTGCACCAATCAGCTGTCTATGTCTATCTCAAGGTTTGTGAACACACCAATCAGCACCCTGTGTCTAGCTCAGGGTTTGTGGATGCACCAACAGGCACTCTGTATCTAGCTAATCTGGTGGGGACTTGGAGAATCTTTATGTGGAGCTAAGGGATTGTGAATGCACCAGTGGGCACTCCGTGTCTAGCTCAAGGTTTGTAAATGCACCAATCAGAGCTCTGTGTCTAGCTAATCTGTTGGGGACTTGGAGAATCCTTATGTCTAGCTAAGAGATTGTGAATGCACCGGTAGGCACTCTGTATCTAGCTGAAGGTTTGTAAATACACCAATCAGCACTCTGTGTCTAACTCAGGGTTTTCAAATACACCAATCGACACTCCATATCTAGCTAACCTAGTGGGGAGGTGGAGAAGGTTTGTGTCTAGCTCAGGGATTGTAAACCCACCAATCAGGGATTGTAAATGCACCAATTACCTGTCAAAACAGACCAATCAGCTCTCTGTAAAACAGACCAATCGGCTCTCTCTAAAATGGACCAATCAGCAGGATGTGGGTGGGGCCAGATAAGAGAATAAAAGTAGGCTGCCTGAGCCTGCAGTGGCAACCTGATCAGGTCCCCTTCCACACTGTGGAAGCTTTGTTCTTTTGCTCTTTGCAATAAATCTTGCTACTGCTCACTCTTTGGGTCCACACTGCCTTTATGAGCTGTAACACTCACTGCAAAGGTCTGCAGCTTCACTCCTGAAGCCAGCGAGACCACGAACCCACCAGGAGGAAAGAACAACTCCAGACATGCTGCCTTAAGAGCTGTAACACTCACCGCAAAAGTCTGCAGCTTCACTCCTCAGCCAGCGAGACCAAGAATACACCAGAAGGAAGAAACTCCGAATACATCTGAACATCAGAAGGAACAAACTCCGGACATGCTGCCTTTATGAGCTGTAACACTCACCGCCAGTGTCCAGAACTTCATTCTTGAAGTCAGTGAGACCAAGAACCCACCAATTCCAGACACATTTTGGCGACCACCAAGGGACTATTGCCTGTCACCAAGCAGTGACTACCATCGGACACCTTTTGCTTGCTATTCTGTCCTATTTTCCTTAGAATTCAGGGGCTAAATACCAGGCATCTGTCGGCCAGCCAAAAGCGACTAGTGTGGCCACCAGACTAAACACACGGGTGTCAGGCTTTCTGGAAAAGGGCTCTCTAGCAACCCCCAACTCTTTGGAGTTGGGAGTGTTGGTCTGCCTAGAACAAGCTTCTGCTGTTCCTGTACTTCTGGGCTGAGCCAAGGGTCAACAGAGAGGAAAGCCACGCAGCTCTGGGGTCCTGACAACACGTTGGTTGACCCTGCAGCCATAAGCGGAACTCTCAAAGGCATGTCACCCAAGCGAGACTCACCCATCTATCTTATCTATCCTGACCCTTGCCCCCTGGGTCCAAATGCTTGCCACACAAACTTCTTCTTGCCTCTCTTCTCTGAGGTTAGTCCTGCTTCTAAAAATTGTTACCTGTCTCTGGTGATTTTCTAGTTTCTCCTATAAGAATGACTTCTATATAAACTCCAGGACTCTGTTACTTTCTTTAGGCACCCAGGCTCACCAATTGGAAAGACATAATTTTTGCCCAAAGCCCCATCATAGTGGGAACTACCTGGAATTTTAGGATCCTTTCTCAGACTAATAGGCCTAACCAAAGCTATTCCTGAAGCTAGGATATGAGGAGCCTCAGAAGTTGTATCCTTCCTATTCATGTAAGTGAGGACAAAAGGTGTCACTCTTCCAACCCTGGAGATCCCCTCCCTCCCTCAGAGTATGGCCCTCCACTTCATTTTTCGGGCATAACATCTTTATAGGACAGGGGTAAAGTCCCAATGCCAACAGGTGAATGCTTAGGACTCTAACAGGTTTTTGAGAATGTGTTGGTAGGGGCCACTAAATCCGATTTTTCTCAGTCAGTCCTCTTTGTGGTCTAGGAGGACAGGCAATGGTGCAGGTTTTTGGGAATGCATTGGTAAGGACCAACCTTCCTCAGTCCTCCATGTGGTCTGGGAGGAAAACTAGTGTTTCTGCTGCTGCATCGGTGAGCACAAGTATTCTGACCAGCAGGGTCCAGGGAGCATTGTGGGTTCTTGGGCAGGGGTGGTTTCTGCTGCTGCGTTGGTGAGTGCAAGTATTCTGATCAGCAGGGTCCAGGGACCGTTGTTGGTTCTAGGGCAGGGAGTGAAACAAAACAAGCCAAAGCCACAGGAGGTTTTGTCTTTCAGGTGGGAAACACTCAGGCATCAACAGGCTCACCCTTGAAATGCATCCTAAGTCATTGGGACCAATTTAACCCATAAACCCTGAAAAAGAGGTGGCTCATGTTTTTCTGCACTATGGCTTGGCCCCAATATTCTCTGTCTGATGGGGAAAAATGGCCACCTGGGGGAAATAGAAATTACAGTACTATCCTGTAGCTTGACCTTTTCTGTAAGAGGGAAGGCATGAAATACCTTATGCCCAAGCTTTGTTTTCATTGAGGGAGAATACACAACTATGCAAAGCTTACAATTTACATCCCACAGGAGGACCTCTCAGCTTACCCCCATATCCTAGCCTCCCTATAGCTCCCCTTCCTATTAGTGATAATCCTCCTCTAATCTCCCCTGCCCAGAAGGAAATAAGCAAATAACTCTCCAAAGGACCACAAACCCCTCCGGGCTATCGGTTATGTCCCCTTCAAGCTGTAGGGGGAGGGAAATTTGGCCAAACCTGGGTGCATGTCCCCTTCTCCCTCTCTGATTTAAAGCAGATCAGGGCAGACCTGGGGAAGTTTTCAGATGATCCTGATAGGTACATAGATGTCCTACAGGATCTAGGGCAAACCTTTGACCTTGCTTGAAGAGATGTCATGCTACCCTTAGATCAAACCCTGGCCTTTAATGAAAACAATGTGGCTTTAGCTGCAGCCTGAGAGTTTGGAGATACCTGGTATCTTAGTCAGTAAATGACAGAATGACAGCCGAAGAAAGGAACAAATTCCCTACCGGTCAGCAAGCCATCCCCAGTATGGATCACCACTGGGACCTTGACTCAGATCATGGGGACTGGAGTCGTAAACATCTGCTGACCTGTGTTCTAGAGGGACTAAGGAGAATTAGAAAAAAAACCCATGAATTATTCAGTGATGTCCACCATAACTCAGGGAAGGGAAGAAAATACTTTTGCCTTCCTCTATCGGCTATGAGAGGCCTTAAGAATATATACTCCCCTCTCACCTGAATCCCTCAAGGGTCAATTGATTCTAAAAGATAAATGTATTACCCAATCAGCCACACATATCAGGAGAAAGCTCCAAAAGCAAGTCCTGGGCCCTGAACAAAATCTAGAGGCACTATGAAACCTGGCAACCTCGTTGTTCTAAAATAGGGACCAAGAGGAACAGGCCCAAAAGGAAAAGCGAGATCAGAGAGCAGCTGCAGCCTTAGTCCTGGCCCTGAGATAAACAAACCTTGGTGGTTCAGAGAGGACAGAAAATGGAGCAGGTCAGTCACCAGTAGGGCTTGTTATCAGTGTGGCTTGCTAGGACACTTTAAAAAAGATTGTCCAGTGAGAAACAAGCTGCCCCCTCATCCATGTCCACTATGCCGAGGCAATCCCTGGAAGGTGCACTGCCCCAGAGGACAAAAGTTTCCCAGGTCATAAGCCCCCA